>NC_138192.1:79184311-79784311 GCF_964194105.1 Spermophilus citellus
ACAGTGAGTTCATACAGCCAGCAATATTTAAAGCACAAAGACTTTATTTACAGTTTTAGTTTAATATAATAACCAGATCCAATGGACCTAACATAAGATGAATTTATGTTAATTTTACCAACCAGCGTTCTCATCAATCATATATATTTTGGGGGAAATGTAAACATTATTGCCTAAAGTACCTTATATACATTTGATAACCGATCATAACAAAGGACTTTAACAATCTAAAAAGATAAAGCTGATAAAACAGTACCATATTTTGGTTTATCTTATTTAGCCTTAAATTATATATTAATTTTTTAAATGTAAACTCCAGGAGCAAGAGCTGGTAAAATCAATATTTTACATAAGTAGTTTCATCTCTTAAAATAATTCCAGCTTTAAATCATTGCTATTTACTTGGGAAGTTCTCTAATACTTTACAGGAATGTTTCAACAGATCTCAGGAGTTTTGAAATACTGCTTCCCCTTGAAATATTTTCCATTTAATAAAAATAATAATTTCTTCTGGAAAATGAATTATTTCAAAAGTTTACTGAAAGCCTATTTTTAAGAAATAAAATTTTAAAATCCAGTGTCTTTAAAATTAAAATATCAGGAAACGAATTTGAAAAAAAAAATCACAGAAAATAATACCAATATGTATATATGGATATGTGTGTATCTCTTACACATGTATTTAAGAGCATAAATATATGTATACGTATATACATACATATACATATATATAAACATACATATGTAGGTAGCATACCTACCTTTTAATACACACACACACATACCCACTTCGTTGGGCCTGAACATGCACTAGCAAGTTATTTTAGGGCTTCAACTCTTCAGAAAATCTCATTATGTGAGGAGTGAAGTGGCTCTGCGGGGAGCATTATGGAAATATCTGGGCTTGATTTAATGAGGCTGTTCACATTGGTGGAATATCAACTTAACAGAGAAAAGTCTACCCAGGGCGTCCAAGTTACCAAAATGAAAATTGGCAATTGAGATGATAAGAACGTGGCTTTCTTCTGCGAAATCACTTCAGGTAACAGAGATAACATTAAATAACATACATTCTATGCACCAAGAACAATGTTTTATGTACCGAGTCTCTTATCCGTCTCTCCTAATGACTTCCCTTAGCGGGTTGTTAGTACTTGACAGCAGGTCTCCGTGCGGGGAACTTTTCTACAATTCCACATTCAAAGGAGGTCCATCAGAGAGCATGATTGGCAATTTTCGTCATAATCTGCACATTATTAGCATCAAAATTGACGTGGCAGTTAACACTGGTGGGTTTTGATGCACCTTTCTTCAAGTTCAAGGAAACCCCTCCTGTAGCTGGGGTTGGCAGAGCGGGTCTCAGCAACCCAGTGGTGGCTTTGCAGAGGGAAGGCGCAATAGACATGCGTGAGAAGTATGCCAAAAACCATTTTACCCGAGGAAAAAGAAAGCGAGGAGGGAAGGAGTGGAGGAGTATAGCGAGTTCGAAGTTAGGAAAGTGTTTAAGGAAATGTTTAGGATACTATATATCTAGAGATTCAAGTATTTCCCAGATCGAGTGGAACCCGGTAGTTAGAAAACTGAAAATGCCTAACCAATAGACTATAGTGATCTGTCAGTCTTGGCCTTCTTTTCCGTTCCCTTTCCTGGCCAGGTTTGGTAACTTCACTAGTCAAGAACTTTTGCATAAAATACGCCAGACATTTTCATTTCACTGAAACCAAACACCAAAGAGAAAACAGTCGAACAATGGTGGACCGAGAAGGAAGAGGCGCGACCTCCACTCTCCCCACCTGGGCTTTGTCTTTCCCGGGAAAGGCTGTCACTAGTCTTACGGATCTCGTTTCCAGCACGCAGTTAACTATCTCACGAGCACACCGCAGCCACCCCGCATTCTCCATCCACCCTCCAGGTCTTCTCACACTTTTATTCTCCCGCTCTCCTTGGACAAAGCCCCCAACAAACTCACGTTGAGAGAAAATTTGCCACCTCCTCCCACCCTCGTTTAAAGAAAAGAAGGAAATGTTAGAAGAAAAAGAGCAGCAGCATAAACCTTGGGGGTGGGGGTGACTCCGCCTCCCACAAGCGTTAGCGCACACTATTCCCTCTTCGTCGTGGTTCTACCGAGAAACTCGGGCGTGAGGGCGCACAGCCAGGGCTCAAGACCCGGGAGAAGTTCTTTGGGGATAGGGGGATTGTCTTCGGGGAGACCAAGAGCTCAGAAAGAGGTGGAAAGTGGGATCCAGATGGCAGGAAACATTTTGAGGAGGGAAAAGAGGGGGAGAGACGGTTGGGAAATACAAAAATAGAAATAATTTGGGGGGACGCCCGCCAGGCTTTCGCGCTGACTCCTTCCCTCCAATTCGCGGCAGGTTCCTTTCAACCTCCTGCACCCCGGGGCGCCCCCTGGCGACAGCGGTAGCAGCGGGAAGCGCACCGAAAGGGCAGGGGGTGCACAGGGGACTCCCGGGCACCCGCAGAGCTACAGGCACGGCCCCCTGGCGGCACGACGTAGTTATCTGGTGAGCGGCGCCTCGTCCCTCTGGTCTGGCGGGCTCACGGCGGTCTTGCTAAGCACTGCCGCAGAATAGGGTAAGAAGCCGCTCTCGGAGCGCGGCGCCCCGGCGCTGCAGCCGAAGTCCGAGCCCCCCGCGGCCCCAGCGCCACCGCCGCCGCCGCCACCTCCACTTCGGGAGCCCAGGGCTGCGGCGGCTGCAGCTGCAGCCGCTGCAGCGGACTGACTGCTGTGGCAACTGAGGCATGAGCAGGGCGCAGAGCCGCCGCTGGGGGGCGCCCCGGCCGCAGCCGCCGAGGAGGCCGCAGCCGCTGCAGCTGCTGCAGCTGCAGCGGCGGAGGCAGCACTGTTAAGCCCCGCAGCGGCCGCGGGCGCCTGGTAGAGACCCGGGTGGCGGAAGCTGCATAGCAGCTCCGGCCGGGAGTAGGGATGAGAGAGGGCGCGGAAGGTGTCCAGTGGACGGATGGAAGTAGCAAAGGGCGACGAAGCTGCGGCCGCTGCACCAGAAGCTGCGGCCGCAGCTGCTGCCGCCGTGACGCCCACGTGTGGGTAGTAGTGCAGCGGCACGTGCGAGTGGAAAGGGTAGGGCAGGCTTCCGGTGGCGGCCGCATGCGTCATCATGTAGGTGTAGAAGCTGGGGTCGGCTGGGTGCGGCCACGACATGGCCAAACGCTGCCGCTTGTCCTTCATGCGCCGGTTCTGGAACCACACCTGCGGGGAGAGCCGCGCCGCGGCCCGAGTTAGGGAGCGCCCCATTTCCCCAGTCCCCGCCCCGGGCCTCCCGGCCCCTCCCTGCCCTTGGAATGGTCTGGCCTTCTCCTCTCACCCTGGGCTTAGCCCCAAGTGCCCTCTGCTCTCCCAGTTGGGACAGTGTGGACGGCAATGTGTAGATCACCGTAGGCACACCTTCCTCAGCGAAGAAGAGTTTTATCTCGAGTCAGCCTGCTGCGGCTCCTGGACTGTAGCTTTCTTAGTTCTTGCTGCATATTCTCGTCCCAACCCAACCTTTCCTCTCCCTCCCGCCACCCACCGGTGTCCAGCCTCGCTGAGCACCCGGACTCTCAATCCCAGGATTTGCACGGGGATTCCGAACAGCCTCTGAAGAGAGGCTGTGGCGCAGTTTTTCTGAGAGGTCGCGGTGCCAGGTCTTGAGCCCTCAGAGTTTCAAGGACCTGCCCCTGGGGGCACGGGTCCGATTAGGGTATTGAAGGGATGATTTTGTGGGAATCATTTGCCTTAAATGAGTGGCGAAAGCAATGTCCCCATAAACTGGGAAGGGGACTTTTCTATCCCTCCTAACACAGTGTCTAATAAAGACATTCGTCACAACCCTAAATTAAAGAAAGCCCTATCAAACTGGAGGAGGGCCTCCACATCCTTTTATCCCATGAAGTTTGCTCTTTTTCTAGAGGGTTGAATGCTCCATTAAGTGTTTACCAAGTCGCCCAACCTGCCGACTCTCTCAGCCAGGCGTATAATAAAAATAATAATAATAATAATATAAATACACACACACACACACAATTTCGTTGCGTTTTCTCCCCAGGAGGTTGACCTTTTCCCAAGAGGGGAAAAAAATGTTTAGGAAACTACGTTCTCAGCCCAATCGATTTTTAAAAGACTATCCTTTTCTCCATGTATTAACGATTTATGTGAAAAATAAATCTCTAAAATCAAATGAAGTTTCATTTCGGGTTCGTGCCAGAGGAACAAAGACCAGTTGGCTTTGTCGCATAGGGGAAAGTGGGACCAGGGCATGGGCGAGGAGGCAACTGGGGAGGCAGGCGTTGGGCAGAATCAAGCAGAAGCGAGGGCGGGTTTGAGCCACCAGCGCCGCCATTCTGGGGTCTTCCCAGGCCAGCCAGGCCGGGTAGCCGTCAGGATTCGGCATAGGAGGAAGAAATAAGCCAACTCCTTGGGTGACAACCCCCGCGGATTTCCAGGCCCTCGCTGAATCTAGCCACCCAGAAAGGAGAAAGAGGGAAAAGAAATCAACCCAGACGCCCCGGGGGAGACCAAAGCTGGCGCGCGTAGGAATCGATACCTTGATGGTGGTTTCGGGCAGGTTGAGCGCAGCGGCCAGCTCGCACCGGCGGGGCCGCGACACGTAGTTCTCTCGGTAGAATTCTTTCTCCAGGCGCGCGATCTGCTCACGGGTGAACGCAGTTCGGTAGCGCCGCACCTGATCTGCGCCAGAGCCAGAGCCGCCCAACGCCGCACCCCCGCCGCTGCCGCCGCCGCCGCCGCCTCCATGCAGGCTGCCGAGGCCCGAGCCCGACGCTGACGTCGTGGTTCCAGCCGCCGAGCCGCTCTCCGTGTACCCTGGCAAACAAACAGTCGACAGCACATGGGTTTCTGTGGGGGCCTAGAGCCCTGCAATAGGGGAAGTCGCGTCAGAAAGGAAAGTCGCTGCCGGAATTGATGGGGTCTGTCATGCTTACAAATTGCTGCCGTTAATGGAATCAATAAAGTTTGAGGAGCCCTTCATAACCAAATAATAGAAATGGAATTGGGGGATTTTTTTTTTTTTTTTTTTTTTTTTTTTTTTTTTTTTTTTTTAGTAATTAGAAATTTTCCACTGAGGAGGAAAACTGGCAAAGAGAAAATGCCTACCTCGGGGCGCAGTTTGAGAAGCACTAGGTTTTCGATGGTCTGGAGACCCCAGGGTGGCTTTCTGTACAGCCTCTAGCCTTTCTTTGACAGTTTTTGTTTGTTTGTTTCAGATTTGGTTAAAAAAATATTTGAAGTTTCCAAAACAGCAGCTCAAACCAGAGCCGTTAGGGGGTGGAATCTACTTTTCAACTCTTTCTTCCGGGGGCCTAGGCGGTCGAGCAGAGGCGCCGGGAGAGACTCCCTGAATTACCCAGAAAATAACTCCCTCCACCCGGCCCTGAGAGCTCAGAGGTGCCGGGGTTCAGAGAAGCTGTTCAGAGTACCCTTCCCCGAGACCTCTTGGCCTCTCGCTAGGGGTCTGTCAGCTCGCTCTACCTCTTAGACCCGCACACAGAAATATTTTCTCGAACGCAGGAGCCAGGACGAGCGGGTCCTGGAGCTCCAGGCTCCGCAGGCCTGCGCCGTGTGAGAGGGCTCCAGGAGTGGAACCGGTGGGCAGTCCCTAGCATGCGTCCTACACTGGCAAGTTCGGTTCAGCTTGCTTGCGGAGGGTCAGAGAAGGGCAAAGCCACCGGGAAGGACTAGTGAGGGCCGCGGAGAAGCAAGGAAGACCGGACTGTAGAGTCCGCGGGCTGAGCGTTTACCTTTGCCATTGTTTTCCTTGAGCGGCGCAGCGCTGAGGCCGCTGGGGGAACGAAGCGCCGAGCAGCCCACCTCCACGTCGCTGCTCATGTCGGCCTCGGCGGCCGCCTCTGAATAATGGCTCGGCTTCTTGCGGCTGTCGGTAGCGGAGGCGATTTCGGAGGAGACGGTGCTTTCGCTGCCCGGGTGCTGCAGGTTGAACAAAGTGTCTATTTCGAATTTGCCCTTGGCGGGGAGGTCTCCCAGAGCGCCGTGTAGGGGGGCGGAAGGTAGGCGCGGACTGAGGCGAGCTGGGTGCTGCGAATTTTCCAGGGCCTCCAGCACAGCACTGCCAGCGGAGTCGGACAAATTGGAGAACCTCTTGCTGGCGGTAGGGCTGTGGAGCCCTCTCTCCATCAGAATCATCTCTTTTCTTATTCTTTCCATCATCTCAGCTTTCTAAAAAATGTCACAGTGGCCCGGCTGTCCCGTCCTAATGATGCTCTGCGTCTAGGGCTAATTCTCATTCAGCCCCAGCAAGCGCCTCTAAATATTATTATCTCTTTTGGAGGGAGGCGGAAAAATTGTGGGATGCCAGAGCGAGGGAATGACTGGTCAAAATGACCCATACATCCTTCCGAGCCCGAGATGTCATTCATCAAAAAGTAGCGCCCGCTCGTCATTAAGGTACGAATGACGCCGTTCGAATAATCATTTATTGTAACAGGTTTATAAGCAAATAAATACACGCTCCTGTCAGTGGGTAATGAAGGCGACTTCAGAGCAGACAAATAGATCCAGGTAGAAGATGAGAAGAGACAAGAAGTGAGGAAGAAGGCTCCGGTCCTTTGCCCGTTCGGAGCCAGTTCTGCTCGCCCGGGGGTTTGGCCTCGGGGGTGAAATTGACAGTCTGATTAATAGAGCGCGCCGCGGCACATTTCCCCCTTCATTTAGGGGCATCATTACGCTCTCAGTTTGCTGGGTTGCCCCTTAGGTCCTAATCATGCAGCGCCTTCCTCATTTTTCCATGGACACAGATATGTGTTAAATAATAGATAATGCTTTGATTTTTCCAGAGTAGATCCTCAGGAAGATTTTTTTAAAAACATTTACAAGCTGGGGGCGTAAGGGGGGGGGACAAGGGGGAGGATGCAGGAAGAGTTGCGTAAGGAGAAGACCTTGCGCGGCTCCTGACTGGATTACTTATCTTTCTGTTTTCAGAACCAAATATGTATTTTATTTAACAAATAGGAAGCTGAGTTCTCTGCCTAGCTACTTCTTCGTCTCAGCCTGGGTGTTCTCCTCCCACAGAAGGGGGGGAGAAGAAGGGAGGGAAGGAGGGGGAGGGGGGAAAGAGAGAGAAGAGGGGGGGGAGAGAGAGAGAGAGAGAGAGAGAGAGAGAGAGAGAGAGAGAGAGAGATATCTGTAGATTTGTAGAGTTTTGAAACCGCTTTCTTGCTACGTGGCCAGGGAAGTATGTTGGGCCCGCTGTTCCAAACCGAAATCATTAAATCCTCTCTGATTTTTCTAAGTTTGCCTGGTTTGTTCTGAACTCGAAGTCCCTAGTTTGGTTTTTTGTTTTGTTTTGGTTTTGTTTTTGTTTTTAACTTTTATATTTCTGCTGATGGATAGACTTCTCACTTACTCATTTTCCCTGGGGAAAGTGAACTACACTGGACGACTTGAAAGCAGAATTCGACAGCTAACTTTAAACATAGTCGCGATTTACAGTGCCATACGGGCCGCGCCGAATCCACTTTTTATGGTTGCCAGTTTCCCCCTTCCCTCCTCAAATTTGATTATTTGTGCCCAAGTAAGTGGATTTCGAGGTTAAAGGGGGTGAGGGGTTAGAGGAGCGTCAGCCGCCTTCTGCCTCTGCCCTTCCTTCTTTTGCCCTTGATTCTGTCTTTCCTCCTTCCTCCCTTTCCACCCTAGTCCCTTCCTTACCTGTGGCCCCTCGTGTTCCCAGCGCTGAGTCCGGGCGATGAGAGTTCCCAACCAACCTTGCTGCTGCTCCTTGCGGCCTGAGGTTGGCGGCTGAGCCTCTTGGCGTTAACTTTGATAGTCATAATGACGCCGGTGGCAACCATTTTAACGAAGATCAATCTTCACTCAAGGCCGCTCCTCATCTCCTCCCGCGCTTGTGCCCCACCCTGCCCCGACCTCCGGATGCATTATGCCCGCCCGCCTGTGGCACCAGGGCGAAAACAGGGATAGGACACCGAGATCCAACTCCTGAGCTTCTGAAGCGACCAGGAGACCTTAGCAGTCTGGGCGCTGTGCGCGGGTCCTGCATCCCCGCCCCAGAGCCAACTCAGACCCCAACCTGGGCCCCCTCCTTTCCTCCTTCTGACACACCCAACACATCGAGGTGCGTTGGGGCAAACCCAGGGTCTATTTGCCCATCTGTCTGTTGGCGCTTTCCTTTTAACCTTAGACCCATTGGGGGCGCGTCAGGAATGAAAGGGGAGGCGAGGTGTGAAGTATATTTATATACATATATACACATATAGTCATTGCCAAGAGTTTCTCTACTGTTCCCCTTGGCGCCAACTTACTTCAACATCGCGAGCTTTGCTTGGAAAATCAATTCCACCTCTTTAAGGTAATAAACGGAAAGCTCAATAGGCATGCTGAGGCTGGGGGCAGAGAGACCGCTGGGCATTCGGCAACATTCCGAGGATTCTATCAGCCATCCACCTCCTCCTGTGCCCCTGTTACCACTCAACACCGAGCTCTCACGTTCTCGTCATGAAGACTTTGGGGCCATTAGCGCGTCAGGAGCCCAGCCCTGTGGACGCCCCCACCCGCTCCCCAACTCCAACAGCCAGATCCACGAGTTCTGGCAGGCGCTGTCCCCTTGATCTAGGAAGGGTGCCCCGCTACTCAATCCCCGCTTGCTCTAGGGACTAAATGGGGCACTTTGGTCCAGGCTCGGGTCCGTGGGGGGCCAAGATCCTGGCGGCGGTGGGGGGAAGTGGAGGCATTGCCTGAGCGGAAATCCGCTGATGCCTTTATTGCTGTCGTTTGGCGCCCCCGTCTGTTTTCCTCGCGGTTTAGGCGGCTGTGAGAGGCTTTTCAAATACAGCAGCCGCTGGGGTCTGGGGTGCAGACAGGCACCGTTTCCTCTATCACCCAGCCAGCTCCCACTTCCTCGCTTCCTCTGGGATCTGGCGTCTCTAGTTCCAAAGGCAGCGTCAAACCCGACCTCAGTCTATTGAAAAGGGACAAAACCATTTTTGGCGGCACCTTCATTCATTAGTGGTTTAGAAAACTATTTTGCACCTTTTAAATAACACTAAGTTTGCGTTTCTAACACGTTTATTCCTTAGCAGTCAGGGAAACTACTCACAGTAAAAGACATCTACCATTTTTCACTACTGCATTTAGCAAACAATGTTTCCTGGAGCGCAGTGAATATTCCATTTCAGTATTTAGTGACCCTTAATTTACTTATTCTCCATACCCACTAGTTGTAGTAATATTGGCTAATTTACATAAAGTCATTATATGTAATTGCAGGTGCTTCTTACCTGTATTATTATCTCTTCTAAATCTCACAGCAACTCTGAAATTAATTACATTTCCCTCTTAGACACATAAGTTTAGCGACTTGTTCGTGATTTAAATTTATCTCCAACAATATAAAAGCCTTAAGGTAGTTCTAAATTTTGAATAGCTTTTGTTTTGTTTTATTTTTCTCATATTTTGCCTGTCTTATTTAAATTCAGGCCTACTTCAAAAAAAATTGTAAGAGTAGAGAGAACAGCACAGTACTGTTGATGTTTATGGATGAAATTTCACACCTCTTCCAGAATCTAGAGGCTAAGGCTGGGACCAGGATTGTCAAATGTTCCAAGTTTTTAGATGCAGCCTCTGGTTCCTTCAAGCTCTCCTACCCACTACCAAGGTACAGGGCCCACTCAGTACGACAAGAATCCAACCCACGAGGCATAGCTTGGCAGTGATTTTTAAGATGGGGGTGAAATGGAGTGCGGGAAAGATTTTCTCCATACAGTTTAAAAAGCACTTTTTGCTTGAAAGAATGAACAACATTAATGAAGCCTAATTTTTTGTTTGTTTGTTTTGTTAGGCCTCCAGACTAAATATTTGCAGCGGGTCCTCTGGGGTGAAGTGGTAAATAAACATTTTTTGGCTTGAGACTTTAGGTAATAAAAATCTATTTCAGCTGCCAGAGGGGAGTGGAGCCGGTAAAACTAGAGCTATAGAAGAGCCTCGCGGCGGTTTCCTAGCCAAAGGTTTCGGGTAGCTGCAGCCACCATCCAGTGAAAACACATGCTTTCTTGAGAGCTGGGGCCAGAGTGTGGTGGGACAGCGGAACAACTACAGTCTGAGGGGAGCTCGTGGCACGTTTTCTTTGGGCTAAGCGCAATCCCCCACAGCTGGAGGTTTCAATTTTTAAGGAAGGACTGAGGGGTTGAAGAACCAGGCCTGACTTGGTACTAACTACTTCATGCTCCATCCCTGAGCAGGCAAGCCTTTGGTTCTCTGTCTCATCTGGGTCAGTTTAGTTGCTTCTGTCTCCCCCTTCCCTTGAAATCCCGCGACACACCTGGGACACTTATGGGTGAGGGGTTCGGTGGGTACTTTTTTCCCTGGACACTGGGGCTACACAGACCCACCGCCTGCCCCAAGCTCCTCTGTCCTCAGAAGCGACGGGAGAACTTGCAGGGACATCTAGCGCCAGGCGTGGGGAATTGCGCGCCGCCAGTCAGGGAAGCGGATTCTGACCACTCGCATCTCTCCGCCTGCCTCCGGACTCCACCTTCACGCTTAGGCACTTTCCTAGACTTCATCACTGCCTTCTGGTGATCACGACGTGGATTCCCCGTGAAGACCGTGAGTTCTGCGAAATGAAGATAGGTAGATAGACTTATTTTCTTTTGCCTCAAGCGATTGCATAATGAGCATTTATTGGGGTTAAACTAACAATAGTTTTGCTAGGAAAGTGTATTCTTTTAGGTCAACTCCACACCTTGAGAGAGCTCTGACAAAACAGCAAATTGCTGCCCCAGTTTTTATTTTATTTATCAAAAGCGAGAGGGGCAACAAGTCACCAGGTCCTCCAGCTATGGCCCCACCCTCCTGTTCCCCCTCCCCACCATCCCCAACCCCGTGAGATTAGTGCTTCTCTGCCAAGGAAGATCCTCGCTGTTTAATTCCCTCCAAGCTGGAGGACTTTTCTCAGTCCCAAAGGAGGGCTACTGCCCTATGAAAGGCGAACCAGGTTTCACCAAATGCTGCTTTGTGTTTGGAGTGGATCTTTGTTGTTGTTACAAACGATTTTCATTTAATAAAGTCTAGTTTTGTTGTTAAACCTAAACAGATTACATCTTAGACATGCCAACTACCCCAATGCAGGATTCCACTTTGTGCCTATTGCTAGAGCCCCCTTTTCTGCATCCTAGGTTGTGTTTTGGTTTTGATTTTTTGCTTTTTTGGTTGTTGTTTCTTTGAAATTTCCACCCTGAGAGACACTGGGTATGGCTGGAGAGGGAGGTTAGCTCCAGAGTTGGCAGGACACAGACATGGTTGAGAACACTGTCCAGCCAGTTCCACTGGACTTAAGACTTTATTTGGAATTAAGTCTCTTTGTACAAACTCTGACTTCTTACAGGTTGGTTAATTAGGAGGGTGTCCTGCACTTCCTGGTTGTGGCCATCAAGGTAAATGCTTTCAAAGGAGTCCCCAGGATCCCACTTTGATAGGACCCTGTCATCCTGGTCTTAATAGCCACTGATTATGTGGTTAATTGAGTTCATTGCTGTTTTGGCAAGCACAGCAACTTTAACAAAGGTTCCCTGAGTTCAATCTGCAACACAGAAAAAAAAAAATCTAAATCTAAATTACGTTAGATGTTTACCCATTTTAACCCAGGACAGGAGCATAATTTGAAAGATCATCTACAAGGAAGAAAAGCAAGGCTTACTTCCATAACAGCATCCATGACAAAAAAAAAAAAAGGTGTTTGTGGAGAGAGGAGGAAGAGGAGCAAGTGTTGAAAGAATAAAGTGGGACTTTGGGCAACAAAGAAAGTTATGAGTTTTTCACCCAAATCAGGAAATGCATCAAAATATTTCATGAAAGAACATGAAAGAATTTGGAGCCATTTGTCATTGCAAAAGTCTTTCGTTTAACAAAACCTATTTCCGTTATTAAAACCTCAACATGATACACAAGGATGGGGGGAGGGAGAGAGAGAGTTATGTAGGGCTCAGTCTGTGCTTCAGGACAACCAAAGAAAATGATTCCCATTATGTTTAAATCCAAAATCAGTTCAGATACAGGATATATAAGCTAAATGAAATGTTTCTGCAAATTCAACTATGAGCATCATACTTTAGTAACATAACAGTCCCGACTTTACCTAGTACTCAGCCATGGCCCTACGATCCAACAGTAGTAGTTGTCCTGGGGTTCTGGAACTTAAGAGGCCCACATAGGGCTGATTCAGAGCCTCTTTCCTAGGTTGAACCCCCTCCTACTGGGCTGAGCCTTTAATAACTTTTCTGGAGGCTTGCATCAGAATAGTGAGAGACAAATCTTATTATTCAAAATCTCTCTCTCTGCCCTTTGGGATGGACAGAGAAACCCCAAGTCTTGCAAAGGATCCAAAGGGCATTTGGAAGCAGTGCCAGATTGAGAAGTCTCAGCCTAAGCATTAATTCAAATTTTCCTTCTAGGAAAATTAATGCACCGCATGGAAATTTAAGTCTAAAGCAATGGTCCGCCTGCAAGCAGAAACTTGATGGATTCTCCCTTCCTATTTGATTTGACTTTTTATTTTTTTTTTTTTACAATTGGTTGTTTAAATATATTTATCAGAAAGAAAATGGTACTGAAATCCAAGAGCATAAAACTACCAAAATTTTTAGTTTTAATAAACTAAAATTCTTTAGTTCCAGTTATGCTTTAGACATATTTAAATAAATCTGGGGTTGTGTTTTGTTTCTTAGGTCAGAGAAAATTTGAAAGTATCTCAATGTTTTCCTGCTCTGAGAAAAAGAACAAGTAACAAAAAGTGTCTCAGGTGGCCTGTGGTTAGTGATGTGGTACTAAAATGGTTGAGTAAATCCCTAGCTAGTCCTTTCCAAAAAGTCCACAACTCTGTCTAGTTCTAGTCAGCCTTTTAAAAATGCAATCCAGATTTCATTGCTAACTTTTGCCTTTTTTCCCAAGTAGTCAAAATTGTTCTCATCAGCAAAATTCTATTATCTACAATTCTGCAAAGTTCAGGCTGCCCCTGTCTTGAATTTGATCATGAACATGTCTAGGACTTCAAAAAGGTCAAACTAATTCTCTTGCTTTTCTTTTCCAGCACCTCTCTCATAACTTTCCCCTTTATTTGAGCCTTTTATGGTTACTGTGTTTTGCATGTCAACACTCTCAACACCAGCAGCCCACCCCGCAATGCCAGGCCAGGCCCAGGAGAGTCTTGCTGGCTTTTTTTCTTCATGTTATTCAGGGCCTGTCTTTGGTCTGGGAGCAATGGGACTGGGTGACCAGTTGGCCTCACCAATCACAGGTTTAGGGGAGTGATTTTCTTGGAGATAGGCTAGCCTGGAGAGTTGCTGCCACAAAAACAAATTGGCTCACTCTGAGGGCTTCCACACCCACCCTAGCACCATTGGTCGTTCTTAACTAATACTGCTCCTAAGACAGAGCTTGGGAGGACACAGGACCCATACTGGATATTAATTGCTAAGATCAGGGGGATGATGGGCTGGCGCTCTAAGGCATAGAGGAATGGCAGTGGGGGATAAAGAGGAATCAGGGACAGTAATTCCTAACACTCTGGCAACAGCATCCCAGAGGTGGGTCTAAGCCCCACCAGAGCTGTTGGAAGCCTACCTCATCCCATAGAAATCAGACCTAGATGCTCTGGGTTGCTCCCATTACAAGTTTTCACTTAACTTGTGAAAAGTGCCCTCTTAACTTGCCCCTCTTAGTTCTATGCAGTTGATAACTTGAAAAAGGAAGCGAAACAAAGGTTCTTGGGAAAGTGAAGTTTTCAATTAATTGGCGTGAGTAAGGGCGGAGGTGGGTGGTGGCTGCAAAATGCAAGAGGCCCATAGGCTTGTGGGCGAGGCGCAGAAGCTTCGCGACAGGCGGCAGAGTGACTTTCTTCTCCTGCGGCTCTTCCAGAGTGTTTCTGCCAGTCTGGAAAGGCCGTGCCAGAACTGGGAAACCCAACTCCGGAGGAGATTCCCGGCCGGCCTGAGTGTAAAAATGTGGAACAGGCATCCATGAGCTTTTTCGCTGGGGCAGATTGCAAGGCTTGCCTTACCGAGGTGAGGTGGGTCTTTCCTCTGCTTGATTTTCTTATTGAGTCCCTGCCGCCGCCCTGGGAGCGCTTCGTGGGTATTTTCTGGGTGGAGATTGAGTACGTGTAGAGGAAGGGTCTGATCCAACGACTCTTAATTTATAAGTGTGAAATGTCTTTGCCGGTTAACAATGTCCGAGTTAGAGAACATTGGCTCTCTCGAGTCTGAGGTCTAGAGATAGACTAACGAAAGACTGAGCAACAGAATAATAATAATAATAATAAAATTGGTCTGTTTTCACGTCAGTCTGATCATCTCAGTCCTTAGTCTTCGTTTTGTTGTGCAGCTCCAGTGAGCCGAGGAGAGGTGGCAAAAACAGCCATAACTGAGACACGGCGCAGGCCTCGGCGCCCGCCTCGGTCGCAGACAGGGCCTGGGATGGGCCGTCGCGCAATCAACTCGTGGGGGTGGCTGCGGCGCAAACGCTTGGGTCTGGGGGAGGGAGGGAATGGGAGGTGGGCCCCGCACGGAACTATGGAGGGGTGGGGGCCGGGTGGGTGGGTCCATCAGGCCCCCGCCTGGAGTCTGGCTCCCCCTCGCCCCCACCCCCACGTGGCCCCGCTTAGCCAATGGCACGGCCCGCGGCCGGCGCCCTCGGGGCGGGAGGCGGCCCCCCGACCGGCCCAAGCCCCCTCCCAACCTGAACTTCGTTTTTATAAACGTCCCGCGATGAGCTAACCTGTTGGAGGGCGGGCGGGCGGAGGCGGGAGGCTCGCTGAGGGAGAGAGGGCAAGAGGAAGAGGGCGGGAGCGAGCGAACCGGAGAGAAAGGAGAGGAGGGAGGAGGTGTACCGAGCCATGGTGTCCTGTGCGGGGCCAGGGCCAGGGCCCGGGTCGGGCCAGGCCAGGCCATGAGCCGTGCTGGGAGCTGGGACATGGACGGGCTGCGGGCGGACGCCGGGGCCGCCGGGGCCGCCCCGGCCTCCTCCTCTTCCTCGGTGGCGGCGGCGGCGGCTCCCGGCCAGTGCCGCGGTTTCCTTTCGGCGCCAGTATTCGCTGGGACACATTCAGGGCGGGCGGCAGCCGCAGCGGCGGCAGCTGCGGCAGCGGCGGCGGCGGCCTCCAGCTTTGCATACCCGGGGACATCTGAGCGCACCGGCTCTGCCTCATCATCATCGTCTTCGGCTGTGGTTGCTGCGCGCCCAGAGGCTCCCCCAGCCAAAGAGTGCACAGCGCCTGCACCCACAGCGGCCGCTGCAGCACCACCGGGCGCTCCAGCGCTGGGCTACGGCTACCACTTCGGCAACGGCTACTATAGCTGCCGTATGTCGCACGGCGTGGGCTTACAGCAGAATGCTCTCAAGTCGTCCCCGCACGCCTCTCTGGGAGGCTTCCCGGTGGAGAAGTACATGGACGTGTCAGGCCTGGCGAGCAGCAGTGTACCGACTAACGAGGTGCCCTCACGAGCCAAGGAGGTGTCCTTCTACCAGGGCTACGCGAGCCCCTACCAACACGTGCCTGGGTATATCGACATGGTGTCCACCTTCGGCTCTGGGGAGCCTCGACACGAGGCATATATCTCCATGGAGGGCTACCAGTCCTGGACTCTGGCCAACGGGTGGAACAGCCAAGTGTACTGCGCCAAGGACCAGCCACAGGGGTCCCACTTTTGGAAATCATCCTTTCCAGGTAGGGACAATGGAGAAAAGGGGAAGACAACCTGGGACGGGAAAGAGGAGAAAAGAACTAGGAGTGTACTTCCCTAATTGGGAGTAGATGCCTGTGCTGCTAACCTGATCAGGGTTAACCCAGTGGAAAAGTTTGTCCAGTTCTTCTGAAAGCTGTAAAATCTTCCTCTGATTTAAACCACCTCTCTCACAATCCTTTCCTTCGTGTGTGCGGTGCAAGTGAGTTTTTCTCCTAAAGTTGAGAGTCTCTGGGTGCCCTTTGCTAAGGACTGTCTTTCTTCTGAAGAGGCCTCTTTCCTAAGAGATGTTACAGAATTCAGCCCCCACTTTTCAAGGACTGTCCCCAGGGTAACTACTAAAGCTTCTTAAAGCGCTCAAACTCCAAACACAGGGGACCCAGGAATCAAAGGTTGAGCAAAATATCTGAATTTGTGTGCATGTGTGTTTGTGTGTGATTGAATGTATGCAACTGGCATTTGTAGAAAAACTGTCCTATGAGCGTCCCCAATAACCAGGCCATAAAATCACCGGCTTGTTAAGATGCCGGATTGAGAAACCATGATGATCCATCAAATTAGCCTTTGTTTTGAAGTACAAATAGCCTTTCTTTAATAATGTGTAAAAAAAAGTCTGTAAATAATAATAAAATATAAACAACCTGTTTTTTTCCTTCTACATCCCTCCAAGCGCTCATGTGTGCATGCGCGCGCGCGCGCGCGCGCGCGCGCACACACACACACACACACACACACACACACACACACACAGTTCCCAGCTAAGTGCTCCAAATATCCCAGTCTAATTTTCCCCATGCTGTTGTTTGTACCAGGGGATGTGGCTTTAAATCAGCCGGACATGTGTGTCTACCGACGGGGAAGGAAGAAAAGAGTGCCCTACACCAAACTGCAGCTCAAAGAACTGGAGAACGAGTATGCCATTAACAAGTTCATTAACAAGGACAAGCGGCGGCGGATTTCAGCTGCCACGAACCTATCCGAGAGACAAGTGACCATTTGGTTTCAGAACCGAAGAGTGAAGGACAAGAAAATTGTCTCCAAGCTCAAAGATACTGTCTCCTGATGTGGGCCAAGTTGGCCACAGACAGTTTAAATGCTTTCAAATGTCGCCAAAAGACCATTGGAAAGACTTGAATATGTATTTAATTCCCCTCCCCTATCCCCTAACAATGATGGCAAATTTTGTGAATTGTTTCTCTCTTTTGACTCTTATCTGGCTCCCAAACCTTTTGCTTCCCAACTTGACTTTGTAGTTCTGTTTCTACTTGTTTATTATTGGTTTTGTTCTTGTCTAGGCTTATTTTTAAATGATGTTTTTAAATGCTCTGTTTCTCCCTCCAGGCCAGTATAAAGGACTTGAGTATTTCTTAATAATCCCCAAAATGAATTTCAGAAGTGCCATTCTGATTTAAGGTCTTTATTTTTTAAAATCACTTTATCTGTGTTTCCAGCACTGATTATCTTCATAACCCATTAGGTTAGAACATTAGCAGTCATTCATATCCTGTGATTAGTTAATTGAATTATTAGTTCCCAGCAGTTGCCCTGAGGCAAGTAGAACAGCTCTCCGGAGTCAGTGCCCCCGGGGTCACCCAGAAAGTCTGAAAATCGGAGGCTAAAGGCACTGTGATGACTTTAAAAGCAGCTACCTTATTAAATAGTGTTTGTATCAATATGAAAATGAGGACAATCTTTCCAACTTTGGGTCTTACTTTCTGTTTTAGTTGTATACTTGTAACACACCTTGTAGATTTGGGCTTTTATAATCTTCAATTATTTGAAAATAATATGTCTTCATGGATGCCTTCATTTCTCAAACTCTAGATGCAAATGCTTAAATAACTGCAATTGGTAGAGTGACCCATGATGGTATAAATGCACCCCTTTCCTTGGACTCAGGAATATGCAACTGGCCTCAATCCCTGGAAAGAGACTAACCAATGTGGCCATGGGTGGGAACTTTTATTCAGAATCCAATGAAGAACTTAACTATCTGAACAAATGCATTGAGACTCCCACAGAGCTTTCGAACATCTTTCGAACATTTTAAAATGTGTAACTGTAAGGTCCAAGAAGAAAAGAGTGATGTTTCTGAAACTGATGCAAAATAACTACTTTTAAAGTGCTGCATATTTATACAACTGAGAGATTATTTTTTTAGATGCAATGTCTGTGAGCTGGAACACATAAAGCAGTGCCTCAGGCATTTAAATTCACTTTTTTTTTTTTTTTTTTTTTACTCCTAGGGAGATGCAAATAAACAGAACTTTCTTGTTTCCTCGAGTCTTTATACTTTTTTTTTCCTTTTTTCAAGTTTGTTTTGCCTCTAGAAACTGTTCTTATTTATTATAAAATCTTCTTCTCCTGAACACTGTGATGTTATCTATAAATGAAGGAAACTCAGCACCAGTTCTGGTCTCTGAAAACTCCATGTTCTACTTCTGCACAACCCCTCCCCTTAACATAAGTAGTGATGTTTTTTTTTTTAATAAGGATATCATTTGCAATGTCTAAAATGGTATTTTCCCAGACTAGCCTTAAAATTTTTCCAATAAAATTTTATTTCTCTTCCATTATACATTTATTTAAATATTTTATTTATTAATTTACTTTGGTTTCATACTGGGGATTGAACCCAGGGCACTCTACCACTGGACTACATCCTCAATCCAGTTTTACTTACTTTAAAAATCCATATATATATATTTGTGTGCCTGGCTATGGGAAATCTCACTTGGAAATTTTCAGCCCAGAAAAGCTGTTATAAATACCTTTGATAGGAAGGTCTTGAAATTATAAAGGCATATCCATATTTGGAAATCGAAAAAGGAACATTTCTTATCCCCGGTCCTTTTCTCAGGCAGTCTATGCACAACGCTTAACAACTAGAAACTAAAAACACGATTATACATTCTAACTTCTAGACACAATTTTTAGGAATTGGGAACTTTCTCTTTAAGGCCTTTTTGCCATTCAGGGAAATGGCCAGTGGAAAATTGGGCACTCTTCCTTGTTAGCTCCTAATAGGATTTAGTGGTGGCGAACTTTTTGATATGCAAGTTAGTTAAACACGGATTTTTAAAATCTCCCACAAATGTAAACTTCTCTGTCAGGGTTTGGTTCTTCGAGAAAACGCAGGGACCTCAAGTTAGGAACTACTTTCGTTTTCTCTGGCCCAGCTTGATTATTATTTTTTCCCCATGTATTACCGCCAATTGCAGGGCCTACTTCGTTATAAGAAACAGAGATAGACTCTCCATTCAGTATATAGAATCACCCCTGAAAATAGTCGCCGACAGTACACTTTGGAAAGGGTCACTGAAATTTTCAATATTTTTCTCTCAAGATATGTTTCATCAGAAACTGGCCTAATTTTCCTTCTTCCAATCGGTGTCCTCTCCTTCCCCTCCTCTTTTTTTTTTTTTTTTTTTTAATATGTTCAAGACCGCGCTGCGTTTCCTAGGTCCATTTCTCGGCTTTCCCATCGTGAGTAGAAGGTTTGCCTCCACGTTTTCTTTCCATTTGAGGTTTGCAAGTCAGTTTCCCTCCGCCTAAGAGAAATAGGAGGTTGACTGAAGATTAAAATTGCGCCCAAATGCTCTCTGGTAGAATTTGGATTGACGGCTAAATCAATAACAGATGAAGGCTTTGTTATTTTTATGTGTTCCTTTTATATTCCGTATTGCGGAGGCAGGAGAGGAATGGGTAAGTGGCCAAGGCCCTAGAAGCGAGGCCCACAGGGAGCCCGGAAGGCAAAGGGAGTTTGAGAGGCTGTTACTACGGTAAGAGACAGAACCCTCTGGGAGAGTTACTCTGAAACCTGGCACATTTTTTGCTCCGCTGGTGGGGTTCTAGGATCCGCGTGTAAAAGTGGTACAAGAAGCGAAGGAAGCGTTGGAGACGCAAGGCCAGACAAAGAGGCGGCCGCAATGCTGCTTCAAGTCTGGCAGCCTGCTGGGTCCCTTGGCTTTGCTCTTTGGATCAGCCTCGCTGCGACGGTCTCTGGCTTTACGAAGTTATCTGCAGGGCCTGGCAGCGGGCCATGACCGGGAGGATTGGCGACCCCAGGCAGGCTGCACCGCCCTTCACTGTTGATCTTGACCGTGCGGAAGCGCCTCGCCAGGCGTGGAGCGCGCTCGCCATCTCCTGGGCGGTCGGCGGCATTGGCAGAGCTTACCGTTTAGCTCCGCCAAAAGCTCCCTTCCCATTCTCTCGCTCATCTGCCTAGCCTCCTTCCCGCCACCACCTCCCCCTCGGTTCTTCAGCTCCTAGCTCCCAATGGCTTTGCCTGCCAGCCCTCGAAAGTCATAAACCTGGCGGATGATGTTGGGTGACTGGGCAAGAAACAATAGAGGAAGTTTAGATGTTACAGTCTTTTCTGTTTCTCGCTTGGTTGTTTTATGCATTGAGTCCTAAGAGGCAAATAGCCATTCTAAGACTGCCCCAAGAGTCCAAAGGAGACACCCCTGGGTTTGGGAATACCAGGAAGTCGCTGTACATAGAAGACCAGAGATGAGGTGACTACAGGCACTCTTGGAACTGGAGCTTTTGGCCTGAGGAGGCTGCACCTCCTGAAAAACAGGGCGAGTCCCCCAAGATGAGAATTGTTAGGGACCCAATACCTGGTTCCCTTAGGCCTTTAGTTACAGGGTTTACAGCTTGGGCTTATCCCTATTTCCCAAAAAAAAGATGGCCCTAAGGAAATTCTGCCACGCCCTCAAGGAGCCCCGGATTTCCCCACCCCCATCTCCCCGCTCACCTCCCAACACCACCTCCCCTCCCCACCTCCTCACTTCCCTATCTCCCCACCTCCATCCCCCACCCCCGCCCTACAGCAGGAGGAAGAGGCCGACTGCTTTCTCCAGAGCCGCCCAATTGGTCGCCATAACTCACACAATAAAGTCAGCGCGGTGGTCAGCCTTGCCCTCTGGCGGCGCCTGTGTGGTCTCGGTGCTGGAGCTGGCGATCTAACCAGTTCCAGCTTGGCTCGGGACTGCGGGGCCTGCTGCAGGTTGGGGCTGGCGCCCACCACGGAGTATCTAGGGAGTTCTTGATACCCGATGTATGAGAAGACCCGTAGTCCTCCAGCTAGACTTGACAAGAGGGCCTGCAATGGGGCTGCGCATACTGTTCCCCGCGAGGAACTGCTGCCCTTCCCGCTTCTGTTTGCCAGACCGGTGAACCCGCCCGCGGCCCGCGGCCCGCGCCCCTGGAAGCACAGAGGCAAGAAACACCGCTAGCTGGTTGCCTCCGTGCGCCCTGCTCTTCCCTGGCCAGGTGCCTTGGCTCTTCTGCCTTTTCCCACTTGGTGGTGGGAGTTTGTCCTGCACTGTCTACCACGAGGCGGATAAACAGTTTGGAGTTCTGGTTTGCAGGGCATAGTTGCCAAGGTGACTCCTGGCGATAAAAGGAATGCAGACTTTGGCTAGGATTGGCTACTCAAGATGCCGGATTCCCTGGTAGCAGTCTCCAGGGACCTGGACAGCAACTTCTCTAGGAGCAGAGTTCCTGGCTATGGGGACACACACCAGGACTGTTGTGAAGCATCCTTCCTTCCAGGTGCCAAATTTGGGCAGAGTTTGTGATACATTTTCTCTGTGTTTGGTAAAGCTCTCAGGTTGTCTGCGGCCTGGGACCCAGGGCTCAGGCAATGAATCTTTGCTTCCAGAATCCCTGGGGGGAGGCCTCTTGAGAGATCCTTCCTATATTGGGATAAGAGTGGCAATGCTCAGATGCAGGGACAGAAGTGGCCGCGCCAGACTGCACTCTCTCCAGACAAGCCCAAAGGTTCCTGTTACTGAAAATGTTAAAGCTGCAACTTAAAGCCCGTAGGAGCAAGCCCGGCCCAGGTAGCCAGCGGAAGACAGGGTGGCAAAGCCAATCAAGATTAGGAAGGGTCCCAAGGGACTTGGGCAAAGGCACCCTCAGCTCAATGTCTCCAGCTTCTGAAGCCAGGCCCGGAAACTCGCAGAAGCTTCGCCTTGCTCAACATGCTTTGGCTCTGCCCGCAGCCTCGTCCTTCGCCATCGAACATTACTGGTGTTATCATAATACCCTGAAGGGGGGGAAAAACGGGTCGGGGGATGTAGGCGGTGCTGAAATGACCGACTTTGAAGAACCTGCAGGCAAAGTTTCGTCCAATCGTCTGAGCCTGTCCTCTTATTCCCGGTTGTAACTAAATACTGTTGCGAACGCAGCCGAAGCCCTTTGTTGGAGATGTGTGAGCGCAGTCTCTACAGAGCGGGCTATGTGGGTTCGCTTCTGAATCTGCAGTCGCCCGACTCTTTCTACTTTTCCAACCTGCGGCCGAATGGCGGCCAGTTGGCCGCGCTTCCCCCCATCTCATACCCGCGCGGCGCGCTGCCCTGGGCCGCCACGCCTGCTTCTTGCACTCCAGCGCAGCCTGCCAGCGCTACTGCCTTTGGCGGCTTCTCGCAGCCCTACCTGGCTGGCTCTGGGCCTCTTGGCTTACAGCCCCCGGGGGCCAAGGATGGACCCGAAGAGCAAGTCAAATTCTATACGCCGGAAGCGGCCTCTGGGCCAGAGGAGCGCGGCCGAACGCGGCAGCCCTTCGTCCCTGAGTCTAGTCTGGCCCCTGCAGCAGCTGCTCTCAAAGCAGCCAAGTACGACTACGCGGGTATGAGCCGTGTGGCTCCAGGCTCAGCGACCCTGCTCCAGGGTGCCCCCTGCGCCGCCAGCTTCAAGGAGGACACCAAGGGCCCGCTCAACTTGAACATGACAATGCAGGCGGCGGGCGTCGCCTCTTGCCTGCGACCTTCGCTGCCCGACGGTAAACGGTGCCCACACTCCCTGGGCCGGTTTGGGCCGGGACGGGAGGTGGGATGCAGGGAGGAGTTGTAGGGGGAGGGGAACCGCCGAGGGCGGGCGATCGACTGGGAGCCGGCAGAGCTGACTTAGGTTGGGGCTGTGTTGCAGGCCTGCCGTGGGGGTCGGCCCCTGGGAGGGCCCGCAAGAAGCGGAAACCCTACACAAAGCAGCAGATTGCGGAGCTGGAGAACGAATTCCTTGTCAACGAATTCATCAACCGACAGAAGCGCAAGGAATTGTCCAACAGGCTGAACCTCAGCGACCAGCAGGTCAAAATTTGGTTCCAGAACCGGCGTATGAAGAAGAAGCGCGTGGTGCTGCGTGAGCAGGCGCTGGCGCTCTATTAGCCGCTAGTGTGGCGGGCTGAGGAGCCAGGCCTGCCCTTTGGGACCGAGGCCTGGCTTGCGTGCGGGGGAGGTGCTGGGGGCTGAGGCTTTTCCTCTGGCTCCTACTCCTACTGATCCCGGGTACTCTCCTGCTCAGTCTACAGCCCCAGAGGACAGTAGGAGATTTGGAGATGAAGCCAGTTGGGCCTTTTTGCTTTCCCCTCTCTCTGATAAGCTCCTGGGGCCTTTGGATGTTGCAATGCACCCTTAACTTTAAGGCTTCCATGTGGTGTCTGGAGTCACCTGTACTTGCTCTTGTCTGGGTCATTTGCCATGAGGACTCACTCTTGAACCCTTGGACTTGGATTTTCTGTTAGTTAGTTCTCCTTTCTTCCCTCTTATCCAACCCTTTCTGCATTTAGCAGACGCCTAGCTTGATGGATGGAAGTGAACATAGGAATACCTCAGGATCCAGCCACAATGGAAAGGGCTGTGATACACCTTTGCAACTGAAGTCCTTTGTGGCAAAGCCAAGATCTTGATTCTAGAGGAAGGAGAGGGCCAGTTTCCTCCTCCCATCTGCCTTGGCTGATTTGGGAGGACAAAAGTTGCCCTAGACATTCAGACTTGGGTGGTGGGAGGAGAGGGACTGGGTGGCCAGACAAACTGAGCGACCTCTCAGAATGCAGACTGGACAGGGCCCTCCAGCTGGGTAGAATGGGCTAGAGACTTCCTTCCCAGACATGGGAAGGAAGAGAGGCTGAGACTTCAGAGCAAACTGCATTCTCCTAACAAGATAAGCAAAATTCCGCTACTTCTCCCACTCTTCACATATAGCTAAACCAGGCCCATGCACCCTATAACTTGGACCCCCAGAGCTGAGCTCTTCTTAGGGGAGCTGCTGGTCTGCTTTGAGGCTTGATGCACAGGTAGGAGAGAAAGATATCCATGGGGAAGAGAAGGGATTAAACAAGAGGAAGAGGGGTCCTACACTCAGACTGTAAATAAGGCTTTCCTCTTGAGGTGGAAAAGATGTCTAAGTGTCTTTCTTGAAGTACCTTAGTGTGCTACCACAAGGAGAGGTAAAAACTCCTCCTCAAAAGTTAAGGGATGGGAAGAAGACCTCTGAGATTCTCAGTCCCTGGTTGCTGCTCTTGAAGAACAGAGAGGACCAGAAGTTCCTCTCTTACCCTCTCCATCACTCACCAACTCCATCAAAGGCCCATGTACTATGTCCCTTCTGAGACATATCCAGCCTGCCCTGCTTGAAGCCTTTGAAGCCCTGGGCCCTACCAGGTTTGTCTTGTGGATGCCAGGGTTCCTGAATCCCAGACAGTGTTGTTCAGGGTGTGCTAGGGCTTGTAACCTTATTCTTCCAACCTTATTCTAATGTACCCAAGCCTCCCCCTTCCCAAACTACTATGGTCCCTGACTTTTCTCTTTCTGAGATGTAGCACCCTCCCAACTCCTAGCAAGATGCAGGATAGGCCAAGGGTTCATGATTCCTTCCCATAGTCCCTGTGATTTCTTTTCAGCAGAGGACCAGGGCCTGTACCTGGGGAGGGCATCTTACAGGGAGGCTTGATGTTTAGACTATTTCATTTTCTGTGCTAATAGTTGTCATGAAATTTTGTCGAAAAAAATTCTTGTATATATTAGACACAGAAATGTTTTTGAGTGGAAATAAATTTTCAGGCCCCAGCCAAACTGTTAAGGGGCTGATGTTGATTTTTGAAAATGCTTTGGATTCCCTTCTAATGTTTTTCAAGCCACCAAATTCGTTTTTCCCCACTGGTTGTAGTTTTACCTCAAGTTTTGAATGTTCATTAAATGGGAAAAGGGCTTCCGAGGCATTCAGGAATGATTTATAAAAGCCCATGAACAGAATATGTATAAAATATCCAAAGGGGGGAAGGCGACCTTGGACAGATTTGAGTGTATCTTCAATACCAAGGGGACTCAGCTTGTTGTGTGTTGAGGTTTCTATATTTTACCTAAATTCTCAATGTTGAATCTTGCTATTAAGAGGTGGGGTGCCAAAATTTGAGGTTCCTCATATTTCAAAACAAAACATCTTTCTGCCAAGTTTTAGTCAGGCTTCTCTGGAAGAGGCCACGCCTGCTGAAGATACCTGAAAGGACCTTTGCCAGGATCCCTGTGGGCCCTGGGGAAATGCAGCTTCAAGACCCGCTCCCTTGCCTTTGTAGCCTCTAATTCAGTCCTGTAAAACCAGAACCTGCTTGGTACTCCCTGGCAAACCCCCAACTCCTAACTGGCCGAGGAGGAAAATAGCTCTCAGATAATTAGTAAAATAGATAAATTCCTAATACTGCGTATTCTACATTGTAACTCCTCTTCTTTGGAGCAAATTTTATTTATCTTGAACAATATCTTAATTGGTGTTTTTAAAAATTATGTATACACAATGGGGGAAAAAAACACGAAGTGCCGAAGCCTTCCCCACCTGGCTGTGCACTGGGAGGTGGTGGTTTCCAGAGCTTGGTCTCAGTCTCAGTCTGTATTCAAAGGTTTGCCTTCTTGAAAACAACTGAACAAAGGCGGAAGCCACACTGAGACCTCGGGTCCAGAGGGCTGGGGAAAGGAAGAAGAAATCAGACTTATTCAGATCCAGGCTCTAAGACAACATATGTAGGTTGTTTCTCTAAAAATACATACTATTAAATCTCCATGTTCTTTCCCTTTAGTCTGGGATGGGGTCGATATTCATGAAGACCACTCCCACAGAGAAATTATTCTAAGTGTAAAATCTTATCTGTTGGTTCAGCGGTGTTTTCCATATGTATCCCTTTTGCTGATCCACACAAATACAAATACCACGGTGTTTCCTTCCCTAGCTGAAGTCCCAGCAGAGATTTGGAATCACGAGGAAATTTGTAAGAAATAAATGCCAGAGAGAATTGATGCTGAAACGAGTGCTCAACAATCCCTCGTAGAAGGATAAATGTGTCCTCCAAAATGCTGCAGTCCACTGGGCCTCTTGACTAAGAAAAAAGGTTTTAAAAACGAGGCGGGGAGTGGGGGAGACTGTTTATTCTGGTATTCAATCGGCTTCTAGCTCAGAGGGTCGACCACGGAAGCTTTTTAAGTCCTGGGGGTTCTCCCCAAGGGAGGCGGCTGGGGAGGCTTCCGGGATGCGGGCCGGTGGAGGAGAAATCCAGAATCATTGTAAATATTCATGTCTTCTGGTGAAGGAGGGAGGTGTATGTGTGCCCCATCACTGGCCTCTACCAGCTGCATCCACCCCCTCCTCCCCCAGCGGTGGTGGTGGGGGCAAGGCGCCTGACCGACAGTCCCTGGACAAAGGTGATCTCCCCACATTTTTGTTCTCTAATCCCTCGACTTCAGGAGTCCTCTTCTAAGGCTCTGCAGGGAAGGGACTGGCTCTGGGTGTTTTTCCCTGCTTTTCCCTTCTTTCGTTTCCTAAAAGAGCATAAATAATTAAAGTTTGGCAGGGAGGAAAAGCTTTCTTGCAGAACTGTAGTGGCAATAAATGAAATGACTCAGAATCCCTTCCCCAGTCAGCTTTTACGAGAGCTGCCAGACAGTGTCTGTTCACGTTCTCCAGATACCAGGGGCGCCCTGACAAAGTTAAGGTCAAGTTAGTGTCTTATCTTGGGTGGCTCAAAATTACCGCATCGCGTCTCGGCGCTGCGCGGAAAGCTATCGTTTGTAGAGCTGCTCGCTGCGCCCCGAAGGCCTGGTGTGTTCTCTGCGTTTCGGGTGGGGCCGCATAGGCAAGGACAAGGCCACAGCACCCGGGTCTTCACGGTAGGTTCTCGAGAGAGCGGGGAACGCGCGGGTCCAGAGGCTGTGGTTTTCCTTTTTTTTTTTTTTTTTTTTTGGGGGGGGGGGTAAGGATAGAGCAGGCAGCTGGGGCCAAGAGCGAATCCGGTTGGGCCCAGAACGAATGCCCTGGGTTGGGTAAGGGGGGAGGGCGAGTGTCTGTGCTAATGCGCCAAGGGGGCCCATTGCCCCCTTCCCCTATGCACCCCGGCGCCTCTGCAGATGGCGCACCCTTTGCTGCCAAAGCGCGGCTCCCGCCGGAGCCGCCGTCGCCATGTCGTTGAACTTGAATGGTTCGTCCTCTCCATTTCCCTTTTCGGCGACCAGCAGGCTTCATTTGGGGGGCGGCGGACTGCCTAAGCCCCACTCCGTGCGGTGAGGAAAGAAGGTGTGAGGATTTTTTGCATTCCTCCCCGACACTCGAAGACCATACTGGGGGGGCCCGCCACTGCCCTGGGTCCTGAATGATCGTAGGGCCAGTGTGCAGTGTCTGGGGAGCCATTTTAGAAGAGAGATCCAGGGGCGTCGACCAGGAGCCAGAAAGGGAGAGCCTTGGGGCTGGGATGGAGATAGAGAAGCAGATAAGTGTGCCGGGATCTGGGCTGGGGCGAAGGGTGCAAGCTGAAATCTGGGCTGGGGTGCCAGCTGCCGGGAGGGGGCACAGAATGGACAGTTCTAGGTGGGGAAAGGCTTGGTGCCCTGCAGTAGCCACTGACCTGTTTGCGCAGTGTTGGGGGAGGGAAGCAGATGTGGAAGGGGCGGAGGAATAAGAGGAAGGAGAAAAGGAGGGAGGAGAAAAAGAGGAAGGGGGGGTACATCAGCCAGAAAATAGATATTAGCTCAGACCACCCGCCTTTTCTCTGTCTGTCGGCACGGTGGACAGAGAGCACAGCACCAGCACTTCAGCAGCCCGGGCGGGGAAGAAACCAGCATCACAGCCAGCACCGCCTGCTCTGGACATAGGGCTGAGGCCCAGGCCTCAGTGCTGTGTTGCTTGGACAGAGAAATCCTGGGGATGGAATCAGTCTCCTGCCCTGGTTCTGGGCTTCGGGTTTGAGTAGAGACTGGTTTACCTTTGAAAAGCCCGGGTGGGATGTGGGAACCCAGGCCTTGCCTGCCTGGAACCCTGAGCTAGGAGAGGGATGCTGAAGCTAGAGGAAATTGAAGCCTTGGGGAGAGTGGATGTATGGGAAGTGCTGAAGAATCTGCCTTAGCGCCAGGTGGTACAGAGGGGCTTTAGTTCAGGCGATAGTGAGACCCTTGGAGAGCCAACGGATGTCCTGGTGGGCTGCAGTGGCCATGCCGACCAAAGGGCAAAAGGAGGTTCGGGGAGAGCCCTGTGGATGAGCAGGCCTTGGCAGGGCTCTCACAGCAGTGAAGGGTTTGGGTGTTTGGCAGACTGGACCCAGGCCAGGCCTCAAATCAGTGGGGGTAAGGAGGGCCTGAAGCACCTGGGTGTTTCTCTCTCCTGGTGGGTGAGCTGAAGGCCAGGCACAGTGAAGGTAGGACACCAGATTCTTTTGTTCATAAGACAATCCCCCTCCCAGCTTTTAGGGAAGCCACGGCTTTGGGGTGTCTCTGCTGGCTGAGCTCCCTCCTCCCTTTAGTACTGAGAGAGAAGACAAGCGACAGGGAGAAAGAGACAGTGACACACAGTTTAGAGAAAAGGAGAGAGGATGAGGGGACCGAAGAAGATAGGGGAAAGAAAAGGAAGAAGGGAAAAAGAAATAGAGATTGAAAAGAGAGAGGACTGGATAGAGAAAAGGGAGAAGAGTAAAGAAAAGAAGGAGGGAGACAACAAGAGGGGGGAAACCAGAAAGGAGGAGAGAGGATCTAATGGGCACCGAGGTCCTGGCCTGGACCAGAGCCTGGGAGGCGTTTGGCGTGGGTTTTTCTGAGGCCAGCTCTCGAGCCCCCTGGGTCAGAACCGGAGAGAGCCAAGTTACTCCGAGGTGAATGCTCCGGGCAGAGAAATATGTAAATCAGGGTTCCCTGATCCCTGGAGAGTGGCGCAATTACACCCCTAGAACAAGAAGCAACATGCTCCCTGGCGGGTGAGCTGCAGAGGGTGGCGGCATCGCGGGGGAGGGAACGGCTGCAGGAAAGGGGGTGGAAGTGGGAACCTCACACCCTCACACCTAGTCCCCTGTGCCAGGGCAGGGGCTCCCCCCTTCGCTTACCGCTTCTCTCCCTTCCCCCTTCCTCCCCCTTCTTCCCCCTCCCTCCTCCTCCCCGCCGGCCTAGGTCCGCGTACTTAAAGCCGCGCGGGCGGGCGAATGCGGGCGGGCGGCCCATTCGGGCGGTGGCAGATGCGCCCAGCGGTGGCAGCCGCCGGCGACGCGCAGGTGACCGGCCTGCAGCACAGCCTGGTCAGGGGGCGCCTGGGGAGAACTGGCGGGAGAAGGAGGCCGATCCGCCCCCAGCGTGCGCGCGTCTCGGCGCCAGGAGCCGTCCCGGGGCGTGTTGGCGAGCACTGATATAGATATAAGGACATTTCTCTCCATGGCGTCACGTGACATAATTACCACCAGAATCAATCAAGATGAATTGCACGTCAGCGCCCGGTGGGGATTTTTGCTTAGTTGATCCTGGCCCAAGCCTCTTGTGCAATCGATGGCTCAGGTTGGCGGCGCGGGGAGCGGCCCGGGGCTTGCCGGCGTGCACGCCACGGAGCCATGAACGACTTTGACGAGTGCGGCCCGAGCGCAGCCAGCATGTACCTGCCGGGCTGCGCCTACTATGTGGCCCCGTCGGACTTCGCTAGCAAGCCGTCGTTCCTTTCACAACCGTCGTCCTGCCAGATGACTTTCCCCTACTCTTCCAACCTGGCGCCGCACGTCCAGCCCGTGCGTGAAGTGGCCTTCCGCGACTACGGCCTGGAGCGCGCCAAGTGGCCATACCGTGGCGGCGGCGGTGGCGGCGGCGGCGCGGGGGGCGGTGGCGGCGGGGGCGGCCCTGGCGGGGGCGGCGGCACCGCTGGGGGCTACGCTCCCTACTACGCGGCGGCGGCGGCTGCAGCGGCGGCGGCGGCGGCGGCCGAGGAGGCGGCCATGCAGCGCGAGTTGCTCCCGCCGGCGGGTCGCCGGCCAGACGTACTCTTCAAGGCGCCAGAGCCGGTGTGCGCGGCGCCCGGGCCACCACACGGCCCCGCGGGCGCCGCCTCCAACTTCTACAGCGCGGTGGGCCGCAATGGCATCCTGCCGCAGGGTTTCGATCAGTTCTATGAAGCGGCTCCCGGGCCCCCATTCGCCGGACCGCAGCCCGCGCCACCGCCCGCGCCGCCACAACCCGAGGGTGCTTCTGACAAGGGTGACCCCAAGACCGGGACTGGTAGCGGCGGGGGCAGTCCCTGCGCCAAGGCGACCCCGGGCTCGGAGCCCAAGGGGGCAGCGGAAGGTGGCGGCGGAGATGGCGAGGGCCCCCCGGGGGAGGCGGGGGCCGAGAAGAGCGGCGGCGCAGGTAGGCAACTGGATGCAGGGCGAGAGGCTGAGCCCCGGGGCCGTGGGCGCGGGGGGGCGGCGGCGGGGGCCTCCCTCTGCTTGCGCCGTTTTATGTGCTACTTTATAAGCATTCGAAGGGGTTTATACATCCTATAAGATTTCCCGGGTCGTTGTAAAGCGTGTTTATGATAGGAAACCAATTTAGGTGGGCTTAAGGTAGACTTCGAGGAGGACATTAATCGCAGTAGAGAGCTTTCCCTCTGTTTTAGTGAGGGGGTGCTGAAGACCATGGAGAGAGGGAGTGAGATTTTGAGCCAGTTGGTGAGTGTGGACACGCGAGCCTCCGGCTTTTAAGGGAGGAGGAGTGGGTGATCCTTGCACTGGACTTTATCCAAGCCGCTGGCTGACGCGCACCGCTGGAATGGAGCAGATGCCCCCGCGGGTGCACTCGTGTCTCTCTTCTCTTGGGTTCCAGTTAAAAGCCTGACTCGCCCTCCTCTTTCCTATCTCCGTGCCAGGCTGGTTGTGTGTGTGTGTGTGTGTGTGTGTGTGTGTGTCCGTCCGGGCGTGAACATAGGTCCACGCCTGCACTCTCCTGTGCCCGCCCATATATCATCCCCCACGACGCAGGCAGGGCCTTTCAGCGACTGTAGGGGACGTCCCTAACGGGGCCAGGGCCTGGCCCTAGCTCAGTGGCGGGCGGGCGGGGGGCCCCCCCGGCAGACAGCGGCCTTTCTCACCCCTTGATCTCTTTCCCTTGCAGTGGCCCCCCAGAGGTCCCGGAAAAAGCGCTGTCCCTACACCAAGTACCAGATCCGCGAACTGGAACGCGAGTTTTTCTTTAACGTATATATAAACAAAGAGAAAAGACTCCAACTCTCTCGGATGCTCAACCTCACTGACCGGCAAGTCAAAATCTGGTTCCAGAATCGCAGGATGAAAGAAAAGAAACTGAACAGAGACCGTCTGCAGTATTTCACTGGAAACCCCTTATTTTGAAAGCTGCAGGAAGCGCCCCCTCCCCAGAGCCCCACTGACCCACCCTCCTCCCCACCAGCCTGCCCTCCGCAGGCCCAATGTCCTTGGGTTTAATGACGCCTCTTCTCTGTGGAACTTCACGATTACTTCCCACGGTCAACTCAAGACCTCCCAGCGACCACTGCAGCCTGCGGACCGGGGACTTGGCCGAGCGGATCCTAATAAGGGGAAAATGGTAAATGCAAACGTCCCTTTACAATTTTACCGCCAAAGTGCTGTCGTTCCCCCTCCCCCTCTCAGAGTCCTCGCGGGGACCCAGCGGGATCTGTAGGGAGTTAGGCCACAGGGCTAGAAGGCGCTGGCGTTTTGTTTTGAGATTAAGATATCCCTTCCTTCCCCTTCCCTGAACGCAGATTATTTAAACTCTGGGAACTGTACCTTTGGTCTGTCATATCAAGGCATGAGTCACTGTCTTTTTGTGTGTGAATAAATGGTTTCTAGTAAAATTGAGGTCACAGCTTCAATACACTGTATGAATTTTCCTCTTCAAAGAAGTTTAGTGACTGATTAGGATATTTTAGTGGCCAGAACCCTTCTCTGAAAATCGAGTGAAATACTTTTTTAGTCTCTAAAAATAGGAGTAGTTCCCTCCCATCTCTGGGAACACTGTTTTTAAAAATCATGTTAGTGATGAATTTCTAAAAAGATGTGACCCAGCCATGCTGGTGCTGTCCTCTTTAGGCAGTGAGGCTGGAGCAGAAGGAACCTAAGAAGTGAATCCTCACCCCCACTTCTAGTCTACTGAACTTGGAATTTCTGAAAAGACAAACAAAAATTTAAAACTGATTAGAAAATCCAAATTATCTCTTAACAAGGTGACAAGGAGCCAGGGTTCCTTAAAAGAAGAAACCAAAATTAGAACCCTCCTTGTTAATATGTAAGTGGAGGGATGCTAAAATGAGGTTTAGTGAGTGGAAAGGGTTTGGGGTCCTTGCTAGTGTCATAGTGGGCCTGTACCAGGGAATGTAAGCCCCCCTCATTGGATGAGGGCCAAGGGCTGCAGACCTGCTTCTTCCTGCATTTATCGCTTTAAGTTAAAGAATGTGGTGAGGGCTGCACTGCACTTTATGTTGCAGGGCCAGGCCAGGCTGTTTACAAAACCTTGAACTGTCTAGACAACACCATAAAAGCCAAAGTTCTAAACAGCTTAATTGGGTTATATTATACACCTTCTGGTGGGCCCAAAAGAGATTTCCGCAATGTGCAATAAACTGGAGAAGTGAGAAAAGCTTCTCTTTCTCTGAAAAGAGTGAACTGAATCTTATGACTCTTAACCTCTCATAAGCCCAAACTCAAAATATAAATCCATAAGATGCACAGCACCTCCTGCATCTTCTGAGGCAGTATGCATTTTACATGCAGCAATATTTAATTGCTAAGGCTCTTGGGGGGAAAAGGAAAAACATAAGTGCATAAGTGTATGCCTTTGAACTTCCAAAATGTCAAGGTCATCACCTTTAACCTCTCTGAATAATTAGGCGCCTTAAGGTTCTTCTGTGATTTTCAACTGCCACCCACTCTCATACATACATGCTCACACATACAGACCCATGCACACATTTATGACCACACAGAATCCTACTGGGTGCTCCCCATAAATCTAAGAAAATTTCTAATTTCAGGATTAATAACCTTAATTTCCCTTCAAATATTTGAGCGATTCAGTAGCAATTGACTTCTTTTTTGAAAATACTGGTTAGACTAAAATGCGTATTAGCTTTCACTACAGCTGGGATGTGCTGGAAATGTGTGTGTGTGGGGGGGGTGTCTTAAGAAATGTTTCCCTTTGCTCTAATGAAGAACTGCAGTATTAAAAGCAGGCATTTGAAAAAGTAAGTTCTGTTCAGACTTACACCTTTGTTATATTTGAAAGCAATTTGCCACCCATCAAATAAATTATGGCACTTTCTAAGCTATGGAACAAAAGAAAATATATTTGTATGGTCTTTAAAAGCCTCTCTCAACCTTTGGTGAAAGATGTAATAGAAACAAGGCGGACAAATTATTTCGTTGGGAAGGGGATTCCTTTGTTTGAAATTCTGGGCATCAGTTAAAATCTGAATGCCTTATTAGTATGATCCTCTTAGGAGCTTAACATTAGTTTATTTTTCTCTCTCCGTCTGTATTTTTTTTTTTTTAACTGCATCTAAATGTAGCAAGTTTGTGCGCCAGCCACCATAGGTAAGCCGAACCGAGAGGTACCATTTCGCCTTTGCAGGGGCCTGGACAGCCACACGAGGGCGCGCTCACGTTCCAGAAGCCGCGTTTGGCGGAGAGGCTGCGGTACCTTATCTTTCCAATACTGGATTCTAATAAGCAATCTCGGCCCGTTAGAAACAGGCGGCAGCTAAGGTGTTTTGCTGTTTGTACTAAGCAGTTACTAAGTGTGAGAAGTTGTATGGAGACAGAACAAAGGGAGCAACTACATTCCTGCAACAGGAGATTGCTTAATCGTTGTCTCCTTGAAGATAAAGCTGTGGCAAATGATACCTTGGTATAATCTGATGGTGTCGAGGAGAGATTTTTTAACAGATAAATTAGGTATTTTGAAATATGTCATAGCCACTGAGAGTTTATTAAGTTAGCAAAAATAATTTTTCTTGTTGGTTTGAGTGTGGAGAGTGATGTCCGGGGTAGAATCCTTCTTCCCGGCTCTCCAAAACCACATGCGGTCTTGTGAGCCCTCAGATCTCTGGGATGATTAAAGGGGTTTTGTTTAAGACACATTCAGGCTTTGGTAATTTAGCTGAGTGTATATGCAGGGGGAAAAAGTGAGACGCATTGAGGGACGAGGATGTCGTTCTGGGTTAGGGAGCCTCGAGTCATGCCTGGCACAGGGTTATTCCAGGCGACCGGGGAGGCGCAGGCAGGACTATGAGTTGGAGTGCGGGTGCCGAGCTGGGCTGACGCGGCTGCAGGAAGCAGCGGGCTCTGGGGGGGGGGGGATGTTTATACTTGAAGGCGTTGTGGGACAGAAATGTATTTGAGGCAAACGGGTGTTGCATTTGACAGATCCTGAGCCACCCTTCCAAGCAGCCCTCTGGCCTTGAGGTGTTAAGCTTGTTTTTGGCGTTGCTTTCAGAAGCAGTGAATTCACTGCGTGCCCTCTCCACCCAGTAAAGCCCCTAACATTGGGGAGTGTCTGTAACCCCAAAAGGGAGAGGACAGGACAACAGGACATGGGCAGCTCTAGGAGAGGATGGCTTCCCTCTTTTCCCATCAGAAGTTCATTGTGAAAAAGCTTGCAGCTCTGAGAATTAGCGCTGGCCTCCTTGTCAGCAGCCTCTGCATCCCGCCTTCCAAGCACTGGACCTAAGACTCTGGGACCCGCCTGTCCGCTCGCTCCCCCGCCTCCGGGAGGGGAGCTAGCATTGGCTTTCCGGGAGGCTGGGGCGCCATGACTCCCCGGCAAGGCGCCAAGGAGAGGCGTGGGTGTTCCCCGCGGGTATCCCGGGCTCCGCCTGTCTGGCCGCCGGTCCAGCTTAGCTATTGTGAAGCGACCTTTTCTGGTGCTTAACCCGGGCTTCAGTCTGCGTGGGGTGAGAAGTCTCTCCCCAAATGTCGTTGTGTTCCTGGGTAGGCGGCCCCAGCAATTGCGCATCTGGCTATGCAGGGGGCCCCTTGGCCTTGGCTGGCAGCCGCCAGCGACCAGGGCTGTCTGCAGCTCCTTTCCTCCTGGCAGCTTCCAACATAGGCCTGACATAGATGGGGGGGTCCGACCAGAACCTCTGGAGACTGAAGACCTTCCCCTCCCCCGACCTTTCAGAACGTGTGGGGCTCGCAAAGGGTAGCCATAGATGCTGAAGCACCAAAGTCGCAGATTCTTAAGTGGAGGGAAAATGCGCGAAGTAGGAGTCTTTTGTGTCTGTACAGAAAAAGGCTCTAGGGCCGCGGCCCTTCTGCACGTTTCCGTGGACTCCTTATCGCCATAGTGGTAGTCTCCCCATTTGCCCCCTGGATTTCTTTTCACCTTAGCCAGGTGGTGCACAGTGCAACCGGGAGGGGCTGTCTGGGGAGGTCTCCTTTAACGTGTCCCCATCCACTCCGTCCCCCCAAAGTGACATTGCTTAGAGGCTGCTCAGGACTAATTCTAGGTGACTCTAAGAACCCCCAGGTTCTCTCAGGCTCAGGGGCTCCACTCTTTCCAGAGACAGAAGAGTGCAGATGCAAGTCACTTTTAAAAAAAATTCCAAACGCTAATTTCTTGCTAAGGCGACCCTTTTAATTTTTTTTCCTGGAAATAACTGTGCCAGGGAGAAGGGTGTCTTGATACAAATATGAGTAGCCATCTCTTTTATGATGCAATATTGATTTATTATTAATGGTAACTGTCCCAACTGATCTAAATATGATCGAAACCAGCAACTACATTAATGCTCTAAGCAAAATAAAGGTTGCCTTTAAAGCCACTGCCTTTTAATTCCATTTGCTTCATCTCAGCCTTTAAGTCTTAAGGTTCATTTTTTATTATCCTCCATCCAAATCATTCTCTCGTATTATTGTTTTTCTTGATTTTTAAGATAAAAATCTCTAAAATATTAATGGCCTCTGGCCCCAAGGAACGGGTCTGAAGGTAAACATTTGAAATTTTTTAAAAAACCAGAATTTTGTGAGAATCAATTTAAAACTCTGATATACACTTTTCTCCCCCCTGTGAGTGAAGACTTCTTAACATCGAATTCAATGTGGGAGACTGAGCTTGAAATCACAGAGAGCTAAAAGCAAAAAGGCTCCCAAATGCAAAAGGCAGCTCTTGCCTGTCCTGCTTCATAGAAGACCTACCCGCTCTGCAAAAAAAAAAAAAAAAAAAAAAAAAAAAAAAAAAAAAAAAAAAAAAAACAATTGCTTGTTTTTAGCTTGGATGTTTTCTTCATGTATAAATAAGGATTATGAAAAGACATTTGATGGGCATAAAATTCCTGATTAGATTGAACAGTCTTGCCTTGGTAGAGATAGGTTAAATTGGGCTACCGAATTCTGGGCAGCACTCCTGGCCCAGATGCAAAGGAACACAAGGCTGGAGCGCCAAGCTGGCGACAGGGCGCCTGCCGAAAGCAAGTATAGCTAGCGGGCACTTTGTTTAGCTCTGGGCATGGTTAGCTGTGGCTCAGATTAGGATCTCCACAGTGTGAGAAAGGAAATTTTGGGGAGCTGATCAGTTGCTGTTATCTTTGAACAGAATATTTGCAAGCTAGAGCCCAAAGTTGTTTTTCTTCTGCCTTCCTTAACTCCCATCCCCAAACTTAAAAATACCCACCCTGTGGAAAGGTAATGTTTAAACCTCTGCCTAAGCCAGGGTGCTTCAGCCTGAGCAGTTAGAGGCGCCAGGCTTTTAACCTGACAATGATGTTGTATTTGAACAGCTGCGTAAAGGTTTAAAAGGTCTGTCTCATTGCCACCGCGGAGTTTTTTAAAAGGGGTTATTGTTTGGGCGAGGGCACTGAGAGGGGACAGGCGAATTGGTCCCAAGGCCGAAAATAATGTCCAATGCCTGTTTTCACCAGGCCAGGGGAAATTCCTTTTGGGGAGGGGGCCAAAGGGCTTGTTGGAAAAGGTTTTTGTGAAGAAGCAGGCGGGCTACTAGGTCCCCAGGATGCAGAGGTGCTTTAATGAGCATTGGACCCCAAGGAAATTTTCTGCTGAGGCGGAAACCCGATTTACCCACAAGTTCAGTCTCTGGGCCTGAAATCCAAGGCCAGCCCATGCCTGAGTGAGTGTGGGGAAAAGAACACGGATGCCTCCGGGAACAGAGAACTGGTTCATGGTCATCAGAGTCTCCCCGGGCCGCTTTACTTTCTTGGTTGCCCAGAAGGGGATCCGGAAGGTGGAAGGATGACTCCCTTGTGCTGGCAGGGCCCCTCACCTAAGGAAAGTCTTTGGAAATCAAGGTTAAAGCTCCCTGCTGCTGTCCGAGGCCAGGGCTTCCGCTGGGCGGCTCACCCGCCTGCAACCAGAGGAGGGAGGAAGTTGTTCAAGTTTCTCATAAAACTCTGAATTTCCATGCTGGCAGTGGTCGGTGGTTGTTCTTTAATGAGCTAGACCACAACTCCAGACCATATCCTCTTTATAGAACTTTCCCTCACCAGAGGAATCAGAGGACAGATTCCCCCATCTGTTCCCCCTCTTAGCCAATCAAAATCTTGTCAAATAATTTTAAGGATTGTCCCAAACTATAGAACTCAACTTTTGACACAAAAGTATAGCTTAAATATTTGACGATTTGTGTTAAAACAAAAATTGACCTTCTTGGTTAGTAGTGAAGGGGAAAAATCAATAGTATAATTTTCAATAATTCATAAAGCAAACGCCATTATGCTAAATCTTAACTATTAATCTTATCCTTTACAAAGTCTCGATTGATTTGTTAATAAAATATCTTCCCGTGTGTGGCAACAGCGGGTATAACTCTTTAAAAACCTTCAGAAGCAAGAAAATTACCAAGTAGCTCAAGAATGTAGATGAGAATTTTATTGATCGCCCTGATTCTTCTTAATATGTATTAATAAATTCCACAACCTTTTGTACCTTGCGCTTGTCAGAAACCAATGCTTTTACAAAATCCATAAAAGGAAAACGTATTTTTCTTAGCAGAAAAACCAAATGACACCTTTGCATTTCTCTCTCTCCTGCCTGGCCCAGTCAGTTTTCTAAAACTTCTGGAGTCTGACGGTCAGTGTTTTCCTATTTCCTTTAGAAAATTATTTTCTTTCTCCCTCCCTTCCTCTCTGCCTTCTATTATCAGGGTGTGTGAGGAAGGAAATCTCTGTTTAGTTCTCCCGCTGGGAGCCCGGGGGACGCTTTCCCGATAGAGAACGGCTGGCCAGGGACTGTCTTCAGGCTGAAAGCTCCCAGCGGCCCGGCCCTTCAAAGGTCAGGGTGTGGTTCCTCTGAGAACCAAAGGCTCCAGTAGCTCGCAGGGGCGCGGAGGGGCTCAGAGCTGGGGCGGGAAGGCCGAGGGAGAGGACGACGCTGGGCCGGGCTCATCCTTGGGGCTCCGGAGCCGGCCAGCTGCGTGGCCTCGCGGCCCTCGCGGCCCTTGTCGCCTCCGCTTCCAGGGACACGTTGGCCGCACCTTTGCACGCGGGATCTTTCCTTTGGACCCCTGGAGTGGGATGTCTCAGGATCAGGGTAATATGATTCACCTTCCCGGGTTGCCCGGCACTAAATTAATCAGCCCGGGCCCCAACCGTCTGCCCCGGACCCGGCCCTTTTGGGCGCGTTTCTGCCTGGGTGTGTGCGCTGGAATATGCCTCTGTGTGCAGGCGCCACAGAGCTCCAGCTTCCCTCCCCGCGCGTGTCCTCCCCGAGGTCCTTCCGACCGAGCCTTTCCTTCCACCGGCGGAGCCCGGTGGCCGAGGCGGTGGACGCGAGTGGGGCAGGCAGACGGAACGAGCTGCGGGGAGGCGGGGAGGAGAGCGGGCGGCGGAGAGCTCTGGGCCAGTCGTCTCTAGCGCGCACTATCGCAGGCGTGTAGTAGATGTCGCTGTTGTCCGTGCTTACGCGGCCGGCCGGCCGGGCTCTGGAGCACGTGACCTGCGAGGAGGCTGCGGCTCAAGGCCATTTTCAAATCTCATTGGCTTGGTTGTCATGTGGTCGGCAGAGGCATCCACAATTACACGGGGAATGTTTTCCTAGAGATGTCAGCCTACAAAGGACACAATCTCTCTTCTTCAAATTCCTCCCCAAAATGTCCTTTCCCAACAGCTCTCCTGCTGCTAATACTTTTTTAGTAGATTCCTTGATCAGTGCCTGCAGGAGTGACAGTTTTTATTCGAGCAGCGCCAGCATGTACATGCCACCACCTAGCGCAGACATGGGGACCTATGGAATGCAAACCTGTGGACTGCTCCCGTCTCTGGCCAAAAGAGAAGTGAACCACCAAAATATGGGTATGAATGTGCATCCTTATATACCTCAAGTAGACAGTTGGACAGACCCGAACAGATCTTGTCGAATAGAGCAACCTGTTACACAGCAAGTCCCCACTTGCTCTTTCACCACCAACATTAAAGAAGAATCCAATTGCTGCATGTATTCTGATAAGCGCAACAAACTCATTTCTGCCGAGGTCCCTTCGTACCAGAGGCTGGTCCCCGAGTCCTGTCCCGTTGAGAACCCCGAGGTTCCTGTCCCTGGATATTTTAGACTGAGTCAGACCTACGCCACCGGGAAAACCCAAGAGTACAATAACAGCCCCGAAGGCAGCTCCACTGTCATGCTCCAGCTCAACCCTCGTGGCGCGGCCAAGCCGCAGCTCTCCGCTGCCCAGCTGCAGATGGAAAAGAAGATGAATGAAAACGTGAGCGGCCAGGAGCCCACCAAAGTCTCCCAGGTGGAGAGCCCTGAGGCCAAAGGCGGCCTTCCCGAAGAGAGGAGCTGCCTGGCTGAGGTCTCCGTGTCCAGTCCCGAAGTGCAGGAGAAGGAAAGCAAAGGTCGGTATGAACAGAGTTGCCACCCCAGCGGGGCGCGTAGTCTGGAAACCCAGCGGAGAGGGAGCGCTTGGGTGCCCAGCGCGGAGCCCAGGCAGCGGAGTCGGTTGCCCGACTTGCAGGTGCTGCTCCCGCCCGGCTTGCAGAAGGGAGATCTCAGTTTTGAGATGGTCCCTGCTTCTCTCCCGCTGCCTGGCCCTCCCCGCCGGTCTTGGCCCCACGCTGATGGCGCCTGGGCAGAGGAAAGGTTTGCCGGGTTTATTTTTCCTTAGCTAGACCTGAAACGCAACAAAAGAGGCAAAGGAGACCTGCAGCTCGTAAACAGGGCCCCAGTACCTCTTTTCTCCAGCTCATATTTGGAATCTCAGTTTTGCCTTGCACCCAAATGATTATTTTAAGGTGGCCCAAGGCACCGTGTTCGTGTTCAAGTGTATATACCCCGCATCCTGCGAGCTTGGGGTCTGTTAGGGTAACGAGATGGCTGGACTGCTTGGTGCTTGAGTCGGGGATCAGGGCTTCCTGCCTTTGCCGGGCTGGATAACCTTGGCTTTGTCTGGGAAAAGTGTCGCAGGCTTTGCAATCTATCTACAAAGAGGGCAAAGGCACATGGGGGGAGAACAGAACCGCATTGCCCACTTCCCAGGGCCAGCCTTAGGGTTGGACTAGGGCAAAGAACCAGGGATCTGGGTTTTTGAGAAGGAACCCTATCCCCTGAGCCTCTCTCCCAGTGCCCAGAGGTGGGCCACAATGCAGGTTACATTTCTGGGGGAATGCTTTTGTGTTGGAGCAAGAAGGCATGAGAATTCAGGAAATTCTGGGGTAAATGCAACAATGCTCAGGCAGAGTAGAGAAGATATCCTTGCTTCCTCATTTATCTTTAGAGACTAGGCACCTATAAACCTGGCTATGGAGCTCCCTGCCTGCCTAGGGTAGGTAGGAGAAGAAGCAACAGATCTGGGGACCTGAGGAAGCAATGGGGTTGGGAGGTTTGTCTAGGCTATGGCTTCTTCCATTCCTGCTCTGTCATGAGCTGACCACTGAGAATGTCACTAGGAGATACAGAAAAGTTTACTTTTATACTAATGTTTTGTTTGAGTCAGAAAGTTGTGCCTGTGCTTGCATGTGTGGGAGAGGGAGGGGGGGGAGAGAGAGAGAGACCCCACTGATGCAGACTATCTTCCCATTGTGTCACTTTGGGCATTTAGTTTGAAATTTGGCATCGATTTAAAATCCCTTCCAGGGTCCATCTCTGTGAGTAATGTTTAATACCAGGGTTGCCCAAAGCAGCCTGCCTGCCAGCAGGTCATGGCCAAGGGTATATTTGAACAGACTGAGAGAAAGAAAAAAAAAACTTCTTGATTTTTTTCTTCTCCTTTTAATTTTGTTAGAGGAAATCAAGTCTGATACTCCAACCAGCAATTGGCTTACTGCAAAGAGTGGCAGAAAGAAGAGGTGCCCTTACACTAAGCACCAAACGCTGGAATTAGAAAAAGAGTTCTTGTTCAATATGTACCTCACCCGCGAGCGCCGCCTAGAGATCAGTAAGAGCGTTAACCTCACCGACAGGCAGGTCAAGATTTGGTTTCAAAACCGCCGAATGAAACTCAAGAAGATGAGCCGAGAGAACCGGATCCGAGAACTGACCGCCAACCTCACCTTTTCTTAGGTCGGAGGCCGGTGGGAGGCCAGGATCAGAGAGGGGCACCGCGTTCCAGAGCCCAGTGCTGGAGGACTGGGAAGGTGGAAACAAAACCTTCATTGCTCTTTGTTTTTTTTGTTTTTGTTTTGTTTTGTTTTCCTGCTAGAATGTGACTTTGGGGTCATTCTGTTCGTGCTGCAAGTGATCTGTAATCCCTGAGTATATATATATATATATATATATTAAAAAACTTACCACGTGTAATTTATTATTTTTTCATCATAATGCAGGGTAACTATTACTGCACATTTTCATTTGGGTCTTAACTTATTGGAACTGTAGAGCATCCATCTAACCATCCATCCATCCATCCATCCATCCAGCAATGTGACCTTTTTCATGTTTTTTTTTTCTAACACAAAAGTTCTCTGTGTGTGGTTAATCATGAACTAATGACATTTTGAAAACATCCAGTACTTTTTAAATTACACACATATATATATATATTTAAAAAAAGATTAAGAAAACCCACAAGCTTTGGGGGGAGGGGACTTAAAAAGCACATTATAATGTATCTTTTCACAAATGAATTTAGCAGTTGTCCTTGGTGAGATGGAATATTGACAACTTATGCCTTGTAGCCTTTCCCTTGTGGTGCATCTGTGGTTTGGTAGAAGTACAACAGCAACCTGTCCTTTCTGTGCATGTTCTGGTAGCATGTATAATGCAATAAATTCTGGAAACAAGTTTGCTCCCTCTGCTTTCTGAAATGGAAAAATATTATGGTGGAAATGAAAGCCTTTGGGGAGGTTCTCTTCTGGTTAAACTGCTTTTGGGGCAGTAGGGTGGGGGAAGTGAAGGGAGCAGGAGATGGTGCTAGAATTGGACAGTGGTGGGAGAAGAAGAGTGATAATCGCCTGGGTTTGCATTTTTCGTAAATGAGAAAAGAGAGTACTTTCTCCTCTCCCAGTCCCCAACCATAGAATATAATTGCACTCTCAAAGGGTGTGAGCTTCCTCTAGCCCGAGCCTGGTAAGTAAGCTTGTGCCACAAGTTGCTTTTTCCTCTTAGCTGCCCCTGTGTGTGTGTGTGTGTGGGGGGTGGTTGTGTTTATTTTTTAATGCTTTCAGGGAGATCTTGGTGATTTCTGGCTGGGAGGTCATCTTCAGGGGCTAGGTTGAAACTAGTCTTGTCCACCTGGAAACTACCGGGCCTCCATTACAGAAGCAAGGACAAACAACAGCTTAGCATTGCATAGCATCCAATTTTCTCCCTTTTGCTCAACCCCACCCCTATCTCAAGTGCAAGACAGCCAGGCCCCAGTGAAAGGGAAGGATGGGTGAGTTTTCCCAGCACACTTTGCTTTGCTTTCCTTGTAGAAGGATTTTATGCTCAGTCATTACTTTTTAGTGGCTCATATGAAAAATTTTAAAGGAAGAAATGAAAAGATTCTCTCTAGTCAAATCTCTTAGTATTTAATTACAAAATGCAGTTGGAACTACTATAAAAAGCAAGAAGTTATAGAAAAAATGACTGAAAGAATATGCAAGTGAACATGACTTTCCATGAAGTCCAATATTCCTTTTATAGGCATGGCTTGGGAAATTCCCACTAGCATCTGCAGAATCCATATCATGGAACCCAGATTTATCCAGTCCTGCCAGGGAAAAGGGAGGAGAAACATTATGGGGAAAATTTGACAGAAAATTCGTTGCTCCAGGTACTGGCTGCAATTTCAGAGGATCTCCAATAGCTTAATGGAGTTTCAGAAAACGGGTCCTTTTTTACCCCCTTAAGAACAATCTATTTAGGAGCTCTGAGACTCAGAGTCCTCAGCCAGGGAGGCTTTGGGACACTCAGTATTTATTCAGTTTTAAACTTCCTCCCCCAGACCAGGAACCATCCCAAGTTCCCAGACAGAATCCTTTAGAGGCATCATTTCCTAAGGATGGGAGGAGGAGGGATCTGCATCCATGCTAGATTGGGAACACTGGAATAGATTTGTCCCGGATTTACATTGGTTGGGCAAAAGATGGAGTGTACTTTTAACTTCCCCATTTCTCCCAGCGATGTGGGGAGCGCCATTAGTTGTTGATTGGGGGCTATGTCAGGGAGGAAAACCTTTCCATGTTACAGGAAAGGGCATTCCCTCTGAAACAAAATCAGAAAGCCATTGGCAAAGGCAATCAATCAGACCACAAGTAGCCATTTACCCCCTTTCTTTCCGGGGTTGGAGGTGGGCTGGGAGTCCTCAAAGGTGCTGGGCAACTTGTAGAGCGAGTAATATGCCCTCCGGCCGGCAGCGACACCCAGGCCGCTTTTGTCTCGGCTACCGGCCAAGCTTCAGAGGCTTTGTACCATGGATTTGGGAGTGACAATGGGCATCTCCCTCAGATTCAAGGCTGCCCAGCCTTACCTCTGGAAGCAAGAAAAAGAATTGGGAAAGGAGTGGCCCAAGGATCTGGCCCTTTGGATTTTTTTTTTTCCCCACATATTTCGGGAATCTACTTGGAGGCCTCTTAGTGAGAAAGGCGCAAAACAGCCTTGACCTGGGAGACGCGGTTCCCACAGGCCTCACTGAAGCCGGGGACAGGGCAGCTGGTGGGGGCCGGCCCGAACTGGCATTTGGGTTCTTCCCTCTGTCGCGTGTTTTCTTTCAGGGCCTCTCCAGCAGCCGGGGAGAAGACACGGACCCTGACCGACACTGTTTGCGCGGTAGACTCCACGGCTCGCTGGCCCTTCCGAGGGCTGACAGAAATCCCCAACACGGCCACCGCCGACGCTGAGCCTGGCTGGGCCTGTCCACGAGCCAGGCCGCCTCAACTCTCCCCTCCGGCCTCGGGCGTGTGCCTAGCCTCACGTCGAGGCTGTGTGTGGCTGCGCGGGCGTGTGTGAATGTGGTAGGGGGAGGGGGCGCTCCGAGCTGCTCCATCCGTCCGTTTTATTAGGGACACATTAATCTATAATCAAATACACCTCATAAAATTTTTATTGAAAGGCATAATATCATTACAGAGGTCTTCCACCTGTTTTAAACAACACGACAAGCTGTGAGAGAGCGTGTGTGTGTGTGTGTGTGTGTGTGTGTGTGTGTCTGTGTGGGGAGGGGTGGGTTTAGGTAGCGAGAGAAACAAGGGGAGAAAACTCCCCTTGGGCGCCAGGGGGCCGCCCTTAAAGGCCCGCCTGCCTCCGGCTGCTCAAGGTTCTGGCTAAGTGCTAGGTGAGCCTGTGGACGCGCGACCCGCGGCTCTGAGCCCAGGAGCTGGAGAGCCAGAGCCCTGGTCGAGACTGCAGGACCAAGAGTGGCAAGAGGAGATGAACAAATAGTCCCCAGCGCCTCCTCCGGCCGCTGATGGGCCTGTGGTCCCAGTCACCGCCGGGCTGGCCGGGCCGGGTCGGGCCGGGCCACGCCGAGCGGGCTCATATACCTGGGCCTACGGACTCTAATTATCGCGCTTATGTTGATGATGATTTTTTTTTTTAAATCACAGCAGCCCCCAGTTTAGCGGACTGATTTACTCCCGGTATTGGTAAATATGATCACGTGGGCCGCGCGACCAATGGTGGAGGCTGCAGCCTGCGAACTAGTCGGCGGCTCCGGAGCCGGCGGGGAGCGGCTCGGCGGCGGGCAGTGTAACCTTGGGTGGGAGCGCACGGCGCCTCAAAATGTCCTCCAGTGGCACCCTCAGCAACTACTACGTGGACTCCCTCATAGGCCATGAGGGCGACGAGGTGTTCGCGGCACGCTTCGGGCCACCGGGGCCAGGCGCGCAGGGCCGGCCTGCAGGTGTGGCCGACAGCCCGGCAGCGTCTGCCGCCGAGTTCGCCTCGTGTAGTTTTGCCCCCAAATCGGCCGTGTTCTCTGCCTCGTGGTCCGCGGTGCCCGCCCAGCCCCCGGCGGCGGCGGCGATGAGCGGCCTGTATCACCCGTACGTGCCCCCGCCGCCCCTGGCCGCCGCTGCCGCCGCCTCCGAGCCTGGCCGCTACGTGCGCTCCTGGATGGAGCCACTGCCCGGCTTCCCCGGTGGCGCGGGCAGTGGTGGTGGCGGTGGCGGTGGCGGAGGCGGCGCCCCGGGCCCTGGTCCCAGTCCTGGCCCCGGTGGCCCAGCCAACGGGCGCCACTACGGGATTAAGCCTGAAACCGGAGCGGCCCCGGCCCCAGTCGCAGCCTCCACCTCCTCCTCCTCCACTTCCTCGTCCTCCTCCTCCAAACGGACTGAGTGCTCTGCGGCCCGGGAGTCCCAGGGGAGCGGCGGCACCGATTTCTCGTGCAACTCGTTCCTGAGGGACAAGGCTGCAGCGGCGGCGGGGGGAACCGGGCCCGGGGCGGGGATCCGGTCGGGGCCCGGGGCAGGCGGCTCGTCGGAGCCCTCGGCTTGCAGTGATCACCCGAGCCCGGGCTGCCCGCTGAAGGAGGAGGAGAAGCAGCATCCGCAGCCGCCGCAGCAGCAACTTGACCCAAGTAAGTGCAAAAGAAATTGCCCTCTGATTTATTGCTGAAACCTGTAAGGCTCGAATGTGCAAAACTGATAGTTTTACTAACCTATAAAAACGTCTAGACGCCTACCCATGCCTAGGCGAGCAACACGCATCCATAAAAAAGCTTCCCATAACCACCTACCCTGGGCGCGCGGTTTGTACGGTAAACAGCGCGAGCATTAAGGCTTTTTATGATAATTCCCCCCAAGTTGTGAAAAGCGGCCATCCTTGGTGAAATTAATTTAACGACCTCTCTTCCCCACCCTGTCGTCTCTCCCTGCCTCCCCTCCGCCCCTCGCTCTCCTCTGTAAACCCCCCTCTTCGTAGACAACCCCGCAGCGAACTGGATCCACGCTCGCTCCACCCGGAAAAAGCGCTGTCCCTACACCAAATACCAGACGCTTGAACTAGAGAAGGAATTCCTCTTCAACATGTACCTCACCCGAGACCGGCGCTACGAGGTGGCCAGGATTCTGAACCTCACAGAGAGACAGGTCAAAATCTGGTTCCAGAACCGTAGAATGAAAATGAAAAAGATGAGCAAGGAGAAATGCCCCAAAGGAGACTGACCCAGCTCAGTACCGGCAGGAGCTCTCAAAGGCAACGGAGTTTTTCTTTGTGGGTGCTTGATTTCCAGAAACTCTGCAGCGACTCAGACTTTTTTTTTTTTTTCTTGGTAGAATTGACTGTGTGGTTGGTCTCTGTGAGGTATTGGGGAACTCTGTATTTGCTCGCTTCTGTGTTGGAGAAACCAAGTGGCTTTGGGGTTTCATCTATTCCACTCCCTCCCTTTCCTGCTTCATCGGTTCCTTAGGAAATGCTGTATTTTGTGAGTGCACGCTGGCTTGAGGAGCCCTCTCAATGTGTTAATGTGCCCCATGTTTCTGAAAAGTGCTGTAGTTTAGCTCCCGCAGCCTCGCCAAACCGGACCAAGCGCACCCCAATCCGAGAAGCTGAAGGCAGAGGAAGACACTGTGCATACCCTGGCTGCTCGCCCAGGCCTAAGCCTGAGTGGTTCGGTCACCCACCGGGTTTTGAAAGCCCACTTTTAACAGGGACCCCGCGGGCTGAGACTTCGAGTGAGGCCTAGGAAGAAGCCCGGGGCCTCGGGTGGGTGGGTGGGGGTGTGTTCTTAATGTTTTGGAGCAGTTACTCTTTCTGGGAAGGCTGGGCTCACGTGGGCTGCTTTGGTTTGTGGCCCTCAGGGTTCCTGCTCGAGGACCAGTTGTAAATGTTAATGCTTCCTACCAATAAATGCTAACCTGATCAAATGGAGCCCAGACGCTGGTCCTGAACGTTGTGTCACTTCTGTCTCTACAAAATATCACCCTCACCAGACTTTGCCTCTATTCTTGGGAGACATTGCTTAATAATCGGGGCCCTTCCAACTGGCAGGTTTCTCTGATGTTCCTCTGAACTTCCTTTGTGTGGGCTGACCTGGCCTGGAGTGCAGCCCCTGAGGGAGTCTTGGCGCCTCCCTCATCTTGGTGCTAGCATTTCAATGAACTCTGTGCTCTGGGCCCAGTTGTCAGCACCGCAGCAACGTCTGGGGGAGCCGGCAGGCCCCAGGAACTAACCACCCTTTTGCTAAGGCTTTGACATAACCCACCCCACGCCTGCCTCAACCCATGGAGCCCCAGCCGCCAACCCCGGTCTCCAAACAAGGGAAAGGCCAACTCTGCGCTCTGGAGCTACTCTCCCAGCTCAGCGGGGCTAGCTGGCTCCGGGAGGTCCAAGCTGGTTAAGCTGTGAGCTTTCGCCCCTCCCCACAGGAGCCCCAAAGTGACCTTAGCGGATCAAAATGGTCAAGGAACAACTCCCGGCCACCCTCATTCCGCCGCCCCCTTCCCTCCACCCAGCTTCTGTGTATGTTTAGCCCCCAGATTGGCCCTCTAAGGTCCGCATTCAGAGGCTAAAATGAAGGTCATTGTAAGCGAGGGTTCAGGCGGAGCATAGTCTTTGCAGGCCCTAGAGGAGGCGGCGGCGCCTGGCGGCCTGGGCTGGGCGGAAGGCGGGGGCGGTGGCAGAGATCTTGGGGATCCTGATGAAAGAGGGGACTCGAAGAGAAAGCAGAGGGGGGCTGGGACAGAAAGCCAAGGCCCAGATCTGGCGGAGGTGCTGTGTACCCCCCACCCCTGCAGCCAGCCCGATACCTAGAGCTCTTTGAAAACAGGAAGAGCCAAGGTGTCATAAAGCCATCAAGCCGGCGAGACGTCTGGAGGTAATGAGTTTACGACAGGCCAGGCGCTTCGCTTTGAAACCATCTCATTTTGATGTTTGTGAGAGGAAAGGAAAAATGCAGACAAAACTGGGTCTTAAAATCTGGACAATAAAATATAAACAAGACTGTGTTGAACCGAGAAGGCAGGGGCTAGGGAGCCCCCCGAGTGAGGTGTGAGCACATAGGAAATAAAAATGAGAGATAGGAAGAAGAAGGTGATGTGTTTCTGGTTTTTAAAATGGGCTGAGCATTAGAAGTAGCTTAAGGCGACTGGCTCTTTATAATATTTTGACTGTGGCCACACTCTAGCTTCTTAAACAAAACAAAACAAAACACTATAACAACACACTGTTACTTGAGAGTAGGAAGGTTAGTGAGCTTGGGTCGTTTACTCAGAAAAGAGTCTCCAGAAATATAGTCTGTGGGAAAAGATGAAGTTACATGCCTCTTTACAAAAACGTATAGGGCCCTTCATTCCAAACTTCACAGCAAAAATATTGAAATATATTCACTTATCAAAAATACAACCATTACACCTGAGCTTGCAGAACGCATTTTTTAAAATGAGGGGGGAAAAAGATTAACCTATCAGGAAACACCTAAGCTGATTTAATAGTTTGAGCTTTAAAAAAAAAATTTCAAGTGGAATGTTTAGTCAATTTGGCTCTGTCGGTAACTTTTGTTATAAAAGTTTAAAATCCCATTACTGTCCATAGAATTTCAAAGGAACACAAGCCCAAAAGGGACTTTCCAGACAGCCATTCAGAAATCCAGCAAAAATTTTTCAATTTGGCCTCACTCCTCCCAAATTGCCCAACTAAATGGGCCCAGAACATCAAACTTAGAAAGTTAAAATAGAAATGTTTATTATCTCATGCTAAAAGCAACAGCTTTAAAAGAAAAATTACAATTCCTGACTTCCATACTTTCTTTGTTGTTGAAGTGCTTGGTTCCTTTGAGGGAAAATAAAGCTTCTCGAAAATTGATATTTTAAAAGTTGAGTTTTGTTAAATCTAGCCTGTCCTATAATTGTGCTAAAAGGCACAGCTGGGCTATTACAGAATGTGGACCTAAAGTATCCAACAAAAGTGCTGGAAGCTTTTGGCAAAGACACTACTACAAGCTCTTGGGAGCACAAATAAAATTATTCTCAGCTTTGAGGAGGCTCTGTCGACTTGTTGACAATCAAATAGAGAAGCATTATTGTGTCAGTGGTCCAAACCCCAGTCAGACTAATGAACAAGACTAGAATTGGTTTGAGAGAAATAAAAACGAAGTTGAACTCGGTCGCTCGATTGGCATTTGGCCACTAGAGAGCGCTGTTGCTCCATTTTCTGATCTCATAAAGCTGTAGTTGCGGTGGAGAAAGGTTTTGATTAAAAATAATTACAATCTTATTTTTAATTCCAAATTAAGATAAATTTAACCAAAAACAAATAGTGTGCACTGCTAACTTGTCCATCAGTTTTTTCCAGGCATAAAATTTGGCTCAGCCAGGATTTCGGAAAATTTGGACTTTGGTACAGCGAAACTCCAAAACGCTATGCTAAATTAATTCATTCTATCAAAACGAAAACGTGTAACAGCATAGATCTTTATTTACGAAGCTAATTTTGCTCTTTTTCTATTCAGATTATAAACAAAATGATTATATATAAAAAAATTTTTAAAATGTGTTTTGTCCAAAGAGAAAATTGTATTTTAATATTTTCTAAATTAGGCCTGAATATGTAGAAATGCATTTAGTAGTGTTGTTTTCCCAGCTCCACCCCATGAATCATACAGTTCTAAAAAGTGTCTTATATCATTGAGATTTGGGTTATCTCTTCTATTTGTTCCCAATTCCATTCCCAAACCCATTCATTTATCAGGGTTCAAACACCAGCGGGCACATAGCATGCAAGGGCGCGCGTACACACACACACACACACACTCCAAATAGTGAAATAAAAAGGCACCATTACAGAGTTACCATTACAGTTTTTATTGAAAATAATCTTTTAATTGGATATTTGCAAAATAGAAGTATAAACCCTTAACTGTTAGAATCAGTTCCTTCCCCTCTGAATTCAAAGAAAGCTATCTGGTGATGCTTGGCAATAACAAAACGAAAACAACAACAACAAAAAATTTTTAATAATCTTACCCCCCTGTCACCCCTAAAACAAGTCTTAGGCCTTCTCTACTAAATTTTCAATAAAGCAGGGCTTTATTTCCAGATTCATTAACAATCTGTGTAACCTCACCATTTCCAGCCATTCCTTGTAGAAATAGTTGGGTCAGACAATATTATTTTTCTATGCCTTTCCATTTCAAACTTAATTTTTTCCATTTGTAAAAATGATATTCAGTCCGCTGGACCCACCCTCAGGATTCCCAATCACACAAGCTGGGCCAACCCACAAGGAATGCCAGGATAATTGAAATCACTGGCCTGCTGCGACTTCGAAGCCATTTGGGTTTTTTAGGCATTACATTTGGTGTGGAAAGCCGGCGTGGTGTGTTGTAGTTTAAACCAGATCGTCCTTGGTGGGCTGGGCGTGTCTTTGAGGTCTGTTCCCAAGGCCAGTGGGTCTCATGCCCTCTCAACACTGGGTTACCTAGAAGGGAAAGAGGCTCAGCATCCAAGGAACTCACGAAAAAGGCTGAGTAAAAGAGAGAGAAAAAAATACTCAGCGGAGAACCATTACATTTACTGGAACACTTATTAAATGGCTTATTAAATGTTTTATATTTATTAAAACGGGAGAAGAGAGAAGAAGAGTGGAGAGAAGGTTGGTGGTGTAATGCCAAGCAACTCGGGAGAGAGCTGCTAAAATCAGGAATATTTTACCGATTCATACTCAACAATTCATACATAACTCTGGCTGCTTCTCCTCCTCTTTAATCACAAACTAGGCTTAACTTTTTCTTTTCTTTCGGGAAAAATTAGCAACTTTAAGATAAGCCTGGAGCCCACTCTCACACAGCTTATCTCACAGGTTAGGTGAATTAACCAGAATAGTTAGCAGAACACCGGGCCGCCTGCAGCAGCCTGGAACCAGCGCGATCCGAATGCCCGTCTTAAGGCTCCAAGGGGGACTCGCGAGTGTCGGTTCCCGGTGCGCCATCGGGGGGACAGTCTTTTCAGGTTTGCTCGCGCAGGCGTGGGGGCTGAGACCTGGGGGTCTCAAGTCCTGACCTAGGAAATGCCACCCACCCCAGCGTGGGTCCTCTTTCTCGGCTAGAAACATTTCGGTCCGCTCCTCTATTTACTCCCTCAGCAGTGCTAATGCCCCTCTTCCCACATTCTACAGTCTCCCCCGTTCCTAGTACTGACGTCTATCAAGGGTGAAATGATGGAAACTATATTCATGGGCATGATTTTCATTAAATATCAATTAACCTAGGAGCCCCAGCCAGGTATGCAGTGCGTCAATTGTAAATGTACCTCTCGTTTCCACAAGGCCCTTTCTGTTGGAAAGGACTTTGATTCGTTTGATAACGCCAAGAGTTGGGACCATACTTATGACCTTTAATCAAACTATTTAGACCCAACCAAATGCACGGTCCGGTCTGTCAACTTTGCTGGTCCAAGTTCCCCGTGTTCAGAAATGCAAAACTCATGGCCAGTCTTCATAGGGCTGTTCCAGGGGCTCTAGGAGGGAGTCATTTGCTCTGCAGCCTCCTGGGAGTGTCCTCCCTGCCTCCCCAAGTCTAAGGTTCTGCCGCGCCCCTTCTCAGCGGGCCAAGGCAGGCGTCCTCTCGGCCCCGGGGCACTGGGAGCCCTTGGCAGTGCGGCTTTATGGGCCCCCTTTAAGGCTGGCGGAGGCATCTCGGGGATGGAGTGAGGCGTCCCGTCGGACATACGGTTCGCCTCGCCTTCGCGTGGATCCCTCCGCGCGGTTATCTCGCCCCCATCTCGCTACCTCTCCTCGCAGTGGTGGGGTACGAAAATGCCTAGCCGGCGCGCACCGGGGCGGCGGCGAGACCGGCGGGAGGGGGGACCCCGGGGGGGGCGAGGGGAGAGGTAGCAACGGGCAAAGGTTTCTTTCTCCCCCCCACTTTTCCCTCCAGAGCAGGACTTGTAAACTGAAGCAAAAAAAGAATATTCCCGCAGGCCGGGCGCACTTTTTTCTTGTCCCGGTGCGCTAGGGCCGCCTGGTGCCTGAGAGGAAACAGTGGAGGCAGCGGGGCAGGTCATCCAGGGCGTCGGCGATTATATTGCAGCCGAGCCGGTGCGCGCCAGGAGAGGCTGGGAAGGCGGCGGCGCGCGGGGGCTGGGCCAGGCCCCGCGACCCGCGAGGGAGGCGGCGCAAGGCCGAGGCGGCGGCGCCCCAGCCGGGCATGAATGCCCAGTAGCCGAGCACCCAGGCTGTTGGGACTCTGAGGCGACGCGCACAGGGCGGGCGGGCGGCAGTAGCGACGTAGTCCGGCGGCCACAGCGGCGCGAGCGGCCGCCCCAGAGGCCCCCGCGGCACTGCGGCCGAGCCCAGGCGCGCTCCCTGACTGCTCCACGCCGCCCGCTTGTGCCGTCCTACGTCGGTCCTCGGCCGCCGCCGCCCGGATGAGTTCGTACTTCGTGAACCCGCTGTACTCCAAGTACAAGGCGGCAGCGGCGGGCGAGGCCATCAATTCCACTTACTACGACTGTCACTTCGCGCCCGAGGTCGGCGGCCGCCACGCTGCCGCCGCCGCCCTGCAGCTCTATGGCAACAGCGCCGCGGGCTTCCCGCACGCGCCCCCGCAGGCGCACGCGCACCCGCACCAGTCCCCGCCGCCCACGGGGCCTGGGTGCGGCGGTGGGGGCGGCCGGGGTCCGGGCCAGGATTACTTCCACCCGGGCGGGGGCAGCCCGGCCGCTGCCTACCAGGCCGCCCCACCTCCTCCTCCGCATCCTCCGCCTCCGCCGCCGCCTCCCCCCTGCGGCGGGATTGCCTGTCACGGGGAGCCCGCGAAGTTTTACGGATACGATAACTTACAGAGACAGCCGATTTTTACGACCCAGCAAGAGGCCGAGCTGGTACAATATCCTGACTGTAAATCGTCCAGTGGTAATATTGGCGAGGACCCAGACCACTTAAATCAGAGCTCGTCTCCTTCTCAAATGTTTCCCTGGATGAGACCACAAGGTTGGGATGCCTTTTTTTTTTTTTTTTTAAGAGGGGAGAAATCTGCTTTCATCTCACGTTCTAGCTTTAAAACTCCCCTTTCCTCTCCCTCTCCCGCTCCTTTTCTTTCTTGTTTAGCCGCGGTGGCTCTCATTCATAAAGTAATAAGTTTTTTTTAAAAGTAAAGATGATAGGGACAAAATAGTTGTGAAGACCTTGTCTCTGCTTCTCTTGCCTGCAACACTCTGTTTATACAGAGCTGAAGAGCACTCTGTATATTTCACCCGTTAGACCCATTTCAGAAACCTCCAGCAACTTGCAGAGACACCATTGCAGTGTTTTAAACGTTGATTTCCACCTTTTTGTTTTAACCAGCAGCTCCTGGTAGACGAAGAGGAAGACAAACCTACAGTCGCTTCCAAACCCTAGAGCTGGAAAAGGAATTCCTTTTTAACCCTTATCTGACCAGGAAGAGAAGAATTGAGGTTTCCCACGCCCTAGCCCTCACTGAGAGACAGGTAAAAATCTGGTTTCAGAATAGGAGAATGAAATGGAAAAAGGAGAACAACAAGGACAAATTTCCCGTTTCCCGGCAGGAGGTGAAGGACGGGGAAACTAAAAAGGAAGTCCAAGAGCTGGAGGAAGACAGAGCTGAAGGCCCGACAAATTAACTTCTACCTTTAAAATTTTACCACAGACTATTAAAACTAATGGTCAACATATGCTGGTGGACACCACCTGTTTTCTTTTTTTGGAAAGGACCTTACCTGTGTTTCAAGCTACCTTCATGTCACTGCTCTTGAGGTTTCTGCGCTTTGAGAGGGATTTGGGTGTTTAAACAAATTTTCTAGTGTTGCATAGAAGCAATACCTGGGCTGTCCTATGAAAGGGTAATTTGATACTGACCTTGTAGCTATATTTTTATAATGGTAGTTTCTAATGTCTGAACTGGTGATTTGCCTCAACAACGTAAGCTTCCTAATTATTAGCACAAATAATTGAATATGAAATGCTTTATTAATCAAACAAGTGCACTTGAACAACTTAAATCTTTTCTTTATGGTGAGTAAATTAAGTATTAATTTTAAAAAAATTATGCCTGAAGAATTTTTACTTTATATTATTTGATTAAAATGTATTATTTATGTTTTTCTTTATGCTTTTATAATGAATGGTTCAGGTGCCTTTTGTTTACTTCTAAAGTAGTTAAAGGTTTCTCTGAGTATTTTGTTGATGTAATATATCAGGAAAAAGTCTGGGCCAAATATTTGAAAAGCACATGTTAGCTAAAGAGTATAATTGTAGTCCAGGCTCTGGCAGCTTCCTTGAACTTCGGGAAAATGTTGGGCCAGTGACAAAAGTTTCAGGACGTCACAATTGACATTTAATCATTTTTCTATAGTCCATACAAATTATGGCAATTAAATAATCTAGAGTGAATTAATACTTGAAAAACCATTTATAACATTTTCACTCATTAACCTTTCACTCTGGCAAGTCGCCTTGCTTTCATTTTGAACCTCACTTGTAATCGCCTGAAATTGCTTGGTCTCTACACTAGGGCCACCACTGTGATTCTGTTTGAGTATGTGCCATATTTATTTGTATTTCCTTCGCTCTGTTCGAATGCTCCTTTTAAGCCAATTTGCTATGGGTATCTCAGATGACGGTTGGTATGGTCCTCTGCTGTTCTTCAGGAGAACTATGGCCTCACATATTTGAAACAAACCTTGAGAGCAAATGCAGAAAACTCGAGTGTAAACAACCGCTCCAGAACATAGCTAGCTCCTTAATAAAGAAATGAATCTTTCTAGAGCTAATGTCTTTGAGCGCCGCAAATGTTCCTTTTACTGAATTACATACAATAGCCAGTGCCCTTATAAGGCAGCAACTTGCTCAAGGCTTCTGTCTGATAAGAAAGGGTTGGGGGTAACACACTTCCCATGCTTTTTTTAAAAAAATAAAAAAAGAAAGCTGGGATGGGGGATGCTCTTGTAGTCAAGAGAGCTGGCTATACTATCTGTGTTTCATCTTGCTGGTAATCCTGCTAAGATGTTATGAAAGCTTTGAACTTCCACAAAATACTCAAATTGTAGGCCCGGTAGGGGACATCCCAGAGTCCAGGTTATGCCACAGCTTAATTCCCCTGATTCCCATTGATGCTGGGTTTTGGCATCTGTTATTAACAAGGTATCCATTTCCCATTGGAGCCTGCTCTTGCAGCTGCCATTTTACAGGGGTGGGGGGAATGTAGGAAGGGAGAGGGAAGAAATATAAGAAAAGGATTGTTTTTTCCCCCAAAATGGAAAGCATCTTTATTAGCTAGTTGTTGAAAAGCTCTTTTTATTTTAGCCATTTATTTTTAAAGAGGCACATTTGTGTGTTTGTACATGGTGCTGGGAATAGATTAGAGACACATTTTAATTTCCAGAGTGGTTTTTATTGCACAGGTAAGAAAAGATGATCTTTAGTTTGGGGCCAGTCTTGCCTGCCCCCTTAGGTATTGCCAGGCATCTTTCTGCTGTTCCACTAACCAGAGAAATATTGGTATTGGCCAGGTCAGAGATGAAGCACCACCTACCTGGTTTTCCACCCTGGGAAGAGGCTCTTTAATCCAGGAAAGACAGTTTTAAAACATGCGTGGCCGAGGCTAAAACACTTGCATGAGAGGAGACAGCTGCAAATGCACATGCTGGATTTGAGAATGTTTTGCATTGTGTGCTGCTGCCTGAAATATTGGCTATTACAGAGAAGGATGCCTAGGGCTGATGGCATGGCTGGGGAGCAGCCCCAAGCATAAACTATCCAAAGACCTGTGCTTATCTAAACTCTAGTTGGTTTAAGGGACTCTTCTGTATATTAGCAAAACTTGATCTCCCACTCAAAAATGCTCCCCAAATATCACTTTTAGAGCTATAGATTTGAGCAAGTCTCTTTATTAGGTGAGGGACCTAGTGCATGGGTAGAGGTGGAAAGGTGAAGGGAAGGTAAAAATGTCCCTTCCTTGGCATTCTGTGCTGATCTGGAAATGAACCTTCTGACCCTGCTGGTCCCCTAAACCATGATCATAGCTCATATACAGAAAATGACTTCATTTCAATAACTGATATATTTGAGAAATGAGTTTGTACATATACATAGATTATACACATGGAGAAAGTGTTATGAATGTAGGTATATGTATTTTCTTCTGTAGTTAGGAAACACATAGGTTTGTCTCCAAATAAAGACCCTGAGGAGTTACACATCACACATATTCGCCACCTTCTCTTACAATGGCTAGACATCTCCACCCCTCCATCATGGTAGCGCATATAAACAGAGGAACAGTGACGAGCACCCAAGTTGCCTTTCTAATTGGCTCAGATCGGTAAACATTCAAGCTTTGTAGCAACAAACAAACATTTTTTTTGCTGCAAAAATTTGCATAAATCTTCAGAGAACCCTTTGCAAATCCAGGCAGTGCTTTTCTGCCCGGAGCTGCAGCAATATGCCTAAGTCTGTAAGAAAAAATAGGATCCTCCAATGTTAACAATGAAAAAGCTAAGCTTTCCAAGTGAATTAGGCTTTGTACTTGCAAGAATGAGAAACACAAAAGAGGATGTAGGTCTCAGTCTAGAGAAAAGACAGTTCAGGGATGCCATTTTGTAAGGTTCCACAAAGATCAATGCATTGCTTACTTCTGCACAGAAGGGGAAAAAGTAAATATGGCTGCCATTCAGTGCCAAGAGTCTCTTCCCAGTCCTCGTTCCCCAAGTTGAAAAGGAGGGTCATGAAGCTCTGCTTTATTTGGGTAAAAGGGGAGAAAATAAAAAGACAAATTGATTATCGAGATTATTTCTCAGAAAATTTTTAGAATTCAACACTCTTTCCTCAGTTCATGTGTATAGATCAGTAGAAAGTGTTCTAGACTTGAGAGGGCCCAACAACTTGCTCCAACTCCTTGTGTAATAAAACATTTTTTAGTCTTCAATGCAGAAGGTGTTGCCATTTCACATTCAAGCTTTTGTCTTCTACTTCCAAGGTATTTTCTGAGTCCTTGGGCATCTGGGGGTGGGAAGGGGAAGAGAGAATATTTGAATGAACTCTTGTCTGCTTCTGTGGTTCCCTTTAGCAAAATTAGGACCCATTGGCTTTTCTAGAAAGAATATGACTTTTGCTGACAAATGGCAACAGAAGTCCTTTAATAAAAAACATTCAAGGTCATCTGAATTTCCTCATAGGTTACAAATTGCCTATTCCAGAGGATGGTGTGCCATTTCCTGCTGAAGTCTACATTCACTGAGGTACTTAGTGTGAAGATGGTACTAGTAGAGAACTTAAACACACATAACCAATATAAAATATAAACATTGTTAGTAGTCCTTAAAGGCTATCTTTAAGGAAAAGATTGGCAATATGCTGGCGGGGGGGGGGGGAGATAACCTTTTTCAGGCACGCACTGAAACCTGGATGACCATGCCCATGAGGGGAATACTGGAGGCCAGCTGAGGACATTTATTTTCAGGCAGAGTTCTATGAAAAATGCAAAGATGTGACACCTGCCTTTGAGGAAAAACATTATTTTTGACTGGTTTTGGGGAGTCACTCCTTTTCTGAACAGGAAAAGGAGAAAGGAGCCCTCCTCTTCACAACTGCATTGAATAGACTTTTCAATGGGCAAATATTTGGGGTTAAAGAAGAAAAAGAGGAGCTAGGATTGAATTTCACAGAAATGAGAATTGCTCTCAGAGGGGACCTAAAGCAAGGAATTTCAGAGGGGATCCCAAATGATTACTTGTAACCCAAGACTGTCTAGGAGGATGTTTATGCGGAGACACTGACCAAACAGTGGATGCCCAAACTGTTATTTTGGAGAGGTTGACAAGTACTTAAAACCATTTTAGCTATTGGACTGGTTGGTAATTCTTCTACCAAAGAAATCCCCAGCAAATGGAAGATCTGAATTTATGTTGGAGAGGAGTGGGAGGAGAGATTGTGCTTTCTTGGTCTGCAGAGCCCAGATTTTCTGGGCAAGATCACTGGGGTAGGCTTGCCTTAGGTAAGAGGGTAAAAATGAAAGTGCTTGGCTGCCCCTCTGGACAAGCCTTTTATGAAGGGAAGGGAGGAGAAGCCAAGTTATCAAGGTAGTGGAAGACGTTGGGGGTTTGCTGGAGGAATGACCTCCTTAGCACCTGAGCCAACCATTTCCAACAGGGCAGCCAAAGGCACAGAGGTTTTAAGCCAAATTAAATACACACACACACACACACACACACACACACACACACACTTTCCTAGAAAAAGAAGAGAGGAGAGGCGGGGAGTGAGGGAGAAAAGAGAGAGGGTGGAGAGGAAAGAGAGAAAGACCAACAGACCTGGGAGACAAGAGGAAAAAAGGACTGGAGGAGTGGGACTGAGAGAGAGAGAAAGGAGGGAGAGGACAGCAAAAGGCGAGAAAAAGAAAGACGGGGAAGAGGAAAAAACATGGCGCTTGCGAGCTGTATGTGCAAAATCCGCAAGGAATTGCAGTAAATTCCTTTTTGTTTGAAGAAAATTTACAACTTGGTAATAGACCTTTTTATGACCTATTTGCGGTCGTCATTGGCTGCGGCTGGTCATGTGCAGGCGCCGCTCGCCTTCACGGCCTTTTTCCTGATTTCCCAGGCGAATTTCCCCCCGCATTCTGCTTTCCCAGAGCCTCACCCCCTCTTTTTCTAACCTTTGTCTCTGCAGAGGTGGGCTCCAGTCGGCGGCTGCGGGGTTGCGGGGTCCGTTGCGGCCTCGGCTCCTGCCCGGCACCGGGCCTGACCCTACGGCCGCTAGCTCCGGACGCACCGCGGCCGCCTCCGAAGCTGGTGGGGAGCCCGGAAGGAACCCCAGGCGCCGAGCCCCCCGCCGGCGCTGACACCGCCTGCCGGCAGCAGCAGGCCTGCTCCGAGTGAATAGCCGCGCGGTTCCGACGCGGTTTCTTCTCCAACATGAGCCAGTTCCTGCTGCCCAGAGTGCGCGCAGCCAGGCTGTGCTTAGTGGATTACAGCAGCCGCCCAGGCCGACCGCCGGCTCCCGCTGGACAGCCTCCGGGTAAGAGTCACCCCTTCCCCGCGCCCCGAGAGCTGCCAGCGAAGAGCTCGAAGTGCCAACCGCCTGGCGCGGTTCGAGGAGCCCAGCCCAGCCCCCTATACATCCCTGGAACCTAGGGGTCACTGTATGCACCCCTGCCCTCTAATCCATCCCCAGGATGTCCCTTGGGGGCCGGGTGGGGACCTGCTGGGCTCAGAAGTCGAAGGGGGAAAGTCTGGTTTCCTCCAGAGTTGGGCAGCAGCAGATAGGATCCCACTGACTAAATCAAGAGCCCCTCAATCCCGACCTTGGAGGAAGGGTGTGAAGATGGTTCCTGAGTCTTTTAGCTTTGTTGGAATTGTGGGGGGTCAATAAAGGCACCCTGTAGAATAAGACGTTGGTTTTGCGGTTTGTCTATGTTCCGAGGTACCTGAGAGGCTGACAGGTGTTTTTTGAGAGTTAGAGCTTTGGATGGGGGTGGGGTGGATTCTATGTACTCAGAGTGTGCTTTTTTTTTTTTTTTTTTTTTTTTTAATCGAGGCTTTGGTAATGATGCTGGCTAATTTCTAGGGTTTAATGTTTATTGGGCCTTGGGTATGGGATAAAATTTTAAATATTTCTTTAGTGCTCAGGGGATTTTTTTAAAAAATAATAACTCAAAATAGGTTTCTTCTGAATCTGATAGTCTCTCAGATGAATTTGGATTATTTTATGCTACAAAATGGATGCGTGGTTTGGGAAGTAATAATGTCAAAAAAAACTGGAGCACATCTTAGGATAAACCCAACAGACATTTCAGAAATGCAAAGCACTGTAAATTCAAACACCGGGTGTTTTTGTCTTTTGCCAGAGTAGCAAAAGAGTAGGTCTTTTGGCTTTCTAAATGTATTGGGGGTTTTGCCTACCAATAAACATTACATAGCAACATTTTCCTCTCTGCTTCAAAACTACTGAACCACACATTTGTTAGGGGGGAAAAACGTAGAAAATTTTTATACTGCTTTTCCCTCACAGATTTTGAATGGCACTTGAGGATGCAGTTTGCAAATCCTATTGCCTAATTCCTTCATGAATATTGTGAAATATGAAAACCTTTAGACAATCTGCCGCATTGCGCATGGGGTCTAACTGCGCATGTCAGGGTATCATCCCCAACGCACCTAATAGCAAATCCTTATTGTTCCCCCAAACATTTCAGTGTAACAGTGTTGGCTGGAAGAACATTTCTGAACAATATATGCCATATTTATAGAAAGATATTTTTAGGTATTAGCTATGGGATTATGTTCATTTCAAAATGGCGGGCCACAATTTGTGGTCAGTGACATCTGCAGGATTGTCCTAAGTCACTAACTCTGATCACTAACAAATAATGAATTCTTAAGTGATATTTTTTTACTTGGAGTTTCTGTATTTTGTAATTATTTCTTTACCAGTTTGATGATGTTGAGATCATTCTTTGATATCTGTAGAAAGTGTTCTCTATTGAAAAGTAGACTTGAGCAGGGTTTATTCATAGGCCGGGCCAGGAACTGGAGGTCAGCTGGAGCAAGGGTGGGGGTAGGAGTGAAATTGTGGCTCTAATGAACAAGCTGTGGGTTCAGAGCTTCAAACATTTTTCCTCAGGTTCATGGCCCAGTGAGTTCAAGCTGCTAAGAACCAAGGTAGTCTGCAGGTTCAATTATGCAGCAGAGGGTGATGTCATGGGCAGATATAGAGGATTGAGGGGCTCTTTGTAAGCCCCATAATAGCACTGAGCTCATTTGAAAGATATGGTTGATTGTATCTAGAGGAATAATGCAAATTATATTTCAACTCAGGCCATTTAGTCCACAAGGAAACTAGTTGGGGTTGTTGCCACTGACGAAATTGCCCTGTTGTCTCTGTTAAACCGACAACAACTGAAATGAAAAGAAATTTAAAAACCCTTGTACCCTAAGAGCTCAGAGTCCAGGAAGTGTAACTCCTAGCGTCCTTGACCAGACCTTTGTCCATTTATAGATTAGGAAGCCAGTAAGCTTGTCGGGGCCTCAGTGTGTCTCTGGGTCAGGCTGTGGTACGGCTTGTGATCTCTGGGAGGACTAGGAAGAAGAGCCAAGCTCACTCTTAAAAATGTGGCCAAGAATTAGAACTGAAAACCAACTGTGTTTTCCCATCAGATATTTTTCCAAACAAATATATTTCACCAGAGTTCTGTTCTCTGAATCGGTGAGGCAGGAGAAATCGGAACAAAGACAGTATTTCACCCTGGGCTGGCAGGCAGCTGTTAGAGGTATTTACGGCCTCGCCGCAGTGCGGCGACCAGGCAGGGATTGTGGGGGGCACCGGAAGCTGGGGAGAAGCTACCAAGAACTCAGATTCCGATTTAAATCCAATTTAGAGCCATGTTTTGGGAAATGATGTAAATAGATATCGTCTTGTTAGGGATTGGTCCCTTAGACTTGATACTTTTCCAGAAAGAGGGAAAAGTTGTGTTCTCTGAACATAAGGTGGTTTTCCCCGTCTTGATGGACGACTAAGGGAAAGAAGTGCCCTAGATATGAAATTTCAGATCCGAATGACAACACAGAGTTATCATTGACAACATTAGGATTTTGATTTTGTTGGTTTGGTGGTACAGGGCTTGCAAATTGGAATGGATGAGGCTTTTTAGTACAGGTTTTCCTGAAAAAGAAAAGTACGTTTCCTGCCTTTTCCAGATGGGGCTTCGAAGCCCCTTTGCAGCCAGGCGCAGGAGTAGAGGGTGGTGCCGAATACCGCACTCCGCAGGGCACGCAGCGGGCACAGCTCAGTGCCCCGCAACGTCGACCACGCGTGCTAGTCTGGCGCATGTGCAGTGAAATAGCCCAGCCCAGGGATTCAACCAGTGCGGCATGGGTGGGGGGAGGGGGCCGTGGACTCCTGGCAGGAAGATACAACCGGATCTCTCCATTACCCCTTCCCTCAGGATTCGCTACTCTCCATTCCTTTATTCCAGCCTTCCGTCTAAATATAGCCAAAGAGTTTTGCCTCGCTACATTATTTTCAATCGTGATTTACCACCCCCCACCCCGATTTAAATCTGTATTTTTAGAAACAGGCTGCAAACACCAGTTAGTAGCCAATGGAGACGATCTTTTTTTAAAAGGTACTTCTACAGCTATAGACATAGATATATTTGACCCTCGGGGAAGTGTATAGATTTCGTTTTTTTTTTTTTTTGTTTTTTTTTTTCAGCCTGGTGCGTCTGCTTTGGGAAGAGGCCTTTCCTCTTGGCGCCTGTTCAAACCGCCAAACTTAAGGCCAATCTTTCAGGCAGACCATTCCCGGATCTTGTTACGCCAGCGCAGCACGTTCGAGGGCTGGGGTGGGGAGAGCGGCTCAGCGGAGAGCAGTCAAGTAAATAAATAAATAAACCGACAAACTGGACGGATTTTCTGCCTGGGCTCGTCTAATTAATGGGGGATGCGTGCTTCTGGGCCGCGGGCTTGTTTTCTGTGCTGGGGGGTGGGGTGGTGAGAGACAGCCCTCGGGGACCTTAGAGGACAAGCCTCTGGTGCTGGGAGACCTCCACCCGCTGGACGAAGCCCCAGAACTGGGGTTTCCGGGGTTGCCTGTCTCTCTGCTCTGCTGTCTAGCACCTTGTCCAGGAGGAGGCGCTGTAGGACAAGCGTCTCGCGGGCTGCGGCGACGCCGCTGATGCCCCGGGCGGGAGCTGACTGGGCGGTGTGGGGGGAAGAAGAGGACACGTGAGCCGCCCCTCCCTCTCCCAGCTCTCCGCCTCCGCGAGCAAAGTGCATTGAGCCTTGGACGAAAGTTCGAGATGCTTTGCCCATACTCAGGGGTCTCTTCTTCTGACAAGCAGAGGAGGCAGCTCCGAGGCCCCAAGGGCCTTAAAGCCAGTGCTGGGATATTGGGACCACCTCGTTTTCTCCGCCTTCCCAGAGGGGGCGCGATTTCCGTAAGCTGTGCTCCTAGGAACTATCAACTAGGATCCTGTGATGGGGCAAGCTGCTCCCAGCCCATTGGTTTCCAGCCAGACTACCTCTAGCTGCTTCTCCTGTCATTTGCCCTACCCTCAGATTCCTGGTGCCTTCAAAAAGCACTTTGTGCAGAGCCTCCTACAACAAGCTGATGGGATTCGCCCCTGCTCACTTAGAACCAGGCCTGGATCCTGTGACTCCTAACAGACTTTAAGAACTCCTGGGCAAAACCCATTTATTTCATGACTTGAGAACTACACATGTATGTTTCTACTCTTCTCAACACCATGCATACACCCTTTACCCACCATTTGGCTCATTTCAGGCCTTTGGTGGGCTCTACAGGCATTTCTTGCACCAGAAGTTAACACCCAACTTTAACAACTGGCTCTGATCAACCCCACTGATGACCTATTGTCTCCTAGCAATGCAGACTTTTGCCCCCTTCTCTCCCTACTCTAGAGCAATGATTTCACTGAAGATTTCTCAGTCCCCTCCCAGACTACCTGAATCAGAATGTCCAGATATGGTACCCAGGGACCTGCAGTTTTAAAACGCCCCACCCCAGAACAAATTAATGCACACTGGTCAAGTGTCTCCCCTGCTTGGTTCTTTGTTCTTCTGAAGCTGTGTTAATTGTCTGTCTCTACAACTAGGCATCTCCCAGAGATCCTGGGGCTCCATCTGTGATTGTTTTTTTTTAACATTGACTACCACAAAGGCTGAGTAATTGTCTCATTCAGGGAGTCTCCTAGATCCTTACTTTTGGCTAAGAAATTTCAAAGAGAGCTGGTTCTGCATTCAAAACACCTTGAATTCTAACCTATACTCTTAACACTTACCTGCCATGTGACTTTTAGGCAAGTTGGACAAACTCTCTAAGCTTGTTTCCTAGTTTGAAAAGTAGGGATAATGAGTACCTTCAAGGGTGGTTGTGTGGATTTTTACTTATACTATTATATGTTAGGCACTGTTTGCTTTAATTCACTAGTTAAGTATTTACAGTGGTATTTGGGGACAATAATTCAAATCATGTTCCTAATTATTATTATCCCTTTTATGCTTAGCAATCAGACTTACCAGCCAAAACAGACTTGGTCCAAACACCAAATCCTGGTGGGTTTTTTGTTTGTTTGTTTTTTGTTTTTTCACTGCTGGGGATCAAATCCAGCACTTCCATGCACATTAGGCAAGTGGTCTACCACTGAGCTACATCTTTAGCCTTCATCAAATTCTTAAACTCTACTAAGAACAAAAGAGGCTTGGCCACACAGGAAGTAGTCCCAAGAGGACAAAGTTCTGGGTTCTATCTTTTTACTGCAGTGGGCAGCATAGAACCTGGCCTATTGAGAATCAGTGCCTAGCATATACTTTTATCAGGGATATACCTAGGAGGAAAGTGTACCTAGCTTCTTAGTGTGGAGGAGTCTCATCTCACACAGGCATGTCTTCTACCACAGAGGGCTTCAGGTCCTTCCTGAGAGCAGGTCCCATTTCCTAGCCCCCACAGTCATCTTCTTCATCACTACCATTTCCTCCTATCAGTCACACCCACCTGGCTGGTTCTCTTACTCTTCTGTAGCCCCAGAGGAAGGACCTTCTTTAGTCTCTTGAAATCTGAGGTGGGGAAGGAACACAAAAGGCCAATGGGCAACAGCAGAGGAAACTAGGGACCACCCCCTTCCATCCACCCCACCCCTTAATCTGCTTGTGCACTGATATGGCTGAGCCCCAGATCACAACTCAGGCCATAGTTATGCCAAGATGTGTCTTAGAGAGACTTTATTCTTCACAATCTCTATTGGCTCTTCCAATTCTTTGTATCTTTTTATTTATTTACTTTATTTCCTGGTACTGGGGATTGAATGGAGTGCTTTTACCACTGAGCTATATCCCCAGCTTTATTTACTTATTTAGGTATTAGGGATTGAACCCGGGGCACTTAACCACTGAGTCACATCCCCAGCCCCTTTTTATATTTTATTTAAAGACAGGGTCTCACTAAGTTGCCTAGGACCTCACTAAGTTGCTGAGGCTGGCTTTGAACTTGTGATCCTCCTGCTTCAGCTTCTTGACCTGCTGGAATAACAGGTGTGCACAATCAAGCCTGGCATTTATTTTTTTTATTTTGAGACAGGGTCTCACTAAGTTGCCCTGGCTGACCTCAAACATGAGATCCTCACATGACTTTTTATATCTTTTATGCAGAGTTATATAAATACTACTTCAGTGTATACATATGCATACATCTGCAACCAGGTGTATCTCCTTAGCTCTGGCTTCATGACATCTCCCCATAGGTTTTTTTTTACACAAGGCCTCCTCCACAGCTGTGGCTGAGCTGCTTCTCTCGACCTCATTAGAAGTCCATGTAGGCAAGATGTTCTCTGAAAAGAGTCTTTTCACCTATAAGCCCTGTCAGGTGGAGTCTGTCCATGGCCTTGGGTAAGAGCACTCAAATTCCCTAGCCACTTCCAACTTCTGTGCCATCTAACCTCAGTATTCTTATTATAATTTAGATGGCTACTGTAACTCCTACCCTTCTTGGGACCATTGGAACCCTTTCTGGCCCTGACCCTGAGTCAGACATCCTTTTCTTTGGGAAGGGGTCTTATATCCCACAGTTGGCCTTTTCTGCTGGGATCAACTTTTCTTCCCATAGGACTCCAAACAAGCTCCAATGATTCCATTGTGGAGGAGAGGGGAGGAAGGTGTTATGCTTTGAATAGTACAGTACCAGTAATGTACTGGTAATATATAATAATAGTACCTGAACCACATTTTTCTCCTGCTTGCGACTCCCTGCTCATCCCTTCTCTGGCTTTAACCCAGCCTGTGCCTAAAGTACTAACTCTGGGCATTCTCTTTACTCCTTCTGCCTTTGCCCAGGAAGTTCATGGAGTTCATCCAAAGCCCCAGTCTCTACCTGTCCTTTCTGGTTGTTCAAACATTTAGTTTAAGAGGAGAACTCAACACCACCTCCAGGCAAGAGGCCTCCTACAGTCAAGATCAAAATATCCTTCCCTGGGGCCACATAGCAGAGGGCTGACCTGCATTACATTTCAATAGAGCTGCAGCCTCCTGAATCCCTTCCTCTCTCCCCCTGGGAACAGCTGTGGCTTCCATGTTGGAGAAGTCATACAAGGGGCCCTGTCTTATGGAAGCTGACCAGGCAGAAATTCCCAAGACTTGCTCTTTCTAGGTATGTGGGAAGGGACAATACCAAAGTTCTACTTTACTCAGAAACTAATTCCTTAAAGATTTTTAAAAAGGCTCATTCTCCCCCTAACACATACAGACTATGACCACCACTCCCACCATTGAGTCTTTGGGAACCTCCAAGCTCCCACATTGCTAGCTGTGCTCTTCCCATTCATGCTCAGCTTGTCTTTCCAGTTCCCTCACTCTCTTTCATCTACAGAAGCCCAGGACATTGGGGGTGGGGGAGACAAAGGACAATTGTAGGAAGTGGACACTTTCTCTTTAATAACTTTGCCTGAGTGTCCTAAGATCAGAAAATGATAGATGTTTGTCTCAATATATCCTATTCTTCCCTCCTTTTTCTTACTCCTTTTCTGTCATTGTATAAATACCCACAGTAGACTGTAAAATGTTATCTTCTGGTGTAAGCTACAGTGAAGGTTGCAAGCAAGTCTCAATTGCCATCCTTCATCACTATTCACCCAAAAATATCTACTGAGCCCTGATTAGGAGAAGGCACTGTTCCAAGCACTGTTTCTCCTCAGCTTGCCTTCTTCTTACCTCAGTCCCATAAAAATCTCATAATAATTGCCTAAAAAGTCATGATTAATCCTTTCATTAATTTGTTATTAACTCAAAAACAAACTTTTCTCAATATTCAAACTTTTATTTTTTTAAACAGGTGATAAATAAAGATTAATTTCAAAGCTGCTCACCTGGTGCTAATGGAATTTGAAACAACTTTTTGAAGGGTTATCTATACTCATTATTTTGATAACAGATGCCACATACTGCAAACAAAATAAAATTTACCTATGTGCATAATGAAATATAAAAGGGTGAGGAATGGATGTCCTATTGTCTGGGCTAATTACCAGCCCCCTATTTTCAGCTAATAAAAGCCAAATCAGGAAATAAGTTTGGAAATGCATGTGGAATGGGGTGGAAATGAAGTTGTAAAGAGATGACTTTCAGATGGAACTGTTGCAACTAATTTGATTTAGAAATCTGTATAGTATGATGTGTGCTCTACAAATCTAAAGGAACACAAATTACCTTATTAAAATAGCCAAAATCATGTGTTTTCACACTGTTTGAAGGCAACTCTAGCAGGCCATTGAAGGATGCTGGGGGGGGGGGTCAATTCTCTTTTTGTGTGTCCCTAATTGGAGTTGTGCGCATCTTCCCCACTGCCTCCTCTCACTCTCACCTTTCCCGCCTCCCCCAAGCACTGGGGCCCAAGTGCCTCTGCCTTTCCCAGGCTTTCTCAGCAGGACTGCCTCACACTCCCTCCTCCTCTTTTAGGCTGCCCCTGTGGTGGGGACAGCAATGTCCAGGTGGGGGCTGAGGATAGGGGAGCTCTCCTGAAGATCTCACTCAAATTTGGACCTTATGGGACCAGTGAGCCCTGAGCCCTGTGGTTGGGGGCCTGGTGGAAGTGGGGACATCTGACTTCCTGTGCTTGAGTTCCTTGAGAGCCTCATTTGCTTCCTCACACCCTCTCCCCTTCACACCAGGACCTTTTTATTGTTTTATAACCTTCTTTAGAGCTTCAGTTGCCAAAGATTCCGATGGGGCTATTCTCCACTTTCTCACTTTGCCAAACCCCAAGTCTTGCTGTTTTAAGCAGTTTGGTCACTTGCAAAGTCTTCTCTTTCAGATCTAAGGAAATTATAGAAAGCTCTAGGCATGTGGCTATCTTCAACATTCTCCAAGCCCATCCACAACAATACAGAGGAAGCCAATTGCCATCCCCACCCGAAGCCCACCCAGCCTCTCCCTAACCACTCTTTCTCTATTGAAACTTGAACAAAATCTCAAATAATTTCCAACTTCTTTCATTAAGCAAATAAGAAGTGGCCTTTGACTTTCCTCTTTACCACATCTAAAGCTAGAAAACGATTGAAATAAAGGAGTTGATGGTACTCACAGCGAATGCAGCCAAAGAATCATAAGACATGCCCACCAACCAGCCTTTTCCAAATAGCACTATCTCCCAATTTAAACAGCCTTCTCTGAAAAGATGCTATTTGAAAAGCCTGGGGTATTGATATGAATATGACCTCCCTTGCATTCTGGATATTTGGAACTATTTAAATCTGAGGGAACAGTTGCAGTGAACCTTTATTTAGTGAATAAAAGTTTAAAGGCAAAGGTTATTTATGGTTCTGCAGAGATGGGACCTGAGTGGCTATTTACAAGCACGTGATTCCAATAAACTTTGTTTTATGGCTTGAGAGTTGACAAGCCAAAATATAATTCCCACCATAAATTAGGTTAAGAGCATACAAGTGCAGATGCTTGATTCCTGGAGCAGCGATAGGAAAGTGAGAGGCTCCAGCCAGCGCCGGGCTCAGAAGGAGACAGTTCTACTCCCAGCTCCCCTGCCCACTAGGAAAGAAAAACAGTAAGTCACTTACTTTTTCCACAACAACTGGAGGTGGGGGGAGGATTGCTCTGCCCTGACTTTGCTGCTTAGGGAGTCTCATTGAAGTTAATTCTAATTTAAGCCTAAACCCTAAATTGACACATAGAAAGGGAATCTAAGTTTTCTTTCCTTCTCTTCTGAACATGGAAAGTTAGGAATTGAAGGCTTCTAACTCACAAGGGGAACTTACTGCCTTTCCCCTCCCCAAGATGGAGCATCTACTTCATAAGTGGAGTAAAACAGTGGTATTCTGGGTGGGGAGAGAAAATGAGTGTGGAAATGGCTTTGCCCCTCAGATTTCTCAGAGAAGATTGCTATCCTAGAATAAAACTGGAAAAGACTAAATACTTAAAGCTGAACACCAATCCCTGAAAGGACCGCTGCTTTGTAAGATGGTTTGTGGGTTCTCCAGCAGCAATTCTGAAACATTGATGTCATACCCAGAGAGCTAGGTAACAATCTAAAGAATTGCCATTTACCTTTAAACCCATTGATTTTCTTCCTCCCTGATTATCATTTGGGTCTTCATTTCCCCTGGAAATTGCTCTTTGTGTTAGATTGGAGAAGAAGAGAAAAGGCAAGTCCCAGTTGTGCCTGATCCTTTTTTTTAGGGAGGAAGAGAAGGCAGGTTTTGGAGGGTCACTGGTTGGGGTTGAGGAATTTGAAACCGATCTGAAACTAGAAAAGAAAGCTGAATTACTTCCAGAGAGAGAGAGAGAAGGGGAGCTGGGTTAGGGGACAGATGGACCGGTCATTCCCTCCAGTAGACCTGCACCCACCCGGCTGATTATGCTGAAGGCAAGACACAAAGGCCCATTTTCTCCTCGCTTCCCGATTTCCCACTGCGGAAACCCTGTTAAAGACAGTCTGAGGCGGGCCAAACAACCAGTAGGGTTTTGCCCAAGGGTGCGGGGAGTGGGGGAGGTGGTGGGGACCGAACTCTCCCCTGTTCTCTGTGGGTCTGCCCTTGGGCGCTGCGGTCCGAGGAGAACTTTGCGCAATTCCCAGGGACCCGCGCCCAAAGCAGGAAGGTCTGGGTATGGCCTGGGGTGAGGAGGTCTGGGTCTTGTCATTTTTCTGTGTCATCTATTTCTTTTTTATTATTCTGTGGAATTTAAGTGAGCTCCGTTTTCATTGCAACAGGTTCAGGACCGTGAGAAAGCGCCGCTGTAAGTACCTTCCCGTTTCTTCCGAATTGCGAAGAGGCGGTCCTGATCCTGGGAGATGGTGGGTGAAGGACCAGCGCAGTGGGCGGGTGGATGAACGGCCCTGCCTCCCCGGGCCTGGCCGGTGGAGAAGAGCTCGCTTTGGGAGGTGGAGGTTCCAAGTTGAGCTCCTGGGCAGCTTTTCTGGGGCCTAGTTCACAGTCACCTGCCTAAGGGAACTTGCCGCGCGGGGTCTCGCCCTGGTCTCTTTGGGCCTCCCTGGCTCTTCCCGGCCTTCTCAGGCTTCGCCTCTCACACAGGTGCAGCTCCGCTGGAGCGGTCGCTTGGGTCAAGAAGCATGCAGCTAATTAGCAGCCCACCCTAATAAGTAGCGGGGAGCATCCCCTCCAGCTCCAACAACACAGTAAACAGCAAGTGATCCCCCTCCTCAGCCCAGTCCAGCTTAATCTGGCCCAATCTCGCCCAGACTTCTCCTGCCCCCTCCATTTAAATACATTAATTAAAAACAAACAAACAAACAAAAAACCCTCAATGGGCTGGCGTGTTTTCAGCTGGCCCGCTTCCGGGAAGGGCTGATAATTTGGAGCTTTACACGGACATCCTTCTCCCACCCCTCCCCCTGCTCCAACTTGAGCAGTGTGGGCTCTGGGTTTCCGACACGAGCTGGGTGAGGAGAGTACAGATTCCTCTTGTTTACCTCTGCTTTTCTATAACAGCAGTTTAAGAATTTCTGGGCCAGAGTTGCTGGTGCCCTAAGGAAACAGTAGGGGTGGGGTGGAGTGGGGCCAGGGACTCTTGGGTTCCTTGGTTCGGAAGTTTGGATCTCTCTGAGCTGCCTGTGAAAGACAGGTACACTTCTGAGGAGATCTGTGAAGTCTCCAGGAGGACCATCTCATTAAGATTGTGCTAGTGGTGGTCAAGAAAACAATAATGACCCCTCCCTCACTGCAAAACGGAGGTGATTTTCTTATAATGGAAGATGGGATGCGCTAGGGCTGCAGGAACCAGGCATCCTCCCTTTCTTGTGAGCGGCCCCTCTATTCATGGTTGGAGAAACTAGTGCTGGTCTCAGGGCTGAGTTTCTTTGCCCTGCTGGGCTGGGTAGTAGTTGACTCCCTGGGGCTGTGCTCACCCTGAGATGTTGAGATCTACCCAGCACTTCACCTAGTTCCTCTCTGACCCAGTCTGGCTCAAGTAAAATAGGGCTCTGGGCTCCAGGCTGAGAGTGTCCTCAGAACCTCCTGGTCTTGCCGCCTTTCTCCTGCTGCCCTGGTTCTAGGTGCTTATCTCTGCCAATGCTGCTCACTTGCAAACTCACATTTGGTGCCTGGTAGCTGAACACAGCACAAAAAGCCCGAGAGATCAAAAGCATTAGTATGGGCAGTTGAGCGAGAGGTGAATATTTAACGCTTTTGTTCATCAATAACTCGTTGGCTTTGACCTGTCTGAACAAGTCGAGCAATAAGGTGAAATGCAGGTCACAGCGTCTAACAAATATGAAAATGTGTACACTGGCCCAAGTCCTCACCCACCTCATCAGACTCCCCCAATTTGCCTGGGCAATACCTAGGTAGGCCCACTATTCTAGGAAGCCAGGTAGAGAAAAGCACTTGGTATTAGGGGAAATTGGTGATACTCTCTTGGGACAAAGAGATTCAGTAGCCTTAAAGCCCTTGTTAAAAGAGACACAGAGGAAATTCCTGTAAAGTAACTAAAGCAGTAGAACCAAAGAGTTGGAGGCATTTGTGCATGTACCAAGTGCAGAATAGAAGCAGCCGAATTTGCCAGGCATGATGGGGGTGGGGGTATCCCTGCCCCACAGACCCAGGTCTGAGACTGAAAAACTAATTTTTGAATTATAGGTGGGGTGGATCAAAACAATATTAAAAATTTGGATACCCTTGGCCTACTATCATGCATCTAAAAACCTCATTCAAGCCAGGAAAACTCTCTGTCTCTGAACTCTGCCTGGCTTCTAAATGTGTCTTCGTTCTTGATGCCCTGAACTGACGGGCAAGCCCCGGACAGCACAGAGGCGCTGGGGCGGGCAAAATTCGTGAACTTTTGTACTCTTGTGTGCTGCTGTCGGCAAAGCAAAAATAATGAAACTTTGTGATATGTTTGTAAATGATTTTGAATGACCCCTCACCCTACCCTTCACCATTAGCACTCCGGCCTCAGCTCAGGTCAGCTCGGTGCCTGTGAGCAGCGCCTTGCCTTGGGGTCTGCAGGAGCAGCAGGGACGGAGAGGCCAGCCGGGCTGAGGGCCCAGGAAGGTAAATGTGTGGCTTCTGGGACAACTAGCTTGGCCACCAACCTGAATTAGCCAAGCAGTGGGGGAAGGAACAGGCAAAAGAGATTTCCTTCTTGCCTCTTTTGCTTTTGCTGCTGAGGGCATTTACTCCTTTCTGGAAAATATCACTTGATGAGGAAGGAGAAGGGTATTTTGGATCCCAAGAGGGGGTAATAAAGCCGCCATCTCTAGGATGCTTTATCTTTCTCTTCTTTTCTTTCTTTCTTTTTTTTTTTTTTTTTTAAGAAGAATGTCCTGGTTTCTTGCTGCTCAATAACCCCATCCCTGGCAAAGAATTAAGGAACTGGTTGCTGCACATTGCCACCAAACCTGTCAGTCTACTTAAATTGTCTCCGAAAATGCTGGTGGCTGCATTGGGCTGGTGGTGATGCAGAGGAAGAGGCCAGAGCTGGCAGCCATCTGAGTTTCTCCCTGGGTAGGACCTGAGGTTGTAACGTTGTCTATATATACCCTGTAGAACCGAATTTGTGTGGTATCCACATAGTCACAGATTCGATTCTAGGGGAATATATGGTCGATGCAAAAACTTCAAGTTTCTCTGAAATAGCCAAAGACCAAAGACGAAAGCAGCTGGTATGGGTCGGCTCCCTTTTTCTGTTTCATTACCTTGGACTCCAGAAGGATGGACTGTGCCTGGTGATATCATGCAGGCTTTTCCTCAAGAAGTTCCTCACCTTTAAATGGAGACTCCGGTGGATATTGCTACAGAAAGAAACCCTGATTGGTTGTACAAATGCAGGGCTAGAGGGCTAGGTTTTGGAGTATTGAGGAGTAAAGTGAATGGCCAGCTGGCTCTAGTCCCTGCTCTCTCCTCCAGGGACAAGAGATGTAGGTACCCAAATGGGGACTCAGTGGCTTTTAGAGCCCTATGTGGGAAGAAAGCAAACTGAGAGGAAGGATAGTGGTCACTTCTGGGGTGCTTTTGGGTGAGGTGAGGGTCCCCTTGCCACCTTCCCACTACAACCTTCAGCTGTAAGAACCTGGGCATTGAGGACCTCCTGTCTCATCAGCAGGGCCCAACTTTTTGGCTAGGAATAGCCCATTCTGAGCACTGGTAGAAAAGCATGGCAGTTACTTATTGCCTAACTTAATTCAGGCCTACCGGATTCTGGTAACTTTTGGGTGACCCTGATGAAGACAAAGCCCTACTCCGTCTTTGTATGGCAGAGTCCCGGCTCCCACGGGTTGGGCAGGCAGTCTGCCTGCCTGGGTCATTTTGCCCAACTCAGAGGTCACCTTGCCTACCCACACTTCCACACTTCGTTGCCCTGTATCTGAATAGAAGGATTCATTCTTCCTTGAACTGTGCCCACTTTGGAGGAGCTGCTTTCAGGAGAGGGTGAGTAGAGAGGGCATAGAAGGTTAGCAAAGTCAGTGGCAGACAGAAGCTGAGATTACCTGCTGGGGATAGGGGTGCTGGGGATTTGTAACTACATTAACATCTGGCGGGGGCCCTCAAATGTGGCATGGCAAGTCACTTGATTACATGTATGTTATTTAGTTAAATTTGTGAAAATTATGAGATGCTCACCAACCCAGTGATAAACTCCCTCCCTCCCCATTGGTTGGCCTGGTCACATGGCTGCCCAACTTTATTCAGTTGACAGCAAGTAGGAGGGCCCTATGGAAGGAGAAAAAAAGACAACACGAGAAAAATTAGTATTTTCTACCTTCTGAAATTAATGGCCATGAGTTCGTATATGGTGAACTCTAAGTATGTGGACCCTAAGTTTCCTCCGTGCGAGGAGTATTTGCAGGGCGGCTACCTAGGCGAGCAGGGCGCCGACTACTACGGCAGCGCACAGGGCGCCGAGTTCCAGCCCCCGGGGCTCTACCCGCGTCCAGACTTCGGTGAGCAGCCCTTCGGAGGAGGCGGCCCCGGTCCCGGCTCAGCACTGCCTGCGCGGGGTCACGGACAAGAGCCCAGCGGCCCTGGTGGTCACTACAGCGCCCCAGGAGAGTCGTGCCCGGCGCCTCCGCCTGCACCCCTGCCTGGCGCCCGGGCCTGCAGCCAGCCCGGCGGCCCCAAGCAGCCGCCCCCCGGGACGGCACTCAAACAGCCTGCTGTGGTCTACCCCTGGATGAAGAAGGTGCATGTGAATTCGGGTAAGGCAGGGGTCCAGTGCCCCCATGGCCCCTACCACAGCCCATTGGCCTGGGCCCCCCGGGAGAGGGTGTGTGTGGACGGGGATGTATGGATGGGGACGGGTGGAGCTTCCTTGGGCGCTGCAATTACTCTCTCCATAAATTTTTATAGCTGAGGGAGCAGGCTGGGACCATGTGGCTGGATGCTTAGCTGTGGGAGCAAAAGGGGGTGGGGATGGGGTGGGGTGGGGGAGGACTCCATTTTCAGAGGAGAGGGAAGGCAGTGGAGAAGGGCATTTTCAAAATGTTTAGGAATTGCGGAGCTCTTGATGGAGCAGGGAGAAGGGAGCATTTTGGGGGGGATTTTGTGAGGCGCTGGGGGGGAGTGAGTGGGTGTGAGGTGGTGGATGGGAGTGTGCGCGCCGGGGAGAGGACAGGAGGGAGGAAGCCGCGAGCCTGGGAGCGCGCGCGGGAGGGCCGCGGCCTCGGGCGCTCCAGGAAGTGAGCGGCAGAAGCCAGGGGCCTAACTAGTGGCCTGGCGCTGACCTGGCTGTCCTGTCCGTTTTTGTCTCGCAGTGAACCCCAACTACACCGGCGGGGAGCCCAAGCGTTCCCGGACGGCCTACACCCGGCAGCAAGTCCTAGAACTGGAAAAGGAATTTCATTTTAACAGGTATCTGACACGGCGCCGTCGGATTGAAATCGCTCACACCCTGTGTCTTTCGGAGCGCCAGATCAAGATCTGGTTCCAGAACCGGAGGATGAAGTGGAAAAAAGACCATAAGCTGCCCAACACCAAAGGCAGGTCATCATCATCTTCTTCTTCCTCCTCCTGCTCCTCCTCAGCCACCCCAGGCCAGCATTTGCAGCCCATGACCAAGGACCACCACACGGACCTGACGACTTTATAGAAGTGGGGACTCTGGGCCCAACCCTCCCTTCGCTCCAGGCTGAGCCGAAGCTGCGGGGGCAGGCCGGGCCTGCTGTCACCTCACTGGGCTCTAAGGTACTGTGGGGTGGACCTGGGACTTGCAGGCCGCCCTCGGACTAGGTTAGCATCCCGCCCGAGGGCAGCCCCCTCCCTAGAGTGGGGAAGGGGGTGGGAGGGATGGGCGGGATTCTCTCTACGTATATTATATGGCAGGAGCTACTGAGAACATAAAACCTTGGCGAGTCATTAAACTCATGAAAATCTCAGCTGTTGGATTTTGACTTTGCAAATGAAGGTTGGATGCTTTACCCCAGTATGAATTTGGACACCCTCCTCCACTCCACCCCTCCAGGGAGCTTTGTGGTTTAGTAATGTGGGGGAGTTGAGGCAGAAGGTTGGCCACCCCTGTGCTAGGTGCTTTCAATGGGAGCTGGAAAGCTGGGCCAGGATTTCTGAACTTTCTGGGTTGTCATACTTCCAGAGTGATTAAAAAAGAAAATGTTTTGCTCCCAATGGTCCCATGCCCAAAGAAATAGTGTAAGAAGGAAAGGAAACGGGTTATTTTATGTTTAGATTATATTTGCTTAAATATTTATTTGTTGGAAATGGGTACAGAAATAACTAACACCATCATGCCAAAAATCTTTAGATGGCCAAAGGGGCTGAGCTTCAGAGAGCTGGATCAGATATGTGTGGACTCACTCCTGGCGATACCTGCCTTTGGAACTCCACTCCCTCCCATTCCTTGAAAAGAAATATAGGGGACCCTTAACCCTTCTAGAGAAAGCAAAGGATCTACTGGAAGTTGAGTTCTTGAAAAATATATTCCCACATGTGCTTGTTTTCCAGCACAGTGCTTATAAGCAGTTCTGGGTAATTAAAGGAAAGGGGTGGTGGTGGGGGAAACAAATGGTTCAACATTTTCCTTCTGGGGAAGGAAAACAAAACCTCTATGCCCTGGGCCATCAGATAATGACTGAATTTTCTGTTCCAACTGGGTTCCAAATAGCTCCAAAATCCTGCATAGCAGGATTTCATAGGAATTGGTGTTATGGCCTATATGGTGGAGGGTTTGTGCAGTTGGGAACAGTGGGTAGGTGAGGAAGTATTGCTTTAAGAAAGAAACTAATTGAATCTAGAAGTGTACAAAAGTTGGTCTTAGGGAGTTTTCCCCCTGAAGTTTTAATTTAAGGGGGAAAAAACCCTAAGGAAGTTTTTCTCAATCCATTAATTAGAAGCAGAAATTGCAAAAGTACAAAAGTTTTCAGACCCTCTTCTTTGCCTTGAGAATAGTACTTTTAAAAAATCAGTCTTGAACCACAGAAGAGATGTTCTTTAGTCACTTTTTTAAATGCCATGTTTGGGAAGAATTTAAAGCTCATTTTTCTAAAAATGTTGACCCTTAAGAATAAGTGAGAAAGAGTCAAAGGTAATGTTCAGAGTTCATATACTCAAATGAAACAAGTTTTCAAAAGTTTGAATCCCAAAGCTTTCAAAAAAGAAAAGCCTCCAAAAAAGAAACCCCTAGTTATAAGTGACCCAAGTGGGAAAGCAGAAAGGGTAAGCTAAAAACTTAATATTAAGATCCATAGTGAAGTTATTTTTCCCTAGTACTTTAGAATGCTTTAGCTTTTAGTAGTAATTCTTAAAATACACTTAAGTGAAGAGGGAAAAAGAGGCGTGTTCTTTGGTGCTGTGTCTCCTGAGAGCTGAGGGCAGGTATTCACTGAGGTCCCTAGGCTAAAATTCCGCTTCTCTAAAGTGTCTTCCAAGCCTTGGTCTTTTGTATTAGACCCTAGGAACAGCTCTTTGTTCCTCTTTGGGGTGAGCCTGGCTCTCAGACTTGCACATGGCAATACTTGAATATCGCCACGTCGGGATATTAAAGATGGATATTCCTGCATTATTCGCATCATTGTTTCTATGACAAAAAGCACAGAGTTCATACATAGTCAAGACGTCTTTTTTTCTGATGCCCCACGTTGAGAGGCTGAAAAGGTATTTTACTGAAGTTCGGCTAAATTACAGAATCAGGTTCATCCAGAGGACAAATTTTCTATTCGATTAGCTGTATTTCAGCCGGGAGGACTGACCTCTAAACCCTTAACCTTTTGGACTCTAACTACCCTTCTTCCCCCCCCCCCCCCTTTAACGTAGAGAGCAGTCTTTGGATGTAGCATTTGAAAAGAGCCACTATCCTTAGGCAAATTGGGGAGTTGATAAGATTCTTTCCTAAAACCCTAATCTGTGCATACATAGAACCTTCTCCTGGGGAGAAGTAAAAAAGTATATATTTTCACAACATCTAACTACAAATCTATTATGGAGAATTATCGTGTAGATTTTCCTTTCCCAAAAAGTTTTGGTCACTCACCTAACTTCAGACCAAATGCCACACTGCTTAACTGCCTTTTCCCCTGTCTCAAAGGAAAGCCAAGCAAGAGTCATGTTTTCCTGAAGAAAACCCCAGATTCTTCTTAAACATAGTCCCACTACTTTGGAAAGTAATTTCATCAGAGAAACAACTTCTTTGTTTATAAGTCTCAGCTCTTCTTCTCAGCTTCCAGGGATTGTCTTTTGAAATGTTAATGGAGCCTGGATGACCCAGAGGGTAGTTCCCAACCCTGATATCCCACTCAGACCTCAGTATCCATTTGGGCCCCACAGGAGTGGGCCAGGAAAGGGGAAAGGCCCTCCAACCACCTAGGGCAGGGAAGGAAATCAGTTTCCATCTGGGAATATGCTCTGTGTGGAAAGCTCCAGAACCCTTTTGCTATTATTTATTTCCAGTTTGTTCCCCCCATGTATGGGCCAGTAGTATTTGGTTTTGTGGTGTTACTTTTTTAAACCTGTGTTGGGGTCATGACAGGGGGAGGTGAAGTGTTTGCTGAGGACACTGCTCCTCAGACTCCCATCTCACTTTGTCCATTGCAGCCTTTTGTTGTGAGATGACATTGTCAGTCAGCCCCATGGAGTCTGTTCACATGAGATGCTTTTTTAATAGAATTGACCAATGTTTTGCTGCCACTGATTAAAGTATTATTTATACTAATTGTTGCCTGTAGTTTTGATGTAATCCATTGATCTATATTTGAAATAATAAAAGGTGTAGCAAAATCTCCCTCCTGTTTGATGCCTTGACAGAAGCATTCCTTAAGTCTTTTAAAAGCTAACATTCAAGATAAACAACTTATTATTTTCTGTAAAAAAAAAAAATGGCACCAATTTACTTGGTGTTAAGGTGTGATTGTTAAGGGGTATAAGGCTTAGCAATTATTATTACCCCCTCCTAGTATGAACACAATCCCAGTTTGGCCACCATTATTTTGTGAGCATTGGAAAGTCTGAGATTGAATTCAGGTTGCAGGGTGTTGGGCATTATTTATTAAAAGAAAAAGAAGTAACTGCCTGGGCTATTAGGGGACTCCATGTTGGCTTTTTGCTTGGTGCAGGTCAGCCCCAGACCCCTTCAGTCTAGGACCTCAGAGGAAGCCTTTGTAATTTGTATAAGAAAACTTCCAGCTGTCCAGAAGCTGGGAGAGAGTGTTGGTCCTGGGCTGACCTGAGCCGAGGCTGTCTTGTAGCTCCTCTGATCTGACCGGGCTGGCCTCCAATCCTGGGCTCCCTCTACTTTTCTGGTGCTGCTCAGCTCCACCTGGGGCCTTCAGCACCTGCCCCTCCTTCTCAGCACCTCTCCACCCCTCAGACAACAATAAACACTCCCACTATATAAAAAAAAAGTACCGCACTATTTTTATCGCTAGGGCTTTTCCTCATCTTGGCCTCAGTCTTGAAAAGGGGGCCAAGACAGGAGTCCCAAAATAGATGGGGGTCTTGATAGAGACAGGAAATGAATAGAATGCATAAAATCAGACATGTGTCCTTAATATATGGAAGGACTCGCTCCAGACGCGTGGACATGTGTATTTATAAGTGCTTAGACAGAAGTTTAAATATTCAGGCACATTTTATGATTGTCCTCTGCCCGTCTTCTGGTTAATGGCTCCTCCTGTGCCCACCAATACATCAATACTGTTGTGTGTATTGAATCACCGGCAGGGACGAGAAGGAAGCGAGTCCATAGCCAAGCCCGCTGAGTACAGTACAGTAAATCGGGACCCTCAGCAGAAGGCGCTTCCCGCCCGCCCGCCATGTTGGGGAGCCCTCCCTGCCCCCCGCGCCGGGCTGAGCGGCCGGGGCTCGCTGGCAGCCGGGGGAGGGCCTTTCATAACCCGGAGAATTTTCAAAGTGCAAGGAAGATGATAAGAATAGATTTCTACAAGTCCCGACCACGTGATTGGCGAAATAATTAATTCAGCACGTCCCTTAAGAAACAAGGAGTCGTCATTAATCTGCCACGCAAAGGGCTCTCTCCGACTTGGAAAGTGCAGGGATCCCAAGAATATCACCCGCTGAGGGGGGCCGCGCGGCGCCCCCCGGCCCTCCACCCCCGGCCCCAGGCGGCGGGCGCGGGAGCGCGGCCGGCAGGTAAATATTTGGCGACTTTTATTTCATCAGATTTAAATCCTTAATGAACTTAGCTGTCAGGGCCGCTGACAAATAGTTCCCTTTGCTTCCTGATTTGGAACCGCGCGCCGGCGAGAAGTTGTCTGTGGCTTGGATAGTGACCCTTGGTTCAGCAAAGCTTTGCACTTATGAAAAATTACCGAGAGCGGCCGAGTGTGTGCGTGTGTGTGTGTGTGTGTGTGTGAGAGAGAGAGAGAGAGTGTGAGAGAGAGAGAGAGAGAGAGAGAGAGAGAGAGAGAGAATGAATGTGAGGGTGTGCAAAGGGCGAGGGTGCGAGGGGTGAGGGAGAGGGTGCGCGCAGGCTGCTCCCAGACAACAAGAGTTGTAAGAAACCGGCCTGGCTGGGGACACGCCTGGCGCACGCGGGCTGAGGTTGCCCGGTCGCCTGTGTCTACCGGGAACAATGGTCGCTGTCACGGCATCTGCCGCCTATTCTTAAACCGGCGAGAAAAGGCCCCGGCCCTCTTTTCAAGCGAGGGTCGTAAATTTTTCTTTGCGTCATAATAGAAGGCTATAAAATTGAGTTGAAATTTTACCCCAGGCAGGTTTTAACCAACAGATAATGATTTCCGAGTTGCTTCTCCCACTCTCCCCTTTCCTCACCCAAGCTCTGCTCCTTCTCCCAGAGAGGAGTTTCTCCTTATTTTCCCTGTATTTTTTGTATTTTTACTTTTTTTAAAAGATCTAAAATAAAAGCAAAAGAAAGCTTGAGTGCGAGAAGGGCTCCTCCAGGAAAGGGATATGCGGGGGAGGCCGGGGAGAACTGCAAAAGGCCATCTCTTTCACTTGCTCCCATTTCAGCCTTCTTTTTCCACCCGCACTCCAAAATTTGGAGTCCTCTGCTTCCGCCACACCCCACTCCCAGCTTGCTGAGGACCTGGGCTGGGGGCAGCAGCAAAGGTTCTCTTCCTCTAACTCTCAGCTCTGACCTATGTGTCCCAAAGAACAGTCTCTTTATTCGGCTCCTTTCCTCCTGAGATGCCTCCATTGGCTTTGAGGATGATTTCAGCAAGCTGGGACTGGCTGTCTGCAGTGGTTGTTTTGGGACTATATGTGTTTTCATTCTTTTTTGGTGTGTGTATATTTTCCCGTCAGGAAAGAAACAAAGTTTCCTCCGTTATGAATTATACATTCAAACAATAACACATTAATTCAATTATTCAAAGATGACAAATGTTTATGTGCTTAGCAAGTGACTCCAGCGCAGATTCCGGGCGCTTTCTCTGAGCTGCTTGCATTTTTCTCAATGAGAATGGTCTCCCCTCCCACCTCCACCCACTTCAACGCACCCAGACATCCCCTTGTAGGCCCAGAAAGAAACCCAGAAAAAGCTTCCCTGGCCGGGCAGCCCGGCAGCCAACAGCCTCCCAAGGCCTGGGCTTGGCGGGCACCGGCCCGGGCTATTTTATCAGTGTGACAATTGCCCGAGTTGGTGTGATAAATCATCGTAAGTAATTCCTGAAAGGGTGTGAGGCTGTTGGGGGCCGGGCGAGGACTGTAAATCTTTCCGGTTTATTGCTCTATGAACATATGCTCCGATTGAAGAAGGCTTAGATCCTTTCCTGGAGACAAATTCCCGCAAAGCAGCCCCCCTCTTTGGCTGGGGATTAACACTTGCCCCGGGCTTCAGGCTTGGCCCCTAGCGGGAGGTTTGGGGGCGGGGTCCTCCGAGTGGGAGTGGAGTGGGACATACATGGTCCGGCTGGGAGAGACACCCCGAGTGGGTCTCCGCCCTGGCTGGGACAGGTGAACAAAAGGAGGGGCTCCCAACAGGTCTGGAGGCTGGGACCCTTACTCATCCTCAGGGACATCCCAGAGTCTCTGGGATAGGGATGCGGAGGATCTTCTTCCCTTGTTCCTGTGCTCATCTACTGCTTTTGGGCACTTTCCCTTGTCTGAGACCTTCTAAGCAGCAACTGGGCTCCATGGCTGACGCCGCTGAGAAGCAACATTGGCAACGAAAATCCCTTTCGGGAATGGGGTGAAGAGCTTTTCTTAGTGAGGGATCTGGGATGTGGATCGGGCAGAATGGAGATCCCTGGGAGCTAGCTACAATCCAGGAGGTGGAGACTGGAGGCTGGCCGCTGGCCCAGGTGTGCTTAATTCTTCTTCCTACAATCAGAATGGGTACGGTGAATCCCACCCTACCTCTAGGAGCGTGGTGGGATTCTGTTAATATTTAATATTCATAAAATAGAAGTTTCCTTGTCCCCCAGGTAAGCCCAGCTGGGACTCATTCCGCAAACCCTCTTGCCTTCCCGGAGGCACCGCAGGAAGCGGGGAAGTCACGGCCCGGCTGTCGCTGGGCCTGCGGGATCCGTAGGCCTTGCTCAGATCTGGAGATGTATACAGGTCACCGCGGGCCGCGGCTCAGCGCCTAGGCAACTCCAGGCCTCGAAGGACCCGGGTGGGGTGCTCAAGGTTCAGAGAGGGTCCTGGCCAGCTGCTAGGGGACTTTTCTGTCTCCGAAGTGGTGGTTTGCCTGCGGAGTCCGCGGAAGCAGCCAAGGCCCCAGGGAATAGTGCTGGTAGCAAGGTTCCCCGGGGTGACTGGCCAGGGATGAGAGCCAGCGAATCCCACAGCCTGTGCTGTGCCACAACTTCAGTGCCTCAACAAGGCACTGGGAAGATCCAAGCGTCCTCCTAGGCGACGGGAGAGAGTCTTGCCCCGGTGCATTTGGATACCGAATACCAAATACCGGACAAGGCGACCGGTGAGCTAAGGGAACCCTAAATTAATGCTGCTTCACAGCTAAGGGAACCCTAAATTAATGCTGCTTCACAGCCCTTTCCATATATGCCTCTAAATATTTTTTTTTTTTTTTTAAATTTCCAACCCCTGAACTAGTCTGGCGGAACGCCGAGCCAGGGTCATTTGTCGTTGAGGGGAGACTATCAAGTCCCCATCCCATTGCATGCAGCCAGGCTGTGGCCGGGTAAGCCCCAACCTGAGAGAGAGAGACTTTCCCTTCGTCCCACACCCACTCGAGTCTGCCGCTAAGAAGAAGCCCGTGTCCCACGCCTCCTGCGCCCCTCCTCCTATCCCCCCAGGCCTGGCTGCGCTCCGGGGCTGGATGGCGTGAAAGTTTCAGCCTCAATCAGTACAATCTTCCCTTGGGGTCACGTGAACAAATATGCTCACATTTGAAGGCAGCGTCTGTATTTCCCGACTATGAGGGGGTTTCCGGGGCTCTCTCCAAATCCAGAAAGGACTACGTTCCGAAAGCAAAACAAACCCTGAGCTCTGGGGGGCCTGGGAGGGCTGGGCAGGAACCTAGGAGTGGGTGGGGGTGCGAGTGGCCACCGCTTGGGCCCGAGAGCTGACCGGCGGGTGGGTGGACCGACCGGAGAGCAGCGCAGGCGAAGCCAGCTCGGGGACTGCGAACTCGTTCCTCCTGCGTTTATTGGTAGTTGAACCTCAGACTGGTTCCGTTCTACCGGGAATTCCGTGAGCTCGGGTATATGGCCGCGTCTGCGAGAGCGCAAGACGAGGGTTGGGACAGTGTTGTCTGCAGACAAAGGGGGAAGGCTAGCTCTGCCCCCCACTGGCGCCCAGTCTGAGGCCGAGGACACCAGGTTTATGATAAATTGGGATACAGGTAAGCAATTGCATGACAAAATGGAAATCTTTGGGCACGGGGCTGCTTGCTGCCCTGAGCGGGATACTAAATATGATTTATTCTGTGTAATCTGTGATCTTGATTATTGCCAATTGGTGAGGCAGCCTGCGTAGACCTAGATACACTTCTACATATACATCGAGGACTGTGATTAATCGTAAGGAGGTGAGCTTTGTGGGGACGTTCCCCGCCTACCAAAAGGTTAGGAGGACACTACCTTGCCAGGCTTGGAGGGTGGCTGGCAGTACTGGGGGTTGTGGAGGCAATTTGAGGAGGGGTTTCTGTGAGGGGGTTGGGGGCTGGAGTTAGTATTTTGAAGGTAACATGCAGTTATGAGAATGAGCTGAAAATGAAATGAATAAAAAGAAACTTTTTTTTTTTTTTTACACTGTCACTGCCAAAGTAAGATGGAGCATCATATTAATTCTGTGTCTTGGGCTGCCGGGCTGGGTGCAGGCGGGTTGATTTATATGTATTTAAAATAAACTCAGTGGCCAGCCAGCCAGCTCCCTGCATTGTTCTGGAATCCAGCTCCACACACTCATTCTTTGCCTCTTGCTGTTGGCTTAGTATTTTCCCCCCTTGGGAGTAAAATGCTCCCAACCTTCTCCCTGCAAATTTGAAAGAACCCCCAAACTATCCTAAAGAGTTTGGGAGGCTTCTCCACTCTCCTTCTCACCAATCTAGGGGTTTGATTGCAACAGTGGAAGAGAAAAGGTTTAGTGTTTCTGGGTTCTTCTCCCCAAGGAACCCCGAGTGAAAGCTAAATCATGTATTGATTCCCGCATCCCACCTATCCTTTTGTTTACTTGTTCCTTGAGGCTTCTTGCTGGGGGAGGACAGGACAACTCAGCCCGGGTCTTACCCTGTTAAGGCCAGACTGAGTTGCTTCATGAGATCCAGTGAGTTGCTGTGTACTCAAGAGAAGGCCACTGAGCCAAACCAGACTGAACCTTAAGGGGAAGGGACCCCCAAAGCTAGGAGCACTCCCAAAGACTATTTTGGGACAGGCCCCATTGGGAGGACTGATTTCCAGGAGCCTCACCATCAAAGGAGAGCAGTAAAGTTGTTTTGTCAATTGCTTGAGCTTGGCTCCATCAGAACTTAAAGTCGGTGAACATTTTTCTTCGTTCACTGCCTTGGAGCTGCACGCCTGCCAGCTTAGTCAGCTGAATCCAATTACTGCGAGCAGCATTTCATTTGGCCCCATGGAGCACTCACTTATAACTTCCCCGAAAATTTCAATAATCCCCACCAAGGCTCCACGCTGGCCCTATCCTAAAGTGTTTTCCCGGGGTGCTGCTGGGGGGTGGGGTTATGGAGCCTGGGGTTGCCTAGAGCTAGCTTTTGGTTGACAATTGGAGGACGGGGGCTCCCTCCCGTTCTCCAAGTTACTGGCTATGAAAAAGGTATTACAACTGGTGGCCCAGAGCCAGCTGGGTTAAGCTCGGATTTAGGGCACGACAGAAGCCAAAGTTGGGTCAACGCTGGGTGGTAAGTGGGCATGGGAAGAAGCGCTGAAGAAGGCGCTGGGGGTTCGTCTGGAGGCTCAACTTTGACTAACTTAGGGTCCTCTTTCCCTTCCCCTTCCCAAACCTTCTGCGCTCGGAGCTCAGAACGTACCGGCGCATCCCCCAACACCCAGGCGCAAACTTACCCTGTTCCGCCGCAGCTGGAAAACAAAATCTAGCTAGAGGCGCAGGGGGATCACCGCCCTAGGTGGCCTCCCAACTTAGCTCTTCTGAGGGGACGCTCCTACTTCTAAAGAACCCTTTTTTCAAAAATAAATAAAAAATAATCAAGCGTCGAGAGTTGACGTCCGCCCACGTGAATGTATTATATAAAGCGGCTCCAGGACCCGCGGGCTTGAGAGCCCTGATACTTTGCACCTCTGCCTCGGCGACCTCAGGGCCCGGTCCAGCCGAACCACCTGGGGGTGGGGAGCGATCGAGTGACTTGTGCCCTTGGGCCCGGGTCGTCTGGGAAGCTGAAGCCGGGGCGTGAAGTTAGGAGTCCTACCGGGCTGGGATCTCTCCGAGGCGCTTCCGTTGGGTGTTCATTAAGGGGTGAGTTATTGCGGTGCGAGCCAAAGGTCACTTCAAAGGCTTATGGCTGCAGCGCTCTGGTCTTTAGAGCGCCCTGAACGCTTTGTGTGGGGGCTTTCCCGGGTGCAGTTTAGTGTTTGCAAACTACTGAGTCGACAAATTGCACAGGGCAGATGCAAGAGGGAGATCGAGTCTCTCTCCTTTCACCTGACTGGGGGCCAACACCCGCTGAGCAGCGGTGGTGATGGTTAGACTGTTCTTGTGTTGAGAGTGTAGGTGGATAGGATGTTTGTATCTTTGGTGGTTTGCAGCCTAATCCCAACACTGGAGTGAGCAGCCCAGGCCAAGCATGTGGTGGGTACTTACTGGAAAAATGTCTGGAAAACCATTTAAGATAAAGTTAAAATGTAAAAAGTGGGAAAGAGTGTGCAACTCCTTCTCAATAGTGTAGCCCTGACAAGGATGCTCCCAGATACATCTACAGAATTACTCTCCTTTCCTGCTGTCCTAAGCTGTAGCCTGGCTCTCTCCCTCCATGATTCTGCACAGTCCTCTTCTGCTCCTTAGAGGGTTGGCTTGGTCTCTGGGTTTGGAAGCAGGAGCATTTAGCTTGGTGGGGGCAGGAGGAGAGCTGACTGCTTCCCCCACCACTCCATGGCACACCTCTGACCCACTAGGGTCACCCCCTGACAGAGAGTCTGGCACTTTCCTCAGGTCCAAGCTGTCCCCCATTCAGCCAAAGACTTTGGTGTTTAAGGCCTCTAGCTCCCCAGGAGCCCACTGAGTCTTCTTTCTGCTGGGGAAAAGGCTTCAGGAATGGCTGCAGGCACCACATACAATAGTCACATTGATTATGGCACTCTTAAAGGGGGTAAAGCTTCTCCGAGTGTGTTTCTAAGAAAGAAACGGCTGCTATTGAGTTTTCCATTTTGTTCCAGATCTGCCTCCACAGAATATCAAAAGAAACTGAAGAGCCTACAAAAAGAGTTAGAAACAAAATTCAAGAAAACACACATACAAATTTGTGGTGAGTGGGGATGATTTTAAAAAATAATTTCCACTACATTTTCATTTGTCCTACAACTCAAGTAGCCATCTCAGGATTCATACATCAAGACATAAAACAAAGGGCAGCTTTGAAGTGGATCACCTCAGTGTGAACTGTCGCCTGTTACATGATAACTGATCATCCACCTTCAAATTTATGGCACTTTAATGGGGTGAGCACATTGCCTTAAATGCAGGGTATAGTACAGTATTAAGTTATCTGGGCTATATAAGAGTGATTTAGAATGTGCATTCCATAGTACAGAAGAGGTTTGGGCTGCAAGAGAGGGAGAACTTGGACAAAACATAAACAAACCTCCTTCTGAGCAAACCTGAAAAGGAGTGGTTTCGAAAAACCTGAAGTGGCCAGGCCATCGGGGAGAGGAGAATCGTTGCTGGTTCCAGTGAATTTAACAGGGATGTCCATCAAGAGTACTGGCTGTCAGAAAGAGATCCGCGGGCTTCTGAGGCCCTGGGATAGGCAGAGCAGGGAGAGAAGCCGGAGGCCATCTCGAACCTTAAAGAATTTTGAGAAACTGACTCAACCAGCACACCATCACCTCCTCCTTCTCTTTCGGCTTGCACAGATTGAGTGTACCCGTCCGAATTTACTAGGTTGCAACAGGAGACAAAACCGGCGACTGTATGTCATCCCCTCCCTTCTCAAACCTCCTCCTCCCCCGGCCTTCCCACGGCCACAGCGGGCGAGCGATCGCCAGCAGGCATCTGCGTGTCGGTGGTGCCTCCCGGTGTCTGAGGCCATGGCGGGCTGCAGGTCTTTGGTCCTCTGCGAAGCTGCGCGTCCCATCCCGACTCCGGCCGGCCGAGGAGCAGAGCTGCTCGCAGAGGCCGGCGCCGGCTACTTTATATAATCCCGCTGCTGGTAGGATGCATGAGCGGGAAAAGTGCGGAGTAGGGAATTCTTTTGCTGCGCTGCCTCCTACGCGGAGCCTGCTTTCCACTTCTGAAAAGTGCCCGGCCTTGGGAAGTGTTTTTCTTTTCATTCCTTACTGAAGCGTTTACTGCCGCCGTGGTCGCAGTCATAAATTTTGTTACAAACCACAATGACAGGTGCATTGATATGCACCGTGAGAGCTCCAGCTGCTTAATAACCCCGTCCCCTGGCCGCTGTGAGCGCCTTTTATTTATTCGGTATCATATTAGGTATTGATCCTGGGCAGAATTAAGTGCAGTGAGCAAGTATCGGGGCTCTGCTGCTTCGGAGTAGCGGCGGAAACTACAGGACAGCGCGGCCAGGGAGCGGGTGATGGTGGCTTTGAAGACGCCATTCTTCTGGCTGGAGACGGTTTGGCCCTGGGTTCCGGGCCTGCGGTTAGGTCTCCAAACTGAATTGAGCAATTTCCAGGGACCTGGAGAAAGGACTAGCCAGACCCATTTGGCATTCTTCCCCAACAGGGACAGGGGATTGAGCGGGAAGGGATTGGGGCGACTGCTACGTCCCATTCCTTGGGCTGGGGGAGGGGTGGAGAGAGAAGGAGGAGGAAGAGGGAGAGGAAAGGACAACTGAGGACTTTGGGAAAAATACCAATCCCGGTTCATCCACCCCTCCCCCCAGGGGCTTGTCTTTACCCCAAGGCATTTGGGTCTTGGATCCCAAATGAGCAAAGGTACCAAAGGGCGAGAAAAGAAAGCCTTTAAAAAAGGGCTGGGGGTGGGTGATGGAAAAGATGAGCCACTGAACAGTTGACCATTGTCCAAGTGATTTATGACCCGTTCCTGCTTTTTAGGTTCAAGCAGAGTTCACAAGGAGTAGTGATTTCTGGAAAGAAATAAGCCCTTCAACCAGTTTCATAACAATAATCTCAGGTTTTGCTTTAGGAGAGGGGAGTTCTTTGGGACACTGCATAGTCTTTTCCCAGTGAGAACAGCACAACTTGTGCCCTTATGGGGAAATGGACATGGACCATGGACATAAGGTAGTGGATCATGCAAACAGGCAGAAGAACGGACTATGGTTACTCAGGAAGCTACCCAGGGCTTGTACTTTTGAGGTCTGTACACAGAGTTTTCTCTAGGCATATGTTACAGGAAGAAATATGAACACAGTTACCTATCCATAGACCTGCTCAGTTCATAAATAAGCTATTTTGATGTGACTGCTCCATGTATTAAGGCAAACTTGGTCAAGTTGGGAGGCAGGAGGGGGATGTTTTGGTTCCAAAGTTGTCAGTGGAATGACAGAAGCAGTAACAAGTTCTGGTGGTGTCTGATGTGACCATTTAGACTTCCAGAGAGTTAAGACTGGAAGCAGCATCCTAGGAAAGTCCTGAAATGTAACCAGTCTAGTCTTTTGGCCCTGGGGGAAAACACATGAAAATATTAGTCACAGGATGAGGAGTTAGCACCCATTTGATATTCAGTAACTTTAACAGTCAGAGACTAAGAAAATTCATCAAAAGAATTAAATCTAGCTTTGTTAAATAGATAGCCTAACTATGTACATTTACAAACACTAATGGAAACAATTCCTACAACAGTTATGTCTTAGTGTTTTAGAATCCCATTGAGAAAAAACTTGTCTCACATCAAGATAAATGGCACATTCATTTAAAACAAAATGGGGGACAATACTACTAAACAACAGCTAATTTGAAGAACTTTTCAAATTGGTTAGGCTTTTTGGTGAAAGTGGATGGAAAATGAGTGCATGGAGAAGTGATGTTGGTAATATGGTCAAATCACCTCAGCCACATAAGCTGTCTACAGAATGTGGTCTATTATGATGAAGCTAGGGGGAGTTTCTGGAAAGTTGTCTGAAGGATGAGATCAAGAATTAAGACCAGGGAGCTGACCTGTGAGTTTTCTTTATCAAAAAGACAAAAGTATTTGAATGGTATTAGTTATACTTTAACTCCTCAGGGGTCTTTCAAGAAGAAGGGAGGGGGGATCTAGGAGAGAAATGTCCCATCAAAAGTCAGGGGATACAAAAGGGGTAGACTTTTTCTTGTTTTGTGTTTTCCCTTCTCCTTCTCCTCCTCCTCCTCCTCCTCCTCCTCCTCCTCCTCCTCCTCCTTCTTCTTCTTTGTCCATTCAATTATGCCATGACAGGTTCTCTTATTGGTTGTGGACTGAGTGAAAAGTAGGTAGAATAGATAATCCAGAGCAGAGGTCAATTATATCTATTTATAGAATAGATCCAGGGTAAATATGATAAAGTTATAATATAAATTATTCTCCATTTACCCATGCTACATCCATTTAAAATTCTAAAACCCTTTAACCATTTCCATGATGTCCCTTTAAAAGTAGTAGGAACATACTGTATCAGGTCTAGAAAAATGTAGATAAAAGGAAATAAATGTTTTTTAACCTCAAAATAAGTCTGGGAATCTTTAAGTGCTCTTCTTGGTTTTTATCTTCTAGCTTTCTGCATTGTAGATCTCACAGAACTGACCCACAGAATTAATTGAGCGAATTCTCACCCTGTCATTAAAAAGTGAATTATCTGTGTCTTCATGAAAGATGTGGTGATTTTGAAACTAGGTGGGTAACATACTTTGGGGGGAGGGTTTTGACAGTTCTGAGTGTGTTGTAGGGCTTGTTTTGTGCATTAAAATACTAGGATTATGGGTTAGGGGTGTAGTGTAGTTTGGTGGTTGGGCCCTATTTAGCATGCAGAAGGCTCTGGGTTTAATCCCTAGCACCAAACATACAAAGAGAGAGATTACCCAATGACTGATTGATTCACCCATTCATTCACTCATTCATTCAACAAGCATCTATTGCAGTTAGCATATGCAAGGCATTGAGATGATGTTATAACTACATAGATAAATGAGACACAGTCCCTGCCTGCAAGAAGCTCACAATTTAGGGGTTTAAATGAGATAGTAAAATGTATGAGGCCATAGGTTTATTTTCATGAAGGCTCAAAGGCTGAAATGAGCCACAACTCCAGCTCCTGAATTGACAGTGTTAAAGAAAGAAAATTATATCTGGGGGTGGGAGGAAGCCCCTTCCCTAGATTAGAGTTGAACTAAAGGGAAGAAAAGATCTTTTCTTACATTTAGGTGAAATTCCTTTAGACTTTTCCAGGGCTCAAATAAGTAAATCCCAGATTTAGAACCTTGCCCATTCCTCCAACACAAAGTGGGTAGGAGGCAGAGAACCTGGGCTAGTCCTTCTATATTGACTGGTCTTGCCAATGACAGTTCCTCTGGGGCCTCTCACTTTTCTTCTTGTCAGGTCACCTGGAGTCCGGGGCCTGGCCCAGCTCTCTCAGGATTCAGCAGACACTGGAAGTGGTGGCCAAGGACACAGTGGTAGTCAATGTTATTTGAGCAGGGTCAGCAGGCCCTGGAGCTTCTGGAGTGCACCATGCAGAAGGCTGCATACTATGAAAACCCAGGACTCTTCAGCAGCTATGGCTACAGCAAAGCCACTGATACTTATGGCTACAGCAACCCTCATCAGCCCTATCCACCCCCTACTGCTGCCAACTCCCTGGACACTGATTATCCAGGTTCTGCCTGCTCCATCCAGAACTCTGCACCTCTTCGAGCCCCAGGCCACAAGGGGGCTGAACTCAATGGCAGCTGCATGCGACCTGGCACTGGGAACAGCCAGAGTGGGGGTGGTGGCAGTCAGCCTCCTGGTCTGAACTCAGAGCAGCAGCCCCCACAACCCCCACCTCCACCACCCACCCTGCCCCCTTCCTCACCCACCAATCCTGGAGGAGGAGTTCCTGCTAAGAAGGCCAAGGGTGGGCCCAATGCTTCTAGTTCCTCAGCCACCATCAGCAAGCAGATCTTCCCCTGGATGAAAGAGTCTCGACAGAACTCCAAGCAGAAGAACAGCTGTGCCACTGCAGGTAGCTCTCTGAGGGGACCACCCCTAGACCAGGTCCCCTATAGAATGGCCCCAGGAAGCCCCAGTCACTTAGGAACCAGGAGACTCAGGACTTTTAAGTGCAACCTTGGAGGTCAAGGTCCAAAATCCTACTCCTTTTAATGTTTATGATTGGGGTCATACCCTTGCAGTGACAAGGTGCTCACTTCCACTCTGGGCTGCTGGTGCCATTGCTGGACAGGTCTCATATTTATTAATAAGAGCTTTTTCTTATACTGACAAATTATCTGCTTTCCTGAGCTTCTGGTTATAACTCAGCTCCCACCCACTTCCATCCAACATCTCTTTAAATTTTGAAGACAGAGCCTGATGCTATGGTACCTGCCTGAGGTTCCAGCTACTGGGGAGGCTGAGGCAGGAGAATCACTTAAGTCCAGGAGTTTGAGGCCAGCCTGAGCAACAGTGAGACCCTGCCTCAATTTTAAAAGAAAGGAAGGGCTAAGCAATGGTGGCACTGTAATCCCATTTGAGAGAATGAGGCAGGAGGATTGAGAGTTCAAAGCCAGCCTCAGCAACTTAGCAAGATCTGCCTCAAAATTAAAAGGGTTGGTAATGTGGATCAGGGGTTATGTACTCCTGTGTCCAATCCCTGGTACAAAAAAAAAAAAAAAAAAAAAAAAAAAAAAAAAAAGGAAGGAAGGAAGGAAGGAAGGAAGGAAGAAAAGAAAATTAAAAATTATAGACAGGTAATATGATTCCTAAGTCCAGGTGTTTATGTAGCCCATATCCTATGAATCCTACTCCTTTAAATTAACATGAGTTAATGTCTAAAGAGTGTTAAGAACCACACCAAGTACTTTGCAAGCATTCTCCAATGTTTTCAAGAATACTTTGAGGATAGGTATGTGGTAACATTCTCTTTTTATAGATAAAGAAATCATTAGACAAAATGCAACTTGCCCAAGACCATAAAACTGTAAAGTGGTGGATTTGAATCCACTTGATTTCTAGGCCTATAAGGCAAAGCCAAGAGACTCTACTTGGCTTATCCCAGCCCAATTCTCCTATTCCAGCAAATCCATAATGAGGAAGCTCATGTCCTAGGGGGAGAGGATATTCTGGGAAACAGGAGCAGCCTTGGATTTCACTCCTTAAAAGGGAAGACCCTGGAACTGAGGTTTTCTCTAGGTCCATCCAGGGCATGTAGAAGATGGGCATGGCCAGGAGCTCTGACACCTGCTCCTTTTCTCTGCTCAGACTGGTTGGTTCCTGAAATGTTCTGGCCTTGTGTTCTCTAACAGGGTTTATTTTTAGATAGATGAACATGCTTCCAGGTCCAGGACTAGTTTGAACCCTGGGATGTGGCTTGTTATCAGGTCTCTGGTTGGTCTGCTGCTCCCTAGGGCTGCTACTGCTAGGGGGAAGGTGTCTTCCTGCCTGTAAGCTCCTTCTTCTGCTCCTCCCTCCTCAGCTCAGGCTCAGGCTCAGGCCCTCCCTCCCAGGAGAAATCCATTTGTCTTCCCAGTGAGGGAGTAGACAAGCAGCTGAGAGGTGGCAGGGGTGGTGGAAGCCAGTGTCCAGGCACTGCACCTAGCACTGCCATGCTCAAAATGCTTCCAGCTGGTCTTGGGACCTCTAAAACTCCGGGGCAGTATGTTAGTACTTTTGGGGGTGGGATTATCACCTCCTTATCTCTGGGTGCAGCTGGGATACAGTGAGGTATTAAGATCCCCGCTCCCATTATTTACTCCCGCAGGGTGCTTTGCCCAGGAGCCAGCCTCTAAGCAAGGCAGGCTGGAGATCCCCCCACCCCCAGGAGCAGCAGAGGGTGGGAGGAGTGTTCAAAGAAGTCTGGCCTTTCTTCAACACGGGGGAGGCCTTACCAGCTGCTCCTAATCTCTCATTAAAGTCCTTCATGGCCTTTGGGTGGAGATGAGATGATGGGTTAGGATGGAGTGGGAAGGGAGGGCCCAGTGAATAGGACCTCAGAAGGCGGATGGAGGTTTCAGGTGCGACTGATAGGTAGGCCTGGATGCGGAAAAGCGAGCTCTCCCTCGGAATCTCACAGCCCTTTATTAGCCCCAGGATTGGAAATGAAGGAAGTAGTGGAGGAAAATGAAGTCAGGGAAGCACCCCTCTCCATTCCAAAGGGTCCTTATCCCCTCACTCAGCGCCCACTCTCTTTCCCTCCCTTGTCTAGGAGAGAGCTGCGAGGACAAGAGCCCGCCCGGCCCAGCGTCCAAGCGGGTGCGCACGGCATATACTAGTGCTCAGCTGGTGGAGTTGGAAAAGGAATTCCACTTCAACCGCTACTTGTGTCGGCCGCGTCGCGTGGAGATGGCCAACCTGCTGAATCTCACCGAACGCCAGATCAAGATCTGGTTCCAGAATAGGCGCATGAAGTACAAGAAGGACCAGAAGGCCAAGGGCATCCTGCACTCGCCAGCCGGCCAGTCCCCAGAGCGCAGCCCGCCGCTCGGCGGCGCCGCGGGCCATGTGGCGTACTCTGGCCAGCTGCCGCCGGTGCCTGGCCTGGCCTACGACGCACCCTCCCCGCCCGCTTTCGCCAAATCGCAGCCCAACATGTATGGCCTGGCCGCCTACACGGCGCCGCTCAGCAGCTGCCTGCCACAGCAGAAGCGCTACGCGGCGCCCGAGTTCGAGCCCCACCCTATGGCGAGCAACGGCGGCGGCTTTGCCAGCGCCAACCTGCAGGGCAGCCCAGTGTATGTGGGAGGCAACTTCGTCGACTCCATGGCGCCCGCGTCCGGGCCGGTCTTCAATCTGGGTCACCTCTCGCACCCATCTTCGGCCAGCGTGGACTACAGTTGTGCCGCGCAAATTCCTGGCAACCACCACCATGGACCATGCGACCCTCATCCCACCTACACAGATCTCTCCGCCCACCACTCGTCTCAGGGACGCCTGCCCGAGGCCCCCAAACTGACACATCTGTAGCGGTCGCCGTGGGCCCGAATTCGCGGCGCAATTACCTCTTTTGCTTTGGTGGTGGTGGGGAGGGGTGGCGAGTGGGGCCCGGGGGGGGGGCAGTTCGGAGATCCCCCTTTCCCGCTCTGGCCCAACCATCAGCGGCCAGAGGCATAGGTGACCGGGCCTCCCCTCCGTGCGCGTCCTCCTTTGGGTGACTCGCCATAAATCAGCCGCAAGAATACTCCCCCCATAAGCCTGACAGTGCCATATACTGCGGACCGAGGGACTCTAATCTGGTAATAGTGCCCCGAAGGTAAGTCTGAGACCCATCGGCGGCGCGCCCTGCAGAGGCACTAGAGCCTGGAGAGTCCTGGGCCTGGCCCGCGTCTAGCTTAGTTTCTGAGACCTTAATTTATATGCTCCTTCCCATCCTGTAAGGATTGCATCGGACTAAATGATCTGTATTTATTATTTGAAGCGAGTCATTTCGTTTCCCTGATTATTTATCCTCGTCTTAATGTATTTATATGTATATTTGTAGAATTCTCCAGCCGAGCTTAGGAACGCGCTCCCAGGCCATGGGGGCCACATTTCACCTCTTTAGTCCCTTGGTCTGAACTAGTTGAGAGAGTAGTTTTGAACAGTTGTAACCGTGGCTGGTGTTTGTAGTTGATGTAAAGGATTAAGACCACAAATTGTCCTTCATGGGTAGAGTCAGGCAGCCCAGTGGCATGGCATGACAACCCTTAGTCATTTCTCAACAGCCACAGCCCTCACCACTCAACACAGTTTAATGATTTCAAATTGTCTGGTACTATTTGAACAAATATTTAGAATAAAAAAATTTTCTCAGTTGGAAGTGTATCTGTGTTAATCACACACACTTGCAAGCAGATCACTTTGCCTATATCTTTCACACAATCCCAGTGGAAGGCTTTATGAAAGACTGACCCTTTGAAAAACATCATTCTATTAATTTGGAATCTGCTGCACCAGTTGGTCTGGGAGGTACTCCATTATTTCATTCCAGCTATTGATATGGTGGGGGGATCTGAGGATGCAAACCTAGAAATGTTCTGGGTGGGATGACTGGGATAGGGTTTTGCTAAAGCAGAGCTTGGTTTGCTGTTTCTACCACCTTCTTTCTAGATACAATCTAATGTTACATTAGAGAGGCCAGAGCTCATTTTTCTGCATTAAGTAATAAAAAATAAACTTTGAAAGAAAACTGACAATCAAAGACAAGATACAAGAGAAGTTGTAAGAAGAATTGTACTTTGAAAAAGCTAAGGTGCATGGGGGAAAAATCCGATCATTTGGAGACAGGCACCCAAGCTTTTTCTCTAGGAAGCGTTGTCATAAATTTTTCCTTTGTGGTAGTTTGTAGTTCATTTCTAAAGAAAAACAAATGTTCTCCACAATGTAAAGTAATAAAAGTTTCATTAATGGAACATAACACATATAAACACCTTGTTTACTCCTGTTTCTTTGTACAAAAGGGGCAAAATGTCTTCAAAGATTTATAACCGTTTTTGTAAATATTAGCGTGGCTCAAGCTAGGGACAGACAATTTGCACCCAATTCCATGGGAGGGGGGCACTTGGAAAATGCATTCAGATAAGGTTTAATTCTTTTGTATTTCAGCAAAGTTGGCCCACGCATCTCTGTTTGATTTGACAAATAATGCAACTCCTACTACATCCCCGGTGACAGGAGGTGAAATTCCTATCGTGTGGAAATAATTTAACTTCTTCTGGTGGAACAACAATCGTTTCTATTTGGATGTTTGTGTTTCGCTAAGTAATGATGGTTCAAAATAATATTTAGGTTTTTTTGTTCCTTTGTGCTGTTTTTAAAATGGCATGTTAGGTTGTGGTGGGAGGGGATATCTTTTTGCTAAATTTCACTTTATCTGAGCGGGGTTTAAAGTATATATGTTGTAGAAGTGTATCAACAGAATAAATGACTTCAAACGAAGGCATATTTTACCCATTTTCAAGATTTAACATTGTTTTATATGAAATTTGCATCCATAGGCAAAATTTCTAATTGTCTTGTAAGAAATTATTTTTTAAGCTATTAGGGAAATCAAAGAGAAGCTCGCTGCCTTGCAGGGATTACAACCACCTTTCTTAACTGGCTAAATATTAAATAGACAAATTGTCAGGCTGTTTAGATTCAGCCCGGTTTTCCCTCATCTCCTCTTCCTACCATAAATAATAATAAAAATACATAATGCATCATGGCTCCAGGCGTTTTCCAGCGCGGTGTGTTACCGCAGGAGTATCTGCTGAGTCTGCGGGTGTCTGCAAAGCCCCAAGCGTCATCTGTGGCTTAGGGTTTCATGGATTAGACTTTAAAAGGTGTCTAGCTGGGCTGACAACAGCTTCCTCTCATACTCAAGCTCCAAGGAAGTGCGGGGTACATACGGGCTCCCTCTCCAGGCAGCCACAGCCTCCCGAGGCCCTCATTTTGAGTATGTGGGGTGGGGGTGCAGGGGTTCCCTTTCACTAAATCTGCGGCCATCTCCAGGCTCTGGAGGTTCCTGAGACTCCATCCTTTCCTGTCCCCGGTGTGAGTCATGTGATGGGGAACACTCGGTCGCTCCGAGAGGCTGGGGGAGGCGTTGAGTCCTGGGGGGGCGCGCTCCCATGCGGCCGCCCGCCCGGGTTAGAGCTGGGCCCGCGGCACAACCATTTAAAACTTCATAAATTATAAACAAGCCGCCTTGGCCTTCGCCATAAATTCCGCTCCTCTTGAACCTGCAATTAGTGTTAGGAAAGACCCAAATCTAAACAAAACCGTACGCTCTCTGAAGGGTCCAATTGCCCGAGTTGCAAACCTTCATTCATTTCTCAGTGCCACCCTTTCTGCATCCCAGGTTTGCACACAGTAGCCTCCTCCCCCGCCACCGCCGGCGGTGCACACTCGGCTGGGTTCCGGCTCTGAGAGGGAAGGTCACAATAGCTGCTCTATCCGCGGAGGCGCCTGCCTCCTCCCACCCGGGTCTCAGAAGCAAAGAAAGAATAGTGGGGGAGGGGAGCTCGGCCGGCGATGGCGCCCTGGGCCCTGGCCTCTCCTTTTGCCGAGGACCCGCAACCGGACCTGCAGGAGGAAGTTGGCAGGGAAGGAAATCTCCACCCCAGTTCCTGTCTCTCCAGAGACGAGTGGACTAGGAGCAAATGGGAACGCGCCAAGGATCGAGGTTGTTGGAGGCGTCACCGACCAGCACTCTGTTGAGGGTGCCCCGAGCAGCTCCGTCCGCGGGGAGCAGGCGCGCCATTATGTGCACAGCTTCCCTACAGGTTCTGCTGCGAAGGAGGCCACACATAAGCAGCGCTGGCCGACGCCTGGAGGCGGGGAAGGGTTGGGTTTGCTCGGGGCATTGGCCTTTGGGGGGTATACCTCGTTTGTCCAAGGGGAGGATATGTGTGTTTCGCTAAGGTCTTGGCCAGCTCTGCTTTTGACTGTAGAGAACGTATTGAGAAAGGTGGGGTCAGGGAGGTTGTGGGATTTCTTGAGATCGGAAGAGATCAGGGCTACAAGCCTAGGCCTACGGGTGTAGATGAAGGGTGGCAGTCGTTTGAGCTTCCTGGTTGTTCTGTCCAGGCAATCAAGTGTAAATTAAGGCCGGGTAGCAGTGAAGCAGATGGAAAGGCTTGTTACCAATGGGAGTGGAGGAAGAGACTTAGGTGGAGGGAGAGCTTTCCTTGCAACCACGGGGGAAAAACAGTACTCAGTTTGGAGTGGTGTGTCCAGACCTTACTGATCTATTCAGGAGTTTGGGGAAGTTGCAGAGGAAAGTGGCCAGGATTACTCTCCAGGCCATTGGTAAGGAGGTAAGAAAGAGTGATTAGGAACATACTCTGTTTTTTGGCTTTCAGACCTCAGCCTCATCCAGGGAACTGACAGAGAAAAATCCACCTCTGATGGAACCATTAAGCTAACCATCCATTTATACCATTTCTTTGTACAAGATTTCAAATGAGAGAAAGAGAAAGAGAATACATAACAAGTATGTTCCCCTTGGTGCAGCCTGAAGCCCAGTCCCTATCAGAGACACTTCAGCCAAATTGGTTTCCAAGGCTCCAGAGGCTGCTAACCTTGCTGAACAAGATTTTTTGAATTTCTATCTGTAAGAAATATTAAGAGATAGTGATTACCTATACTAGCTACTTCTCCCTCCTCCTCCCCCAGTCTGGACCAGCGGACTTGCCCTTGAGTGAAGTGCATCATCTCAGCCTGCAGGTTTGGGAGCTTAGGCTTTCCATCTGTTGAGACTTTTCATTAGTGATGAAGAGGATATGTGTGGGTGTGTGTTTGAATAACAAAGAAGTAAGCTTTCTTTCTAGTAACAAGTGCTCCTCTGCCTGACCTGGGGGACAGTCACAGGCATGTTTTGGCTTTATCCTGAGAGTTAGCTGAAACTTCTTGCTGAATTCAAGAAGTGGCTAATCCCAGTTACAGATCTAGGAAGGTCCTCTTCATGTGGGAGTACTTGGCATTTGATCCTTCTTTCAGGAACTGAAAGAAAAAAAAAATGGGAGAAGAGAAGTTTATGAGTAGGCAAGATGAAAGATAGAAAGCCCCAGTCCCCAGAGACTTATAGGCCAATTACTCCTGGGCACAGCAACTTCTCAGAGGATATATTTAGGGCCTTGGTAAGCATACCTATTCCTAGACCCATGAGACACTTAGGAAACTGAGGTTGGGTTGTCCGCAGCCCAGTCCTTCCCATCTTTGAGTGTTGGCTCTCACAGATTTCAACTGGAGAAAGCCCAGATGGAGAGAGAAAGACTGGGCAGATGAATCCCCTGCATTTACTGCATTCCTGGTGCTGTGGAGGATGGTGAACAGAAAGGTCAACCCCGAGGATGGAACCTTATTTCTATTGTAACCTTGTTTTCTACTCTAGCTACAAATGTCCATATTTCATGGGGTTCAAGGTTGGTGTCAAATGAACTTGTATAAATGGCATGAAGCCTATTTTTAAGCAGTTCTCTCAGGTCTCACACCCACCTTGGCAAGTTGTAAAGTTCAAAGATCCATTTTTAGGACAGATCCAGTGTGAAGAAAAACAAAAGGTTTCCACACATGAAGAGCCAAATGTTCAGTACCTTGCAGTAGCAGAGGTGGGTGAGGGGTTCCCAGGACATCTATGAGGTAGGAACATGTGTCCTCTTGGTCTAGATTTTGTGACAAAATATATATTTTTTCATTTATTGGTTGTGGGGATTAAACCCAGGTTGCATTTTGACACTGAGTTACACTCAAAGCCCATAACAAAATATACTTGACAAGTTGCCATAGCTATCTGGCTCATTTTTATGTAAGAAAAAGATATGGGAAAAGCACAAAAGAAGTGCGGTTTTAATATTAGTGAGGGCCAGGGGAGGAGGAGATCTTCGTTTAAATCAGGATTCATGGAAAGCTCTGGTAGATGGAATGTTTTTGCCCGAGAATCTGGGCTTAAATCCAGGCCAGGAGGGCCTATTGGGCTAGGTGGGGAGAAGAGCGTCCCTGGCTTGTGAGGAGATGGGAGAAGGCCTTCTAATGGCTCTATTGTTCACAGCGCCGCCCTACAAATCCCATAGCCCTCCCCATCTCCTTCACCAGGGCCACGCGGGGACGGGGTCGGACAAGCGGTGCTCTAAGGAGCTGGCACCAACGTCCCTGCTCCCTTGGGGCAGTGACGACGCCGTGCCAGTGGCCGCAGAGAACACACAAAGGAAGCCTCGACCCATCCTCTGGACCTGGAGACATCACAAGGAGGGGACTGGTGCGGACCCCGAGTCAGAGTATTCCCCGGTCCCCCGCGGGGAACAATAGGCGCAGCGGGCCGGGGTGGCTGGGCGGTTTGGCCCGCGTGCCGCACAAAGCCCGCTTGGACCGCGCTGCACGTGATGTGTGTGTGTGCGCGCGCGCGGGCTGGGGGTGGAGGTCCTGAATCCACCTGGAACACTTTCAGAAAGACAAACGGTGAGTTAATCACCCTACCCGCTGGCGGCGCGTCTCCTATCGCCCGTGATGAGGCCCGGGAAGGGGCTGGGTGGATTTCAGAGTGTGTGTGTGTGTGTGTGTGTGTGTGTGTGTGTGTGTGTCTGTCTGTCTCTCTCCAGGGTGGGGGGCGGGAGAGGTTAGTCCTATTAAGAGTTCATCAATCACCCGGTGTGCACTTTTCGCTCGACAGCGGTTCCTCCTATTTCTGAGCAAGTCTGGGCCAGCTGGGAGCCGACCAGAAACCGCAAGCTGGGGAGACGCAGGCGCGCGGGCTGAGCGCTAACGGAGGGCGCGACCCATCGCGCGCCCGCCCACCGGGGAGCGGTGCAGACGGGGCAGCGGGATCTGCACTCCGCGGACCCGAGCTACCGCCCGCCAGCCCCGCCCTCGAGCTACTCCGGGCGCCTGGCGACTTATTCGCACCCCCCCACACACACCCTGCATTCCCCCAGCTCCTCTCCACCCACTGCTTGCCCCAGCGACAGAAGCCCTTACAAGCTGCTTTCTCCCAAGAAAGGGACGAAACCATCTCTGAAGAAAAATCCCAAAGGGTCAGAAGGTTTTTTGCAGACTCTTGTTTAAAAGTTTCTGTTTGCTTATAGGAGTACTTGGGTGGGAGGACGTAGGTAACAAGACCAATGTTGAACTTGGGATAAACTTGAATGCCATTTAAAATAACAATAAAAACACTTACAACACCAGGTACAATGAAAGGTTTCCTTTTTCTACACTAAGGGAAAGACTCTTGAGTATTTTTAGTTCAGTTCTCTTAGGTTCATTTTAGAAGCACCATATACGAATTGACTGGACATTTCAGGGGGCAGTCATTAACTTTACAGCTGTTTGCAAGAAGGAGGGTCTAGGGGGAGTAGGTGGTGAAGTATTCTTATACCCCTTATAGAATGCCACATGTCATCTTTGTAAAAGATACAAAAGTTCTGGCCAAGTCACTCTTTTTGCTGGGTGACAACAGCTTTTTTTTTTTTTTTTTTTTTTTTTTTTTTTTTTTTTTTGTACTGGGGATTGAACCCAGGGGGCTTTACAGTGGAGCTACTTCCCTAGTGCGCACACACATACATACACACATACACACACACACACACACACACACACACACACACCCTTTTTTTAAATTTTGAGACAGGGTCTTGCTGAGTTGCTTAGGGCCTCAGTAAGTCACCAAGGCTGGCCTAAACTTTCCATCCTCCTCCCTCAGCCTCTTGAGTAACTGGGAGTATAGTCATGCACCACCATTCCTGTCACATCTGACTATCTGAAGCATTAAGCTTTACACAGTATCCAGATATCACTGAGCAATGAAAACTCTGGTCTTGCAGTTCTTGGTTCAGTCTGTCTCTTTCCCCCTGCCTTTCAGCAAAACCACTGAACAGGTCTTGTGTGCCCTGTGCTGGGCTCTGCAATACAAAGTTGAGTCATTAATGGTTTGCACCCCTCAGTCTAGTAACAGAGAAATAATCCTACAATAATGTCATAGGGCTGGGGGTGTAGCATAGTGGTAGAGCATTTACCTAGCATGCACAAGGTCCTAAGTTAGATCCCCATTACCACAGAACCTCAAAAAAACCCACCCAAACAAAACAAACCAATGTAATAGGTGCTTTAACAAATGTGCTCAAACTGTTCCTGAAATAAAGAAAAGAAACCACTAACAGTACTGTAGTGTCAAAAAGACTACTCAGAAGAGGTGAATTGAGGTTCCCCTTAAAGACTGAGTTTTTCAGGCCTAGGAGGGAAGAGCATGCTAGGCAGAGAAAGCAACTCATGCAAAAATGAAGAGGGGAAAAAAAGAACAGGATCTGGACTTAGAACAAGAAGAGTAGTTCTGATTGAAAAGAGGTTCATTAGAGGAGTCTGGATCTACTCTAGATAACCAGGGAAGGTTTTAAGCTGGGACATGTTATCTATTTTGAAAGCTAACTCTTTGGGGGTATTGTATTTGATTGGAAAAAGGACAGAAGGCAAGAAGAACAAATAAGGATGCTGTTGATATATTCCAGTACAGAGGAATTAATGTAATAAAACTGAAGGGAGATAGAACTCACAGGGCTTGGTGATCAGTTGGAGGAGTAAAAGAGGAGCTGTAGATGTTAATTCCTAGTTTTCTGTTTTGAGGGTCTGATTTGGAAGTCAGGATATTCACCAGAATGAACAGAGGGGGAAGAGACTGCAAGGGAATCTAAGGAGTTCAGTTTCAGGTAGGTCTACATTGTATTTTCGGCCTTGCTACTGATACATAGTGTGACCCTAAGCAATCCACTTAATCTTTCTGGACTTCAGATTCATCAGTGAAGCAGTCAGTAAAGATATCTAACCTCATAGGTTTATTATTAGAAGTGTATGTGTGGTGGGGGGTATCATCTTTACCAGGTCCAAGTGAGTATCCTATATAAAGCTAAAACCTAGGGGAAACATCCTACTTCATGCTGATCAATACTTAGATCCTGGGTGGCCAGATATAAATAAGTCTCAGGGAAATTAAAAACTACACCACCACCCTACTGCTTCCCAGATATTGAATCTAAGATAATGGTTAGGGCTAGATCACATTGGACTGCTAATCAGAGTCCATTCTTAGGAGTATTCCAACAGAAATTTATTCTTGGTATCAGACCACCAAGAGGAGACCTCTTAGCCAATGTCAAAAAGCTTTTGTGCTTTTTATGTCATATGTCTAGAGGTGATACTAGAAGTCACCCCCTCTCTTTGAACCTCCTTAATCCCTATATGGAACAGAATAGTACAGGAAATAATTTTGGACATCTGGCCTTGACTATTTACATTGGATGTGACATGCTGTTTACCTTTTCTGTGTCAATATACTACCATTGGTAAAACAGAACTAAAAAGATAAGGAAGAATGACATTCTGGGAGATGCTCTAAGAGTGCCTAAAAGTTACTCTTTTCCAGTTATCAGGTTATAAAAAATAAACCATAATATTCCACTGTTAGGTAAGGGTGTGAGGAAACCAACTCTCACAAGTTACTGTTAGAAATATAAACTGATTCATTTTAAAGGAGAACAGTTTGGCAAAATGAGTTGCTAGTGTACATACCCTTTGACTTAGTAATTTCACTTATGGGAATTTTTCTAATAGGTAGAAGCTTGAATAAGTGCTTGTAATAGTGAAAGGTTGAAAACAAGCTAAGTGCCCATCAGTAGGGACTGGCTAAATAAATTGTGGCAGGTGTATAGTAGAACAGGATGAAGTCGTAAAATCAGCCAGGAAGTTCTGTATGTATTTATATGGGATCTTCAAGATACTATAGGGGAAAAAGCATGTGTTATAGAATCTGTTTATCATGTTACATTTGTGTAAAAAACTGTGGGGGAGATGAACTGTTCAGGTGTAAAGTATCTCTGGAAAGATACACATGAAATTAAGACAATTGGTTACTGATGTGAAGGTGAACTAGACAGCTAGGGTCAAGGGTGGGAAAAGGACTTTTTACAGCATACTCCTTTGAATTTTGAACCATATAAATGTGGATTTATTACCTATTTTAAAGACACAAGAACAAATTGTAAATAATTAGTACAAGTATAACTGACTTGGGTATGCCTGTGCATTTTCATATATGTCTTTTATGTACTTGCTCTATTCATTGAAATTAATTTTGGGACACATCTTGTTTTGTCCTTCCAGGTCCCTGATGCTGGTCAAACTCAATAGAAAAGGGGTTCTATTTTACCCTTGCTTGGTGGTGGAGAGGGTAGAGACCCAGGTCTATGTCTGACTTGTCTTGTAGAAGACTCAGGGTAGAAGTACTGAAGTCTAGGGTGGGGGGTTTAGCAAACAAATCCCAAAGGGAGGGCAGTAGGCCTCTCAGTCAGCCCTACTGTGTAGTCTCCCAGAAATGAGGATGATTCCTTTAATACTGTCCTGTTTGCTCAGATTGAGGCCTGCCTCAGAACAGAGGAATGCCTGCCTTACTTCTTCCTCTTTGCAGGATGTAGAAAGGCAATAGATTGTAGAGAGTCAAAACTCCCTTATTTTTGGCAGGATGGCAGTGCCTTCTAACTTCTGAGTAAAGTGACTACCTCTCTAAAATCAAGAGTTTGATGTAGTTTATCTTTAATGTGCCTTTTATCTTTGCCACCTTAGACTGTGAAAGATCAGCCTTTAACCAGAACAAGAATTAATTCTTAGGCCCAAAGACATTTTACCCCTTCTGTATCCCTGGGGCTCAAATGTACCTGCCAGATGAGAGAGATGGAAGAAATGAGGGTTGAGTGAGAAATGAAAGAAAATGAGAGTAGAAGACCACCATTCTCACTCCTTCCCTCTTGCCATTGCTTCAGAACCTCTAATTTTTCTCTGGTGAGACTGAAAGAGACATTTTTTTTTTTACTTCCCCCCCACCACTGGTATTATCAAAGCCAAGCCAGAGACATGGCAAGAAGCAGAAGTGAGCCCAGTCTCTGCAAAGCACTGTTTGGTCAATAAAACTTGGGAAATACCTACAGACTGCAACTTCAGGATAAATTTTCTGAAACCTTAGCCCATTTGGACCAAAGTTTACCCTTGACATTGACCTCTCTCTCTGCCCTGCCATTCTACAGCTTTCTGAATACTTTACAGATATACTCATGCATTAGCTAGCCATGAGTTTTCACTATTCATGGTTCTTCCCACACAAACATCTCCTTTCTCACCATACTGCATCCCTCCAACTCCCAAAGCAGAAAATTGCAAAATGTGGTTCCAAATAACCTTGCTGAATATCCTTCAAGAGGCTTGTTAAAAATAAAGATTCCTGAGTCAGACCTATTGGATTAAAATCTCTGGGAGTGGCCAAGGAATCTGCACTTTTAAACAAGCTTCTGTGGTGATTCCTACCCACTAAAGTGGTTTTAGGAGTCAATAATCCAAGGATATCCTTTAGCCAGTTTCAGTCATGGTAAAGCATACCACTGTGTCCATTCTTTATTTCTGTCCAAGAAACACTCATTGAGTGCTTACTGTATGTCAAACACTAGCTTGACCCTTGAGTCTTTCATCTATAAAGCTCTATAAAGGCACATCACTCTAAAGTGTTTTCCTCAAAGAAGGTTGTGTTATTAATAAACTTCTAATTGGTTTAGAATTCTTGTCCTTAGGACTCCTTTTATCCCCACCTCTATCCTCAGATGTCTGAAAAGTGCTACAGAGACCTGCATCTTAATCTCATTTCCTTTTATCTGTCAGAAGAAAAAAGACCCTCCACCCATATTTACCCCAACAGGCAAAAGACCTTCTATGTTTTGGGGTTGTGGAGCCAAGGGTTTGTGCTCATGACTCCAAGAGGTAGCCCAGTAGTCTTGTGGAAGGGAATTGCCAGGGGCTGGTTAGGAACAACTTTAAACACACATGAGACTAGGTTGCTACCTTCTATCACTTCTGTCTGTAGAAAAGAAGTTTGCTATTAGAATGAGAGAAATGTAGGCATGGAGGGGGGTATGTAATGAGTAAGGTGTGGCTGCTCTGATAAGCAGGATAGGAGAGATTTCAAAGCATTCCTACATCAAACACAACCTGGCAGTCAGGCTCCTCTGCTATCACCTCCCACAGAGAACTCACACCATAGGACCCAGAAGAGAAGTAACCCTTGGGAAATCATGGCTTGAACAAGTATTAAAATTAATAAGACATTTTCCTCATACACTGTGAACATCTAAGACAAACTTTAAAGTTACTCAGAATACCCTATATTCACATTCCTATATACATTTTCCCCAAGAGTATCTCCCAATCTCTTTTGAGAGAATTAAAGATTGTTTCTTCTGGAATATGGGCTGGAGACATAGCTCCATGGTAGAGCACTTGACCAGCATGTGTGAAACCCCAGGTTCAATTCCCAGAACACATACAAAAGAGATTCTTCTGGAGTAGATTTATAGTAGAGGTAAGACCTATATAAAAAATGAATCTTTTGATTCTTTGGTTTGAGAGTATTTCCTCCCACCCCACTTCCTGCCTAATCTTAGTTGGCAAACATGTATTGAATCATGGTATGAGAGGACTAGCATCTGGACTTCTTGAGTAAGTCAAGAACCTATCCAGGAATGGAGATGGCAACTCTGAGCCCTGAGGTGTCAGATATGCCAGGGACTCAGAGATTAAAGAGAGTAGCAAGAATGATAATCAGAATGTAACTGTTTGTATGGGATTATCTGGGAACTGCTGACTGGGTCTGAACAAATATCAACTCTTACTTTAACCCCCGCTCCTGACTCCCCACTCTCACCACAGCTGTGAAAACAAAAAAAGTTTTTTTAAAAAAACTCTTTTAGTACACTTTCTACTCACTAAATCTCCAAAATTGTGCTTCCTTCAGGGAAATAGTGTGGCTAGTTCAAGGTTGAAAGCTATTTTTCAGCATAGGACTCCATTTTTCAATCAAACCCAAGAACTACAGCACTGCAGGAACTCAGATCCCTTAAGTTTTGTGCTCACCCTTGGGTGTCTGTCCATCCTGCACTTAACCTGGAGACCCTTCAACCTCACCAGCATCTACATTTTGGTGTGGCTTTGTTTATTCACAAGTCTACATCTTGGATTGTCATGGCTTCAGTTCTTCAAACTGCTTCAAAATGGAATTTTGGGCAAGGGTAAATCACTCTTTGATGACAAGTGGATCAGTAAAACAATAATAAAACTTCGGTCACCATAACTTAGAGGCTATAATAGATCAAGTACTCAAGGGTACTTGAGTAAGCTAAGAGTAGGCTCTTTAGAGTTCTCATTCATACAAGGTTTTAAGAAACCATCCTCTTTCATTAGTAATGTGTGCAAGTAACCTTTATTTGTTTATTTAACTTAATTTCCCACAGCCCCAAAGAAGAACACATTTTAAAAAATGCTCAAGGAAGTTGGAAAGTTTGTCAATGTAAAGCTTCTCTTTGTAACTCTTCTACTCTTGGTTTCCTGTGCCAATTGCACTTTTATTTCCCGTCTCTCTACACTCAGTAAACAAAACCATATTATCAAGGGAAAGATGTGAGCCCATTAACATTGCAAGCCCTCAGATTTCACTCGCAAGAGACAACGCAGCACTTATCTGATGGAACAGAAGCTTTAATTGCTTCAAGATACAAGCCCATCCAAACCTCTGAGCTCTGACCTGTCCCTGGGAAACCTTTACGCCCTTGAGCCAAGAGCCTCATTGAAAGCCTGAGCAGCACGGTGCATGTGCCAGCCTCCCAAAGAGGTGCACAAGAAGCGGTCCCCCACAAGGGTGATTCTTTATTGTGACGACCTACAAGGAAGAAACTTTATTTTCTGTCCATACCCAAACCTGGCACTACTATATGTGCCCTTATCAGGCTGTCACAAGTTGAAAGGGATGGAGGAAGCTGAAGGGAATGCTGCAACGCAACGTGAAAGGAAATCTTAGTCAAAAAGTGAAGATTTCCTCTGCACCTACAGCTGGAAGTCCCATGAGTCGCACCAAGGCGAAAAAGAGGGAAAACCAAACATCTGCTCCAGGTTTCGGAGAGGGGTAACACCAGTGTCAAGAAAACCGAAAGAGCATGGGACGAGGAAAAGGGGTAGAAAGTAATTTTACCTTCCTTGGGGAAGGGCTGAGAGCAGTCCCACAGGCCGAAAGTCACGCTCCCATTTAACCCCTTCCACACAGCGGCACCTACAATCCACACCCGAGAGTAGAGCCTCCCACAATCCAGAAGAACAAGCTCTCACCCGCTCCAACCCTGGCCCTCTCCAGAGCGGCCAGTCCTGCCTCCCTCCCCCTACCTCGCCCAATACCTGTCTGGGAACAGGCGCCCCGCCCTTCCACAAGCAGCCCCACGGCCTTGCCCGCTCCCCCTGGGGCTGGGGGCGATGGGCGGCGGCCCCTGGCTGGTTGGGCTAAGTTGGATGCAGGGCAGGCGCAGGGAGCCGCGCCTGTCGGAACCCGAGCCGTGCGGAGAAGGCGCCCATTGGCCAGCCAGTGCCACGTGGCCGCCCCGGCTAGTATATTAGGCCACTATTTACCTCTGATTCGCTCGCCGTGATTCGGCGAGGGCAGCTCGGGTAGAAAGAAAAGGCGGAGAGGCGCAGACGGCGGTGGTCCTGCCCGGCGTCTGCTGGGTTCCTCACCCGGATCCTGGCCTGACTCCTCAGGACAGTGTGCTGGAACCATGAACTCCTACTTGGAGTACGTGTCGTGCGGCGGCGGTGGGGTCGGTAGCGACGTGCTCACTTTCGCACCCAAGTTCTGCCGCGCCGACGCCCGACCCGTGGCCCTGCAGCCCGCTTTCCCGTTGAGCAGCGGCGACGGCGCGTTTGTCAGCTGCTTGCCCCTGGCCGCTGCCCGACCCACGCCTTCGCCCCCAGCCGCCCCAGCTCAGCCTCCTGTGCCGTCCCCTACTGCGCCCAGGTACGCGCCGTGCACCTTGGAGGGTGCTTTCGAGCCTGGCACTGCACCTGCCGCTGCGACGGCCGGGTGCGCGGACTACGGCTTTCTGGGGCCCGGGCCCGCCTACGACTTCCCAGGCGCTCTCGGGCGAACGGCCGACGATGGCGGGGCGCACGTCCACTACGCCACCTCGGCGGTGTTCTCCCGTGGAGGCTCCCTTCTCCTCAGCGGACAGGTGGATTACACGCCCTTCAGCGAGCCTGGCCCCTTCCCCGCCTGTCTCAAAGAGCCAGCCGATGGCCACCCTAGGGCCTTCCACTCTGCGTCCCCAGCCCAGGGCGCCTATCCCAAGTCCGTCTCTCCCACCTCTGGCCTCCCGGCCGCCTTCAGCACGTTCGAGTGGATGAAAGTGAAGAGGAACGCCCCTAAGAAAAGTAAGTCGCTGGGCGCTGGGTGGAGGCACTTGGGGCTGGGATAAGAGCCTCCCCCGCGGAACTGCGTTGGGAGTGTTTTTGCGGCGGTGCCTCCCATCGGAAATATGTTCTGATGCCTCTCTAAAACGGGCCAATTTCATTAAGCGTGCCCAGGCTCAGAAAATGTGCCGGGCTTTGAGAATATTAGAGGAAAGAGCTCTTTGTGGAGTATTTCTCCTGGCACAACTGTGTTCATAGAGACCAGGAGGAGTGCACTATGACTTTGAATTCTAACTCTAGCCCCACTGCTAGCCGGAGTCTTTGCATCCTCTGCCCTCCCCGCTAACGCCTTGTCTTTACGTTGCAGGCAAACTCGCTGAGTACGGAGCCGCTAGCCCCTCCAGCGCTGTCCGCACGAATTTCAGCACCAAACAACTGACAGAACTGGAGAAAGAGTTTCATTTCAATAAATACTTAACTCGAGCCCGACGCATCGAGATAGCCAACTGCTTGCAGCTCAATGACACTCAAGTCAAAATCTGGTTTCAGAACCGCAGGATGAAACAGAAGAAAAGGGAACGAGAAGGGCTTCTGGTCACAGCCACCTCTGTGGCCTCCCTCCAACTCCCCCTCTCAAGAACCGGAACAAGCCACACAAAGTCTGGCAGGAGCCCGGGGAGCCCTTCTCAGGCCCAAGAGCCTTCATGAGGTCCAGTCTTGAGTCTGAGGAGTCTTGGCCAGCAGAAGTCATGGGGTGCCCCCACCTCTATATAGACTTAGAGCTCAGTTTGGGATGGAGGCAGATATGGGCAAAAATTAATAGAGATTTCACTTGGGAAAGGAAATACCTTAGTTAGCTTCTGAATTCCAGGCGGTGTGTATACAGATATTTGATGTCTCTTAAGCAACTTGTTTGCATCTTATTTGTATCTTATCAGGGAAAAGATGCCCAGCTGCCAGCCCAGCTCCACTGCTATGTTGCCTAAATTAATCACATGCAAGGTTTGGGTGCAGGGTGGCAGGCCATTCAATTGTTGAGTTCTGTCAACCCTTTGATGTACTCAGAAGTGCATCTTCCTAATGTTTTTCTAGTTTAATTTAAAGGGCAGGCTACATATATTCAGCTTCTTGAATGACCAAAGCCAGTTAGGGTCTCCTTGTTGTAGCTCAGCTGCTTCAATGATGATCTTTACATTTGCACTTCAGTTTTTTTTTCTTTTAAAAAGCAGTTTCTACCTCTCCATGTGCCTGAGTGAAGATACAATCGCTATTTAGTTTGTAGTTAAACAAATCTACACAGTGGGTGAAGATTAGAACCTGAACTACACCTTGACATCATTTATTCAAACTTGAATGTAAATATATACAGTATGTATATTTTTTAAAAAGGTTTGCTTGTGATGAACTTCTATTTGACATTTAATGTCAGCATGTAAAGGGTTTGAACTTTGTTTTGTAATAAAAATTACAGAATCAAGTACTCTGCTTTTCTTTACACCCTTTTCATCCTGATTTTTTCTTTGAAGTCGATTCAATTTCTTCTATTTGTAATTCCTTGATTCTGCTATGGGAATGTTTATGTTGACAACTTTTTAAAATAACCATGCTTACACGTGGAGCACACACAGCAAATTATGGTGAATTATTAATTAAGGGAGAAAACTCTGCCAAATATCCAAGTAAATAAGGAAATACTTTGCTTAAGTACCTTAGTTTTCATGGCAGGCATGTGGACTGCACACTAACTCAAAGGTTAGGTACCCACTATGGGGATGTTGTGAAGCCAGGAAGATACTTCAGGGAGCTCTGTTCCTTTTTCTTCTATCCTCACAGAGGAAGAAGAAAGGAAACCTGAAGACACTTGTCTCTGAGAAAGACAGCTGCACATCAAAAAGTACTTAGTGGCTGAATTCCCATTTCCAAAGTCAAGAATTAGAAAGAAGGCTGGGAGAGGCCAGTAGTTAGCACATTCTACTACTTCCTGTAACCCAGGTTAAGAGAGAGCACAGGGGGTGCCTTTCTATTTTTAAAAAATGAAATATTTTCAATTTTTCGCAAGAGGTACAAACAGAATCTGAAAGTTGACAGGAGGGTATATCAGTAAGCAAACCAAAAAACCCTCTAATCTTATTTTAAGTTGGCCCCACAGTTCTCATCCCTAAAGTCATTGATGACCAGACTTTTGTGTAACATCACAGAAATATGAAGAAGAAGGAGAAAAGAAAGAAAGAAGAAACAACAATGCCAAGATCCAAAAGCAAGTGGATACTTGAGACGATTGTTAGGTCATTTTCACCAGTTTGTATCTTTAAATTCTGAATAGTTAATTCAATAGAAAGGCTTAAAGGCCCAAACAAGGGAGATAAAAACCTCAGCTCTCCTTTTAGCTAGATTTCTAGATTCCAGAGCAGTGCCTCAAATCTAATACTTTAGATGTCTACAGAATAGTGGAGGATGACTTTTCCTATAAAACAGTAACATGATTAGTTGTCTTAGAAGTTTGAAATTATATTTAAATTCTTGTCATCTGCACCCACAATCTAATAGAGTTGAAATAAAATTATCAGCTCTAACAAACTCAGCTGTTTAAATGGAAAGACATCACTTAAAATGTAAGTCTGCCAATATTATTCTTCTGTTCCATTATCTGTCCCTCAGTAACTTCATGCTAATCAGATCTGGTTTAAAACAACAACTCCCCTCTGAGCCCTGCAACTATTTGAAAAGGCTTGTTTAAAGACCTGTGATCTGCTCCTTTCCAGCCACCTCCTGGGCTTCCCCTGCAGTGGTGTTTGACATGGCAATGTTTCCTTTTTGATAAGCATTCAAATGTACACCTAAACAAAAAAAATACCAGCATGCTTGGTCATTTCCTTAATCTACCACCCTTTCTCTGAGAAAATAAAGCTTTTCCTTTTGAAGCCAGTACTAGCACTTACCAGCCCTGATGGATGTCTTCCTTGAGGAAGGTGGCTATTTAGATGTACGTATAATGCTGTTTTGTGAATCAGGCCAATATTAGCTATTTTTTGACCAACCCCAGGGATCCTTAAAAGCTTTCTTAATGCAGATCACTATAAAGCTATATTCAGTATTAAGAAGAGTCCTGGCTGGAGATTGGGAGGAACTAGGTGACCTCTGGAGGTCCCTTTCAGCAGTGAAAATGCTACACAAACAATTCAATGACTTCTACATATTTTATTTTAGGCCTATCATTGGAAGAGAGTTGGGTTGTAGGAAAGCAAACATAGTCTCTAGGATTACATTGATACTGCATTTATGCAAGAAAAGTGGATTTTAGACATTATCAAATTCATCTTGTCACATGGATCCTTTACAGAACATTCCCCTTCCCATTATTCAGAGCTTTGTGTTATTTTGCATAAGATCTCCATGCAGTGTGAGGTTATTATGCAAACTGTTAAGCTGCTAAAACAAACTCATTTCTATTTTACAAGATTTTAAACTAAATATGCTAATTCACTCTCTAGCGATCTGTTACAAGAATGAATACACAGTGGACAGTTTTGGCTGTTATGTAATTAACTATTCAATGTTCCTTTGTCTTCACATAATGACCATGTGTCTACTTTTCTGGATTCAGGATAATTGGGAGTGAGGAAAAAGAAAATGTTTAATAACAAAATTTCCATTACTTGAGTACTAGCAAGTGAAAGCTTTGCTGATGTAAAAACCTAAAGCAATGTCACCTAGATTTCCAAAAGATTAATTATGTGTGATTTATTCTGCCTCCAACTCAAATATGGCGAGAACCAGTACTAGACTAGGTTACATCTGATTATGTCATCTGAAAAAATAAGCAGGCTCAAGAGAGTTGCATTAGCTCTGAAGTTCTTAATTATTCTTATGGCCAAATAAATGCCCTGTATTTGCTGAATATCGAATTTGAAAACCTCAGGATCTAATCAGTTCAGAGAGATGTTGAGTCTGACCACAGACCTCTCAACAAGAAAAATGCCCATTGTTAAAACTTTATTTGTGGTTTTAAAGTAAAACCATGGTGGACATATCTCACAAATAATGATACATCTCCATCTAAGTAGAAATAAAGATTTTCATGGTTTTTACCTCTATCATATTTCCAAGGCATGAAAATGCAAAAAATATGCAAAATAGTCCAATTCAACATGCCATTTGTAATTTGTTTCTTAAGTTATACTTGTTATTCAGAAATATAATTTCAACAGAAACTCTAAATTAAATAACAAGCCAATAGAAAAGAAATCCTTTTTAAAAAATTTTTATTTTTTATTAGTTGCTCAAGACAATACAATGATCTTGACATATCATATATTTGATTCAAATGGGGTATGAATTCTCCTTTTTCCACGTGTACAGATTGCAGGATCACATTGGTTATACAGCCACGTTTATACATACAGCAATACTAGTGTCTGTTGTATTCTGCTGTCCTCCCTATCCCTCCCCTCCCCTTTCCTCTCCTCCCATCACCTCTCTCTACCCAATCTACTGTGACACAGAAAAGAAATCCTTAATATTGATATAAAAGAAAGTTTTATTACTTAGCTTCAAAGAATTTAGCATTACCTCTTCTACATTTGATAATTTAATTGATATAACTTGGAAAGGAAGGTGTTATGATTTGGATCTGAAGTGTTCCCCAAAGGTCAAGTGTGAAAGGGTTGGTCATCAGCCTAAGGCACTATTGGGAAGTGGTATAACCTTTAGGTGGGACTTAGTTGGAAGAAATAAGTCATTGTGGGAGTGCCTTTGAAGAGTATATTAGGACACCTGCCCCTTTCTCTCTTTCTTTCTGTTTGCCACAAGGTGAGAAGCTTTGCTCCACCACATGTTCTCCACCATGATGTTCTGCCTCATCAAAAACAAAACAAAACAAAAAAACAAAACAAACAAACAAACAAAAAAACAGTGCCAAGTGACCATGGACTGAAACTTCTAAAATTGTGAGCCTTCCTCATTTATTTATCTTAGGTGTTTTGTCATAGTGAGGAAAAGCTAATACAGAGGGCCAAACAGTGATAATTTGGATTTGTAACAGATACTTTTGAGGCATTTCCAGAGAGCACACTAGACCATTTAGCATATCACATTTTCAGAGGTTTTGCAAAGCTTAATCTTACATAATTTGGGAGACCTCTTTAATAAAACAAATACAAAATCATGTATACAATTTACCAAAGCATCTCTGAGGACCTGGAACAGTCCAGGTTAATGAAGTTTATGGAAGGGGATATTGCTCATATACCTTAATGGTAGAGGGCTTTCCCAGCATGCTCAAGGCCCTGAGAGGCATGGTGTCCCACACCTGTAATCCCAGACACTTGGGAATCTGAGGCAGGAGGATTGTGGGAATGTGAGGCCAGCCTTAGCATCCACGTCTCAAAAAAAAAAAAAAAAAAAAAAAAGGTGAATTTCAACTTTCCTTGGGTTCATGGTAATCCATCTTTCTTAGCTCCTTCTCTGAAACAGTTGCTTTATCCCTACTGCCCAGTCATTGCCTATAAATTGATAACAATAATTGCTTTTCTCCAACATTATGGAGCCAGAGCCATTGTTTGCTTTCTTCAAATGCATCACATAGTAGATAATGGGGACAAGGGCAAGTTGATGCCCTGTTGCACTCTCAAAGCATTTCAACACCACTATGCTCTTCTGGGCTACTGTCTGAGAATGGGAGTTCCACCTCATCCTGGAGGTCCCCATAGGTACAAACAGAATAAAAAGATTTAGATGGAGACAACATAGCCAGACTGTTAGCTTCTGAGTGTTTCCTAGAAGCATGAAATCACTGAGGCTGAGGTAAAGGACTTCAAGCAAAGAATATGACTCACCCTGTTATGTTTTCTAATTAATAGGAAAAATAAATTCTCTGGTCTCAGAGAATTTAGAATTCCTCCACAGTCCTTTATTCTGATGGTTATTACTGAAAAGATTACTTAATAATACTCTGTAAGATGAACATCCACAAGAAGCTGTTATTAAGGTACTATCCATGGATTTAGAAATTAATCTATCTGGCTATACAGTGTGTATGTGAACAAGGTCATGTTGACCTGTTGACCTGATGAATGAAAAGTTACCTATGGTGATAATCTCCCCACAACCAAAGTTACCACTGCTCTTCAAAAGATAAACAGAGTCTAGTAAGAGACCTTTTAAATGGATATAAGTACTCCACACCTGGATTTTCAAACTTCTTGCCTTTAATTTCATATTTTAAAGTTGAAAACTTTCAAGATAGATGACTCTGAATTCTTCCTCTTTCTTTAAAATATATGACTTTTGACTGGGGATGTAGCTCAGTGATAGTGCAGCTACCTAGCATATGCAAGACCATGGGTTCAATACACATACACACAGACATACACACTCCAAAGTGGATGCTCTGTGCCTTTGGAAAAAAAAAAAAAGAGATGCGAATAATCAGATTTCTCCTTCTTTTCATTAGTCATTAAGTCCTACTTTTTCTTCAAAATGTCTTACACCAGTTTTCTTTCTCCATTGGCTCCAGCTTTATCATCTCTCAGTCAGGAATGCAACTGATGGCCTTACTTGTCTCCTTGCCTCCAGTTTTCTTGCCTCTATTCTTTTTCCAAATCAATCCATTTGAAAGCCGTGCCTTCATTTTTGTTCAATTCAACCTTTCAGTAGCTCCTGGATGCCAGGACAAGAAACTCACTGAATGCAATCATCTTTTCCCTGTTAATCTTACATCATTGCCTGACAAACAATTTTCACCACTCTTATTGGGGTCTGTTCATTCTCTTCCTGCAGAAACTTGGGCCTTTCTGGTTTTGAACATTTTCTAATATATTCTTGTCTCTCATTATTACTCCCACCTTTTCCCTGTGTATCCAAAGTCATCCTTTATTTTACTTATTTATTTTGTTTTTTCATTTTGTGATATTGGAAATTGAACCCAGAGCCTTTTACATAATAGGGAAGGGCACTACCATTGGAGCTTCATCCCTAGGCCAAATTCATTCTTTATTACTTGGCTCTAATTCCATCACCTCTGTAAAACCTTTTTGTACCATCCAAATTTAAAGTGAACTCTTCTGTGTAACATTTTGTAGTATTTGTTATTTGTATTACTTGTTCAGCACTCAGAATCTCCTGCCACATTATGAGATCTGTTGCCCTCTTTCCTTCTCCCTTCACCTCTTACTAACTGTATTTCTATGCATATACAATTGATCGCTTGTAGTAGACATCATACATAATAATGTACCTACACTATTTGTTGAATGTTGAACCTGATTTTAGATCAAGGCTTACTGTCCTATAATGGTATCTTCTAAGGGTACAGAAAACTATAAGTACTTATTTGTTAACTCTTCTTTATATTTCATCATTTAAATAAACGATTCTTGACTACACTATAAAGTACAAGTAGGAGGCTAGGAAGCCAAAAGAGGGATAATTGTAGATTTTCCTCCTTGTACTTATGGCACATTCTTTTGATTGAATATATTGCAAACCAACAAAGAATATAAATGTTATCTAAAATGATCACTTTTATCCTTACAGAGTATAATTAACAATGCACTTTGGTTGTTGTTAGCAGCTTTTCATATATTGCATTTGTTACTTGCTACAGTGGCTGGAGTACCTCATGGGAACAGAACTTTTAGAAGACGTTAAACAAATGAGGTCAAGTGTAAGGTTTTGTCTTCTCCTTTTTCTTCTCTCAGTACAGGGGATTGAACCCAAGGTCTGGCACATGATAGGCAAAGTGCTCTGTCATTGAGCTACATCTTTGTCCCCATTGTGAGGTTGTTTAATAGAGGTCTGGAGACAAGTAAATGTAGTGGTTACGAGAGTAAACCTTGGAAACAGACAGGCTTGGGTACAAATCCTGGAAGAAAATAACTCAGTGTCATTCAGCTGTACTTCTTCTCTAAAAATGGGGACAATAGCACCTCTACTTCATTGGTCTATGAGGATGAACAGAGACAATACTTATGGATGGCTTAAGACAGGATGGGTGATAAACCTTGCAATAGACATCTAGCATGGAAAGACAAGGAATCAGAGAGAGAAATATATATCAACAAATATTTACTGAGTTCCCAAGTGCCATGAATAGGCCACTAACAACTGGATTAAAGTGATTTTGAGAAAGAAACAAGAATTTTAGGATATGAATCTGGAGAGAATAAAGTCTAGGGTTATTGATGACGCTGGCAAAATATTTGTAGTACATGGTAACAGAAGAAAGTGAAATGGCAGTTAATGGATACTTACCATAGTTCAGATAAGTGTTCCTCAAAAGGCCCATGTATTAGTGGCTTGGTTGGCAACCTATGGCCCTATATGAATGAAGGTAGTGGATCCTTCAGAAGGTAGGGCTTATCAAAAGGAAATAAGATCATTGGGGGTGTTCCTTTGAAGGGGATTTTGGAACCCTGGTTTCTTCCTTCTCTCAATCTCATGTTCTGACCATGAGGTATGCAGCTTTGCTTAACTACTTGTTCCTTGCTATGATGTACTGCCTCACCACAACCCCAAAGAAATGGGACCAACCCACCAGGGACTGAAATTTCTAAAACTGTAACCCAAAACAAACTTTCCTCTTTCTAAGTTAATTGCCTCAGGTATTTTGTTACAGTGATAGAAAGCTAATATAATATTTCATGAATGCAATGGGTGAACACTCACTGAATTAAGAGTCTAAGACCTTAGAAGAAGCTTGGGAGAAATAAAGGATGAAAGGGATGTTATACCATTAAACACTGCTTCTAGTATACTGGGTCATTTCAGGCAATGAGAAAAGATAAATCCATCACACCTCTGTTCAATTTTCTTTCATGCAAAAGGACATGTGAATTTACATATGTGGTATTTTGGGGGTCAGGTGTCATAAAATAAAATGCAGTGATGATTTACATCAGTTTCCAACATTGTAGCACTCCCCAGGGTTGAATTTATCATTCTTAAGAATACAGACTATGTTTGCTGTAGTCTGTAGACATCAAAGTTAAATCGGGAACAGTCCATCACATTTTCAACTCTGTTTCCACAGGAAAAAGAAATTCTTTCTTCTACACACTGTGACAGGAGAGAAGTATGAATTTTCTGAACTATGTACAAAACCACAATTATTTCCATTTCAGGTTTATGAAAGATTTCCCTTAAACTGAAATAAATAAAAGCTTGATACAAAAAGAACACTTCAAAGTCTAATTAATGGCCAAAGATCAGTTCTAGTGTTAGCACTTAGTTGACTGTTTGAGAGATTACTCTATTCATAGACAAATGCTGATACTTCCTCTTACATTTGAAACCTGAGACATGTTTCAAACGATGAAGTGTGTTGGTTTATTTAAATATGGGACAGGAAAAGAAACTATGAGCTTGTGAAACTAGTAGAAAAGATAGATTCAATGTAAATAAATAAAATGAACTTCAAAGGATAAATTAAAATTATAATATTTCTCATTCAGACAAGGATAGTATATTGTTTGTCTCTATAAACCTTAAATTGAGGCTAGGGAAGAGGGTACATACTTGTAAACTCAGCTACTTGGGAAACTGGGAAGAGAGGATCACAAGTTTGAGGCCAGCTTCTCAGGGCAACTTGCAAAACAATGTCTCAAAATGAAAATAAAAAATAAAAAAGGGTTGAGGTGGTAGCTCAGTGGTAGAGTGCCACTGGGTTCAATCAGGGAAAAATCTTAAACTGAGTTTAAAAAGCAATTCAAACTTCCTGGGATTAATTTGCCAAGAAGTCCAATTTGTTCTTCTATTATTGACTGTAAATAAAAGCATATATGCAACCAGAATAATAATTTTTCTTAGCAGCATATGGTTCTTTTGCACACTTCAAAAACAACTGTGTTAGTATCTCTGAAGATGCTTCAGAATTTGTTACATAGGGAAGTTATCTGAGAATTATAAAAGTCCACTTTTTTGGAAGATTTGTAACTTTTGGCTTGGTTTTTGATTTGAAAAATTTACATATTTTCTAAAAAGATATTATAGGATTATAAAAACTGGTTTCATATAATTTCAAACGATAGCAACTTATATATTTCTTCACATCAATGAGCTTCATGAATAAAAATGATAAAGGATACTATTTTATACCTGTCTCTAACACAATGACGAATATAGCTCCAGGTTATTTGTAAATAAAGAATAAAGGTTTCAGACTTTCCAATTCTGCCCCTTTCAATTTTAGTTACCAAAAAAAAAAATTATCCTTTGAAACACAGGACAAATAAAGTTAGCTTCCTTGACTACGATTATATAGTGTGAGAGACACTTTTATAAAAATTAAAAAAGGAATCATTATCTGTTAGTTTCACCTGGTTCTCTCGTTGAATTTCAGTAGATGCAAGTTTAATATTTTAATTTAAAAGCAGCATACAATCTGTGTACCTACTTTTATAAAAATTATTTCTGTGTACAAAGTTAACTGTGTTCATCTATCACTCCTCACATCTGAGTGTCTCCATAGAGATATCAAGAAAGATATTCACCTAATGTTAATGACGGTTATTTCTACACAGGAGGATTCTGTTGATATTTTTCTTTGTGGTGTCTTTCTGTATTGCTCAAAAATTTTAAAATAGTGCATCATTAAATGTAGAGGTAATAAAGTCATTACTTTCAAATATAAAAAAGGAGAAAAATGCATTTGGTAGCCACAGCCCTTGCATTTATTTTTGCCAATGGAAAGCCTCAGAGGAATTAGATAATGCATCTCATGTGCCAATTCTTGAATAATTAAATAAAAATGTCTGTAACATACATGGGTGTACACATGAGTCAAATAAATGATAGATAAGGTCTATCATTAATTTCTTCAACAGGGAATTCAGCATTTGGGTGTCACATATGTTCCATTTTCATCCTACCAGTTGGAAACAAGTTCTGAATTGTGCTTATAAAGGCAGAATTCATGATTAGCAAAGGAATCAGAAAAGTACACCTTTAGCTTCATTCAAATGGAGAAGCCATTTCCATATTTCTTTGAGATATGGAAAATTATGCTTCAAATGATCATTTTTCCATATTTACAATGGAAAACTAAAGAAATGCCTGTGCATGCTAGGCAAGCCATTCGCCACTGAGCTATACCCCAGTCTTAAGAAATAAAACCTTTAATGTTAAAAGCAAGTTTATAAAAATATAGGTAACCCTTTATCAGAATATATATATATTTGATACTAAGAATTGAATCTATGTATGCTTTACCACTGAGCCATATCACCACTCCTTTTTTATTATTCATTTTGAGACAGGGTCTCTCTAAGTTGCTTAGGGCCTCACTAATTTGCCAAGGCTGACCTCAAACTTGTGAGCCTCCTGCCTCAGTTGCTGGGATTATAGGTGTACACCACCACGCCTGGAAGAAAACTATTCATAATAAGCTTTGCTTTTTTTTTTCTTCTGGAAAATAATATAAAAATATTCTTTTATTTCCATTGTGCAAGGCCTGGGATAGAGCTCAGTTGATTGATTGACTTGCATGCCCAAGGTCCTGGGTTCTAATCCCCAGCAACAGCAAAAAAAAAAAAAAATATATATATATATATATGTATATGTATGTATGTGTGTGTATATATATATATCTCAATTTCGTTTCCATTGTGCAAAGACCCATAAAGTTCAACAGTGGTCTGTGAGTTAAGCCTCACAGAAGCTAGTAAGAATTGGTTAATGGTGATGAGAAAATCCTGGTTCTTTCACTGGTTTTATTTTGAAGTTGACTTATTTCATTATCAGCTTAATAATGCTCAGTAAATCTGAGGAGATTAAAAAATATGTGTTTTTCTAACTGTATTAAATATCTTCATTTGGGCCAAAATGATTAAAATTTTGTGGAGCATCTACTCCATGGCTGCACTCTTTTAGCTTGTACAGTATTTATTCTTCCCAACGGCCGTTCACTTTTTCAGTTTGACAAAGAATAACTGACTCTCTTGCCAGTTGTACAGCTCTGAGGCAGTGTCGGCATTAAATTTAGAGGGTTGCTGGCTCTGGCTGTGGAGTTTCCTCCAAACCTAGTCCCCTTAGAAATAACAAAACTTAATTAGTTTTTTCTATTTGTTTATTTATTGGTGCTGAGAATGGAACCCAGGGCCTTGCACAGGCTAAGCACATACTCTTCCACTGAGCTACACTCCCAGCACCTTTTTTCCTGCTTAAACTAGCTTTAGTGGGTTTCGTATTTGTACTCAGAACCCAGTGTACTGCACTGCCCTCAAGGAACTTATAAAAGCAGTAGTAAGGAAGATTGGACAAGTCCAAAAATAACATTAAGTGCTTTATGGGAGCTTCACATGCTTAAGACTCTGTCTACCCAGCACAAAATGGAGTGGCAGTCTGGCCAGCCTCCAGTTGCTTTAACAAATTTGGCAGCCCTTGAATACATAGGGCTTCAGTCGATCATAAGGATCTCTGGAGAAGGGAATTCCACTAGTGCCACTGGGAGCTTACCGCTGGTTGCTTCTGAGACTGGAGAAGTGGAGTCTATGTTTTTTCCTTCCATCATTTTTGTTTCTCAAGAACCTTCTCAGATCAAAGTGGGAATTTTGGACTAAGTGATGATAAAGATCCCAGTACCAGTTGTTTCTGGCTTTGTTTCATGGTTGATTAATATTAATTTCATTTTCAAACCCTTCCGTGTTCTACATTACATTTTGTACACATCTTTGTTCTGGAATGAGTGCTGTTTATTGTAGTTTTCTGCATCCATGTCTATCTCTTCCAAGGAAAAAGCTGTAACATATTAATTGTTCTAACTGAATTCTCTACCATATTTCTTTTTGCTGTGTTTAGTACGATGTTGATTTTTATAATCATAATTACTGAACAGATTGTTTTCTTAAAGAATTTTCTTTGGGCCCCACTCTGGTCCTGCTAGAAGGTACTGCAACCCATGCTTGGGTTAAAATGATGAAGTGTGAAAGTCTATCTCTGTCTCTTCTTTGTCTGAGGTTTATTCTGCTGCTGTTCTCTATAGACCTATCCATACTTTCTGGCCAGTGGTGGATTGAGTTCTGAGCACTAACCAGCCATGCTCTATCTTAACCTGGTTGTGGCAAGTGGCAGCTTATGATTGTTTTTAAAACTGTATGGGCGCATTTAATTCATTCTTCTCTGGTCATGCTATATTTCACAATCAAAGGAAGTGAAATAATGTACATGTTTAAAGTATGTTCATCCCTACATATACTGGATTTACTTTTGAATGAAAGATGACGTTTTACTATGTTTTAAGCTTCTTCTAGAGGCAAGAGAGAGGCACTGAGAGTGTTAAACACCAGGATGACATAGAAAGCAACATTGTAAGATGGATTAGAGGGGAAGAGGTGAGAGTCAGCAAGGCCATTTAGGGATTAATTTCAATAGCCTTGATGAGAGATGATGAGGGCTTGAGACAATGAATACAGAAAAACATAAAACAGGCACTTTGGAGGAGAAATGGGAGGGAGTTGGTGACTGAGGAGTAAGAGGATAAGACAAGATTCAGACTTCAACCTTCACAAATGATTGAAATTTTTTTTTTATCATAGGAAAATATCCATAAAATAAAATGTGTTATTTTTGCCATTTTAACTACACTTTAGTGGCATTGAATATGTTCACATATTCAATATGTTCACATTGTTGTGCAACATCACGACTGTCCAATGGTAGCACCTTTTTATTATCCCAAATTGAAATCCAGTACCACTAGGTGATATCTCCCATTACCTTCTCCTTCCAATTTCTGATAACCACCACTCTATGAATTTGACTACATTAGGTACTTCACATCAGTGGAATAATTTACCTATTATTTTGTGTTTAGCTTTTTTCACTTAGCATAATATTTTCAAGACAAAAATTATTGTGTTGTGCCTTCTACAAATTGCTTAAAATAAATCTATATTTTTCAAGATGACACCAAATTAGTACATACTTAAATAAAAATAGGATTTTTCTGTAATTTCTAATTGCAAACTATGGATAATTGAAGTTAAATTTTTCTTTTGTGTCCAGAGTGTGCATGGTGTGAGTTTGTGTGTGTATGTGTGTATCTCTGTGTGTGTGTGTGTGTGTGTGTGTGTGTGTGTGTGTGTATGGAGAGAGAGAGAGACTCTCAGCCCACTTGTTGGGTATTCTTACACTGTAAAAGTTGCCTCTCAACACCCATAAATATTGTATTTTCAGGTCTTCCTTAAATTCCCCCTAGATTGACATGTGTTTATCAAGTCTCCTATTTTCTTTGAACTCTGTTCTCTGATAACAGGTCAAAGATGGTGACAAGGGGTTGTTGTGCATTTCTCAGAGACACAGGAGGCTGAGACAGGAAGATTGCAAATTCAAGGTCAGCCTGGGCAACTTAGTGAGACCCTCAACAACTTAGCAAAACCCTATCTCAAAATAAAATTTAAAAACAGGCTGGGGATGTAACTTTTTAGCCAGGGATTAAAAACAAAATAGACCACAAATGCGTTCTGGCGTCAAGGTAGAAACAGAAACTTCAGGAAAACAGCAGGTTGATGAAGGAAGAGTTGAGGCATGTATGGCCAGTGCAGACTTGGGTTCTACCAAACCTCCTCTTTACCTAGATTGGCTATGAGCACTGTGGGGTGGCTAAATGGTCCATCATACCTTGCTAAAGGTGAATGGTGCTTATGTGGCAATAGGCAAGGAGAGAGACAAAGTAGAGCTTCTTGTCCAGAATCCTAACTGTTTGGGTTGAAAAGAGATTTTCTAGTTTACTCAGGGAGCATGAGTTTGGAAGCCAGAGGGTCAGGGTTTAAATTATTGTGTGATCTTGGGAAGGTAATTTTTAAATTTTTTCGTGGAACCGTGGATTTAATCCAGGGGTACTTTATCACTGAGCTACATCCTCAGTCTATTTTTAAATTTTATTTTGAGATAGGGTTTTGCTAAATTGTTGAAGGTCTCAATCTGTTGCCCAGGCTGACCTTGAATTTGTAATCCTCCTGTCTCAGCCTCCTATGTCTCTGGGATTGCAGGTGTGCTCCACGACATCTGGCTTGGACAGGTCATTTAACTTCTGTGCTTTGGTTTCCACAGGGGAAAAGGACAAAATGGTATCTATCTTACTGGGTTGTTGTAATTATTAAATAAAACAAGATTTAAAAACTTGTTTAAGGATAGTTTTTAGAATATAGTATACACTTAATATATGTAAATCATCCTTCATTTTAGTCTTTTTGTTTTTGATATTGGGGGTTAAACCTGGGGTGCTTTACCACTGAACTACATCCAGAACTTTTAATTTTCTTATTTTGAGATAGGGTCTTCATAAGTTGATGAAGGTCTTGATAAGTTGAATTTGCATTCCTCTTACCTCGGCCTCCTGAGTTTCTGGGATTATAGGCACATGCTACCATGCCTGGCTCATTTTAGTCTTGAAAAAAAAATGAGACCAAGAGACATTTTACTGCTGGCTCAGTGTAAAGCCAAGACTGGAGATGCCAGAACTTAAATGTGCTTTTTATTCCTCTGGGTTTCTTACAACCAGAAGGAGGGGAGAACACCAGGTTATAATCAAGAATCTCTCTGCCAGAGTCTGAGGGGAAAAAGAAAAATGTCACCTGATCCGAAAGTTCTGCATTTTATTTCCCCACAGTAGGAAGAAGGGTGAATTTTATGAGAAGGCAGAACTAGAGGAATGGCTGTGGTGGGGAGGGGAGGGGGAGGGTGGAGAGTAGGGAGGGACAGACTGCCAGGGGGATATCTTCACCTACATCCATACTTTGGTATTCCATTATTTTTGGTTTTGTTTGTTTTAGTAAGAAAACTTGGTTAAAGTATAAATGTCCCTTTAGAGAGGGGTTATATATTTACTTCCTGTATTATTTATCTATTGCCATGTAACAAATCACCCCAAAACAATGGTTTAAAACAACAATTATTTGTTACATCTAAGAGTTTTTAATTTTTTTTTTTTAGTAAGAGATGGACATAATACCTTTATTTATCTATGTGGTGCTGAGAATTGAACCCAGTGCTTCACATGTTCTAGGTGAGTGCTCTACCACTGTGCTCTAACACAAACTGACATCTCACAGTTTTTGTGGGTAAAAAAATTCTGGAATGGCTTGGCTGGCTGGTTCTGGCTCAGGATCTTGCAATAAGTTACAGTCATATCAGCTGTGATGCAACTTGTGATGCAGCTGAGCTGACACCTTGACTGCATCTGGAGGAGTCACTTCCAAGGTGGTTCATTCACAAGTCTGGCAGGTCAGCTCTCTCCAGTTCTCTGACCTCTTTATGGGACTGCTTGAGTATACTTATAACATGGCTACTGGTTTTCTCCAAAATGAGCAATCCAAGAAACTAATGTAGAAGCTGCCATACTTTTCTGACCTAATGACTGAACTGGCAAAATCTGATTCAGTGTAGGAAGAGTCTAGACAATGCATGGTCTAGAAGACCAGAGTCTAGACTAGACAAGGATCTCGACAAGAATGTGAAGACTAGGAATAGAGGATCATTGGTGGCCATGTTGGAGGCTGGCTACCACACTCACCTAGTTCCAATCTGTTATACTCCAGGAATAGGAGAAATACAGGGGCAAGGTAGGGTTTGAAGGGAAACCTTGAAGTGGTCCTGATGGGGAAAGTAAGAAGACCCAAATGAGGTTCACCAAACTTTTCCTACCCTACCACAGGGTCTGAAAGGCAGTGTGAATCAAGTAGAAGCAACCCCTGAAGGAAGCTACCAATCTTAACCATTGAGCCCCATCCCCAGACCTTTTTAATTTATTCATTTTTAAATTTTGAGACAAGATCTTGCTAAGTTGCTCATGGCCTCACTAAGTTGATGAGGCTGGCTTTGAATTCTCGATCCTCCTGCCTCAGCCTCCTGAGATGCTGGGATTATAGGCATGCACCACCATGCCCAGCAACAACTTTGAAACTCTTGAAAGAATCTCTAGTGATCACTATCATCTAGCTGGTCAGACAGTGGCTGCTGCTGCTCCCATTAAAGTATTGTGTGCTATAATAGCAGGTGGGTCTCTTTATGCATTATTGTCTCCATCTTTGAAATGGGGTAGACAATATTAAATCACAGGTGGTTGTTTTGAAAAACAGGTTATCATTAAAAATACACAGTATATTTATTTTCATGTTATTATTTTGTTGTAAATGTTCATTAGCTTATTTAAAAGATAGTGTAAGTTCCTCATAGATGCATTAATCAACACACTTACTTGCTCATTTTTCTTTTAATTTTAGTTTTCAAAAATACCCAAAGGCTACATCATTACGGGGTAATGGACTGCAAAATCTTATTTAATTGCAATGAACATATTTACTGGAGTTACAGAAAAGAAAAAAAAATAGTCTAGAATCTTCTATCAATTTTAAAGAATCAAAACAACCTCTGGTAATAGGCAAGTATACTTCCTTGTGATCCCACTCCCCCTCCCTCTCTCCCCACTCCATCTCTGAAGATTTTGAGAAAGCAGAATATCCTGGGTCAGATCGTTTTTTGTACTCGAAAGGATTTGGAGACCTATAGCTCAAAACTCTTGGGAGATTCATGTATCTAACACATTCATGATTTGATTTTGACATAGGGTTTTAGGGTAACTCACCAATGGCAATTTCCAGAGCTTTCTTTCTCTGAAAAGAAGAAAATGTTTAGCTATTAGACTATGCTTGGGACCTCTTGGGCTATAAATGGTTCCACAGGCTGTGAACTATTCTGATGCATTTTGTCTTCATTTATAAGATGATGTATTTTTTTTTTGAGGTGAGCAACCAGGCTTTATTCAAGCAAATGGTCTTATTTGTGGTTTTTGAATTATATAAAATGTTTTAAGGGGATATTTTCCCCATAAACTAAAAATGATAATTAAGAATAAATAAAATGCAAGTTCAAGAACATTTACTGCATCCAAATTTTTGTACCAAATCTTGATACCATTACAGATATGACTATATTTAATTCAATCTAAGAGTTTCTTCAAACTGAATTCTCTTGCTGTCTATTTCTGGTTCCTCAGGGATCCTATGAAAAAATCCAAGGAAATTCCTTGCTGATTAGGGAGATATTAGACTGCAACATATGGTCCACACATGTCATTAGTATTCCTCTAAGGAAAAAATGCAAAGGATTATATTTAGAATACAGGGTATGTGTTCAGTGGTTGGGATGACCCAGGGGATTATTAGTTTCTTCTTGTGGAATTTTCTGTAGTTAAAAGATGAATCCAGAATTGTGACTGCCTGGTGGACACTGGAGCCCATCTGCAAGTTTTGCAGGTATGAGGCCTGCCATATTTTTACTATAGTATAATTTCTTCAAAGCTATTCATATTGCTCTTAAGACAAGATTTTCTATATATATTTGAAAGAAGTCTTTTCACACAGGTAACTTCTGAAATAAAAACTCATCCATGAATTATATATCATTGACCTCCAAATAAAATGAGCTGTGTCTGTAATAGCATTGTAAATTTTGTATCTACTGGAGTTACAGAAAATTAAGTACAATTTTAATAATAATAATTTTAATAATAATAATAATAATTAACAAATAATTCAAAATTTTATTCCTTTGTGTCCTGATGGTTTTACACTTGTGTTTGCATATTTGATGTGGGAACTAGACAACAGATGTCTTAGACCATTCAGTTTGCTGTAACAAAAATACCATAAACTGAGTGACTTCAAAATGATTAAAAGTTAGTTCTTATAGTTCTGGAGGCTAGGAAGTCCAAGATCAAGATACTGGCAGATTTGGTATCTGGTAAAGGTTCTTTTCCTCATAGATGGTACCTTTTTCCTGTGTCCTCATATGGTGGAAGGGACAAACAAGTTTCCTTGGGTCTCTTTCATGAGAGCATGAATCACTCTAATGACCTCCCAAAGGCCCCACCTCTTAATACTATTATACTGGGTGTTAAATTTCAATGTATGGAGCCGGGGGTGTAGCTCAGTTGGTAGAGTGCTTGTTTTGAAAGCACAAGGCCCTGGGTTCAATTCTCAGCACCAAAAATAAATAAAAATTTCAATGTATGATCTTTAGGGAGAACCCAAACATTAAGAACATAGCAAAAGGACATGATTTATTTATTTATTCATTTACTTATTCACTTATTTATCTATTTATTTATTTTGTGGTACTGGGAATTGAGCCCAGTGTCTCCTTGCTCAGGTAGGCAAGCAATCTATCACAGAACTACATTCCCAACCATTTTTTAAAAAACTTATTTTGAAACAGCTACAGTCTGTCACTTTTTAAGGTTTTATTTTGAAACAGGATCTTGCTAAGTTGCCCAGGTTGGCCTTGAACTTGCAATTCCTCCTGCCTCAGCCTCCCTAGGAGCTAGAATGTGCTACTATACCTGGGCAATGGGACATGATTTCTAAGGAAATTCTGAAATATAGGTAACCTGCTATCAGGTCCCCTCTTGCCTCTGCAAGAGTTATTTCTATTCTTCACACTTGAATAACTCTACTTCTTTCACTCTTGAAAAAAGAAAAAGAAAATAAATTATGAACTCATGTTTTTGTCCTAGGAAGCCATAGGTCGATTTGCCAGGCCTTGGCTAATCTCACCATCTCAGAAACTCCATACTTCCTTCACAATTTTCTGGTAAAACATCTTGTAGTGCAATATGAACTTCTTGTTTTGAAGGAATCTTCCTTAAACTGATGGAGTCCTGAAATATGTAAGCACTTTCAACACATATTTGGCCTTTCTTTCTGAATATTCTACACTCTGTTAAAAATCAATATTCCTTGCCCATTTCACACCTCCAGTCAACTGATTACCCTTTCCAATTGCCTGATTGGCACTTGAGTGGCACCTGATTCTCCCTTCTAGTCACTCGGGTGAGAACCATTGGGAAGTATACTTTTCTTTATCCTCTGACACTAACTACTTTCTAAGTCCTTTATTTATTTTTCTCTCAAGTTATCTGAATTGTTTTCCATTTTCCCCTTCTTCCACATCACATGTGAATCTTTGATTAGAGCTAAGCTTCCACGATTCAATGTGCTTTTCATCTGATCCAGCTGAAATCCTGTTGCCAGTGATTCTTCATGAACCATCTCCCTCTCCGAGTTGTGCTGCTGCTCTGGCTGCATACTACAGCAAGCTCGGACTCTTTGATGTAACTCTCAGGGTCTCTAATGAGAACCTGTTCAACATATCCAAACTGATTTCCCTCTATTTCCAAAACAAACCTCCTACTTCAGTCTGGGTTAGTTTCCTATTGCCTATTATTCATAGTAAACTCTTACCTTGTTTTGTTCTTTTTTTTTTTTCCAGCCATTTTTTTTCTTCCTGAAATATTCCTTTCCTTATCTTCCAAATCTGCAAATTCAGATCTCTGATTACACTACTTCACAGTAGCTTCCTCTTTCCCTGCATTTAAAATCAACAAAATAGATCAAAACCATAAAACTATGTTCTTCGTGCTGGGGTTGTGGCTCAGTGGTAGGGTGCTGGCCTGGCATGTGTGAGGCCTTGGGTTTGATCCTCAGCACCACATATAAATAAATGAAAATAAAAAGATCCATTGACAACTAAAGAAATTTTAAAAATAAAAAAGAATAAAACTGTGCTCCTATTCTTTGATTCAGTAATCCATTTCTGGAACTATATCGTAAGAAATGAACAAATAAAAAATTAGAATAAACTTGTGCACAAAGTTTCCCTTTCCTTCCAATATTATTGATGTGAACACTAAAGACAAGAAACAAACTACATGTCTAATAACAGAAAGCAAAAAGAAAAAAAGGGCTGGAGATTTGGCTTAGTTGGTAGAGTGCTTGCCTTGCATGTACAAGGACCTGGGTTTGATCCCCAACAAGCATCCCCCCCCCGCCCCGGAAACACACACCAAAAAATTAAAAAAAGAAAAAGAAAGCAGAAAGAAAGAATTATCATATATATCCCTATGGAAATATTGAATGCACAAAATCAATATGCTAAATATATGTAATTATGTGCATTTTAAAAAACTTATAAGTTAACTTATAAGTTAACTAAAAAGTAGAAACAATGTAGCATTATATTTACATAACCATTTTAAATCAGCCCTTAATATGTGAATTTTAAATAAGCTTGATTATTTCCATTTTTTAATGATAAAAAAGATAATTTGACAGTGAAGAAATTTCTGACAAAAGAATAACACATTCATATATGTAAATATTTTTGAATTTTGTTTAAAAAAGTTTAATATCTCTTATATGCCAATAATATTCTAGTCACTTTATTACATGCCAATTAATCCTTACAGCATACTGAGCGAAGGAGGTATTATTAGCTACCTTTTATTGATGAAAAAAATAATTCCAGAGAAGTTTAAATAATTTTCCCAAGATCAAACATCCAGGAAATGATAGGTTCAGAAAGTTTACCTGATTCTGCTATGAGAGCATCTGAATCTAGATTAAATTTAGCCTCTTCTTCATTCATAGTAAAATATTCATTGTTGAGAACATGATTATTAAATACTGTGACTATTATACTCCTGAAAAAGTAGTGGACAAGAGAAAGATGTGGAGGGAGAGATAGACTGAAATAATTTAAATGGATTTCTTCCTAAGGATTATGCAGAAACATTGAGGAAGTTGATGACAAAGCCTATACTAGGTAGACAGAGACCTTCTGGGAGCTCTGGTTTGCCATTTTTAGATGACAGATTGTGATTCAGAGATGACAATGATAAAAGTGTTCAAACAATTGAATAATTTGAGTAAGATGCAAACCATTATCAAAATCAGATGGAAGGGCTGGGGATATAACTCAGTTGGTAGAGTGCTTCCCTTGCATGCACAAGTCCCTGGGTTCAATCCCCAGCACCACACACACACACACACACACAAAAAAAAAATCCAGGAAATGATAGGTTCAGAAAGTAATTATGCGGATTTTAAAAAACTTATAAAGTTAACTAAAAAGTAGAAACAAAAGATTGGAGGCTACCATTTTTCTGTAGACCCCACATTTCTTTTATTTTTTATTTTTATTTTTTGGTACCAGAGATTGAACCCAGATGTGCTTAGCCACTGAATCGCATACCCAACCCTTTTTATTTTTATTTTGAGATAGGGTCTTTCTAAGTTTCCTAGGATCTCACTAAGTTGCTGAGGCTGGCTTTGAACTTGCAATCCTCCTGCCTCAGCTTCCAGAGCCTCTGGGATTTCAGGTGTGTGCTATTTTGCCCAGCTCCTAGATCCCACTATTCAATTTGGTACTTCATGACACTCTGGGTTTAAGTTATCTTTTATCTCTAAAGAAAATTGGTTCTCCAGACTCAGATCTATTTCTGGAATGGCAGAAGATCCTACAGCTATATCCAATGTATGGCCCATAAAAAGTTATGAGGTAAACTGGATGCACATTTATAATCCCAGCTAATTGGAAGGCTAAGACAGTAGGATTGTTTGTGGCCAGCCTCAGCAACTTAGGGAGACCCTGTTTCAAAATAAAATAAAAAATGGGGGGCTGGGGTTGTTGTTCAGAGGTAGAGTGCTTGCCTAGCATGTGTGAGGCAGTGGGTCCAATCCTTAGCACCACATAAATAAAATAAAATAAAGGTATTGTGTCAATCTACAACTAAAATATAAATGTTTAAAAAATAAGAAATGGGGATGTAGCCCAGTGGTAGAGCATTTGCCTAGCATGCACAAAGCCTTGGGTTCAATCCCCCCAATGGGGGGGGGAATAGAAGTTATATGATGTTTTGGCAATCTGTGGTTACATGTAACACTTTAATAGCAGCAATTTGCAAACATAATGTTAGAAATAGGCTAATTTTACTGAATTCATAGAACTGTATTCATAGAATCTGAGAAAGACTCGTTCAGACATCCATGCATTTCCCTCTGGGATTTAGAAGTGTGGATTCCTGATTGAAGAGAACAGGTAAGATGTTGTTGAGCTTTTCTCATGCAATTCAAGCTGTAAGGGATGGCATAGGCATCATAAATGAAGTGCCAGTAACAATTTGAATCTCACAGTAATTTAGTAGGTCAACCTTTGTTTCCACCCAAACTGTACTGTGTTTTTCAGAGCCCACTGACAAATAATTCCATTAATCAAAAAGAGGGCCTGGAGTTCTAGCTCAGTAGTAGTGTGTGCTTATCTCATCCTTGGCCCTGGGTCCAATCCTCAGCTCCAACAAAACAAAACAAAACAAAACAAAACATAATTACTCTTGCCTAAGAGAAGTAAAAAAAAATTTTTTTTGCATTGCTGTGGATAGAAAATGTTTGGTGGTCAATCTAGTTTCTCACCAAATTCTAGTAGATAAATTACTAGGATAGTCCATGGGGATCTAATGAGTTGGAGCAATAGTTCTTGGAGAGCCCTTTGATGTTAGAGTGATCAAAATGGGCAAAAAAGGAGTGGGTATCTATTGCATGGGAGAAGTGTCAAGGCACTGAAGCTCCATAACAGCCAATTTGTCAAAGAAAAGGGGAATGGAGTTGCCTCTTTCCCTTCTTCACACAATTGAGGTTTCATGCTGTATTGTTTTGACTTCATTTTGCTCTCATCTGCCTATACTGTGTGTTTATATTGAAATCCACTGTGCAAAAATTCTGGGCTGGAGAGGTGGTGAAGAAAAAATACTTTACCAGAGATGGTCCTAGATTCTGTATCACTTCCTAGGAGGCAAGATCACTAGTTTTCCGAAATCCTCTCCTTGGTAGAGTGAGACGCCTAAGATTTAGAGTGCCTCATGTTGTCCACTAGTGCATCTCAGCACCATTGCCAGCATCTGTTAAGTAATTCATCTGTGTGGTATTTGTTAATGTGATACTAAAATCCCAAACAATTTGAAAAATTAAAGTTCTTAGTTTGAGCTGCTTCAGGACATACTGAAATTAGCAAAGGTGCATTGAATAAACATATACTCCTTACTCTTCTGTCTGAAAATCTTAGATCTGAGGTAGAGGGGAGGGGCCCATTGAATATTCTTGTTATGAATACTTTTAAGCCTACCTAAAATCTCTTTTTCTTATGAAATTTTAAAACAAATGTGAATTCTAAACTTATCCTAAAAATTCTACTTGATGAGATGATTCAACTAGAAAACTAGTGATTTAACTTGACTGTTTTCTTAGCCTATGTTTCTTCAAAAATAAAATAATTTGATATTGTACTTTTCTTTTGGTATTGGGACTTGAACCCAGGGGCATGTTACCATAAAGCCACAACCCAATCCTTTTCATTTTTTAATTTTGAGACAGGGTCTCACTAAGTTGTCGAGGGTCTTACTGTCGCAGAAACTGGCCTCAAACTTTCGATCCTTTTGCCTTGGCCTCCTGAATTGCTGGGATTACAGGTATATACTGCCAGGCCCAGCTCAATATTTTACTTTTGATGTACTACAGATGAACACAATATAGGTGATATGCCTACATATGCTATTTAGGGATTTTGTCATGGAGAAATTTGGGTTAGTCCTGTCGTGTTGGTTGTAACATTGAATGGTGTTGTTATTTTTAATAAAAGGAAGACTTTTGGCCATCATTTTATTTTTCCCTCATTGGGATATAGCAGCACGAGATGACTTTCTTAAGACTGTGAAGGAAAAAACCCTATTATTCCATCAGTGACCTTTGGCAAACAACTGTTCCCTTGAACTGCTTTTGTCTCTGGAGTGTTTAACTAAGGTTTCTTCTGGTCAAACCATTGACAATCCAAATGTCAAACAACAGTGTGGTAATTTTTCATTCTCAAGATAAGTGTTTTTCTAATAAGATGATCAATTAGTCTTATTCACATTACAACATAATTTCCTATGTGCTTTTATGCCATACAAAGATCTCTATAGTCCTATTACCTTCTTATTAAAAAACGTCCTCATTTAGATTTCATGCTATTAGAACACATAATCAATCCAAACACACCTCACGTATGACCTAAGTGTATCGACATTTTCATTATACCAATACATCTGCCAAAGGTGATATTCTGAAAAAAAATCTCTATTCTGAAGAATATAGACTGAAATGTTTTGCAAAGTTGTTATACACTTTGATAACAAGAAAATTCTGGGCACTATATGTGTATTGAAGGAAAATTTATATTTTTTACAATTTTTAAGCATTTTCTCCACTTGGAAACAAGGTACTTTATAGAATGTTATGGAAGAAAACTTCTAAAATTTGTTTGATATTTGCATGAAAGTCACTTAAGATGCTTTGTTTTCTTCTAAAGAAAACCTAATGTGAGAAATATGAGCTGTAAATGTTGACAATTCTCAGAGCATCACTATGGATTACTTTTGGAAGGTTTTACCATTCTTTGGGGTTGTACAAGCAGAGGTACAACAACTGCTTCAAATACATCCACATTTTAAATATTAGTGACTTTTTTTTTTAAAAGAAACTTCTTGCTAATGGTAACACCATTCACATCTACCTAAGTTTTTGAAATGATTTTCTATTATAGTTGAACAATTAGAAATTCTATCCCAGAGGTTTCTACATTTTAGAGAGACCTATGAATACTATTGTTTTTAGAGATCTTTTTATTTTAAATTAACGAAGTTAAAAGAAATCCTCTCTGAGAATGTTACATAGGAGATCAGAGTGCTGAAGCTTCTGAATATCCACTATTTCAAATCTGTTTTGGAATTGCAATAAAAGACAGTACTAAATGTATGTGCATGTCTGTGTATAGTGAGAAGGAAAAAGTTCCATGTTGTTATGGTTTGGATGTGAGCTGTGTCCCCAAAAGCTCATGTGTGAGACAATGCAAGAAAGGTCAGTGATGAAATGATTGGGTTATGGAAGCCTTAACCCAATAAGTAAATTAACTGAAGGCAGGTGGGGTGTGGCTGGAGGAAGTGGCTCATCTCGTGCATGGCTATGGGGTATATATTTTGTATCTGGAGAATAGAGTCTGTCTCTCTGCTTCCTGATCATCATGTGAGCTGCTTCTCTGTGCCACACTCTTCCACCATGATGTTCTGCCTCACATTGAGCTCTGAGGAATGGAGCTGGCTGTCCATGGACTAAGACCTCTGAAACCATGAGCACTCTAATAAACTTTTCCTCCCCTAAAATTGTTCTGGTCAGATCTTTTAGCTGCAGCAGAAAAAAAAAAAAAAACTGACTAAAATACATGTCTATGTCTTTTGTAACACAAGGAAGAAATTTGAATTATTTAACATATTCAAATGATCTGACTTAACGAAATAACAAAATACTTTCTTACATTTGAAAGTGAAACAGCATTTCTAATAAGCATTATAAATAGAACAATCATCATTGATTCATTGGTTTATGAACACACGCTTTCTTTCTTATGATGAGCCAGTGACAAGCACCTATTCTGGGCCAGGTATTGTACCAGACACTGGAGATACAAAGATAAATGACAATCTGTGCCTTCCTGAAGACTTTTTTTCTAGAGCTTTCATATTTAATTTAATCAGTGCTTTTCTTAGGAAGGAAAGTCGAAAGAGAAGGGGAGGAAAATGATGGTCTAAAAAAGGGATGGACGCTTGAGTCAGAAGCTATTTGGCTGCCCTTGAAAGGTTGTGAACCCATTCTATTATTATAATAGTCTCACTTCTTTACTTTTCCAACTGAAATGAAGCATACATACCCCTTTTTCTCTCACACCAAAATAGGATTAGCAGCAAAGAGATAAGTGCCTGAGGTCTGGAGTCAGGTAGACACAGGCTGGAACACTGATCTTGCTATCCACTCAGTTAGTTGTTCCTGTCTGTAATTTCCTTAATTAGCCTCTCTGTGTATTTTTTTAAATTACAGAATGGGAATAAAAATATCAACTGGTCCTTGCTTAAGGGCTTATTTTTTTTTCCCTTTCCAGTTCCTTCCTTTCCCTTCAAGACTGAATACCATTGATCTGAAAAGGAAATTTCAAAAATATTTTTTTTTTCAAATAAATGAAACGTGGGAATTGTGTCTTTCAAGCGCTGTGGTATAATTGTTAACCTTGATGTTTTATAAGATGCTGGAGTAAAAATATCAGGGCCCCTTAATCCCTTGGTCTGGCTATGCATTTTTGGCATTGATCCCAGACTAAATATAGCAAGACTTGCTTCTTGGGTCAATATAATTTCTAATCCCTAAGTTGAATAAGCAAATCTTCCCAGACAAGATTTAATTCACAAATGCATTTAGGTAGACACTGGATATATCTCACAGTGCATCCTCAAGTGAAAACAGGTCATCAACATTAGCTCAGCTAACTGAAAAGAAATGTGCATTAGGAAGCCAGCAATCTCACCAGCAAATCCTGCTGGGGATTGACTAAACATAATTGTTAATTGAAAAAAATTAAAAATAGAGTACTAGGGACATATTCTCCCATTGATAGTTGCACACAATTCCCCTAAGTGTTACTGGAAGCTCAGCAAGTGCATCTTCAGAAGAATATGCCTCTTAACATCCACGTTCATCTGCCAGTCTTCCATTTGGCAGACTCTTGAAGGGGGCTGGGAAAGGATAGACACTCCCATGGAATTATCAAGGCTTTTAAAGAAGAAGAGTCCATCTCTCTACACTTACCAGTTCTACACACCACAGCCTTAGCTTTAAAATGGCTAAACCACAACCACAGGTTCTTATCCTTGGAGGATGAATTATTTCTTTATCTTTCTAGAGTAGACTAATAGGATTTCAACTAATTTACTTTTTTAAATATTTATTTTTTAGTTGTACTTGGACACAATACTTTTATTTATTTATTTATTTTTATGTGGTGCTGAGGATAGAACTCAGGGCCTTGCATGTGCTAGGTGAGCACTCTACTGCTGAGCCACAACTGCAGCCCTTCAGCTAATTTATTTTATGAAGGACAAGTTTTTAAAAATTAGGCCCCTTTCATTTACATGGATATTAAAGAACTTCTTCCTTTTTTTTCCCACAATAGTCAAAATGTCTCTGAATTCTTAAAGAAAGCCAAGAACAGGCTTTTTGCTTTCAGAGTATTAGTAGAAGTTAAATGTCTTTATATTTCCATTCATTTTGATTGAATAAACAGGCCTCCATTTTCCAATTTCTTCACTAACTGAAATAAGTTTCTGTGGTAGATGAAAGTTACTCACAACTCAGTGTGAAAAGTCGATGAGAAATTTATGACTGCAGTTTCTACAACTACTTCTAATGATCGAGGGGGTAGGCTCAGCCTGCTTTGACAGTATTCCTACACCAGGCTGAGACCATCCTGATGTTTCTCTGAAACCTCTCCCAGGAAAACAACCATTCAACCTGAGACTGAATTAGATATACTCTAGCAATTTGTTTGGCTTGTATTTATTATCTGGGACTATCTTATCAAATTACCATAAATTTAGTAGTTTAAAACAACTCAATTTATTTTCCTATAGTTCTGGAGGTCAGAGTCTGACTTGAGTCTCACGGGGCTAAAATCAAGGTGTCTCCAGGGCTTCATTCCTTCCTAGAGGCACTGGGGAGAACCTGTTCCTCACTTTAGTAACTTCTAGAGGTACTGCATTTCTTGGCTCCTAGACCTTTTTATCTTCAAAGTTTAGCAATAGCCAGGTAATTGACACATCACACCATTTGGTTCCACTTTTAAAGACCCTTGCAATTATTGGATAAATCAGCATAATCTCCTTATTTTCAGGTCAGATGATTAGAAAACATAATTTCATCTGCATCTTGAATTCTCTGTCACCCTGTAACACAACATAGTCATAAATACCAGGGATCAGGATGTAGACATCTTTGCCTACCACAAAGCTGAAAAAAAATCTTCCCACATATTCATTACAGAAAATAAGCAAACCAAACAACAACGACAGTAACAAAAGGAAATAGATTTCTTTTTTTCAAGAAAGCAAAATAGAAAACCTTTCTTAGTTGGAGATTTGTCATCTGGTTTGAGGATTGGGAGCAACTGTTTTTGAATCACAAACTCCAAGTGAGACTTATCCAGTTCGGGAAGAGTTCCCAGATTTGTGACAGTGAGATGGAACAGGGTTCCAAGTCCTCTGAGGGCTCACCTAGTGTTTCAGACTGTAAGCCAGGACAAACAATTTCTTTGTTGCAGGTGTCTGCAGGCAATGGTTTTTAAAAGTGTCATTCTAACCTGACCTGGGCTGAAAAGAGCTCAGCATGTTTCCCTTTTCTCTTAAATTCACATTGCAATGACCTGCTTGAGATGCAAAGACAGTAACCTCAGGACTGGGAAACTCAGGGTGGGCAACTTTGTAGAGTGTGGCTTTGATTGATAGGTGGGATATAATTAGATACCATCACCCCATAATTGATGAATCTTTTTCTTGCTCTTTCTGATTCTCTGGGGAGAGGAGGTCATCTTTATTTTCCATTCTTCTTCTTTTCTCATCTCTACTTATGTCTTTGGTCTACCATGGATACCAGATAATTCTGTATGAAAAGTTATATGTTATCATCCTGTAAGCCTTGTGCAGCTGTTATAGTAGAATTCTATGTAGCTGTGATAAACTATTAGATGGGGCTTGGTTAGTGTTGTTTTTCTTGATTGTCTTTTCATTCTCCTTCCAACCCTTTAAAAAATATAAGGTGGTCTTTCCCAAGTCAAAAGTATCAAAGACATGTCAAAGAAAAAACAAAATGAAATCCTCACTCTCAGGGGGCAGGTGGAGAGGAGGAGCTCATTCCGTTTTTGGGTGCCAGTAGCAGCCTGATTTTACACTCCTCTCCTTACCGGCCTTCACCTCCACTGCAGCCCTTTCAGAAAGAGTCTTGAGGGGTCTCTCGATATGACTAGAAGCATAAACTTCACAGTACACGTAGATACTTCTAATTGGCTCCCACTGATAATTGTGCTAAAAAAGAGTTGCTAATTGTGCTAAAAAAGAGTTGCTAAGTCCTAGCCCCAAAGAAAAATGGCTCATGGGGCTGATTTTAGACACTGTTGGATGATGAAAAGAAGAGTTCATATTCATAAGTATTTTATTTTATGAGAACTGTGGTAGGCAGCCTTTAAGATGGTCCTAATGATTCCCAATTTCTTGAGTGCAGACTGGTCCCAGAAACACACATCTACCCTGCAGAATAAGGCAAAGGCGTGAGATTTTGGTTCTGACATTATGCTGCAGAAAGACACTGGCTCTCATCATGTTTGCCCTTGCTTGCTCTCTCATGTTTGCTCTGATGAGAACCAGCTGCCACGTTTTCAGCTGCCCCACGGAGAGACCATGTGACAAGGATGGGGGTAGGCTTTGGATGACAGCCAGGGAGGAACCCAGGCTCTCCATATGACAACGGAAGGAACTGAATCCTGTCAACAGCTATCAGAGTGGGCCTGGAAGTGAATCTTCCCTTGGTGGAGGCTGGAGCTCACTGCAATCTTGAGACTGAAGAATCTGGCAAAGCTGTGAGAAAGCAAATGCTTATTGTCTAAGCCTCTAGGTTTTGGGGTGATTTGTTTCATCATAATAGAAAACTAATACAACAATGAAATGGTATTATAGAAAGCTGAGAGAGTAAAGGGAAAAAAACCATCCATAAGTCTCCCACTCAATCACAATCACTGCTTTAGTTTTTGCATGTTTTATTTCAGTCTGCATCCACATTCACACATATATTTATATTGCAGATAAGCATAATGTCAATAAAATTTTGCATCTTATTTTTTATTCAACATTAAGCATAAGTATTTCCATGTTGCTATAAAAACTTCATTATTATAATTTTTAATGGCTACATAAAATACTCTCAAGTGAAAGTACTATAAAATAGCTAATTTCCTCATTCTTTCTGGGTATTACAATTACTTCTTATTTTATTTTCAATGAAAAATAATGTAGCAACTCGCATCTTTGTTTATGTGGTGCTGTCTTTCTTTCTTTTTTTTCCTTATCACTTTTAATTTTTCCATGCTGATCTCTTCCTTGGGTACACTTCTCAATTGCTATGATAACTCCTCAGATAATTCTCAGTGGTTGATGGATGGCAAAGTCTGTGTCACTTCATGTCCAAAGCTATCTTTGCTTTTCTCTTCATTAAGTATTAGTTTAGCCTTCTAAACTGTGTGTGTGTGTGTGTGTGTGTGTGTGTGTGTGTGTGTGTGTTGTGGTGGGAGGGGGGTGCTGGGATTTGAACATGGGCCTTACACATGCTAGGCAAGGCTATTCATTTTTTACAAAAATATTTTTAGTTGTAGATGAACACAATATCTTTATTTTCTTTATTTATTTTTATGTGGTGCTAAGGATTGAACTCAGTGCCTCACATGTGCTAGGCAAGCGCTCTACCACTGAGCCACAACCCCAGCCCAAAGGCTATTCATTTTTGATTGAAAATTGCCATGGCCAAATATATGACAAAATCAAATTTAAGAAAAATTCCATCTCCTTAGAAGATGGTTTAAACATTTTTAGGCAACTCGAATATACAATTGTATATGTGGAAACAAAATCGATAATGTGCATTTATAATATATAATTTTGTCATTAATTTTGTGATGTAAGTATTTAAAGCAACACATGAAAATCCCCTTTTGAGGCAGACACAGTGGCACAGGCCTGTATTCCCAACAGTTCAGAGAACTGAGTCTGGAGGATTGGGAGTTCAAAGCCAGTCTCAGCAACTTAGTGAGACCCTGTCTCAAAATAAAATATAAAAATAGGCTGTCGATGTGGGTCAGTGGTTAAGCGCTCCTGGGTGTCATTCCTGGTGAGAAAGAAAGAAAGAAAGAAAGAAAGAAAGAAAGAAAGAAAGAAAGAAAGAAAGAAAGGCCCCTTTTTAGTTTGAAACACTGCTTTATTTTTGTTCTTGTTGAATTCTAAAATTGTTTTTATTGTGATAAATTTTATCACATAAAATTAGCTATTCTGACCATTTTTTAAGTGTACAATTCAATGGCATTAAGGACATTTACATTGTTGTATAACCATCATATCCATCTAATTTCAGAATAGTACTGTCTCTCTTTTGGATTAGTAGTTTTATAAGTGTGTTTATTGGGTCAGAGGAATTGGATGATATACCTTTTGACCCTTGAATTTTAATAATATTTTGATGTTTAAGTACATGAACTATAGGGATGTGAGCCCTGAATATTTGAGCCCTGCATATAATATTTGGGGAAGTTAGCTAACTTCTCTAAGCCTCACACTCCTCTTTTACTAAAAACAAACAAACAAACAAAAAACACTTTTTGGGGGGCTACTGCTGCTTCTTACAAATTATAGAGCCCCCAAAAAAGTGTTGTTGGTTTTATTTAGTTGTAGATGGACACATTGCTTTTATTTTTTATTTTTTTTTTATTTTTACGGGGTGCCAAGGAACAAACAGGCTGCCAGGCAAGCTCTCTACCACTGAGCTACAGCCCCAGCCACTCCTCTTCTCCAAAGCAGGGAAAATAATGGCATTTAACAATACTTAATAATAATGGTTTGAAATTACAAGTGTAAAATACTTAGTAGGGTGTCTAGCACATGGTACACTCATTATTTAATAATTTGTAAACATGTATATGTTAAGTACCTTTTTAAAATCATCGTGTTAGTCACATTTCTGTCACTGTGACAAGATAAACAAGCAACTTGAAGGAAAGATTTATTTTGACTCAGCTTCAGAGGTTTCAGCCCACGGTCACTTGGTCCTCTTGCTTTGTGCCTGCTTTGAGGTGGAAGATGATGGCAGAGAGCACTTCGCCCTGTAGTTCCCTGTTGGTATTGGTGAAGGAGACTGGAGGGAGGAGAATATTCCTCTGATTTCCTCTCAGAGGGGTTTCATCAGCTTGCTGTGCCCTGACTCCCAGCTGGCAGCCCCCTGCACACAGTCTCTCTGTCTTCAAGTTACTGTAACTTCACTGTACCCTTGCATGTACTGAAGGGTGGGAACAATCCAAGGGATAGAACTACAGTAATGTCTTTTGCTTACTTCCTGTCCTGCTCACACCTTTGCAAGTAGTTTTCTTGCTAAACTCTTCTTCAACTATCCCATCATGAGTATACCATCTGTTACCTGCCAGGATTCTGTACGGGCTTTATGGTCCCTAACCAGAACTTTTGGGAAAGAAAGAGGAGGCACATTGCCAAAGAGGGATCTGGCTTTTCACCACTCCAGACTGGGTTTGGCATATGCTGATCGTAAAGGAAGATGAGTGGTGTTATTACAACAGCTGTGAGTCTTTGAGAAAACTGGATCCATCCTTTTCTGTCAAAGGTGAGACATTTCTATCAACCTCACCAGGTAATGAAATGCATTGGTCTGTGAGCTGTTGTCCAGCTGTCCTGGATGTAGCCTGGGCTCCTGTCAAGAGTGGCCAGGCAATCTAGAGCTGATTTTCCCAGATGTCTACTACTTCTTACAAATCATAGAGCCCCAAACACCTAAATTGCAATTTTACAATCAAAATTTGTATCAAAGGACTAGGGACCACAATGAATCAAAACACATTTTGCTGTCATATATACCTAATTAAAATAAATAAATTATTGAAAAGAGGACTAGGGACCAAAGGAAGTCCCATTGCACAGTGTCATTGTATGGAGGTACCTAGACTCCAGAAAAGAAGTTGTCCTGGGAACCCCTGCCAAGATCCCATGGTTGTTTTATGGGCAAGACAGCCTTGACATTGGAGTTGGGGCATTGGCTGCTTTGTGTTCTCCCTTGATAATGCTTTATATATTTGATAGGGAAGTCTGACCCTAAACTCAGGGCCCTGCCAACTGAGAGTCTTTTATTTTGCAGGCAATGGGAAGGTCCAACTCTAACCAAACCTCCAAAACACCAATTGTCCACTTTGCTATCTTTGCTTGCATGACTGCTTCCAGCTTTCATTTTCTACCCCTCTCTTTGGGTACATTCCTTTTATCATTACTTCAGTGATTTATATTCACTCATTTACTTAAGCATTTATTGAGTGGGCAGAGCCTGGACTATAGTGGGCAGCTGTGAATGATGAGTACAGACCCCACTGTCCTTGAGCTTACAGTCTAATAGGAGATTCAGATTCACAAAAAAAATCATTACACATGTTTATTTCTTGTTTTGCCAACTTCATTGTAGGCAGAACTCATATCTATTGTTTGGTACCCATTGAGTACAAAGCACATAAGAAACACTAAAATACTTTAGTGTTTCCTGCTAACAGAGCAGACTTTGTTACTTGGCTTGCTTTGGTGTCAAAGGCTTTGGGTCTGGCCTTGGGACAAAAGAAGAAATCATACTGGAAATGGATGCTTGCTTGGCTCTCCCTGTACATGGTATGACAGCCTTCAAATCAGACTGCAGAGCTCCTGATGTCCAATATATTGGGCCAGCTCCCATATTCTAGTGCTTCCTCCTGGAGCTTCCGTGTTTCCTTTACAGAGGAGCCTCCCTATCCCACTATGAAAAACCCCTTTCAATACAGAACAAAGAACATGGAGCTCTGAGGCTAAACTGGTATCAGCTCTCAAGGGCAAGAAACTATTTTTCAAACCACCCTGATTAAGGGAATGGAAAGGAAAGCCTAGGTAAGGCTCTCTGGAATTCATTTGCAAGCTATTATTTTAATTTTCTTACTGAATTCTGGATATTTGTTGCCATTGGCTGAGATATTTTGCTCTCACTTTTGAGGGAACTAAATTGCCCAGTTATTCCAACCAATATATTTTGAGTTTGGGAATAGTTTGCTTCAGTTACTAATTTAATGTCCAACATTCTTGATCATTATGACTTGAGTTAAAATGAATTTAATTTATTAGATGCATCAGGATTTTCATGATGGGTTTGGTTCTCTGCAAGGGAACTGAGTAGTTTCTAGTGGAAAATAACCTTTACATTGATCACCATCTGTTGGTAATAATAGGGCTGTGTTCACACAGAACCCCAAAAATTTTAATTAAAGAGAGGTATCAACTATAGAGTTAAAATAACATTCATAACTTTTCTCAAACTTTTGTTTTTATGTAGTTATTTATTTATTTTTTGCCTTTTTTTTTTTTGGTACCAGGGATTGAACCCAGGGGTGTTTTACCACTGAGCCACATCCTTTTATTTTTCATTTTTCATTTTTACAAAGTTGTTTAGGGTCTACCTAAGTTGCTCGGGCTGGTTTTGAACTTGCGATTCTCCTGCCTCAGCCTCCTGAATCACTGGGATTATAGGTGTGTGCCAATGTGCCTGACCTGTACCTTAATTTGTCATTCCTGCCAACATATCCATCTCATATTTGTGGCAGTAGCTCATGATCTTGATTCTTTTTCATTTTTAGACCACTGGAACTTCTCTCACTCGTGTCTGCAAGGCCTGAAGTAAAGAGACACTCTGGTACTTACTGTGCTGCAGGATTGGATCTTAACTCTTTCTTCTAGACCTAATTGTGTGTCCCCCACCTTACTGAGAATTTCTCCACTAGTGACTCTGCAACTTATTTGTTCATCTTGTTCTCACCTTGTCCTTTGGATTGGAAGTGCATCAGTTTTCTTCTGATTTATGACTTTGGCATCTCCAGACTCCCCCATACTACTGATTTCTTCAACAACCAACTCAAGAAATACTCTCCCAAGTTCAATTAGGAAGGGAAATGATGCTCCCACCAGACTTGTTCCAAGCATGAGCTGGATCTCAGATACCCTGTTTTCTAAAAGTAAATTAATTTTGCTAATTAAATGTTGAATTGTGGGAGCTGGTGGGATGGATAGAATTAGAAACCAATCTAGATGTGGGCTTAGTGCTGAATGCTTTAGATAAATTAAAGTCTTTGTAGAATCACAATATGCATTGATAGAAAACCAGTAACTGATATTTGCAGCTAGTACATTAATATTTGCAGTTGTTAGGCTCTTTAAATCATTTTTATAACTAAGATAAATTGACTGTAACTGTGAACAACATAACTTTCCTTAAGGATTCTCTATCAGAAGGAGCAAGAATCTTTAAGGTAGAGAAAAAAGTATGAGTATTAAGACTGGGTTCACCTAAGCAGAGTGAGTCAGGAATCTACGACAATCTGTTATCAGTCAGAATTACATCTGGCTGCAAGTATCAGAGGCACAAAATAACAGTGGCTTTACCAAAATGAACCTTTCTTTTTCTTTCATGTAAAAGTCTAGAAATAGGCAGTCTTTAAAGTCATCAGGGAGTCAGGCTCCTATTGTCTTTCTGTTTTACAGTATTTAGTGTTCCATCTCAAGGTTCGAAGTGGTCACTGAAGTTTCAGTTGTCACATTTGCCTTCCAGACAAGAAAAAGTATATTATATATGTACTTTTGCTTATATCACATTAGATAATACTTAATCATATGGCCATACCCAACTGATAGAGAAGCTGGAAATGTCTTCATATCAGTTGCTATGTGCCCAGCTAAAAATCAGTAGTAGTAGAAGAAGGAAGGAGTAGATGTTAAGGAATAGACAAATATGGTGTAACTGGGGACTACTGGGCAAATTACCCATGAGCACTGCATGCAAACAAGTCCCTCAAAATCTCTGTCTTCCAACATTATATAAATAATTTGAAGTATGCATTATATCATTTTTAGAACATTTTTGTAATAAAACCAAAAGCACAACTCTCTAGAATCAAATTGCAAGTTATTACTCTTTTTATTTTAATTTTTTTTCCTGTGGTACTGAGGACTGAATCAGGGGTGCTTTGCCATCAAACTATACTCACAGCCCTTTTATTTTTTTATATTGAGAGAGGGTTTTCCTAAATTGCCCAGGCTGGCCTCAATTATGTGATCCTTCTGCCTCAGCCTCCCCAGTAGCTGGGATTGCAGATGTGTGCTGCTGTGCATGGCTACCAGTTATTACTCTTAATGTGGGTGTTGAGAATGAAGAAGAGTGAGAGAATGCTGGAAATAAATGACCTCAGAGAAGTAGGCATGAATGGACCTTGGAAGTGTAACAGCATCCTGTCACAGTTTGAGGAATGAGTTTGATCATTGTCAGTGAAGTTACTCTGAATTGCAGATTTGGGACTTGGGGACTTGTATTTTGTTCTGATTCTCCTAAACAACATTTCTGTACTTGGGTTCACAAATCAGGGGAACTGAAATTTCAACTCAAAAGCATAACATTTTTTTTTCTAAAGGAGTATTTTTCTCCTTCCAAATAAGGCAGTTTCAATCCTTTCTTGCCATTTCCTGCAGCAATAATATATTTACCCAGTGGTGCTCTAAGTTAACCTAATTCGCTTAACTGGCTATTAAGAAGTGATTTATGTACCTCGAAAAATAGTCTGCTAGTCGGTGTGAAAAAAATCCAAAAGAACTTTGCCTGTGAACCACCAGATGACTCTTCATCACATGCTGGCCTCACTATTCCCTCTGAAGGACCATGACACCTGAACCCCTTGAAGGTGGAGCTCTATTTCATGGTATCCCAAGTGCCCAGCCTGTTGTTTCTCATAAAATTGGCTCTCAAAACTATTTGTTGAAATCTCAAGATGGTGCATCAGAGATAAAAACAACAACAACAAAACACATAACAAAAATTAATAGCATAGCTTAGGGTTAGTTCTAGATCATTTCTAATAGCTCTAAGAGAAAAGAAAGTTCAGAGTAAGGTAGTGCTGAGAAGGCTTTTAAGTTTTTATACAAGAAGTGATGAGGGATAAATATTTACTGTATTTGACAACTGTTCTTCAGTGTGAAAAATCCACAGGTGTAAACCACAATGAAGCAAAGAAAACCTCATCTATCGGAGCCTAAGCATTTTACCAGGCTGGACTGTAGGACACATGATTATTCCTTTTGCTGCTTCTGTTTGCCAGTTCTGCCCATATGCCAAAATAAAGATGTTCTTTCTCAGGTCAAACCTCAGCTGTGAGAGTAAACTAATGACTTCAGAATGGGAGACAGATGCTTCCTGCAGGAGGATTCCAGGGCAGACAAAGGATATGTAACCAGAACTAGTTACAGAAAATGTGAGACCCAGTGCGAAAGGAAAACATGGGGCCCCTTGTTTAAAAATCAGGGGAATGTTATTAAAGTTTCTAAAACATAAAGCTTTTTTCTCTCTTCCACAGTCATTTTGTTGTTTTTGTTGTTGTTGTATAATGCTGATCTAAGTAAAGAACAATTAAAAATTTAATTATTGGAGTGCTTTTTTTTAACCATTCATTTTTATATCATGGGATGCCAATATTAAATGTAAATACATTTTTTCAATGTAAATACAATATTTAATTTGTATTGCAGAATCACTGAAATTTCACAATTTGCATTTTGTCTATACATATGTATTTCATTTTTATTGCAATATTGGAATAGCTACAAAAAACTAACAACTGTGTCTGTTTGTTTTTTTCCCCCAAGAGCTGATGATCAAACCCAGAGTCTCACACATGCCAGGCAAGCCCTGCACCATTGAGCCACATCCCCAAGCCCTAACAACTGGCTTTTATTTCACTTCTTGATACATGCACCTTCTACCAACACTCTGTGGAAGCCCACAGCTCCCATAAAATGCTTATTTTGGATCTGCCTTGAGTCCTGTTGGTCACCGAGGCTGGGTCTACTGGGATACTGCGATCATGTAACATCCATCATACTATATACAAATAGAGTATTTAGAAGGAATGATGGGTACATATATTGTGTGTTTCTGTTTATGCATGCACACCATTGTTCCTTCAGACTTTCACCTACAAAACACAAGTTGAAGATTAAATTATTAGGAGTTTCAAGATGAGGACTGCAGACCAGTAAACCATGCATGCGGCTCTTTGAAACACAGGGTGCTATGTAATGTGCAATTCATACGCTCACGAAGCCAGTCTTGCATAGAACTACAGTGCTACTTTTCTTACTCTTTTTCAGTAATTTGAAAAACCAGTAATCATTGGAAGTACACAAACAAAATAGGCATATGTCAATAGAGTATTTAAAAAAATATATGATAATAGTTAACTCAAGCCTCAGATGAATCTTAAAATGCTGTAAAATAAATAATAGGAAAAAAGGAAAACTGTAGGCAATGTTTAATTGAGAGCCATCTTAAAGAAGTGCAGCACTTATGTTTTATCGAAAATTAGTGGATTGAATTTTTAGAGAATGAGACACTTTTGTTTATTGCTACAAAACCTTAGAACTTTAAAAAATATAAAGGTGAATAACTGCAGACAGGTATTATTAAAAACTCATTCTGGTAATTTTAATATACTTTGAAAACGTTGTTGCATTTATCTATAACATAACTATTTCTACTTCTAAATCAGGCAGATGATACAAGAGTAAGCAAAGACATCAATCTTGTTTTTTCTTTTCATACCCTCAGATTTTGCATTATTTTGTTGATGTGAGACAGCATCATAATCAACCCCAGAGGAAAATCTATCTAAACAATTTCAATTTGAAAGGTTTAAAGAAACAATGATAAATAAGCCATTAATTTGTTTTTCATTTTAATGTATCTTTTTATTTATGGTGAAAATTTCAGCTATATTTTCAAATAATCAATTGAAAATATAAATATATTAGAATGGAAAATTATATGACAAAAGGGCTATGATTAAGCTGCGGGCCTTCTTGTGAATATAAGTGTTGCTGCAAAATATATATTCATGAATAATTGTTTATAATACAATTGACCAAAAGCCAGAACACCCTTGTGCTTAGTGAAATATTCTTTAAAAATAACTTTTGCATGCACATACATACAAGCACATAGAGGTTGCAATTATGCATTAAACATTTCTGAACATATACTCAGGAATATGTAAATTAAGTGGTTTCACATCTCTGGGAGTGAAACTGAGTCTTCAGAGGGAAGACTTTTGGTTTTCTCCTTTCTCCCACGCTCTGTACCATTTGGATTGTTTTTGCCATAAATGTGATTTTATTTTAATAATTTGAAAAATCTGGCTAATTAAAAACAGAAGTCATTCAGGGAGTGTACAATAACACATTGCAGTCTATAGGACACACTGAATATGTCTCTACCATGCTTTCCTTTCATTCTCTGAAAAATGTTATTGCAAATTGACCACTTCTAGTTGTAAATATTTATGTAAATATGATGTGATTTATGAATAAAATGTGGGATAATTAAAGAAAGCTAATTATGTTGATCACCTCAAATAATTTTTTTTGGTGAGGAAAAATTGAAATTTGTTCTTTAAGCAATTTTGAAATGTGCAATACATTATTAGTTGCTATATTTACCATGCTGTGCAATAAATATAAAAATATCCCACCTTTCCCTCTTGTATAATCGAGTCTTTGTACCTTTTAATCATTATCTCCCTATTCCCCTGTGCCAGCCTCTCTGCTTCCATGAGTTCAATCATTTTAAATTTTTACTCACTAAAATTTTTTCTTATTAACATATGAAAAAATGTTCAACATTATAGCAATAAGGGAAATGCAAATCAAAACTACACTGAGAACCAACCTGAGTCAGAATGGCAGCCATCAAGAATAAACAATAATAAATGCTGGAGAGAATGTGGAGAAAAAACAACACTTTTACACTATTGGTGGTGTAAATTAGTACAACCACTGTGGAAATTAATATGGAGGTTGCTCAAAGGACTAGGCATGGAACCACCAATGACCCAGCTGTACTACTCCTCAGTATTCATCCTGAAGAAACGAAGTTATCATGCTATATTGATACATGCAAACCCATGTGTATAGCAGCACAATTCATAATAGTCCAATTATGGAACCAGCTTGGGTATCCAGTAACAGGATAAAGAAAACATAGTATATGTACACAATACTATAAAGAAAAATGAAATTTTGTCATTTGCAGGAAAATGTAGGGAATTTGAGACCATTATGTTAAGCAAAATAAGTCAGATTCAAAAGGTCAAGGGTTGTGTGTTTTCTCTCATATGTGGAAGTTATTAAAAAGGAAAAGAAAGGTGGAGGTGGATCTTAAGAAAATAAAAAAGGAGTTAAGTAGAGGAAAGGGAGAAGTGTTGAGGAATGATATTGGCTAAATTATGTTGTTATATTGTGTATATATATAAATATATAACAAAATGCCATCATTATGTACAACTATAATACATCGATAAAAATGTGGAGGTAGAAAAATTTTTTTTATTATTGACATCTAATAGTTGCACATATTTATGGGGTATAGTGCAAAAATTGGACACATGTATATATCACATAATAATCAAATCAAGATAATTAGCATTTCCATCTCATTAAAGATTTATCATTTCTTTGTGTTGAGATTTTTTTTCTTTTTTCTTTTTTTTTTTTTTTTTGGTACAGGGGATTGAACTTAAGGGCACTCAACCACTGAGCCACATTCCTAGCCTTTTTTTTTTTTTTTTGTATTTTATTTAGAGATAGGGTCTCACTGAGTTGCTTAGGGCCTCGATAAGTTGCTAGGACTGGCTTTTGAACTAGTGATCCTCCTGCCTCAGCCTCCAGAACCACTAGGATTACAGGCATGTGCCACTGCACCAAGTCTTGTTTGGGGAACTTTTGATGGATTGTTTTAAATTCCCCATGGGAGTGAGAACATGAAATATTTGTTTTTCTGTGCCTGGCTGTTTCACTTAGCAATTGTCCTCCAGGTTCATCCATGTTATTTATAGGACTCTATCCTTTTAAAGGTCAAATACTATTCCACTGTGTTTATACACACCACATTTTCTTTATCAAATCATCAGCTGATAGACACTTAAGTTGATTCCATATCTTGGTTATTGTGAATGATAATGGGAGTGCAAATATCTCTTCAACATATTGATTTCAAATCTTTTGTGTAAATACCTAGAAGTGAGATTGCTGAATCTTATTTTATTCTTAAATAGGTTCAGGCCACTCTCTAGTCCGAGAGTCTTCTTCAGAGGAGCAAAGACCTGCAAAAGAGGAAGACTTTTGGCAATGACAGGGTTTAATTGTCAACCGTGAAAAAGAGCAGTGTCCATGCACCTTTGCCTGTGATGCATTATGTATAAATGATATTCTCTAATACTCTTAAAACTTTTTTTTAAACAGAAAAATTCAAACATACTCAAAGGTAGTGAGAATAATATAATGAACCCTCACACACTCATCAATCAGCTTCAAATTATTATCATTTCATGTCTAATCTTGTTTTGTTTATACTCCCACCCACATCTCCCTCCCGAGTAAATTATTTTGGAACATATCTAAGTATATCTTTTCATCCATAAATATTTTACTATGCATTTCTGTAAGAACTGAAAAAAAGCAATATCAATATAATTATTACATATTTAAAAAACCAGTAATTCCTTAATATTATCAAATATAAAGTTACAATCTGAATTTCCCTGATTGTCTCATAAATGTGTTTTTTAAAGCTAAGTTTTCTACAGACTTTATTTATTTACTTTTTTTTGTAGTACTGGAAATTGAACCCAAGGGTGCTCTATACTGAGCTACATCCCTAGTCTTGGTTTTGCTTTCTTTTAATTTAAATTTTGAGACAGGGTCTCTTTAAGTTGTCTAGGCTGGCCTTGAACTTGCAATCTTCCTATTTCTGCCTCTGGAGTAGCTCAAATTATAGGCGTGCACCACTGCACCTGACTATAGATTGCCTTTTAATCTTTAGATTACCCCCTTCCTATTTGGGTCCCCTATTTATTTATTTATTTATTTATTTATTTATTTATTTATTTTTCAACATTTGATTCCAAATAGATCCAAGCAAGGTGTTAACATAGTTGATTCAATGGTACGTATTATAAATGTACCATTTTCATTTCTTTTCATTTGGGGAAATACAATTTTCATTATTTTAATAGAGCACTCCTTTATTGTGTTTAAAGTTCAGATACACATAACTCTTTGATTTCTCTGGCATACATTAATATATATGAAAATACCCTCTGTGTTTCCCAGGACACTACTTTTCAGAAGAACTTTGTAGCCTCCCAACTCCAAAATAAAGACCTTGGAGAAAGTCTTCTGTTTTTTTTACATATTAACATTTGTTTAAAAAGAGTCAGAATTCCTTATGCCATATTTGTACATGCACATGACTTAGTCTCACTATTATGTATAATTACAATGCATCAATGAAGAATAATTATTTAAAAACTAAATAGATAAAATTAAAAAAGCACCGTTTGCTAACCTCTGCATTAGAATAAGGGAATGCATATATTGGTCATGCCATTCATAGTCATCTCTTTTATATTAAATCTTCTATGTTTCATTAATTTTTTAACAATTTTTTTAAAGAGAGAGAGAGATTTTTTTTTAATATTTATTTTTCAGCTTTCGGCGGACACAACATCTCTATTTGTATGTGGTGCTGAGGATCAAACCTGGGCCAAACGCATGCCAGGCGAGCGCACTACCACTTGAGCCATATCCCCAGCCCCCTTTTTTAACAATTTAATATGAAAAAATTATTTATTTTTTCCTTTTAATTGACACATTATAATTATACATAACAATGGGATTTGTATATTCATATGTGCACACAATAAAACAGTATGATTTGATCAATTTGATTCCCCAATACCTCCCCTTTCTCTCCCTTCCCTCCCCTGATCCCCTTTTCTATTCTACTGGTCTCCCTTCTATTTTTTTCTTATTTGTTCTACTTAGTTATACATGACAGTAGAACACATTTGGACACATTGTATACAAATGGAACGCAACTTCTCATTCCTCTGCCTGTGTGGGGTGCAGAATCACTTCAGTGGTATAATCATACATGTATCATACATGTATACATAGGGTAATAATGTCTGTCTCATTCTACCATCCTTCCCATCCCACAGCCCTCCCCCTCCACTCACTGTCCTCCATCCTTTATTTGTTTAAGAACCAGGCAATTTGTGCTGTAGGGTTTTCCTTTTTTGTTTATTTATTTATTTTTCAGTGCTAGGGATTGAACCCAGGGCCTCATGCGTTCATGCTTTACTACTGAACTGGGCCCCAGTCTTGTAGGGTTTTCCAGTCTGCATTTTGATGATTGCTGCCTCCTGTTATTGTTTAACCTGTTTTCTGTCCCTGTGTTTCTTATAAATTGGTAGTTAATCAAAGCAGGTTCTATGTGGGGGAAAGAAGATTCCCTTGGTGATGTGTCCCCCCTATGCAGCACATTAGAAGGCACATCATGCTTGTGGTCTCACTTTTTGTGATGTTAGTCTTGATCAGTAGTTAGGGGATATCAGCACAGTATACTCCAGTAGCCTCCTCAGTGGTCTCCCCAGTTTGCTCTTGATCCTAGCCCATATAAGATATCCTTTAAGGAGGGACTGAGCTGTGCATTAATTGGGCAGTTTTGCTGATCTTGGCTATCTGGTTTCTCTGGTCTCAGCTAGGACTCACACACTAGTTGAGTGTGTGGTTGTTTGATGTTGGATGACCTTCAATGGAATAGCTCATCTGCTGCTTGTGTCTCATGCTATAGAAGACTAACCCAAGTATAATCTTGTGGCAATCACCGTGGGTGAAGAGTCTCCCATATTTTAAACTATCTGACTCTTCATAAGATTGTTCTTTTTTAGTAAAACAAACTCTTCATTAGACTTCCAATTAGTTTCAATATGAACATTCAATACAGACACAATATGTGATAGATCTGACCTTTCTCAAGTCTTGGCAGTTCATTTTTGTCTCTTATGTAATAGGACAAAGTTTATTATTAACATTTTCTAGTCCTTGTACTCACATGGTTTTATACTTTCTGATGTGATTAAAGGTCTTTATCATTTTGTTCTTGTGCTTGTCAGTTCAATCGACACCAGAATTCTTTATTTCCTCTAATTTGTCTCATTGACTTTTCTACTTCCTGCATAATTCTTCTTTTCTTCTTTTTTCTTTTGACAGCCCAAGTGGATTTACAGACAGTCTTGCTTTAGTATATATTTGGGGGCGGGGGTTCAGGAGAAACATGGGGAGTTAGTGTTTATATGCTTTTGTGGTATTTTCTCAACAAATGTGGCCTTTAAAAGACCAAAGTCATGCTTGCTTTACCAGCACATATTATTAAAATTGGAAAGATGCAGGGAAGTTTAACATGGTTCTTGTGCAAGGGTGACAAGCAAATTCATGAAGTGTTCCACTTTTTTTAAAAAATTTTTTTAATATTTATTTTTTAGTTATCGGTGGATACAACATATTTGTATGTGGTGCTGAGGATCGAACCCGGGCCACACGCATGCCAGGCGAGTGTGCTACCGCTTGAGCCACATCCCCAGCCCAAGTGTTCCACTTTTAAGAGGAGGAGGAAATGGAAGGCACCAAGGTAGTCACTGACTAAGTTGGGAAATAAGAAAAAAGAGGGATGTTAAACTCAAGCACAGGTACATGGAAGTGTCACTCTGTAAAGTGCTATGAGACACAGAGTATTTTCCCCAGTGTTAGAAAAGACCTGACAAATTACTCATTTTGATCATTTAGAATATCCTTGGTCACAAATTATACAAACTATACATTGTGTGTGCGTATATGTTTTCCTTGACTTGAACAAATATTTAAATGTATCATATTCTGTAAATTATTTAAAATACTGATTTACTTAATACTAATGAAAACTTGTGGGATGCCTTAGGAGGTATTTAATTTATAGATTAAAAAAAATCTGAGGTCAAGAGCCTGTTTTTCCTCCAACTAGTGATAGATCAGAGGACGAGGCCAGGGCATACAAGCCTTACTCTATCCTCATAGGCTACCTGTATGCTTACCCTGTCCTCGAAGGCAGGATGGCTCATATCCTGAACCTAAAGGATGTTACATAATAAAATGTTTTGCTTGGAAATTAAAAATGAAAACACTAATACAGGCATGGTGAAGCATGCCTGTGATCTCAGTTATTTAGGAGACTGAGACAGGAGGATCACAGGTCCAAGGCCAGCCTGGGGCAACTTAGCAAGATCCTGTCTCAAAGTAAATGTAGCTTAGTGGTAAAGCTTCCCTGGGTTCAACCCCTAGTATCAAAGAAAAGATCATGCACATTTGAACATATACTCAAAATTTTATATTGAATTTTTGGGGTTTATGGTCTTTTCAGATGCCCTTCCATGAAATCTCTAGTGGTAAGTTGCCTCTAGTGGAGTAGGAAAAAACTAAGTATGGAGTCAAATATTACCCTGATTGGTCATCTGCTTGTGATAAAGTCACTTAGCTTCTTTAGGACTCAGTTTTCTCATCTGTGAAACAGGAAATATGGACTAGATAACTTTCCAGATATAATTATTTCTGTCATTCTGGAGCTAACAAACTGGCTGGGAAGGGAAAATGAATGATCACAAAAAAATTCAAAGCAACAAATCTTCCAATATTTATTATGAAATAATTTTCAACAGTTTAATATAAAAAGTTTTACAGTGACCACTTATATATCTACCACTTAAATTCTGTCATTGTTTTATTACATATTTATCTAACAATTTCTCTATCCATCCATCAATTCATCATTTAAAAAATGCCCCCCAACCCCTGCCTTTTTCAATATTGGAGATTGAACCCAGAGGCATTTTCCAGTGAGTCACATTCCCAGTCTTTTTTATTTTAATTTTTAAAACTTTGGAATAATTGGTTTTATTTGTTTTTCACTATAATTTAACCATACCATTTGTCTGTAAAGATAGAAATTAATAAATCAAAAGGTGTTGATTTGTAGACACTATACAAGACTCCTTCATTGTTCCCAATCACTATGTTTTAGTTTGCATATTTTTGAAAATTCTCAAACATTTCAAACATGCAAATATAGAGAGTGACAGAATAATTAAAACTGCACTTGCTGCCACAATTTACAAATGTTTACATATTTATTTATATTTATATATATTTATATATTGACTTCATATATATCCACACACATATGTATGTTTTTAAAACAATAAAAAATTTAGAGATTCAACTAAAACACAAGCAATCTTTTGCTCCATCTTTCTCTCCAGAGTCAACTATTATTTTATTTTTTATTTGATCTCATAAGTTATAAATGACAATAGTCAACTATTATTTTAAAGTTAGTAAACTTCTTTCAACTTTTGTCATTTAATATTACCCACTGTGGTCTTTCTCTTACTGTAATCCATGTTTCTCTATTTCCATAAATGACATATAGTATCAGACACGTTTTGGTGATACATACTTTGAACTTCTTGCTTTTCTTTTCTTTTAAAATTTTTTATTTGTTCTTTTTAGTTATACATGGCAGTAGAATGTATTTTGGCATATCAAACATATATGGAGCATAACTTCCCATTTTTGTGATTGTACATGATATGGAGTTACACTGGATGTGCATTCATACATGAACATAGGAAAGTTATGTCTGATTCAGTCTACTATCTTTCCTGCTCCCATCCCCCAGCCTTTCTTTTCATTTCCCTTTGCTTAATCCAGTGAACTTTTATTCTCCCCGCCACCACTTATTGTGAATTAACATCTGCATATCAGAGAGAACATTCGGCCTTTGGTTTTTTGGGATTGACTGATTTCATTTAGCATGATAGTCTCCAGTTCCATCCATTTACTGGAAAATTTCATTCTTCTTTATAGCTGAATAAGGTTCCATTGTGTATATGTACCACTTTTTCTTTATCCATTCATCTGTTGAAGGGCACCTAGGTTGGTTCCATAGCTTAGCTATTGTGAATTGAGCTACTATAAACATTGATGTGGCTGCATCATCATAGTATGCTGATTTTAAGTCCTTTGGGTGTAAACTGAGGAGTGGGATAACAGGGTCAAATGGTGGTTCCATTCCAAATTTTCTGAGGAATCTCACTACTGCTTTCCATAGTGGTTGCACCAATTTGCAGTTCTACCAGCAATGTATGAGTGTACATTTTTCTACACATCCTCACCACTGTTTATTGTTATCTGTAGTCTTGATAAATCTCATTCCGACTGAGATGAAATCTCGGTGTAGTTTTAATTTGCATTTCTCTAATTGCTAGAGATGAAGAACATTTTTTTCATACATTTATTGACCAATCATATTTCTTCTTCTGTGAAGTGTCTGTTCAGTTCTTTTGTCCACTTATTGATTGGGTTATTTGGTTTATTTGTTGTTGTTGTTGTTGTTGTTTGGTGTGTGTGTGTTAAGTTTTTTGAGTTATTCATATATCCTGGAGATTAATGCTCTATAGGAGGTGCAGGTGGCAAAGATTTCTCCCATTCTGTATGTTCTCTATTCATGTTCTTGATTGTTCCTTTTGTTGTGAAAAAGTTAGTTTGATACCATCCCACTTATTGATCCTTGATTTTGCTTCTTGCACTTTTAGGATTCCTGTTGAGAAATCTGACATGATGGAGATTTGGGCCTACTTTTTCTTCTTATAGGCTCAAAGTCTCTGGTCTAATACCCAGGTCCTTGATACACTTTGAGTTGAGTTTTGTACAGGGTGAGAGATAGGAGTTTAATTTTAATACAAAACATGAAATTAAAGAAAAGCACACAAGTCCAAGTTTTTATTACTATATTTAACAGTCCTAAAATTACTCTGTCAGGGGGCTAGAAAGGTTTCTAAATGCTTACTCTTAATTTCTGAACTCATTGTTACATAAGAAGATAATAATGAACTTGGACTGGTCTGCAGGCTACTCTTTGAGTAACACCACTGTAAATGCCTAGAATATTTTGTATCTTTTCTCTCCTTAAAACTTCACCTCTTTACCCTTCCTCAGTCTCAGCTGAAGGCTTTGGAAACACTGAAAGAAAAGAAGAGAGATTTCACAAGATCTTTCTAAAATTTCTACTTGTCTACCAGAATCTGTGCTCATACACACTAGTTTTTCTCATGCCACTTAATGGACAAATTGCTCTGCCTCTAGCAAGGGCAATCCCTGTGCCTGTACCCTAGTGTGAAGCCTTTAAACCCAGGATGCTGCTCATTGCCAGCATACAATCATGCTGTTATTCTACCTTAGATAACCTCTCTTGATCTGCTTGTTCTCTTATGCCACCTATCACCTTATCTCTCTGTCCCCTTCCCACAAAACTTTGTTTAGACTAGCCACCCTCATTTTCTTTCCCTAATTATGTCTTGGATCTGCTTTAGGCAGATTTTTCCATTCCCAACACTGCACTGAAACTGCTCTCTTTAAGGTCACCAGTGGTTTCCAGATTTCCAAATCCAGTGGTCATTTCACGGTTCTTATTTTTCTTGGCCCATCAGCAACATTTGACAGGTGATGCCCCTCTTCTTTTTTTTTTTTTTTTAATTTTTTTTTTAATATTTATTTTTTAGTTCTCGGTGGACACAACATCTTTGTTTGTACGTGGTGCTGAGGATCGAACCCGGGCCGCACGCATGCCAGGCGAGCGTGCTACCGCTTGAGCCACATCCCCAGCCCGATGCCCCTCTTCCTTGAAACACTTTCTTCTCCTGTGGGCCAGGACGCCATTCCAGTTTTCTTTCCTCCTACTTCCCTGGCCTTTCCCTTTCAGTTTTCCTTGGTTGAGCTGAAAATATTGGAGTGTTCTGTTTCTACAGGATCTCATTCAATCTCATCACTTTAAATACCATGTATAGGTTGATGAATTTCAAATTCTTTGACTTCTCTCCTGGTGCCCAGACTGCCTACTGCCATCTCACATTGAAAGTCTCATGAGCTTCTGAACACCTCAACTCTTTTTTTTTCTTTTTCAGAAAATTTTTATTAGTGAATTATAGTTATACATAATATCGGGTTTCATTTTGATGTAGTTATACAATCATGGAATATAATTTGCTCCAGTTCAGTCCTCAATACTTCTCCTTTCCCTTTCCCTCCTCTCTGCCTGGGTTCCTATTCCTTTTCCTTTATTCTACTGATCTTTCTTCTATTTATTTATAGTTTTTAAAAATTAATGCATTATAGATACACCTAAAGGTAAAATTCACTGTAGTATATTCATATACATACTTAGGAAAATTTGGTCTGTTTCATTCAATTGTTCCTCCCTTTTCCCATTCCTCTCACCTTCCTTTCAATCCCTTCCCCTCTACTCCACTGATCTCCCATTTTTATGGGATTCCTCCCACCCTCTTTTTCTTTATTTGGGTCTAACTTTCACATATGAGAGAAAATGTTCAACACTTGACTTTCTGGGACTGGCTTGTTTCAGTTAGCATGATGTTCTCCAATTGCCTCCATTTATGAGCAAATTCCATAATTTCATTCTTCTTTATGACTGAGTAAAACTCCTTTGTGTATATATACCACATTTTCTTTATGCATTCATTTGTTGATGGACATCTATTCTGGTTCCATAACTTGGCTGAGCACCTCAAATCCTAACAGGTCCAAGCATATTCCCAGGTTATTTCCTTCTATTCCCAACCACCTTTACAGCTCTCTTGTTTTAGTTAAAAGCAACTTCACCCTTCCAAATCCTAAAACATGGACATCATCATTGATATCTTTTTTCACATCCTACATTCAATCCCTTAGCAAATCTTATTCACCAATCTCAATTTAGGGAGATCTCAAGGATGAGTTTTTTTTCTTTTTTTGCATAAAGGTTCAAAATAGAAATATTAGTATGCTAATACTATCATTACACCTATTAAATATGAAAGGTGGAAAGTGAGCAACCTCTACTCTGAATGGTTGCAGGAGATTGCTAGAATGTGAATTCTCAAGTGCTACATAGACAAGAGGTGAGGCGACTTTGTGAAGAGGTAAAGGGGGAGAGGACTTACTAACAATGGAATTATTGTTTCAGAGGATACATGGGAGAAGGCTGGGGAGAAACAAGAATGATACATCAACATCATCATCATCACATTGCTTAATATCTCAACAGAAAATAGGAAGACACAGGTGCATTCGTGAATGCACTAATACATATGGCAATATTAACAATAATTTAATGCCAAACCAAGGTAATCAATAATTAAGTCCTGAATTGTAGCTAGTTCATATAAATTGAAGAAAATGAACAAATATTTTACCATTCCATATGTGCAGTACTTGGTAATCACATTCATTGAGACAGAAAGTAGAGTGGTGGTTACCGGGCTGAGATGAGGGAAAAATGGAAAGTTCATGCTTTATGGGTCTAGTGTTTCAGTTTAGGAAGATGAGAAAGTTCTGGAGATGAACAGTTGTGATGGCAGCACAACAATGTGAATGTATTTAATGAACTACAGTACTTAAAAATGGTTAAAATGTAAACGTTATGGCATGCATATTTTACATAAAAAATAATTGACATAGCATACATTTTAATAGTGGCTAACACAAATGAGTTCAGAGAATGGTAAGTGTATGCCCTAACAGAGTCCAGCACTGGGGAAAGTGCTCATTAAACCTCCTTATTTAATTCTCACACAACCTAATCAGGAAGGTATTACTGTCTCCTTCTCTCTCTCTTTTTTCTTGTGGTGCAGGGGATGGAATCCAGGACCTTGTGCATGCGAGACAAGCACTCTACCAACTATACTGTCTCCATTTTAAGGGAAGGAAAGCTGAAAGTTAGAGGCTTATTCAAAACGATATGGCTGATAAGTAATGGAGCTGGCAATGATAGCCAAGTGTTTCTCCAAAGTCTATGTGCTAACTATATCACGTGGAAAAGGGGAGACGTAAACTCTTTAAAGATGTTTGAAGCTTGCCAGGCATGATGGCACACGCCTGTAATCCCAGGGGCTCAGAAGACCGAGACAGGAGAAACTTGAGTTCAAAGCCAGCCTCAGCAAAAGCGAGGCGCTAAGCAACTCAGTGAGACCCTATCTCTAAATAAAATACAAAATAGGGTTGGGAATGTGGCTCAGTGGTTGAGTGCCCCTAGGTCCAATCCCCAGTACCAAAACAAAACAAAACAAAACTAAACAAAACAAAAAAACCCAAACAAACATACACACAAAAAAATCCCCCCAAAAAACAACAACAACAACAACAACACCAAAACCAAAACAACAAAAACAAAAAAGCCATTTAAGGAACCAGTGGTGGAAATAGGTGGCTGAGGCTTGGATTGAAAGAACCATGCTCAGTTTGTGCACTGTGAAAGACTCTGCTTTACTCGCCCACCTCACCCACCATTCCTGCACACAGAGGCAATAGCTACTGACATGGGGTATCATCCTCTGGGTAATGCACATCAGAATATCATTTTAGAAATAAAATTAAAAATGTATATTTATACTTTAGAAATACGAGTGCTTTATAAATACAAAGCATTAAAATGATTTAGGTTTTACAAAGCAAGATTGGAAAGAGGAACAGTTTTATCAGACTGGTCTCATAAAGCTTACAGACTGCCAAAACAACAGTGCCAAAAGGGAATTAGGTACAGACAACTCAAGGAAGCTTTGTAAACCGCCAAATTGAACTTCTCTTCTTTTCTCACTGAAGCATGTTTTGGAAAATCTATGTATGTATCCTATTGTATAGAGAACTTCAAAAGACTAAAGTGGACCACTGGAGAAACCTCAGAATATTGTCTTGAGAATACTTCAAATATTTTCAAAACACATCAGCATAAAACATCTGCACTGTAAATTAAAGATGCCAATTGGGTTGCCAGTAAAGGCAAAGTTTAATATTCCCAGATGTTATTATATAGTATCTATGATATGTTGGCTGAGTAGGGAATGCACATTTGTACATCACAGTATTTTTTCAAAATGTAAATTTAACCCCTGGAGATATAACAATAGCAAGGCTGAATAAATTGTCTGAAAAATAAAATTCATATTTCTTTTTTTATTGTTAATTTTAAAAGTGGGGAAAGGAGAGTGAGAAAGCTAATTCCTCTATCAAATGGCTTTTTAAAAGTTGAGAGTACCTCTGAAATGTTAAAAAGCATAAATGGATCTGAAATGAACAGCTTTTCATTTTATCACTGATTATTTCTGTTCCCAGACATTTATGGACACACAAAAGAGTCTAGCTATGCTCAATTACTTAATAACTATTTTTGAGGGACAGTGATAGCATACACCATTTTAAAAGCATCCTATATTTTAAGACAATTCAACGAATTCCATGTATAATATTTGTGGCAAAATGAAGCATGATAATTTCACAATTCTAAAGAAGCTACATCTACATTAAAGAAATATTGTGGAGAATTTAGTGATTCACAGCACCCTTTCCCTGGTGGAAGTTGGTAGCAAGGATATAGTAGTGGAAACAGTTTTATTCTGGAAGCTTTCTCCTATTTCATTTCATTTGAAATAGAACTTCACTGGTGATTTACAAAGAGCATTTTTAAGTGCAAAGTTATTTAGGTTAATCCAAAGAACAATTTCTATGTAGTTACTGTCTAGTTCAAATATAAAAAGATTTTGAACTCAAAACATTATTATTGAAAGTAGAAAGTTGTTAAGTTTAAAATTATTTTTTAAGTTGTAGATAAACACAATACCTTTCTTTAAATTTATTTTTGTGTGGTGCTGAGTATCAAACCCAGTGCCTCACACATGCTAGGCAAGTGCTCTACCGCTGAGCTACAACCTCATCTCCAAAGTTGTCAAGTTTGTGTGTCTTTTACATAGGTAATATAACCAAGAAACCTCTAAATACTCTGGCATTTTGCAAAATTTTCAAGGTAGGGGTCAGAAAACCTGTTGCTGACCAGTTGTGCAACCTTGGGAAATACTTTCAGCTCTTTGGAGTTATTGTTCTTAACTTTAAAAAAGAGCAGGTTGGGGACTGGGGTTGTAGCTTAGTGGTTGAGCACCTGCCTCACATGTGTGAGACATAGGGTGGATCCTCAGCACCACATAAAAATAAATAAGCACAATAAAGTCATTTTTCAAAAAATGAGCAGGTTGGGTCAGATTAGTTTTTCTGACTTGCTTCATCTCTGGAGAATTTTCTTTCAACATTTTTTTTTTTTTCTGGGAACTCCTAGTTGGGGAACTACTGCTTAACCTCTGGGGTCAATCTAAGGACAAATGTACACTGTCTATTAGAGTTAGGCTAAGATCATGGAATTCCCAAAGTTTCCTTTCACCTCTAACAGTCCATGACCATATGACTTGTTGGTGCCATCCTTCTATCATCAACAGTGACTTACGGGGGTGCCAATAATTTTACCATATTGAGTTAAGGCAAGGGAAATACTAAAATATTTTGACGATTCCTGTCCAATCTGGCTGAGCAGGTGGGTCAGGCAGATAAAATTAAGTAAACAGAGTAATGCATCCTGGGTGGGAATGATGAGTAGAAACATGGTGTTTGGGAAGGTCTTTACTTGAGAGAGGTGAACAAGGTAGAAGAGGGGATAAGTTCTTAATAGATGGGATAAATGTAGTCACTGGACACATGGGGGCTGAAATATGCAATGCTTGTCTTGGAATAATGAGTAGGGCAGTTTGGCTGGGAAAGAATTGTTTTATTATTTAATGAGCCTGTAATCCCAAATTGTGCACAGCAGCTTAGCTGTTATTTTAGTGAATATGGTAGCTATTATTGCTATATTTAGCCAGTCTGTGGTACATCAGACTATCCAACTGTTTACAATTACTTTTATTAACTCTAGGGAAATTATTGATGTGTCTCAGAATGTAACATTGACACAGTAGAACAATTGACAAATATTTATTGAATCTATATAGTGTGCAACTCTTTATGGCACATAAAGCTGCATTGGAAAGGTTCTTGCCCTAAGGGACTGAAGTAGTTGCTGTTACCACATGGCCTCAAGGACAAAAACCAGAATAAAATATAGTATCATTAGCACTTTAAAAAGTAAATCTGTCAGCAGCCCATACTTTAAAAGGTGATCTTATCCATACCCATGATGAGAAAGATCACTTGTTACACTTACAACCCCTAAAGCTCGAACCCTGGTCCAGGCCACTTCTCACAAGCTCTGGGACAATAATCCTTTCTTTTCTTCACACAGTGGATGAAACAAACACACCAAACACGTCAAACTTTAAGTTCCAAGTAGAATACATGATCTTCCTCCTCTCTACCCTCCACCAGCAAATTCAGGGAAAGCAGAAACCACTTCTATTGCCATTTCCATCTCACACACACATGCACACACACCACCATCACCACCACAAACCAACCCCCAAATCCAAAACCCCAAATGAAAAGCCTCTAACAAGCCAAATCAAAATGAAGTAAACCAAACCATCCTTTCTTGGTGGATGGTTACTACTTCCAACAGCCCAGTCACCACTAGCTTAGACAATTTGAGCCCTGAGAGAGGAGCATGATGAGATGAGGGAAGTCTGTGAACAGGAATTGGGTAGAGATAAAGGTCTGGCAAGAAGCTTGTTTCTCTTGTTCACTGTGTTTCTACAGGACCTACCACACTACCCAGCACTTAGTGATTATTCAGTAAATACTTATTAAATTAAGTAGAAATTTGCCCTAGTATGGAAATTATTGTTTTGTCAAAAGGAGAGGGGGTATATTAATATTCATACTTTTGTTCTTTCTTGGATAGCATGAACTTTGATTTGCAGATCCCACTTCCACAACCCTGTTCACACTGGGAATGGAACCCAGGGCCACACACATACTGTAAAACGCTCTTCCACTGAGCTACATCCCTAACCCCCATCTGCACATTCTTAAACTAGCTCTTTATTTATTTATTTAATTGGTATAGCTATGGGAAGGAGTTGGAAAGGCAGAGAGAAAGAGGAAGGGGGTCCAAAATGAGTGAAAATTTAAGAAGAAAAGCAAGAACTAACAAGGAATACAGAGGGATAGTGCTATAGTTTGGGTCTGAAATGTTAAGGCCCATGTGTTGAAGACTTGGTCAGTAGGCTGTGGCACTTTTGGGAAGTCGTGAAACATTTAGGAGGTGGGACCTAGTGGAAGAAAGTTAGGTAATTGGGTGGTTTTCTTTTGGGGGATGTAGGGATTCTAGCCCCTCTCTTTTTGCTTCCTGGCCAGCAGGAGGTAAACAACTTTGCTCTTCCTCAAGCTCTCTGCCATGATGTTTTAACCCACCACAAGCCCCAAAATGATGGAACCAAGAGACTGTAGACTGGAACCTCTGAAATGGTGAATCAAAGTAAAACTTCCCTCCTTTTAAGTTGATTTTCCTGAGTATATTATCATAGTAACAGGAAGGGAACACAGTAAGGAAGGTTTGAGATGCGTAGAGAACTATCAGATATGCAGACAGCATAAGAGCAGAAGGAGCATTTTGGCAAGATGAGCCTGGTGGTCCTCTGTGGAATGATACAAATTTGGGAGACATTGGCAACAGGAAGATGAAGTTGATCTTGTTAGAGTCTGTAAACAAGTCAGGATGGCGCCTGGCAAATGTTAGAGTCTGTAAACAAGTCTGGATGGCGCCTAGCATTTTGCCAGAGGGAGTGGTTTGTGAAGTAACGCCAGCGAGCCATTAAGTGTGGAGATTCCTTATTGGTTGACTGCTGTATTGAGTTTATGTTAATTAGATAAGCTGTGTGGAATGTATAAATACCTCTCCTGTCCTACAATAAACGGCTCCCACTCCTGCTGTATCAATGTACACAAGTTGCTCGTCACCCCCCAGTTATTTTGCTGCAGCCGGACTGCGGCAATCTCACAGGGCATGGTGGCATATGCTTGTAATACTTGGGAGACAGATGCAGGAGGATCACAAGTTTGAGGCCAGCCTGGGCAATTTAGCAAGATCCTGTCTCAAAATAAAATTTAAAAAGAGCTCAGGTTTAGCTCAGTGGTAGAGTACTTGTCTAATATGTGTGAGGTCCTAGGCCCAATCCCTTGTACTGGGAGAATAAAAAAGAATGTATCTTCAAATCCTAACACAAAGTAATGGCCTGGGTTACAATGGTAGTGACTATATAAAGAAAATGAAAATATAGAAAATGAATGATATTTTATTATTTCACAGCAGAAATTGTATCTAGGCATTTTCATTTACAACAAATATGTATACTACAATGGGATGTTTTCTGAAATATTCATGAATGATATCTTGTATTGTTTTTCTTGAGGGCACTTTTTATTTATTAAAAACATATTAAATGATATGTAATTATACTGATATAATTAGTTGAACTTTTTGTTATTAAAAAGGCAAACTGACACTTTTATTTCCTGCAAAGCTGTGGTTTAGATAACCCGAAAAACTGTTTTATTAAAAAACACTTGGAAATTTAGGATAAAATAAAAACATTCCCACGCATCAAAAATGAAGAAGGAATTGAAAACCAAAATGGTGTGGTGGAAGAGGATATTATGTCTGCCCTGGAGAGTTTGTTGGTCTTGTTAACTTAGAACCTTGGTTTCATTATACCATGTAGGAGCACAAGAGGCCTTCATCCAGGGACAGGTTAGGTTCCCCCTCATAATGCTGAAACTCTGGAAAGGTTTGTACTCTTTTCTAGGGAAAGAGCAAGCTAGCAAAATGTGCCTAACAACATAGGGAGGTAATAGGGAGTTTGATTTTAACTTGTGCTCTGAGTGAAATGAAACAGTATAATTTAAAGTTCTTAACCATGAACCCTCGTATGAATTTGTCATTTGAACCTATATCAACTGTAGGGACCCAGGAATTCTCCACACTGAAAAAATCAATCTAAAGAAAAGTAGTGAAAACTAGACTAATGATGACCGCCACAGGGTGATTTTCTAGAGGGGTATAAACTTAACCTTAGTTGCATATAAATTCCACACAGCAAGTTGTGCAGATTAAAATTTATGAAATACACAAGGGAATAATCTACAATGAGCAAGATTTAGCAGATTTATCCATTGGTGTGATTAGATCTCAAGAAGTCAAATTAATGAAGCATTAGAGACTATAAAATATCTGATTTATACAAATTTAGACTTCAAGGAAGAAATTTAAAATATAAGAGAACAACAAGTCATTAACATTTTTAAAAAGGTATTTTGGGACATCATTTTGGGCAAGTTGTTAAGAAAGCAGAGGGAGTTGGGCAGAAGTAGGGCTAAGACTAATAGTTGAGAGGTATCAGCTCTCAAAGCATAGTGTCTAAGGGTTTATTTTAGTCCACTTCCATCCTGTTCAGTTAGTGCTTACATTAAAAATGTCAGATTTTCTGGGGTGAGGCACGGTGGTGGGGATCCCCATTAAGTGGTGATAATGTAAGCCAATGACCCAAGAACAGTACTTGTGAGATTCTGTGCAGTTGGAAGCAAGGCCTCAGCTACCAGGTAGAGTACAGGGAAGGTGTTGTTGGGGAATGGGGTGGAGGATAGCATCTGACAAAAACTGTGATGATTGTCAAGATCTAGTCAAGAGGGCTTGAGTATAGGGCAGATGGATATCTTCAGAGAGAAATAGGTGACAAATAAATTAGGAAACAAGTCCTGTTATTCAGATTGGGTATGCATGAGGAAGAGGCAGCAGGAAAGAAAAAAGTTCAAGGTTTGGACTATGGAGCCCCATACAACAGACATAAAATAATAAGACTAACTCTGCACCCCAGATACGGATAGGAATTAGGTTTTCACCATGCCATCAGGGTTGGTTAGGATTTGTTCAGAATTTGAGCAAACATGGGGACTAAATTTGGGTGGAGTTCCCTAAGGAAGGCACAGATACTACTGACTGTATTTGTATATTCACTTATCTCTGGACTGTGCATTGTCTTAAAGACTTAAAAAATGAAAAACCTTAATCAGTTTTGAATAATAAAACAATGGTCATCCCCCCTAATTTACTACAAAATATTCAAAATATTTATTTTTTGCACGTACTATGACTTCCTGTTAAATGAATACTGTATCTTGGGGAACACATTCATGATAAATCCATCTAACTCTCTTGGCTATCTGGCTTCCACTGTCATTATAATTTTTTTAAAGATGTATATGAAGAAAAGCACATTTTCCTATGCTGATAAAGAAAAGTGATTTTTCATTTTAGGAAAATGAAAAACAACAGGACTTCTCAGAACAAACTATAGGTCGATTCTAGAGTTTTCCCCCAAGGTTTAGATGTTTTCTGTTTGAGAGATGGAATCCTAGTTAGCCCTGTCCCTACCCTAACTGCCTGCCATGTTGTTGCTCATTTTCAGGCTCAGTCTCGATAAGCTGCTCCCTTCTGGAAAGAGGCTGCAGCTGCCCCATACCAAGGGTTGAGAGGTTGCTTCTGAGAGACGCAGGGTCTTTTCCACCCACCAATGTCAGACCTTTTGGGAACTGATGCTTTTGATTGCATTGAGATTCCAAAAGCTCCTGCATATTTTGACTCAAATGGCTGCTTGTTTTTCTCCCTTGCCTGCAGCAGGGACCCCACTCTTCCTTATGGTCCCCTCTATCTGTCCCTGCTGGAGCTGTGCTGTGGAAACACTGGGAATATTCTGATGAGATTATCCAGAGTTGGAAAATTCTGTTTCCTGTTAAAAAAAAAAAAAAACAAAAACAAACAAACAAACAAGCAACAACAACAACAACAACAACAAAAACCCTCAGCTGCTATGTTTGACTTTTAAGGCAAAGAAGAGGCTAAGGAAAATTGAGTTTTAGAGTGTTCTAAAATTTCCAAAGTGCTGGGTGCAGTGGCACACATCTGTAATCCCAGCGGCTCCAGAGGCTGAGGACCCGGAGTTCAAAGCCAGCCTCAGCAAAAGCAAGGCAATAAGCAACTCAGTGAGACCCTGTCTCTGAATAAAATGCAAAATAGGGTTGGGGATGTGGCTCAGTGGCTAAGTGAGTTCAACCTCCGGTACTTCCCTGTCCCTGCCCCCCCCCCCCAAAAAAAAAAATTTCCAAAGTGTGTTCCCAACTACAGCTAGCTCTGAGAAATCTTGTTGGTAAAAAGGATTGGTTAAAATGTTTTTCTTGTAGTTTCTAAGTTCTTTTTCATAGAAAAAGTTCTCTAGAACTTTCTTTCTTCATTTTTGGCTTTTGTGACTTCCCTTTTTTAAATGCTTCTCCTACCTCCTTCATGTCCTAAAACTGTGTGTTTTCCAAGGGTCAGGCCTCTGCTTGTGGTTCTTTCTTATATTCTCTTTCTTGGAAATCACATCCAGCTGTTGGTTTCAACCATCTCTCACTTCCTAATCTCTCTCCTGGCTCAAGTTCTGCATGGCAAAATGCCTCCAGAATGTTTCACTTGTATTGTGCTGCCATCTCAAATTCAACATGTCTATATTTCTCTTTCCACAGAATGTACTCCTTTCTCACTTCCCCAAGGACTGATTATTTAAGTTATGATTTTGATTTTTGATGGAAAAAATATACTTTTATAAATATTACGGGCTTCACCCTAATAAAACTGTGTCTTTGGGCTTTATTTTCATTGTCATAGACATTGGGGGAAAGAGTCCCTGAAAACCTAGGAGTCAAATCTGTATCTGTATAATGCACTATATATCTAGATTAGGAGAAACTATGGTGGTAGACAGAATACCACTCTAAAAGTCCCTTTTTAATCACAGTCACCACAATTTAGTCATCAAGGTTATTATTTAACATTTAAAATGTTAAGTGACTTGCCAAAAGCAAATAACCTTTATATACTCACACAATAACCAGTTACAGTCTGTAAATTTAGGGAAAACTCCATTTTAATAGCAATAAAGAAGATTAAATACTCAGGAATAAACAGAGTAAAAAATGTGCATAACCTAGAAGTGAAAAAATTAAAACACTCCTCAAAGGCAGAAAAGAAGACTCAAGTAAACAGAAAGACATCTTCTATTCTTGCACAGAGTGAGTCAACATTGTAAAGATGCCAGTTTACTTTAAGTCAATTTATAGATTTAATGTAATTCCAATAAAAATACCAAGAAGCTTTTAAAAAATGGAGCTATATAAGTTGATACAAAGTTCATGTGGAAAAATAAACATGTAAGAATAGTCAGGTTAACACTGAAAAACAAAAATGGCAAGAAAAGAAGACATTGAAGAAGATAAAAATACTTCATGTAGAAAATAAGGGGATTTTAAAAAAATAAACATTTATCTACTCATTTGTTTCAAAGAAATACAGGAAGGATAAAACAGAAATAAAGAGATTGGTTTCTACAGGGACTGAATGGGAATGGCATGGAGAGAATGTATAGAAAGAAAGTGACTCTTCTCTCTGCAGATCTTTTGTATACCTCTGATTCTTGTACATGGTGATGACACGCACACCTGCTCCTGCCGCAGTCTTGGCTGGGCACAGAATCACGAGCCACCACACAGCTTTGTAGATTCAAACAGCAATTCTTTATTCCCGAACTCACACCGGCCTCCGCACACGTTCTGGGGCAATCCCAGTTCTCCTGCCACCCAATTCACCTAGTACACGAGGCTTATTTCCCAAAATGCTCTCTGAATCTCACGAGAGTTCAACAGGAGCTTAGGCAGCAGGAACGCCCTAATTCCAGCAGCAATAATCCTCAACATCGAACTTCCCTAAAATCCAAGGTCTTAAACTGGGAACGCCTTGTCTTAAACCGGGAACGCCCTAAACCCAAGGATTGGGATACTTCCTCAAACTGCAGGATACACCCTAATCCTGGATCCACCCTCGTCCTTGGGCAGGGTCACCTAACATGCAATGTCAACAGCGAAATTAACATGGGGTACGCTGGCAAGGAAATTTCCTACTTGGTAATGGCCCTCAGCATGCTCCCCAATAAGTATAATCAACAACAGCCAGGATGTGGGGAAACCCCAAATGGAATATGAAGAGTGAGGAATGAACCTAAGTGTATTAAATGAACAACATAATAACACTGAGGTGTGTGTGAAAGGAAAGAACTAACCTGAGTAACTTGGAAAATATTATTGGGACTATAAACTATAAGACCAAAAAAAAAAAAAAAAAAAAAAACAACAACCACCCTGCACATAAATATTGTACTTTAGTTGGTAATTTGTTTCTCATGGGGAGATGGTTTGCAATTCTGGAACTATTTTGTGTATGTACTATGATTGAACAAATAAGAAAATACATTGTGGATAATGAGAACCAGGTGTCTCACTGTCAGGGAAAGAAGGTACAAATGAGTAAAGGGTTAGAATGAACTTTATGGTATTGGATTAAAATTGAGGGTATCAGCATGAACTCCTGTCTTGCTTTGTTTTGTTGTTTGCTTCATTGGGGATATAACCCAGTACTTTGCATATCCTAGGCAAGTGCTTTATCACTTACAGCCCCATCCCAAACACATGGTTTTATATACATACATATAGACACAGTTTAAAAAATAAATGTAGATGTGTGTGTTTGTGTGTTTGTGCACAAATATGTATTTCCTGTCTTTGTCTGCTAAGAAGGCCCAGAAGCAATGAGAATCCAATAGAATTGGGCATACCTAGCAACCAGATCTTGATTTCTGAGTATCATTCTTCACTTAAAAAAAAGGGAAAATAGAACATTTTCTAGTGCCAGAAAAAAAGAAAATGAAAAAAAAAAAAAGAAAGAAAGAAAAGAAGAAGAAGCCAGTCACAGTGGTGCTTGCTTGTAATCCCAGTGGTTCAGGAGGCTGAGGCAGGAGGATTGGCAAGTTCAAAACTAGCTTCAGAAACTTAGGGAGGCCTTGTATCAAAATAAAAAATTGAAAAGGGCTGCCATGTGACTTAGTGGTGGTTGAACGCTCATGGGTTCAATCCCTAATACAAAAAATAAATAAATAAATAAAATAAGCTAGCAAAATATTTCATATTGACCAACATCTTAAAATGACTATTTTGGATAATTTTGAAGAGTTAAATGGTTTGATGTTCTCATTTTATCTAGAAAGGGCAAAGTAAGAGTTGCTATGACCAGAAGCATGTTGTATGTTGTGCTTCTGAGGGATTCTGATTTTCAAGCATGTGCCAAAATAAGGTTTTTCAGAAACCCTGTGAAGGCTAAGAAATCTGAAGAGTTTTGGGGTCACTGAAAGTGGTACTTCCTATCAGCTCAAGCAATTATTTTTCAGATATGCAATTTTCAGAAACACATTTGGTATCCTGGTAAAGGCATTTTGCTTAACCCAAAGAACTGTGATAGCTGTCACAACACAGTAACTTAAACCATTTCTTCAGTAACATTGCCTATGACATTGAATGGGCTTGGGAACAATTTCATTAGCACTTATTACACTGTATTGAAATGGCCCATTTGCTTGTCCATCTTATTGATTGGATTATAAGCTCCTGGAGAACATACATTGAATTTTGTTCACTATAGTATATCCAGGGTCTACTTGAGGGCCCAGAATTCCAAAGTGGGATCCAGTAGTTACCTAATGAATGGATGAACCAATGAGTGAATGAATTCCATGTTCTTATATAGATTCTGATTTGAAAAGGAGGTAAAGAAAAATGATGATGGTCACATTGTTCAGCATTACCTTCAAAGTGCTGGCTTTACCTCAGAGGTGATCATTTCTTCATCATATGATCTTCATCCTCAAAGTGTCTCAAAGTGCTCAGGAATATTTTCCAATTTCTGGTGTTTTAGGCCTCTTTACTAGTTGTTTGTGACACACATGTGTAAACTAATTTAAGATTCCTTAATCATTGTAAGCTATTCCTTCAGCTTTTTTTAAGGGTGATACAGTAAAATATGACAATCAGATAAGATTTAAAATCAACTGGCTCACAAAGTTTGTCAGTTTCTCTCTCTTGGACACATGACTCAGTATTCAACAATAGAAGTTATACATCAAGATGAGTCTTGCCCATCTGTAGACATTCTTAACTAAGGACTGGGTAACCAAAAGGTAATGTATTTTGTAGGTTGTTTTGTCTGCACATGTTCTTCTCTCATTATTACTATAGTAGTAAAGCTCTTCCATGGAATGAGAAGCTGGTTTAAGATAGCTCTCAGCAATATAATTAATGAGACCTATATGATACAAGACCTGGATGAAGAGCTGTCTCCATATTATTCACCTTTTAAAAAGTTCTACTTAAGATGTACATTTTTTTTCCAAAATGGTGAAAGTGGAATTAAAAAATATTACAGAAAGCTCAGAAGATAGAAAAAAGAAAATTGAAATCTCACTTCCCCTGGATAACAACAATTTCATCACACTTGAGAAATCTCACCCAACTTTTTTTCTTATACATATTTTAACATAGTTGCATTCTCAATAAAATACATTTGTATTCTGAAGTTTTAATATACCATTTCATCATTCACATTTCCATGCTGATATATAGACTTCAAACATGTTAATTATAGCTTTAGAATAAATATGTTCTTGTTAGCCAGGTCTAGAAGGATAAGACAATTGTGTGACGTGTTTTTGTTTTGTGTGAAAACCTGTAAGTTCACTGCTGTAGTGATTTAGAACTGAGTTAGCTCAATGCAATTTTATAGTAGTTTTATATAGTAATTTTAATGGAGGGGTCCTCAGCTCTGTTTTAAGTTAGCACAATGTCTGAATTCCTCTCCCTCTCCCCAGCCCAAGAAGCTGTAAGGAAGGCATCATTACATCTTACTACTCCCTTTATGGAAATGAAAAATATTAAATAGCTTAAGAGACTTGTCTAAGTTTTAAAAGAAGTGGTAAGTGTGGTATAGCACTCTTTATTCTTACTGTGCACAATGATACCATGATTTTGACTGCTTGGAGAATTTTCTCCTAGTTTCCTTCTTGTGACAGGGTCCATCCTTTCACCACTGCCCCCTGGTCCTGGTCACTCTGATCCATTTGCTAGGACTGAGTATTGAATTTAGGGATGAGAACATCCAACATCCAAACATGACAATTATAATTCTTCCCCAGGATTAACATGTGGAAATCAGAAGAGAAATCCTCTTTATTCTTGGGCTTGCCAAGCTGGGCAGATGTCAAGTTGGTGTTGCTGGCAGCCTTTTTCCTGCCACTTGGGAGAACGTGTGTCTTCAGTTAAAAAGAACAAAGCTGTATAGAGATGAGAGGTAGAGAGACAGAGAGCTGGTGCGCCAAGCTGGTTCCCGGAGCTCTTCATTCAGATCTGAGAATTACCCCAATATCTTTTCTACCACAGTGATACAATACACTTATACTCACTTCAGCTAGGTGTTTTTATAACTTGTAACCACGAAAGTACACTAATACAGTTGTTGTGACTGTAGATAAGACATTATCTCTCCCAGGGAAGAGCACAGTCAGTAGATATGGTAAACAAACCCAGCCCCTAATAATAAGTTTTGAAAGTGAGCAACAGATAGGCCCATTTGGAAAAATATTTTGGAAATTAGCATTTTAATATCTTTTGAAAAATCAGAATATTTGAAAATTCTTAGTTCACAATAATCATTAATGTGGATATTTCTCAAAGTGCAGTTAAATATACTGTAGTTTATGTGATAGTGTATTAACCTAAAATACAAGGGGATATGATCAGAAAGTGAAAAACAGGGCAAGAATGTAATAGTCCTTGATTGTGATTTCTTAGAAATTTGAAAAGGGAGGAAAGGAGTTGAGAGATATAAGGATAAATAACTGCCAAATTTCTGTATCCTCTAAAAAATTGTTTTGACCGAATATGGTGGCACATGGCTGTAATCCCAGGGATTGAGAAGGCTGAGGCAGGAGGATGACAAGTTGGAGGACAGCCTCAGAAACCTTGAGAGATGCTGTCTCACAACAACAACAACAAAAAATAATAAAAAGGACTGAAGATGTAGCTCAGTGGTAAAGCAGACCTGGGTTCAATCCCCAGTGCCAACAATAACAACTACAACAAAAATATTTTTTTCCTATAAATCCCAAATACTAGGTTGTTTGTAGTTGTCTACCATTCCACTATTTTTAAATAGGTAAAGATTGATAACAAATGGACAGAAAGTTCTGGGGCATAATGTGGTTACCTTAGTGTGTTTAACTATATTCTATTTGGGTTAAGTGAATTAACTACAGTTAATTCTGTTGATGGTGCAAAAAAGGGCTAACTTGATTTGAAAGCCTGACCTTGCCAGCGTACCCCATGTTAAATTCGCTGTTGACCTTGCATGTGTGTTTGAGAAAGGTGACCCTGCTCAACGACCAGGGAGGATCCAGGATTAGGGTGTGTCCTGCAGTTTGAGGAAGTATCCCCCTCCTTGGGTTAAGGGCGTTCCCAGTTTAAGACCTTGGATTTTAGGAAATTTCGATGCGTCATTCCTACTTCGAAATGGCCCTCAGCATCATATCATTGTCAAATAAAAAATATAATTTTGAAGGAGTCCTAGGCAAAAGTTTCTCTTGCAGAGATCCTTTAGAAATTACAGTATTTACATTAAAATATTAACATTGTGTCAGACAAAAATTGAAATGCAGATAAAATGCCATGCTATTTTAATTTAGTAAAGTATATATTCATAAGGACTTTTTTTTTTACTATTTAATACAGTAACATTAAAATCTAGACTAGGGACATGAAAATATGACAGTTTTGTAAGAAAAGTGGTTTTATTAGGGCAAACAATAAGATTGTTAATGTCATGAATTAATATTTTATTTTAATTAATTGTGTGATTATTCTTTTAGTATTATGTGGATTCCCTAGCACTTTTGTTTTACAACCTCATTCTTAAAAAATTCCAGCGGCTGGTTTTCTTGCATTTCCCTTAATTGTGGTGATCTTAAACAGATCTTCAGTTTGAAATCTGCCAGTTGTTCTAATATAGATGTATAAATATATTTTCTCCAGTTGGCTCTTTATTACAAAGACAGCTTGTTTGTGGGCACCGTCAGGACATCTGCATTTTATTGGACTTAATTTTTAGTAATAAAGACCTCCCACATTACAGATTTTTTCCAGTCTGAATTTGCCTGTGTGGGAAGCAAAAGAACTTGTCAGTCAGGGAAAAAAAGTAAATCCATATGGTGCTGATGATCTGCTTTCCTGGCTGCAATGAAGAAAGAGTTGAGTATAGACAATGCCCCCAGCAGATCTGTTTTTTTTTTTTTTTTTTTTTTTTTTTTTTTTTTTTTTTTTTTTTTGCTAAAAAGCTTACTGCTGTGGTCAAATATTGGTGTTTCTCTCCAAATCCATATGTTGAAGTGTAATGAACAATATGCCAGTATTAAGAGGTGGGGCATTTGGGAAGTGATTAGGTCAGGAAGGCTCCACCCTTGTGTATAGGATGGTGCCATTTAAAGTGGCAAGAGGGAGCTACTTTCCTTTTTGCCCTTGTGCTGTACAAGGATATGTAGTAGGAACCATATATGTGGAATGCACCCTTCACCAGACACTAAATCAGTTGGTACCTTGATCTTGGACTTTCCAGCTTTCAGAAGCAATAAATTTGTTGTTTATAAACGACTCAGTCTAAGGTATTCTGTTTTAGCCCCCTAACAGACAAAGTCACTTGCTATAATAGCAAAGGTTGGTATTAGCCCCAACCCACTACTGTTGAGCCAGCCTGGTTCATTCATGTACCATGCATCAAGCCATGAATGCTTCACCTGAATCATGAGGACACATTCTATTTTGCCTCAATCTTGTTTTGTTTCTTTTGCATGTTTGTCCAGTTCCTGGATCTTGCCACTGTCTTCCACTTTGGGGGTCACTTCTACTCCTTGGACTTGTTTGGTCTTGGTTTCCATAGTCCAATATTCAGGGCTCTTTACTTTGGCTTAAGTTTTCACTCAGCCTTTATGACATGGAGCATGTCAAAAAGTGGTTAAAACATTGTATTTTCAGCTTTATAAAGGTGACAAATAATTGCTAGTAGAACTTGAAGTGATGACAGATCTATATTTTCACAGTTATACATAATTCTTCACAGTGCACAGATTAGACAGGAACTAATTTTTTTTCTTTTGATTGACATCAAAACACTGGGAGCTCATTTCTCCTGGTCAACATCACCAACAGGATGAGGCGGAAATTGGGTATCACATACTCTTTACTATTAGTGTTACCTCCTTCAACACAACGACCCACTATCTTGTGTTTCTATCCATCTATAGCTCCTTGTTAATTCTGAATTTCAGCCAGAGAGAAGATTCTCCTTTTTCTGCCCCCTGAAGTGTTGGGGGTTGAGCCCATTGTCTCACACATGCTAGCCAAGTGCTCAAGATACTGCTTTTTAAGACACTTTTGTGTTTATTGGGTAAATGCAAATTTAGTTTAATAAGTATATTTATTGCTGAGGGGATACAAATATTGATGACTTATTCTTAAAAATTTTATTATCCAACGTAGTGGGTAGAATTGTCCTCCTTTAAGATAGGTTTATATCCTAACCCCTGGTGTCTGTGTGTTGTGGTTTGGATGTTAGGTGTCTTTGAAAAGCTCTTATGTGAGACAATGCAAGAAGTTTTGGAGGAGAAATGATTGGTTTGCAACCTTAGCCTAATTAGTGAATTAGTCCCAGATGGGATTAACTGAGTGGTAACCAAAGGCAGGTTGGGTGTGGCTGGAGGAAGTAGTTCATTGGGGGCTTGGCTATGGGGTATACATATTGTATGTGGAGAGTGGAGTTTATTCCTCTCTGCTTCCTGGTGGCCATGTGAGCTGCTTTCCTCTGCTACACCCTTCTGCCATGATGTTCTATCTCATTTTGAGCTGGCCATCTATGAACTAAGACCTCTGAAATCATGAACCCTTAAATACATCTTTCCTCCTTTGAAATTGTTCTGGTTGGGTCTTTTAGTCTCAGGAGCGAAAAAGCTTGTGAATGTAGCCTTTCCTGAAAATAGGTTCTTTGTTTTAATCAATGTTAAATGAAGTCACACTCTATTAGAGTCTCCCTTAATATAACGTCTGGTGCATTTTTAAGAAGGGGAAATTTGGGCACATAGACACACAGGGAGAATGCTATGTGATGATGGAGTCCAGAGACAGAGAAATGAATTTGTAAGTTAAGAAGTGCTGGCAATCCCCAGAAACAATTAAGAATCAGAGAAGGATTCCTCCTTAGAACCTTGAGAGAAAGGATGGTCCTACTAATAGCTTGATTGCAGACTAAAGGCTTCTAGAACTGGGGGAATAAATATCTGTGGTTTTAAGCCATCCAGTTTGTGGTAATCTGTATGGCAATTTTGGAAAACTAATATACTAGTCAATAAAACAGAAATATGAAGAATAAGCTGTAATAGAGGTTCAGAGGTATATGGATACAAAGGAAGGAGATAGCTTTCTCAATGTCATGGACAGTAATTCTAATTCTTAGAACACCAGGTTTCCTTTGTACAAACTTAGTAACCTATCTGACTCTTTGATTTATTGTGTGTTTTAAAATGAGTCACCTCACCTCTCTGAACCTGTTTTTCATCAGTGAAAGGGGGCTTTGGCTCAACAGATGATTTCTGAAGTCTGCTCCACTTGTAATCTTATGTTTCTAAATCTGTAGCATGTACGATTTTTTGCCAATAGTGTATGTATAATTTAAGAAGTGGTTAGGCTACGGGGAAGGATTCACTTATGGGATTTAGTGTTCCCTCCTTCTCCTGCCCACCTCACTCTTTAAGAGGTGAGAAGCCTGTGAAACCAAAGCACCTTACTTTCCAAGCTGAGACTCATCTCGGGTGTGTTGAGTCGAAGCACCACACTTTCAGATTAGGAGCTGCTTAAACATCCTTCTTTCAGGCAAGCATATTTGAATAAAGAAATAATTAACACTAATTTCTGTCCATGGACCAATCAACCCGGCAGTTGAGTGGAATAGAGGGAATTCATTTGGTTTCTGGGCAGTCCCTGAGCAGGCAGTTTAAACTCTCTAAGCTTGTTTCCTTATCCTTAACATGGCGATAACAATATCATCTTGATGGGTTGTTGAGAGGACGAAATAAATATAAATATACATTTTGAAGAGCCTGCTGTCTAGTGGGAGCCTATAAATGTTATTACTTGCTTAACAAAATCGTTGCTTAAAGAAAGGACACTGATGAGCCTCCGGGGTTCTCCGTCCGACACCCCAGCTAGCAGGCGAGTCAGACGCTGGGCCCGCTTTGCACCCACCGGGCAGAGGCTCGGAATGTGGGGCAGCCTGGCCCGCGCGCGCCGGATAGAAGGGCACGGGGGCGGGGCTGGCGGAAGTGCTAGCGCGCCGCTGTCAGCTGCACCGGAAGTTCCTGGCCCGGCCTGGCTGTAACCTTGGGGGGGCCTGGCTGCCGCGGCTGCAGTTGCTGGGTGGGCTTAACGAGTCTGCGCCTCAGCCAGGTTAGGCTCGTTAGCTGCCGGAGTCGCCGGGGTTGTACCGGAGTTCGCTGACGTACGCGGGGAGCAGGCACCCGCTCGCGGAGCTGCCCAGCCGACATGTCTCTAGTGGCGGAAGCTTTCGTCTCCCAGATCGCAGGTAGCACGCGTGGCCCGGGACCGAGGCGGGGGCGGCGCGGGGCAGGTGCGCGGAGTTACGTGGGATATCGGACTGGAAAAGCTCCATCCTTGTGGAGTTGGATGCTGAACCTCGGTCCGGGAATGGAGGCATCCACCGAATACTAGTCTCCCTTTACCGATGAGAAAACTGAGGAGGGCACTGGGGCCAAGGTCACTCCGCAGGGGCAGGAGTCCGTCTGCTTTCCCAGGGCTGTGCATTGTCCCGCTCCCCAGTCCTTTGGGAGCGGCTGGGGTGTGTGGAGGAGGCCCTGGGCTGCTGTTGAGTTGGGGGGCGTGGCCACAGGCCTGGTTGCCCCAGGGCTTCAGTTTAAGAGTGGGGGCGGTCTCTTAGGTCGTGGGACCACAAATTTTAAGTGACTGTCAGTGAGTTGTCCTTGTTACCTCTTGTCATTGAGGTGCCCCCAGGTTCTTGCTTGCTCTTCCACCGACACAATACTACCGTTTATTAAGTCTGAGGTTCATTGAAATATCTTTAAATCTACATGTACTTTAAAGCAATACCTTTGATTTGTTGGACCGATCTTGACTGCTGTCAATAAGTTTATAATATTTGTTTTCGTACGGAGGATTTTTATTTATTGTGTTGAAAGAAATTAAATATTAAGAGAGAGACTAGTAAGGAGACTAGACATATGTGTATCTAGGTGTAGGTTAATGGAGTAAACTTCAGTGTTTTCCATTTAAGAATAATAAATGAGACAGTCACCAGGATAAATAATACATTTGGAAGAAAAAAGTAATATTTTGGAAATGGAAAGTAAGAATGCGTTATACTTTGCCAAAATGTTTTTCACTGCATTTGTGTGAATATCTATTTCTTTTTTCCTTTTCCAGTTAAAATGAATACATTTTTTTTTTCTAGAAGAAGAGAGAAGTAGCCATGGTGAATTTCATGAAAGCAGGGATCAGACTTACTTTGATCTCCATTGTATCCCAAACCCCTGTTAAAATATCTATGGCATGAATCAATGATCAATCTTGAGATTTCAAGCCATAATTATTTTATTTTTGCCACTTAGGTTTAAAAATAAAAAATCTGGCTCATATAGTTAGATCAGTGACTTGGATTGCTATTACATTAAATCATTTTATAGTGTATGCTGATATTGATATACTGTGTGTATGTACCCAATATGTGACCACCCCCTGCTATTAAGGATCAAATCCAGGGGCACTCCATCACTGAGCTACATTCCCTTTTACTTGGAGATCTGGTTTCCCTCAGTTGCTCAGGCTGACCTTGAATTTGTAATCCTCCTGACTCAGCCTCCCAAGTAGCTGAGATTACAAGCATGTGACATCATTCCATCTGTGTGATTTTATTTTAAAGAGAAAATGATTAATGTTTTTGAATAAATTTTTAGTAAGTTTGAAATTCTGCCTCAATTAGTGAAGTTTAAGAATTGCTAGGAATTTTGCCTGCCATTTTAAGCTGTTTATAGGGATTTATTACTCTAGGAGGAAGCATTTAAAGATGGATAGTTCAATAAATGATGTTGGAACAGCTTCTAAGTGATAGCACCACATGAATAAATTTCAGATGGATTAGAGATTTAAATGTAAAATAGCAACACAAATCAAATTGTAGTAAAATAATTGGAAGAAAATAGTAGGAGAAAATACAGGAGATTATTTAGAAAATATTGGATAATGGAAGAGACCTAAGCAGGTTACAGAATCCAGATTCCATAAGAGAAAAAATTGGCAGAGTTGGTTGTGGAAAAGTTTTAAGAGCTTTGCATAATGAAAGACATCATAAGTTTAAGACGTAATCATACAAATTAAGAAAAAAGCAATTAATTGGAGGGGGAAAAACAGAATTAAGGCAAGGGACATGAACAGGCATTTCACAAAAGGGGAATTGCAAGTAGATAATGAATAGATTAACCATCATTAATAGATAATATTCTCACCTAGTTGGATGAACAGAAATGAGTATGATAATTTCTAATCTTGACAAGAGCATGGAAAAAACAGTTACCCTGAAATTATTGGTGAGTCTAAATTATTACTGTTTAGGAACTTAATATAGCAGTATTTATTAAAATGTCATCCTCTTACCCAGAAATCCCCTTATAGGGATTTATATAATGGAAAAATGAGGACCAGTACATAAAGAAATATATACTAGTACTAATTGTAGCACTATTGATAATAGCAAAAACTAGAAATGTCCTAAATATATATGAAATTATGGTACTGATCTAGCATTCACACTTCTGAGTGTCTATCCAGAGGAATTGAAATTGGTATGATGAAGAGATATATTTACTCTCATCATCATTGTAAAGCCATTGTAATAGGCAAGATATGGAAGCAACCCGAATGTCCACCATCAGATGACTGGATAAAGAAAATGTGATTTGTTGAGACTGGGAATGTAGCTCAGTGGTACTGTGCTTGCCTATTAATGTGTGAGGTCCTGGGTTCAATCCCCAGTATCAAAATACATGATTTATATATACAATGGAATACTATACAGCCTTAATAAAGGAAGTGCTTCCACCATTTGTGATAACATGGATGGAACTGTAGGATCTTATGTTAAGTGAAATCAGATAAGCACAGAAAGACAATTACTGTATGATCTCACTTATATCTGAAATGTAAAAACGTTCTTGTAGAAACAGTAGAAAAGAAGTGGGGAAGGGGTGGGGTATGGGATAGTGAAAGAAGAGATGTTGATCAAAGACTATATTTAGACTGGAAGGATAAGTTTTAAAGCTCTATTGTATTGCATGATGACCACAGTTAATGTGTATTTCAAAATTGCTAAAAGAATAGATTTTTAAAATGTGCTCATTGCACACAAAAAGTTCATGAAGTGATGGCTATATTAATTCATTTGATGTAATCTTTCTGCAACGTATACGTAGATAAAAACATCGTATTTATCAGATACTAAAAATGAAGAGGTAGACCCTGTTAAATATATTGACTTCAAAGTATAAATCATATTAAGTAAAAGTTATACAGTGGTATATATCATTGTAAGTCTAATAAAGCTTACGTATGTAGACATGTTTATTTTTATTTTATTTTTTGGGGTACCAGGGATTGAACTCAGGGGCGCTTGGCCACCGAGCCACATCCCCAACTCTACTTTGTATTTTGTTTAGAGACAGGGTCTCACTGAGTTACTTAGCGCCTTGCTTTTTCTGAGGCTGGTTTTGAACTTAAGTTTCTCCTATCTCAGCCTCCTGAGCTGCTGGGATTACAGGTATATGCCACCATGCTGGGTGACATGTTTATGTTTATATAAACAGAAAAACTTGCAGGATAGTATTTAACTAATTTTCACTAGGAATTTCAAGGTAATGAAGATAGGATGTTGATGGAGAGTGTAGAAACTTTGTTTCTGAATTATTTAAATTTCTTTAATAGCATATTTTACTTTTATAAGTTAAATGATTCTAATTTTTTAAATCAAAAAGATTTTTTAATAAGTGAAAAAGGAAAGGCAAACTAAAATAATCATTCATCAAAAATCTTGGGTTTGACTTCTCAGTGACTTATAAATATGACTTAGATGCAACAACTATTTACAGTATTCTGTTTCTGGTAGTCATATGGTTTTCTTCAAGGAGTCAATCTCAAGAAGGGATATATATATATGTGTGTGTGTGTGTGTGTGTGTGTGTGTGTGTATATATATATATATATAAGACTATGTATATATATAGTCTTATTGTAACTAAATGAGTCATTAGGAATTGGTTTTGTTTTGAGAGCACTAATTTTTAGCATATCTGACATTCACTTTATTATTCTTTGTATGGACATGAGATAACGTGCTTTTGATATTTCTTTTGAAAACATTTAAAGGCATCTGCCATCTGTCTGTGATATTTTCTTAGTGTCTTCCTTGAGAGCCTTATTCTTTTTTTTTTTTAATTGCTTTTATTTTTTAAATACACGACAGCAGAATGCATCACAATGAGAGCCTTATTCTTAACAACATCATTTTGGAAGCTGTCATAGCCTGTATCTGATATGTTCCCCCAAAGGTCCACGTATTAAAGGCTTGGTTGATCCTCAGAGTGTGTGTATTGGGAAGGGGTGGAAACTTTTAAGAGGTAGGACCAAGTGGGAGGTCTTCTGGTCATGCCCTCAAATGGAACTCTGAGATCGACTACTCTGTCTACTACTCATTAGTCTGACTTCCTTGCTCTATCTTTAACTTATTGCTATTACTTTATTTCAAGCTTTTGTTATTTCTCACTTGGATTTCTGTATTAGTATCTGCATTGATTTCATTGCTTTAGGCCTGGCCTTCTTAAAGAGTCTCTGTATTGCAAACCTGAGTGGGTATTTTTGTTTGCTTATTTGTTTTATTTCCATTTTCCTAAAATATTGGGGTGACTTCTCTTGTTTTAATACTTTCATTGATTTACCAGTGTCAGTAGAGTTAAGCGGCATATAAGATGCTCCACGACTAAGTCCAGGTCTCTCTCTCTAGCTTCATCTCTTGTCATTCCTTTCTCTGAATTCCATCCTACTAAACTATTTGTAGTGTTAAATCTTGGCACATGTTGTTCTTTGTCCAAAATGTTCACTTTATTTAGACAATTTCTGTTTCTTAAGATTCTGGACACCATTTGAATAAGTGACATTTTTTCCCTCTGTATATAAGAAAGATTTGTAGTATCATATCAGCAATATAAGGAATAAAGTAAAAATTACCTGGAGTCATGTTGTCCAGATTGACTCTTTTCTTTTTTCTTTTTCTTTTTTTTCCAGTTCTGGGGATTGAATTCAGGGCCTAGCATACACTAGGCAAATGGCAAATACCCTACCACTGAGCTATAGCCCTAACCTGTAGATTGAGACTTTAAAATCCCATTGTCTTTAAAACTTGGGTGAACAAAGCTGTATCATTCCTCAATTTAAAATATACTGACATAAATTATATATAATGTGAATACTTTTTTTTATAACCTATTTACCTATTTGTCATATTACATATTGGGATCTCTTTTTCATGGCTATGAATGAAATTATACCTCATCATGTTGAATGGTTATGTAGTATTTAGTTGTAGTGATGGAACCATAATTTACTTAATGAGGTGATATTAAGGTGGGTTTCTAGGGTGTTGTATTAATTAATTAAACCTGAGAAGCAGAAGCAGTAGGCTCTCCATCTCTACTTTCCCCCACCCCCTCACACATACATGTTAGAGTCTGTAAACAAGTCAGGATGGAGCCTGGCAAATGTTAGAGTCTGTAAACAAGTCTGGATGGCGCCTGGCATTTTGCCAGAGGGAGTGGTTTGTGAAGTAACGCCAGCCAGCCATTAAGTGTGGAGATTCCTTATTGGTTGACTGCTGTATCTAGTTTATGTTAATTAAGATAAGCTGTGTGGAATGTATAAATACCTCTGTTGTCCTACAATAAACGGCTCCCACTCCTGCTGTATCAATGTACACTAGTTGCTCACACCCCCCCCCCCTTATTTTGCTGCAGCCAGACTGTGGCACACATACACACATAAAAGAAATTGGGTCATGCTGGCCAAGTAAGTTCAAAGTACACAACGCAGGCAGTCAAGATAGCCCTAGTTTAAAGGCTTTCATTTGATAATCAGGCCACCTAGCATAATCTTCCTTTTGATTAAAGTCAATAAATTAAGGTCCTTAATTATATCCACAAAATCCCTTCAGAGTAGCACCTACATTTGTGTTAAAATAAGTGGAAGAAAGTGTTTATATTGTACAAAATAGCTGTCTCCTCTTGTTTGTCCTCCTGACACCTGCTGTAAAATATCCCTTGTGGGTACCTTAACTAGGGACTTAATAGAAAAGGAATTTTGGCAAATGGCCAACTTGATGTGTGCCAAAGCCGTAACCTGTGAATATGATTTTTCTCTGTTGTAAACAGTGCTTGCATATACATATTTTTGCAACTGTATGATAGCAGTGTGTGTGTGTTTCCACATGGGACCCAAGTTCTTGGCATCCTGAACAACAAATTGAGCAAGACACACAGAAGCAACAGGCAGAGTAGATTTATTGAAAATCAAAGTACCCTCCATAAAGTAGAAGGGAACCAGCTAAGGGAGAGTGACTCAAGGAACTCACGTCTCAGTGAGCCTTAGTTGCTGAGCTGTGCCTCATTCCCTTCCCACAAACCTGAATGAAGACCATGTCCTATTTGTTTCCATTGGTTTTGCCTAATTAGAATACAGAACTTATGGTGGTAGTTACTATGGTGATGAGCCATTTATGGTAGGAGTTAACCATGGTAATGGAACTATATCATAAATAGGGACATGATGACTTATCTCCTTATCCTATACTCTGGAGGCATTTTTCTTCTACATTGCTTCTACTGTATTGACATCCCTAAATTCCTACCTAATATCCAGTAGTTTTTTGGGATAAATTTCTTACAGTGGAAGAAGAATTTGAATTGTTGTCTTAGCTAGCTATGCAATACGGAAAGGAATGGTAAATTTTGATTTTGATTGAATAGTTTGGCTTTCCTGATGACAGTAGGCTGAGTTTAGAATTTTAAAAGGAGGCTAAAAATGGATATTGAATTGTCTTAAAAATTTTTTTATGAATAACCTGTATAATTTAGACTTTCACCTGCTTTGTTTTTCTAAATGGCAAGCTTTTCCAGTAAATGAGTTTCTGTCTTTTTAATTTTTTTTTATAGTCAGTTGGGTATGAATATGTTCTAGGGGAGGATTGAGTAACCCCATTTGGATTTCATGACCATTTCTGGAGCAGTCACTGGCCAAAAGGGTGGAGTATTGTGATCGACAGGCCTGACTTGTCCATCCTTTTGCCAGGAGTGGCTCTAGGTATTAGGATTTCACAGGACCAGCAGATATGCACAAGAGAAGAGAGAGAGATACTGAAAAATCTACTGTAATATCAATCACTTCCTTTACCTTTTTTTTTTTTTTTTTTTTTTTTGGTCCCAGGGATTGAACCCAGGGGTGCTTAACCACTGAGCACATCTCCAGCCTTTTAAAATTTTTATTTTGAGACAGAATCTCACTAGATTGCTTAGGGCATTACTAAGTTGCTGAGGCTGGCCTTGAACTTGATGATCCTCCTGCCTTAGCCTCCCAAGCTGCTGGGATTACAGGTGTGTGCCACCTTGCTCAGTACTTCCTTTACCTTTTGTATTCCTGGTGGATCATACAGTGAGAGTCATGCCTTTTTTTTAAAACTTATTTTATTTTATTTTATTTTTGTTGTTGTTGATGGAGCTTTATTTTTAAATTAAAAAATTTTTTTTTAAATTTTGGGGGGCATATCGGGGATTGAACTCAGGGACACTCAATCACTGAGCAACATCCCCAGCCCTATTTTTTGTATTTTATTTTGAGACAGGGTCTCACTGAGTTGCCTAGTGCCTCGCTTTTGCTGAGGCTGACTTTGAACTCGAGATCCTCCTGCCTTCACCTCCTGAGCCTCTGGTATTACACCATCAAAGACCTGGGTTCTTATGCAGCTACTTGCTCTATGACCTTGGGCAAAGTACTTTCCTTTTTAAGCCTAGTTTTCTCTTGTAAAATGGTAAATAGTATATGTTTTTTTTTTTTTTTTAAGATAAGGTGAAGAAATATCTAAAATACTAGGCACTGTGTCTGGCACATAGGAAGTACCTAATAAATGTTCATGAATATTTTTAGCTGCTTTCCTATCATTGTTTTTCTTCTTGGTTTTGCCTCTAACTTCCTGTGTATAGACGAAATTTCTGTAAAGCTTTTAGAAGTTATTTGTAAATAGGAAACAATTCATTTCAATAACATGAAACATCTACAGTTATTGCAGTTACTAAAGTTGATCTTAGTAATTTATCCTCTGATAATAAATTACTATAGGATATTTATTTCATGATTTTGTATTTGATGTGCTTCAGCCATATGTATCTTTATTATAAAATTGAATCTTGGTATAGGTTGTAATAGAGGCAACTAATTAGACATAGCTGGTTACTAATAATAAGAGTAACCTTTCTTTTTTTTTTAAGGTACAGTGCCAAATGATTTATTTTCATGATTGCTAATATTAGCAATTTAATATTATTAGATAGGTGTTATTATAGTTAAGAAAATTGAAGTTCAGTTAGATACTAGAGTGTAAAGGTTAGGTAACAAAGTTTTGGGAGGAAACAGTTCTAAGCTCAGCTTTACTTCTTGTTCTATGATGTTGGGTAGGCCTTTCTAGTCCTCAGTTTCCTCATTTGTATAAGGAATATCTTGCATATTAATCACCTTGTATAAGGTGATACATAATAAATGCTTAATACATAAAACTTTCCATTATTGCCCCAAAGCTTTTTTACATTGTAGTAAAGGGGTCTTTTGAAGATATTACTTTCCAGTGTCTGAGATTCCATTACTATTTTGCATAGCAGGAAATATGCAGAGTATTCATATTTTTATTTATTCCTATATCATCTTTTCTGAATTAGTACTTAACCAGAACCTTGCAAGTGTTATCTATGTATCTAGATTCTTCTTCTCCTCTTCCTCCTCCTCCTCCTCCTCCTCATTATTATTATTATTATTATTATTATTATTATTTTATAGTACTGGGGATTGAATCCAGGGATGTTCCACCAGTGAGATATATCCCAAGTCCTCTTTTTGTTTTTATTTTGAAATAGGTTCTCACTAAGTTGCCAGGCTGGTCTTGAACTTGGCATTCTCCTGCCTCAGCCTCGTGGTCACTATAATTAGAGGCATGCACCATTGTCCCTGGCTAGCTTTGCTGTGTTTTAAACATATCAGTTAATTCATCACACTGTAATTTACTAATCTTTTGAAATTTGGGCAAATATTTGTTACTGTGTTTTGTGTTTGTTTTTAGTCCCTCCCCCCTTCTGGTGCTGAGGCTCAAACCCAGGGTCTCATGCCTACTAGGCAAGTGTTCTACCACTGAGCTATACCCCAAATTCATGAGTTTTAGATTTAAACTTAAAAGATTTTGATGACAATCCCCTGGAAAATTTGTCAGTTTTACTTCTGTGTAGACTTTTGAGTTATTAATGTTATTTCAAGTCTCACATATTTGAAAGAAAATGTCAAAGTACTTAACATTTTCAGACATTTAGAAAATATCTTATCAGCAGTTAGTTATTAGATAGACTGAAGATTGCAAATAGAGATGATGAGATCTTGAAAATTTAGGCAGTCATTTTTGTTTAAAGACAAAAGTTACAATATCAGCAATTTAGTTATAGACATTTATATGTAGAAGAGAAGCATTTGCCTTACCAGTAAGAGAAATGTGCACTTTAATTTTTTATTGCTTTGCAAATGATCCTCTACTCTGTTCTTGAACACTTTTCTTATTTTTGTATGCTCTAAATGAATCATGGGTTTGAACTTTTTTACATCAGTAATAAAAATGAAATTTGATTGGTTAGTAATAAAGAAGGTTCTTTTCATAAAAACAATCATTTTATCATGACAATTCCCATTAACTCTGACCGTGTTAGCAAAATAGAAACCATAAAATGCATTTCATTGTACTTGTTTACTTAGCCTTGTTTTTGTGCTGATTATATATTTTTATCCTAAGAAATTGTATAAGCCAAAGAAATTTTGGATTTAAAAATAAGACTTTTGGTGGTTATGTTTATCTGAGTGGATACATTATTCTTAGATACAATGGAATTTCCCCTCACGTATTATATTTCTTTACTTGGTCAGCCTAGAGCACTGATTAGGACTTTATAATAAGTTGTGTCATTTGTTTAACATGAAGAGGACATCATTACCTAAGTATTTGTTTCTGTAAAGTAATATTGGCAGCTGACTAATGATCAGAACTTTTGTTAACCTCCTTTGTTTTTGATCATTAGTCTTTATCAGAAAAAGTTTTGGCCTTGTGAATTATAAGTAATGTTTCTAACTTGTTTATTTTATGAATTCAGAAAAATAATGTTATGTCAGTAAGAAACAACAAAAATAAAAGTTGCTGTGTTTGCAATTATATATTGTTATCATTGTTATTATTACTATTCATCAGTTAAGATTCTAATTTGGCTAGTGATGAGAATTAGTTACATTAGATTAACTGGTAATTGGTCTTTCTTCTTGAGTTTTTGAATTATTCTTTAACTATTTTCTGTCTCTCTTTTGGCACTGGGGATTGAACCCAGGAGTGCTTTACTACTGAACTACATCCCCAGCCCTTTTAATTTCAATACAGGGTCTTGCTAAGTAGCTTAGGACCTTGCTGAGTTGCTGAGGCTGGACTCGAACTTGTGATCTCCTATCTCAGCCTCCTGAGTTCTTGGGCTGGTTTCTTTCTTTATTAGCAAGGGTTTTCCAGAAGGAGTTATTCAGGTTATTGGCTCATGTGATTTTGGAGGTTGAGGTGTCTTGTAGTAGTCTGTCTGCAAGGTATAGACCCTGGAGTGCTGATAGTGTGGCTCAGTATCAAGGCCTCAGAACCACGGTAGCCCATGTTGTAACACAACTTCAGTCTGAAGGTGAAGGAAACAGGACCCAGCTCCAGGAGAAAGAGGGGCAGTGTGGGTATTAGAGTTGGTGGGGGTGGGGGAGGAGATGAACTGACTTTCTCCTGCCTTTTTATTTTATCTGGCCCTCCAGCTGATTGGATGGTGCCTGCCTACATTGAAGGCAGATCCTCCTTACTCAGTGCTTAGACTCAAACACCAGTCTTCTCTAGAAACACCCTCACAGGCACATCCAGAAATAATGCTTTACCAATTCTCAATATTCTTGATCCAGTCAAATTGACCACTAAAATTAACCTGTATACTCCCCAGAGAGATTTTCTTCTTGCCATGTATTTTATACTTATTTTCCCATACTGTTATTTGGTGACTGTTAGGAAAATATAAAGTTATTTTTCCTATTAACAAATATTTAAAAAGGGAGACCTGTTTTAAAAGCCATGGAATACATATTAAAGACAAATATTTGTATTTTATTTACTGTTTTGGATTATCTTTGTATCATAGGTAATTGGCTTTATTGGTCTGCCTTTTATGAAAAGATGTGGTAAGATTTGAATTAAGATAGTCATTAAATCATATTTTTCTAATGGATTCTATTTTTTTCTTTACTCCTGAGTAATGTGGCAACTACCATTCAGACCAGATTTTAATGCTATAAGTAAGGCATTATAGTTGCTCTGTACCAAATTATGAAGACTAGAGGCCAAGGAATTATAGTGATTTGGGAAAGAAGTTGGAGATAGATAAAAGATTTCAGGAAAGTAATGTTTAAAGGTAATGGATTAGTAAAATGAAACTGAAGGGAAAATAGAAATGTCTAAATCATGTCTAAATCATCAAAATGGAATTTATAAACATAATGTGGTCAAGAGTTTGGTAATTGATTTAGATGAACAGGGAATTCTATGGCTTTAGATGAATCAGCATTTAATTTTATCTTTATGATAAGTGTGTGACTAACAGTAACTATCAAAACTCTTAATTGTTAAGTTACACTGGAGTTTAACAAACCACTCCAAATTTAAGGGTGCAGAACAGCCATTTTATTATATTCAGGGATCCCATAGGTCAGTAATTCAGATGAGGCACAGGAAAGAAGTTTATCTCTACCTTAGGATGTCTGGGTCCTCAGCTAGAAGATCCAAAGAAATGATCCAGTGAGGACTGGATACATGTCTGACAGTTGATTCTGGGTAGGACTTCAGCTGAGGCTGTAGAATGCCTATACAAGTCTTCTCTCTTTACCTGGTCTTGATTCCTCATATCTTCGTGGCCTCAGAATAGTCAGACTTTTTATGTGGTGATTCAGTTCTCTAGAGGCAAGTGTCCAAGCTAGAAAGATAAAAGTTACATCACATTTTATGACCTAGTCTTGGATGTCATGTAGCGTTACTGCTATCAAATTGTTGGTGACAGTAGTTGTTCAGATTCAAGGGGAGAATTAGATTTCTTGATGTGGAAGTGGTAAGGTTCTAAGGCTTATAGGCCATTTTTAAGAAATATAAGCTGCTACAGTAACTAAGGAGATAATATTACTGGTATAGAGGGTCTAGCTAAACCTGCTTAATTAGAGGTAGGAACTGATTAGTTCCATTCGCCGCTCAGTAGAAGTTCTAAAATGGGGTGGGGGTGGATGGGAGGTGGGAATGAATGGAGTATGTAGTATTGTCCATTAAAATCAACTATCTTTGAGACTCTATGAAAGTAAAAATGTCTGCCTTATGTGGTACCCCTGCCCCAGCATACATGCATGCACATATATTACCTTTGTTCTCACCAAAGCCTCCCCCTCCCTCTTTTTTTGTTGTGTTCTTGTGCTGAGGATTGATTCCAGGGTCTCTTGTATGCTAGGCAAATGCTCTACCATTGAGTTAACATCCCTAGCTCATCAAAGGATTATTATATGGAAAGGTTGGGTGTGGGGTGCTAAAGCAGGTATATTTTTTAAATGCTCCAAAGATGAAGAAAGTGAATCCTTGAGTTTATACTGTTGAATTTAGTTGTTGAGATACTGTTGTTTCCTAATTTGTTTCACTGTTTTTATTTTCAGAGTTAGACCGGTTTTTTTGAAGGTTAAGATTGTTTTAGGCTTTAGAGAGCAAAAAGCTGCTTGTATTTTCTAGAAAAATATATTTATTGAATACCTGATTTGTGGTAGGTAGTTGGCCAGGTGTTTGGTTTACAAAAACAAGTATCACAATTCTTGCCTTTGATGAACATAGATTCTTGTGTAGGATATATCTATTGAAATAGATAATTTCAGTATAAAGTGGTATGTTTTGTAGAAATCTCTAGAGACAACTAATTCAGGAACCCTCTGCTGAACATTTAATTCCTAAAAGTGAATTAGGGGTGTTAGGATTTTGGTAAACATCTTAACTCTTGTCCTTACCCATTACCTCCTATCTGATTATTCCAATTATTTTTTGGACCCAATTCAGATTTCATATCCTCATAGGAATGCATTCCTGTCATCTTCAGGTGGACATAGTTATTTCTTCAAGCCCCTATAGGTCCATTGTTTATGTTAGTTTCTGTGAGCTAGAGACTATATAGGCCACTTACATAGTTTATCTGATTTTATTCTTTCAATAACCTTAGAAAATATTTCCTTCCTTCATAGTGAGGTGATTGAGGTAAGAAGAGGTTAAGCAACTTTGCCAAGGTCATTCAGATAATAAGTTTAGAATTGGAATAACTCATGTATATCTGTCTCCAAGACCTAAAATTTCCCCTGTACTACCTGTATTAACTGATTTGTGTTGTAAATGGTTGTCATCCTTTCTTCCCACCTCTTTTTCTTGCCTCTCACCCACTCAACATAATTAGCTCCTAGAGTATAATGACAGTTTGACATTCATCTTTGTCTGTATCATTATAGTCACAGTACATTTTGTACATTTAATAACCTGTTTGTTCAGTTAAATGTCTTTAAAATTTTTAGGGGGAATCTTTGAGAATTTTCCACTCCTGTCTATGTATTTATGAAGGAATAAATGACAAGTCAAATCATAAATAACAAGTCAGATTCTCTATAGGGGATCATTTCTTTCATACTAGCCTGAGAGGAAAGGGAAGAGGAATAGTTTTTTGTTACCTAGCTTGAGGTTAGATAACAAGTATGTATGTAAAGTATTTGGAACACTGAGATAGTAGATACTTAACAATGGCTGTTATTACAATTATTGTATTTGGTTTTGAGTAGTGGGGAGAACTGCTTCTTAATTTGAGAGATATCTGTTTTCTATTCTCTAGGATTAGATTCAGAGAACCATAGAACTGTTGCACCTTGAAGGTTAAGAGTATTGTAGTTGTGTCGGGTTGGTTTTCTTTTAATCTCTTTTTGACTGGATGTTGTACTTTTAATCTTAACCAGCTGTATTTGTATAGTTCCGCTATTGATTTCATACTATTTTTGACTTCTGAGAGAGCTCAGACATGGTGTCTGAACTACTTCTTTTTTGAATTACAGATTTCCATTTAAAAAAAGAGAATTCCGATTTTAAGACCTAGCTTCAAGGTTCTTACCTATTAACTGAGATAATCAGTTGATGAGCTACATCCCCAGCCTTTTTTTAAAAAATTATTTTTTAGTTTTATAGGGACCCAATATCTTTTATTTTTATGTGGCACTGAGGATTGAACCCAGTGCCTCACACATGCCAATCAAGCACTCTACCACTGAGCCAAAATCCCAGCTTTCCCCAGCCTTTTTTATTTTTTGTTTTGAGACAGGGTTTCAATAATTTGATCAGGCTGACCTTACACCTGTGATATTTCTGCCTCAGTGTCCCAAGTCTCTGGGATTATGGGTGTGTACCACTGCACTGACCAATCTAGGTCCTTTTTATACTGAAGTAAAATCTAAACATAACCATTTGAGGACATGACATTCATACTTTAAAAAAAAAAAGAATGGAAGATTTTAAATTTAGCTTTGGCCTGAGTTATTGGCTTATTAATACTATGAATTTGTTTTCCTGATCCTGTTAACCTCCAAAGTTTGTCAGTGTTATTAAATTGATCCTTGAATATCATGTTGAAATTGATTTCTAGTTACACTTAAATAGGTTTAGATGGCTCATGTTCAAATCTCATAATTATTTAATTATTTTTACCTTGCTTATTGATTATATTTAATATTAAAAAACTGTCATTTAACCACTTTGGTTCTAAAATCTTTGTCGCCACAGTTCATTAATCTTAAAAGTTTAATCTTGAAGATTACAAAATTGCAACCTATTTCTAAAGTATGTTTTAAACACACCTTTAAGCCATATTCACAAATAAGAGTCAAAAACCTTTTGAATAAAATTAATTTATACAGATACTCACTACTACTTTCTTTGAGCCAAATGAATGAAAGAAATGAAAAGAACTTAAATCTTATTTCAAGTGCTATCTATAACCCTCATACCCGCACCAATGTATGTGGTTCAAAGACCATCTGTATCAAATTTACTAGGAGTGCTTGTTGTAGTATGATTCTCTGTCCTGATCTCTACAGTATCAGAGTCTCTGAGTTTTGGGTTTGGTGGGAATATATAACTTTACTAAGTTCCTCAGGTGATTCTTATACAGCGAGGACTGAAAACTACTGTTGGAAGGTGATTTTAATTGCTTTAATTGTAATATTGATGACCCAAGAATCTGTTTGTTGGGTTTAGGTGTATGTTCACTGATCCTGGAGGTAGACTACTTAAATTTAAGTCCTGTCATTTGTTACCACTGACTTCTGTTGAATAACTTGTATCTCAGTTTTTTCATTATAAAATAGAGATAATAATAGGGTCTACATTATGAAGTTGTTGTAGTTCCTGTGTGTCCAGCACTTCACTATTATAATTGCAGAATGTTCTGTTTATCTTGACTTTATCCAGGTGTAATTTATTTAACCTTCATTGTATTATTTAATGTTTTCTTTTAGTTTATTTACATTGTTATCTGTTTCCACAATCTGATTTTAGATTTCCAACACCTCCAGAAGAAATCCCTTGGCCATTTATAATCACCCAACTCCACCACCCCCAATTTCCATTTCTAGCTTGGGTCAACTAGTACTTTCCTTTCTGTTTCTGTAAATTTGCCTATTCTGGATATGTCATATAAATGAAATCATACAATATATATACTTTTTGTTGTTGGCTTTTTTATGGGCATAATGTTTTTGAAGTTCTTTTATGTTGTAACATGTATCATGCTTGTAGTTTGTTCATTTTTGTAGCATGTAGTTGCTTTGTGAAATAGTATTCCATTGTATGGATGTCATGTTTTGTTGATACATTCAGCAGTTGACTTAACATTTTGGTTGCTTCTTCTTTTTGACTATTGTTGCTAAGAGTGCTATGAACATTCATGTATGTCTTTGTGTGGATATGTTTCCACACAAGAGTGGAATTGCTGAGTTGTATAATAATTCTGTTTTTCATTCTGAGAACTTTTTATGGTCTGACCAGCAATATAGAGTTCAGATTTCTCCACATCCTCTAAACATTTGTTATTGTTTGTGTGGTTGATTTTAGTCTTTCTTATGGGTGTGAAGTGGTATGTCATTGTGGTTTTGATTTTCATTTCCATTTCCCTAATGAGTAATGATGTTGGAGATCTTTCCTGTGCTTGTTAGCATTCAGGTAGCTTCTTTGGAGAAATGTCTATTCATATTCTTTGCCCAACTAAAAAAATTGGATTATATTGTCTTTTTTTCATTGGGTCATAGTTCTTTATATATTCTGTAAATAAGCTGTAATGAGTCTTGAGGAATCCTAAATGCTTTTCTCATCATCATTATGACCTGTCTAGGTAGAAGTCTAGGAAGTGTTTGATCACAAGGAGATGGATCCTCATTCTTATCTAGTTTTATTTGGACCCCAATTTGGATTGTGAGGAGGAAGTTCTTCCCTCTGATAGTTTCCTACATTTTCAGTCTGTATTCTTTGTGTCTTCTGCTTCCAGAGGGGCAGGGTGTTAGGACCCATCTCTCCTGGTTATTAATTCTGCTGCATCATTTGTTAATGTGACTTGCTTTGGGTCATTCTAATCTTTTGCTTATTATTTGTTCTAAATGAATGGGTGGTTGGAGGTATTGATGAGTGATTTGTGGAATATTATTTGAGTTACTTGCCAGTAAATTGACATTCATTTGATATTTTGGAGATTGTGCTGTGTTGTATATATTTTTCTTTGTTCTTATGTAATGTGTACTCCAAACAGAATCAAGCCTTCTTATAGGTATGCTGATAATATTTATTGTCCTAATGAGACAGACTACTGTATCTGTTAAGAGTTTTTAACCTATCTCCCCATGTTACATTTATAAATGTAACATGGGGAGATAGGTCTCTAAATTGTAAGTTCCTTAAGGGCAGTTGTTGGTTTTCTTTATAAATTGTGTCTTTGGCACTTAGAATGGTGTGTGGCACATGGCATGCAGTGAATATATATTGAATGGCTAAATTTACTTTCTGAAATGAGAACTATGTATTTATATATATGTATTTATATATAACCAGCAATAATGGCTTTACAGTGGCCTCTGATGTCAGCCAACAAATTTCTTTTTCTTAAGGACTTAGAATAACTTGTAGCCAAGGGAATAGGTCTAATCTAAATCTTCTTCCAGAAAAATCTTCTTTCAGAGGCAGGAATCCTTTTCAATTACGCTTCTCTAGACTGTCTTAGAATGTCACCTTCTTGCTTGAGGGAACTCCCCCCCCCCTTTTTAACCTAATGTAGTCTTTTGTCTTTGAATCTGCACTTACTTGCAGTATATTAAGTTGCCTTACCACTGTGCTACATAAGACTGCCTGCCTGTTTTATAGGTTTATGGAAATGACAAGTGTGACCTTGCACTTCTCCAATCTTCAACATGAGCCAATTTCTGACACAAACTGATCTCTGATTGTTGAGGTAATGGGAGAACTCCTTTTGTGGGAAAAGTCACTTTTTCTTAAGCATCCTGTATAATATCTTTAAACCTCTCAGTAGCTTCGAAACAGTAGTTTTAGCATTATTTAATCATTTCATGATTATTATTATCTGGAACATAATGTTATCTTTGATTTCTACTGTAGTTTGCAGGTGGAATTGTCGAACCTAATACATAGTTCCTAAAATTCCAGTTTTGATGGTCCTATATCATACTTTAAGCCTAAACATCTTGAAAATTTATTTTAAATGGTGCCTTCATATTATAATTGCCTAAAACTTGGTGGGTTTTAGAGTTATTGTCTATGTTGATATCCCCGAGATCATCAGTATAGTAACTATGTCAAATTAGCAAATTTATTTCCTTTTCTTATGTGTCTTGCAGTAACTTGTCCATGTTTAAAAGCTGCCAAATGCTCTTTGAGCATTTTGTTATATTAAAGTAGTATTTGCATTTACACCTTTGGCAGAAAGCCATCTAAATTTAGAGATAGGCTACCCATGTTTCTTATTGTTTTTATGTAACAATGACTAAATAGTCTTGCTAGGTTAAAGAGATGACATCTATGAGCTTCTAGAATCTAGTTGCCTAAGGATAAACTGAGTTTGACTTCATTAGTGCACAAATGATAGGTTTGTGTAGAGTTATTATAGCATTAATCAATTTGATGGATTGGAAAAATGACAGAACTGAAGCAGCATGTAATATTAGTGCCTATTATTCTACAAATTATGTCTTCACCTACATTCATATGCCAGAGGAGTCATGTTGTACATTAAAAATGCAGAACTTAAAAAAAAGCCAACAACAGAGGGCACCTCTTTTCATGGCCCTTCTCTTATCCTCTTAGATTAGATCATCAAGAAATAGACTTTGAATCTAGACTTGTATATTAGGTCATAGCACTTTCATACTGTGACTACCCTGGATTGAATGGGGTAGATTGATCATCTGCTATCAGAATGACTTATCCTCTAACTGGATACAAAAGAGTATATTGCAAGCAATATATATATATATATATATATATATATATATATATATATATATATAGTCTTTTAGTCATGCTGGGGGGTATACATATATAAATTTATTAACTAGCGGTCATTTTACTAAAAATTATATATAGTAGTAACATCTTTATTGTATTATTATTGAAGTTTAAAAAATAGGCTTAAAGACAATTAAAAGGAAGGAGACAGTATTTCCTGAAATCAATATGTAGTTTTTACTGCTTTGCATTTGTACTAGCACACATTTAAACCTATTTTTGTAATAAAAACAACTTGTACTTACTTGTAGATTACTTAAACTATGGAATAAACAACATTTGTAAGTCATAGTCCCAGTTTTGTAACTGCTAGTGTTGGGGAATCTGCCCATATTTTTGAAGATAATCTTTTTTCTGATACTGTTTTCAAATAAAGCAGATGTTTTCATGTGGAAAAAAAAGGAATGAGAAATATGTGTGTTTTAGGTTGTGGGTGTTGCCTTTTCATGTGTGCATTTCCAATAATTTATGTGTTATTTATTTTGTCTTATGACTTTCAAAAGTCAAAGAGTATGTGTCCCCTCTTTTTAATTTTACTTTGTCTCCTTAACATAAATACTTTTAAGAATATAGAAAGTTTCTTTGAAAAATTTAAGAATTTACTTACTTGGATAAAAGATTTTAAAGAGTGAATTAATATAGGTCACTGAGAGTATCTTAGAGTAAGTTACTGTTTTGGCATAGAAAGTATTGGTAGTTTTCTGTATCTGAAATGAATTAATTTCTGAAAGGTAGGCAATTTTAATTTGGAATTCTTGCAATAAAGATGTTAGCCTTAAGTGATGATTAGATAAAACATTAAATGTTGATTAATTCAGATTTCACATTTTGGCATATATTATAATTTAAATTCCATCTTTAGTTTGAGCAGTTGAGAAACAAAGATATTAATAAATAACTTCAGGAGTGTAGAAATTTTCACATTCTAGGAATTTACCTCCTAGAAAAAGAGATAAGAAATCAACAACAATATGATAGAGTAGAAAATAATATATGGCATAAGACAAGTACAAACTGCTATGGACTAGTATAGATAAAGGAGAAATTAGATTCATTATAAAAACCTTCTTGATGGAAGTGGCATTTAAACTTGGTCTTAAAAAGGTGTAGGATTTGGTTATGTGGCTGTAAAGGAGTATTCTGGGGGGATAATTTCAGCAAAATCACAAAGTTGAGAAAATATTAAGTGTGTGTGTGAAATTTGTTATGCTCTGGTTGATAAAAAGATCTTTTTGTTAGGGAGGTAGGTCCTCAGGGATCCCTAGCCCCTCCTCACTAATTCTTGTGTATTCTTTTCCCCCAGTTTTTCCCTTGGTCAACAAAGATAAGTTTTATCAGGAGAGAGGAGTGTTTTTCCTTGTTGTTGAGTATATAATGACTGGTTCCTTGCTCCGAATATCGTTATTTAACTAGATCAGTATTCTCCAAATTAGTATGGAGTTTGTGTACCCTATAGTATACAAGACAATCCTTTGAAGTACAGGAAGAAATTATCTATAAATTGGTAATGCATTTCTAACCCTAAAACTGGTGTTTTGAAGCAAATGTATAGTTTTCATTAGATATTATTGTTGGACCACTCCTAAGCCTTATAGTTAAGAACCTTTTAACATGACAAACCACCACAGTGTACTGTTTTCTTTATCCTATGACTCTAACCTAGGGTTCACCATTTTTAAAAATTTCATGTCCCTATTAATAAAGTATTTGCGCCTGCGGGCCCAAATACATTTAGAAATTAAATGATTGCTAATTCCTGAGTATATGTGTGTGTGTGTGTGTGTGTGTGTGTGTGTGTGCGCGCGCGCATGTGCGCGCGCCATATATAATATCAAGAAATTAGACCAAAAAATAAAATAGGAAGTTAAATAAATTGAGATCTTAAGTTCCAGCTGTTTTTAGACAGCTGTTCAATATTTTTAAACTTGTCTTGTTGGTTGTAGTATTAAAGTTGTCTTGTTAAAGTTTATTTTGCTTTTTATGTTTTGCCTTGCAATATTTTTTTCTTCCCTTCTTCATTCCCAGCCTAAATGGGAAAAATAATAAAAATGAACATTTATTCAGTCAGTATTTACTAATGCTAGGTTATGGGGATGAAATGGTAAGTAAAACTCAAGACATGAAAGCTGAATTCACAGAGCTTATTTTCTGGTGGTGGAGATAAACCATCACTCATATCGCAAAAATGTTGACTGAGATAAGTGGTATGAAGTGGTGTATGTGTTTGTGTAAAGGGAGTATTTGGACCATTCAGGGAGGTCAGTGAAAACTTTGTGGGCATGGGACCAGCTACATAATTTTTAGTGCTCAGTGCAAGATGAAAATTTGAGACCTCTTGTTCAAAAAAATTACGAAGACTTCCTAGGCGGACAGCAGAACACTTTACAAGCATGGGGCCCTTTTAAGTGTTGGGTGTGTGAACTGTGCAGGTTACGTATCCATGAACCTGGTTCTACCTGAAGAAGTAATGTTTGAGCTGAGATATGATGAAACAAGAAGATTGCTCTAGGCAAAGAAAATAACATAAATGAGTCTCAGGGCAGGAAGGATTGTGGAGTATTCAGAAATTGGATGAAGGCCAGCATGGCTGGAGTGCAGGGAGTGGAGGGTTGTGGAGGGTTGAGGAGGGTGTGAGTGAGGTGAAGTAGAAAGGGTGATGTGTAAAGCCAAGTAGAACTTGATAGGCAGTGTCAAAGATTTTGGCCTTTATTTCAAGAACCACATATAATTACCAGTGTGTCTTAAGCGTAAAGTTTACTTGTGGTGTCCTAATAATACTAATAACTTGATTCTTGATAGTATTGGACAACTTTCTCCCCCAACTTCCATTTCTTTTCTTTTTAAAATATTTTTTCAGTTGTAGATGGGCGCAGTACCTTTATTTTATTTGTTTATTTTTTTATGTGGTGCCCGGGATTGAACCCAGTGCCTCATGCTTGGTAGGCAAGCGCTCTACTGCTGAGCCACAGCCCAGCCCACTTCTACTTCTTACCAACCTCTTTTTCAGAAATTCTTAGCCTGATCTTCTGTGATTATTCTAAGCCTGTGCCTTCCCTAAGGCATGTTTGAAACAGCATTTCACATCAGGGAGTTCTTTTGGTAGTAGAAGTTGAAAATGGATAGGGTAGGTGAATCATGAAATTTTATTTACTATTAAAGTAGTTTTTAGTCTAAAACATTTTAGGTCAACTGAAGAAAAATTAATAAAAGATGAAAATGTTTTTTAATTGTTTGAAAACAACTTTTCTTTTTAAAAATACTACAGATATTTTAAATATCTGTTGTCAGAACCATGATTAAAAAGTTTAAATCTCCCTTTTATACATGCTCAAGAGCAAGGGGTGGGGATATTTACTTGCTTTACCTTGGGAAAGAGAGGAGGGGAAAGAAGTTGTCATTTTAGACTTTGTCTTTTGTTGATAGGTGCTCACAATAAAAGGCTTTAATTAGTATTATCCAAACCAAGAGTATGCTTTGTGTTTTGTGTGGATAAAATGTTTATGATTCATACTTCTGAAGACAGTTATAGAGTTTATTTTCTAGAATGACACCTTCATAAGGTGATTTGTAGATCCATTGCCAGGCCACCCAACTAGGGATTTTCACTTTTAGCACTCTTACAAAATAACATACTAGTGATTTCTTTTCCCATGTCATGCTTTAAATGTAATTATTTAAGCTTGTACAGATAGACAGTGCTCTAAAATCAGTGATATTGTATATTCTGAGAGCTTAATGGGTGAGATGGGCAGCTGGCCATTTTGTTCTTTAACATTTATTATCTATGATCCATGATACTCTAGAATTTCTAACTAGTAAAATAACATGGTTATATAGATTTGTGTCAACCTACTTGCCTTCTCTCTTTAAATGATAGTTTCCATTTATAAATAAAACACCAAACTTTTTGGTACAGTTGCTTTCTGAAAATTTATTTTCAGTTATTTATGGGTGAAAACATGTTTATATCTTGGATCAAGCAAAATGTTTAGCCCCTTTACCCTATTTTCCAGCTTTAGGTTCTTAGAAAATAGATTTTGGTATTTGTAGGCAGCTTCTTTAGTTTTATTTGCATTCATGTTGCAAAATTTATATTACTTTGATATATGTTGTTGGATTAGATTTGAAGAATTCATGGAGGTAGTGATGAATTTTTTTTTTTTTTTTTTTGCTGTTCATATGAGAGCTTCTGTTACAAAGTAGTGGGGTAGCTTCTTATTTATCATATCTAAGATGCTAAGTTTATCTTATTCCATTGTTTTGAAAATATTTATCCCTCTCTATATATACACAAAATAGCTAAACAAAAGTTAAAATTACCAGAGTATATAAAGTATATAAAGTTGACCCTATTAACAGAGATGATAAAATTAAACTGGGTAAAACTTTGAATAGCCAAAATGTTTAGGGAATGAAATGATAGCTATAGTCAAATATTCCTTTTCTTTCTTTTCCCACACAATTAATGAATACCAATTGTATGCAAAGCAGGTACACTGTGCCACGCAGATACATGAGACACATGTATTGCATCTAGGAACTTAGTTTTAATATTTATTCTTTGAAATTTTTATAAATTTCTATGCTTTATTGATTTAATAAGATTAATATAATGCATATAATTGAATCTTTGATGATTTAGGAACTTATAAAGAATTAATATCATTGTTTTGTTTCTAGTATAGATGTAAATGGTAGAGGTATGCTGACCATACAATTTATCCTAAAAGGTTACTTTTGAGTAATTCGCTGATATCAGCTTGTTTTTGTTTTCGTGACTTTTATTTTAAAAACTCTGCTATACAGGTTAATTGGGTTCTTATTCAAATTTTACTTTGTTAAAATGTTTACAGTAAAATTAATATTTAGTTTCACTGCCTTTGGTTTGTGTATTGAAGTCCAGTAACTTGTAAATTGTAGGTAACAGCATATAGAAGTTTGTATGGTCCATTTTTTGCTTGACGATTTCACGATATTATCATTAAGTATGAACTTAATTTTGTATAGCTCAAATCAAGCCAAAAGTTAGATTTTTAGTATTTACTAATACTACTGTTTTTCTTTTTATTCTTAAACATAATAAAAGCAAATTAAGGGATTTCTGTCCTGTGCTTCCTCTTTAGTGAACAATAAAAAATGCTTTATATGTACAAATTTCTTTTAAAAAGCCATAATTATATATGAAAAATTATTTGTTGCTATGTCACAGATTGGATTAATATAAATACAATAAAAAGATACCTATTATTATCAAGTTGCATATATTTAATTTACTTTCTTGCTGAGGGCAAATGTAGTTACTGTATTAGAATCTGTGATTAAAAAAGAAAAAAGAATCGATGGTTTTGTTGTTTTGTGTTTTTTACAAAGAAGACTTCAACAAATGATGTTCTTGTGTAATAATCTTGTATATTCTATCAGTGGAGTCACTGCTTCTTAAGTGCAGTTGATGAGACAAAATTCAAATCTAGTGCTTTTCCCCAGTACTGGTAGGTTACTGATATTTTCTTTGTAGCTGGAATCTTGGAATCTTCTCTAAATGAGAGACTAAGGGTCAAGGTCAGGCTTTACTTCAGGCCTAAAATTAGCTTTATTGGCTTTATTTCACATTGTAGGTGCTTCCTGCTTCATCACACAACTCTCCTTTAATTGTTTTTGTGGGATAGTGGTGGCAGAGTCAAAGCAATGAAATGTTCTAGGTATAATAGGCTTCCTTTGTATTTTTAAATCTACCAGTTTAAAGGAAGAGATAGACAACCTGATACAGATGTATTTGATTCATATAGTGTTGCTTGAAAATTCACTTTGTAAATTATCATAAATATTGTTTCACTATCTTTTTTTATAGTGAGTCAGACATCAGTATCTTTTTATATGTTTGAGCAACATTTTGGATGTAAATGTTTAAAGGAAGGTAAAGGAATTTATTTTTTCAGATTCATTTTTGATTGGGCATGATGTCTGTCTGTTTCTCCCCATAAAAACAAACAAACAAACAAATAATCACCAAATAATAAGTAAGCATGCATTTAAAAGGATCTCGCCTACTTAGACAGGTACCATAGAATCTAAGATATATGATTAGGTGCCATATTATAAGGTAGTCTTAGTAATTGACTTTAATGCTATAGGCCAATGAAAATACTTACTAATTTGGTAGATGATTGATATTTTGTTTGCCCTATATGTCTAATTATCATTGCTTGCTTTGTTCAGCTACAGAACCTTGGCCAGAAAATGCTACATTATATCAGCAACTGAAAGGTAGGTTTTTAATCACAATTGAGTGATTTTTGTATCCAAATATATTTATTACAAAAAAAATCCTCACTAATGTAATTCAATACAAAGAGAACATGAAACGTAAAGGAGGGATTCTCTTGTATAATTTGTCTAGGAGGTTTTACCTAAACTTGTATCTGCCAGTGTAAACCAACTATTCATGGCCTATAAGGTCCTTGGTTTATTATTGACTCATTATATTGGCTGCTGTAGGCAATGTAAAATGATGTGGTTGCAGGAGCATTTGGCAGATTTACTGCACCAATAGCTGAGACAGCAGTTTTTTGAAGTCCTGTGGTAAAGTGGGCTCTCAGTAAAAAGGAACTGTTAAAATGTATAGGCTAGGATGGTTCAGGCTCCCTTTAGCAGCTCTTCATATATCATCAGATCACATTATGGACCCCATTTGGGGCTCAGCAGCCTGCTACAGTTGTCAGAAGACTGCAAAGTAATGAAGACTAATAGGCAGCAGCCCTAGTCTTCTAAGCATGGAATTTTTATTGCAGCAAACTTGTCATCTTTCTTTTGTGTGACAGACCTAGACACACTGTGCAATATTAACTGCAAGCTGGTTTTATATGATTGTGAATGCTTTTACTTTTAACTAGAAAGATTTGAATAGATACTATTTTGTTTAATTTTAATGAAAAGAAGGGGGATATTTCTTGAATACTTAGAAATGAATTTATTCTTAAAGGAGCTATTTTAATTACATATTGCTGATAAAATGAGATAAGTGATCATATAGTTTCAGAGGAAATAGTCCTATTTTATTATTTTTTATACAGTATAACAGTCAAAATTTTGATTACACAACATTGATATAGAATTTCATGTTCATTCAATGTAGACTATACCTTTTCTTTTTAAAATAAGAATAGTTCTTAAAAATAAGAATATTATAAGTATTCTTTGCTTGTTTAGCAGTTAATTTTGAATGAGGTCTTTCCTTGTATTTCCACAGGGGAGCAAATTTTGCTTTCTGACAATGCATCTTCTCTTGCTGTGCAGGTAAATATGTAAATAATATGTATTTTTTACCCTCTAAATGATTTGTGTAATTTGGAGTTGCAATTATTTTTTTCCCCTCAAGAAAATCTAATATTAAATACTTAAAATTTTTCTGTGTGATTTACTCTTATCAGTATATCATTGCTTCCCTGTGAAGTGTCATTTTACTATATAATATTAATCAGTTAATTGTTGTTCAGATATAAAATAAAAATCTTCATTACTTGTTCTTTTACACAAAGTCATTGTTAAGTGTTAGTCACATTCTGTGTCTTAAGCAGTTGTTTTGCTTTGGATTAGATACGATTGTATTGATTATTTGGGGATAAAATTTTATTTAGGAACAGAATTATCTTCTAATTTATTTGTAAAGATTTATTTACTACATATTTTTAAGCATCATTCTGCTCTTTGTACTCATTCTAGCCTTAATCTGTTTGGTAATCTTAAAATAGATATGTTCTTTTGTAGCTGCTCCTTATGTATTTATTGATTATATGTGTGTTTATTATCCCCAAACCACTTATTGAATTCAGTAGCTCTTCAGGTTGTATAATCACAGTTTTGTAATCCAAAAAAGATTAGTGGCTCTGTAAACTTTGAACTATAGGAAGATTAAGATACTTGGGGGATTATTTACTTAATAAAAAGAATTATCTGTGTAGATTATAGAATTATAGTTGTAAAAACATTTTACACATTTAGCTTTTATCTACTTGGTTTATATAGTTTGAATAACAAAGAAGATTTTATTGTGTAACTCCTAAAAGATAACTCAAAGGGAAATCTTAAGAGGTGACATTTATTGGAAGTGAGACTGAGCCTCCTTGAGCACAGAAAGAAAGGGTAGGAAAGTAACTGTCAAAGCTTTTCTTGTGTTCTAGACATAATGCTAAGCACTGATTTTTAGGTTATCTCTTTTACATTTTTTATTCAACTTTATATCTTTTAGGCTTAATAACAGTGTCATTCAGTATGACAGTATAACAGTATGGCATTCAGTACATCTTTGTTTTAAGGCAGGGAAGGAAGGGAAAGATGGAGAGAAATGTGGCTGGACAGTATTAGTATAAGTATCTTTTAACTTTCTTTTTGATTTGTTTTATATATATATATATTACCAGGAATATGCATTGTCTTTTGTTACTAATATTATAACTAGTTTTTATGTTAACTTTAAAAAAAATGTGGTTGTAGATGGAAAGAGGTGCTAAGGATCGAACCCAGTGCCTCATGCATGCTAGGCAAATGCTCTGCCACTGAGCTACAGCCCCATCCCTTATGTTAACTTTTGCTTTTGATAAAATCTTTTCCCCTGTGACTATTGCCCTTAGTTTTGCTTTCCTTCCCTCATCTACAGAATTACAGATGTTATAGTGCTGCTTATTACTCCCACCCTTTTTTATTGTTTTGAGAGAGATGGAATTTCAAGTTGAGCTCTCATGTGCAATAATAGTTGCCTATCATATAAAATGTACTCAGTGAATGTTTGTTGTGTGAATGGTTTCTAAGTGTGGTGAAAGCAGTCTTGCTTAATAAGTGACAGCACAAATAATTATTTGATGTGTATAAAATAGTATTTTCAATGTTTATATATATATATATTTTTTACTGGTTGTTCACAACGTTACAAAGCTCTTGACATATCATATTTCATACATTAGATTGAAGTGGGTTATGAACCCCCAATTTTACCCCAAATGCAGATTGCAGAATCACGTCGGTTACACATCCACAATTTTACATAATGCCCTATTAGTAACTGTTGTATTCTGCTACCTTTCTCAATGTTTATATTTTTGAAAAGCTTTTGGGAAGTGAATATTTTAGTTGAAGCACTGATTCTTAACCCTTCATCAGTTGCCATTTTGGGGATAACTCTTTCAGGATTTAACAAAAGTTATAGAACATTTTCCCAGAAAACACCCCACTGCACACATAGAAATAAAAATATACCCAGGCTATTCTGCATGTGGTTTCACAGGTTTATGATCTCCCTCCTCAAGCTATCTGGGAATCTGTATGAAGAGCCCTAAAACTAATAGTAATTTAGGAAGAACTAAAGTAATTTTCACCCAAAGGAAGGCATTTTAGGTAGGAATAGACTAATAATGTTTCTCAACTGGGGAGCTTTTTAACCCCCACAAAAGGTTGCTGCTAACCGTCCTACGGTGCACAACCCTGAATGTAAATAGTGTCAAGGTTGAAGAGCCCTAGAATAGATATTTTAACCAGTTTCTAGTACAAAGCAAGATATAAATATATTATCACTTTTAAAAATTAACATTTTAGGGGCTGGGGGTTGTGGCTCAGCAGTAGAATGCTTGCCTTGTATGTGTGCAATACTGGGTTTGATCCTTAGCACCAAATAAATAAATAAATAAATAAATTGTGCTATGTACAATTAATTTTTTTTAAATTAACATTTTAATAATCTAGGGAAGGGGAGGAAAAAAGACATCTAGTATGTACTTCATCAATTCTATTTTTGTAGTTCTTATTAATTTGTTTTCTTATTATAGTTTCTCTAATTGTTGGAATTTAAAATAAAACAGAAAAAGGATCTTTTAAAATGCAGAATTTTGCTTAACCATTTCTTTTTTTATCGTACATATGTCACTTAGATGATAAATTAACCAGCATATATTAAAATTCTTAGTTTTCTTCAATATTCTTTGGCTTGACAGCTGATAGTAGCCATGACTATAAATGTGACTTTTCCACATATCTGATGTAAACTTTATAGAGCAATTTTCTTCTATATAGTGGATCAGCATCTGTTTAGAAGAATCATTTAAAGGCTTCTTGCTTGATGTATAAAGCTGATCAACACAATATGACAGGTATCCATAAACTGAATATTTTCTATAAGATACCAAATATCAAACAGATATTTTAATAGCCTGCAAGTTAAGCCAGGGAATGTAAATTTTATTTCCCTCCTAGACTTGGTATTTATTATATCCCTGAAGCTAAATGCTTAGCTTTTTTTTTTAGTTAAAGGAACCTTTATGTTTTCAGTCTAAAAGAAAAAAAAAATCTTTTCCCCTGTGACTATTGCCCTTAGTTTTGCTTTCCTTCCCTCATCTACAAAGTATTGATTTTATCTAAAATGTTATTTGGTCATGTCACCTTGTATACTGAATATAGTGAAGTATTATATAGTATGTTCCTATGGCTCCTGTGAGCTATGTGCATGTGTGTATGTATGTGTATGTATAATATTGCATACAAGAAAAAAAGAAGAAGAAGTTTTCTATTCTATAATTTTGACTTTGAAGTTTATATTGATTGGAAAAATAACTTTGATAATAATTTTCTATTACTCCGTCTCTTAACAGAAGATTTTAAAAATATTTAAAGTATCCCTATTTAAAAAAATAAAAGAAACAGGTGAAGTTAATTTTAATAATGTATTTTATTTAACCTATTTCATCAAAATAATATTTTATCATGTAATCAATACAATGTTTATATTTTACATTTTTTCTTATAAAGTTCAAAATCTGATGTTATTTTATGCTATGGCACATGTGCATCCTTAGGCACATTGCAAGTGCTTAGTAGCCTTGTGTAACTGATGACTCTTGTATTAAAGAGTGCAGGTGTAAAGAGCAAATACAGGTGAACTTTGTAAGTTTTCTACAAAAAAGGCTTTTTAAGAACTTTTGAAGTCTGTATTTGCTTTTATAGCAGAGTCCACAAATGGAATGTAGGCAATTAATTTCTTTTCCAAATACAGCAGACCTTAAATAGGACTGTTTATTTCAAGTTTCCTAATCTGTAAAATGGAGATATAGTAGATGCTGTCCCATTGGGTTATGAGGATTGAATACGTAATGTGTAAAACACTTAGAAAAATGCCTGGTGTATTTACAAAAAGAATGTAGGTCATTATTTCCTTTTCTCCTGATTCTTCGACAGAAAAACACATAATGAATTTCAGCAAGAGGAATAGAACTTGTGGGCTTGATAATACCTAAAAAAACACTAAAGTAATTGAGAGTAAATGTCATATGTAAGATTTCTGGGGGACATATTTGTATTTGTATGAGCATTAAAATTTTTGTAATCATTCTTTTATGCCATACCTTAAAGATGTTAATATTGAATGCTTTAATTCAAATAGCATGTTATTTTAATAATATTGAATAAGGTTTGGTTTTAAAATTTAATATTTACTAAATGCTTTTATTGTAAAATGCTCTCTATGGAGATCATTTATATAGAGTATTGCATCTAATCCTTACCAACATCCTACTGTAGAGTTTCATTCTTAATCTCATTTTAAAGATGTGGAAACTAAAACTCAGAGGTGCTCTGCCCAAGATCATGAGTCCACAAATTGTGGAGGTAAACAGAAAATAACAGCATTGGTGAACGCCACATGTACTTATTACTGTGTTGAGCACCTAAAGTTCTTGTTAATTTATTTAATCCTTACAACAACTGTATGAAGTAGGGTGGTATGTAGTATAAGTATCATGGATAATCCTCTCTTACAGCAATCTTATGAGTTAGGTATTTTTATTATTCCAATTTCCCCACACATTAGGAAAGTAAGGTGGAGAGGTGAAATGATTTGCCCAAAGTTATATGGGCTGTACTTGGCAGAACTGAAATGCAAAGTTAGGGAGTCTGAGTTGACAGCCCACACACAGAACACTTTGATGCATATTAGACTAGTCCAGTGGTGAAGATCTTTGGATTTTTACCCAATAATAAGTGAACATTTAATCACATTATTTTTGACATTTCCCAACAAATGTGTCTTAAATTTTATAGTTTTTATTAAAGTATGAAAGATAACATGTCTTAGCTTTTATATTTTTGAAATGAGATAAAGGTAGTCTTAACTATATTATGTTATTATGAAGCTCAAGTTGGGTAATAAAGGAGAAATTCTGTAGAAAGAAGTGAAAGCTATAGCAATGTAAGATGTGAATTAGTACCTATTTTGACTAAAGATTTATGTACTTATTTTGTGAACATCGTTAATAAAATGTTACTTTCTAGTAAATTTGAAAAAGAATATCATGTAGTGTATAGGAAGCCAATTAAAACCTTTTTCTTTTTGATTGGCTGATCCAAATATTATAAAAATTTCGTGTATTTTTTAGACAATGTCTTAAACTGATGATCATTATAAGAATGCTACATGAAAAATATTTTTACTTCAAGAATAACATTTAAGCTCAGAATGAAGTGAATATCCCTGTTATATTTAATATTTTTATTTTCCCTTATCCTTTTTGAATAAATACTCCATCTCTAAAAATGAAACATGACAACAGTGGGGGAAAACCCTACTTGGTGTTGAATGTGTTACATCATTTTTAAAAAGTCAGCGTTTTTGAAGGCACCATTAATGCTGTACTATAACACTTAAATGTCAGGTCGGCTGATAAATATTTAGCTGACCCTTGCTTTTCCCTTTTAGCAAGTGATGCTTTTTAGGTGGACATGTTAATTAGTGGTTAAATGGTATTCTAATGTAGTGTTTGGGGATGAGCAGAGGAAGGAGTACCTCTTCTTTGGGCCTGCAGGTCGGTTGTTGCATTGGAGAAATAACTGTGAATATGAAAATAAGCTGCTCTCAACTTGTCAAGTCATTCAGATGGTCACAATAGACAGCCTACCTGAAAATTTTAGAGGAAAAGATTTTTGAGTTTTCAATTCAGTTATGTACAATTTTCCTTTAAAAAAAAAGTTGTTCAGGGTTATATGTCATTTGAAGGGTCAGTTTAAACCTGATATAAATACAGGTAGGATGATGCCAATGGGTATATTTTAATAGAGAATTAACAGAATAGTGTTTTGTGGAAATTATTTAAAATATTGATAGAACTTCCTTAAAATTTCATAAACTGTAAAATTTGTAGTATTCAGTCTTTCATTTTGATCATCCTGTAAAATGAGACATCTATGTTTATGTTCAGAGTTGGGAGGAGGAAAGGGAAACTAAGGAAAGAGAATTTAGTGAACATTTTTTAGATAGGGGACTTTAAAATCCTTTTTAGTATTCTAAATGAACAAAGTGGAGCTGCTATCACTCAATTTAAATTCCTCTGATTAATTGTCTTATTTTATATTATTGTTTTTATACCAGGAGTATTAAAGCATTTTGATGGTTATGCTTCTAGCAATTGGCATGATTTAAATATATGAAATGTGATGTTTATAAAAAATAACTTAAAATCAGAATTTAGTAGGTTAAAAAATCTCAGTATTAATATTAGTCTCTCAACACATTAACAATATGGTATATGTAAAACATTTAAACTTGTAGGATTTGAGGAAGTGAAGTATTTTGTATTCAAAATAATGTAAGTATCATAATGTAAGAAGTAGGTGGTTGAGTTGTCATTTTACTAATTAGTGAAATAATGCAAAATAGTTATACAGGGTAATAGTCTGCTAATATAAATATTTATTTAACTTAGCAAAAATATACATTCCTGTAATTCTGAAAGATTATAAGTTATTATACAACTTGTATACTTTTTTAACAAGTAAATAGCAAGCAGAATTTTAAAATTGGTTGCTGTTATACAGAACAATAAAGACATAGTGGTAAGATGAAAAAAATACAATTCTGTTATTAAACATAAAAAGCCTAGAATTCTTCATTATTAGATATATAGTATGAACATAATCCATCTAGCAGCATTGTATTCGAGCTGAAAATATACTTAAATTTGAGGCCATACACTACCCTGTGTGAGTGAAACATCTTTCATATAGTTCTAAGATGAAATTACCCTTGAATGAATAGCATCTTCATTTATCTTCAAACCTCTTCTGTGCATTTAGTGAATCTACTCTTTCAACATTCTACAAGAATCACATTATGTCATTATACCAGAGTACTTCTGCAGTGTGAAATAGATTGGTTTGGAAAATGAACCTGGCTTTGCTATAAATTACATTCACAGGTACAAAGGAATTTGTTATTTTGTTTAAAATAGTCACAAATATAATTAAGGTTTTAATTTATGTTAAACTACAAATATGGCTATTACTGTAACTGGATTAGGAACTTAATCTGTCACTTCAAGAATGATACCTAACACTTTTCATTTGTAACCTTAGATACATTATTTCAATTATAGGGTCTGCAGCTGTTTGATATAAAAATGAATTATTTTGTAGGTAGATTTGTTCATGGTTTTTAATTTTAAAACATGCTTCTTCAGTAAGGTGGAAAATAATTCTTCAGTTGTCACAGATTTTCTTTTGTGTCTGGTGAAACAGGACATGAATTAAAATTCAGTATCGTTTTCATTTTTTACCCTAAGAATGGCATTGCATGCTTGACAATTGTCCTTAGTGAATTTTTACATAAAATATTTCAGATTAAATTATGAAATGAATAAAAGCTTTCTCCAAAAAGAAGAAAACCCGAGTTTAAGTATAGTTTTACCTGGATGACTGCAAATGGATTGTGTTCTTTCTAGAATTTGAGTGACTTTGTTAATGTGACTCACATACCTTAAATTCCATAGGATTGGTCAGTAAAGCATCCACTCTTTTAAAATTTTATTAAGGACAATTTCAAACATGTTGAATTATTTTAACACTTTTATTGGCACATTGTGCTGGTTTTATTTCTTATATGCAATTGAAGAGAATTGTTCTGTATTTAACTTGTAAGACAATTGTTCATTTGTTCTTGAAATAAAGAAGAAGAAAGAAGGGGCTGGGTGTTTAGTTCATTAGAGCACTTGCCTAGCATGCTTGAAGCCCTGGGTTCCCTCCCCTGCACCAAAAAGAAAAGAAAAGAGAGGAAAGAAGATAGTTGGTGTTGCTTATTTTTAAAAAAATTTTTTTTTTTAATATTTATTTTTCAGTTTTTGGCAGACACAACATCTGTGTTTGTATGTGGTGCTGAGGATCGAACCTGGGCCACACGCGTGCCAGGCAAGAGAGCTACCGCTTGAACCACATCCCCAGCCCGGTGTTGCTTATTGATAAATGATTCAGTATTGAGTTTCTGTTAACCAAAATGAAATGACTAAATTTTGTGTCCCTACCATCTATTATTTAGCTTATCATAAGAATTAAAGTTTTTTGTTGCTGCCATTTTTCTTAGTTGGTAATATTGTTTTAGTCTATAAAGAACAATTTTAAAACATTCATTATAGAACTTAGGAAAAAATAATTTTTCTTTTAATCTCCAGTTCTTTGAGTGCCAGCTATGCCCCTGATAATTGTATTAGGGTCTTGGGTTACAAGAATTATTCTATTTAAACATTGAGCTGCCATTTTTATTGTCTGCTCATACCCTGAGCTGCACTAAAATTGTCAGTATTTAGAGTATCTTTCTTTTTTCCCCCCTCCGGAGAGAGATCCTGTGTTTGGGAGCTGAAAAGGGAGAGTGGTAACTAGGATCTCTTCAGTTAATATGTACACTTAGGCTTAACCTTTGTCTTTTCCATGTGACACCTTACCCAGTTCCTTATTCTGTGCTTGGATCCTTGAATTAGGTATCTCTAATTATTTCTCCAAAGAATAAACCTCTGTCTCCTGCATAGATTAAGGGAGGGCTGATCACCTGTCGCTTAAACAAACCTTCAGCCATCCTTATGTTTGTAGTCCCATGCCTTTTCTCTGCTTTTTGTGCTGCCTGGTGCCTCCAAGTTTGGAATCTTTGTTTCTGTTATGTGAATGTATTGATTTTTCTCCTCTGTAAGCTCTTAGGTTTCAGTTTCCTTTGCTCCATTAAATCAGCTTTCCATTTTACAGCAATGGGTTGACTTGTCTGGTCTGCTTTTGTTTTTTCTTCCATTCTTTGTGTCTTTCTGGACTTATACCATTTCTACTCCTCCACTGTTATTTCAGTAGTTTTTTTTTTTTTTTTTTTTTTTTAAAGATTGCCAAGATTCCTTAATATAATTCAACTATAGGCTGGGGTTGTGGCTCAGTGGTAGAGCACTCTCCTAGCAGGTGCGAGGCCCTGGGTTCAGTCCTTAGCACCATATAAAAAAACTCTTTGGCTGACACTCAATGGACTTAAGTATTGTGTCCAACTACTTCTAAAAAATAAATATTTTTTTAAAAAGAATTTAATTAGGGGTTGGGGATGTGGCTCAAGTGGTTGTGTGCTCTCCTGGCATGTGTGAGGTACTGGGTTCGATCTTCAGCACCACATTAAAAAAAATAAATAAATAAAATAACATTGGGTCCACCTTAAAAAAAAAACCTAAAAAAAGTAAAATTAAAAAAAGAATTTAATTAATTTATTAAATGTGTTAAAGCTTATTAAATTTCAGGGTCTTAAAAGTCAGATACTGTGTACATTCATATGTGTCTATTTGTGTTTGTGTGTGTTTAAAACATTCCCTGCCGTGTCATAGGAACTTAGTAGATTTGTATTTGAAAAATACAAACTATATAACTATATTTATTGACTGTAATTTTAATTAATTTTTTAGGTTTTAGTTTTTACATGTTAATTTGCTTGATCGTTTTATCAGTTATTCAACAAATGAGTAAGCCTATATTAGTTCTCTCTGAAATTAGGAATATTATGATGTTAAATGTGTCACCAGCATCAAAAGTTGATTACTGGGCTGGGGTTGTGGATCAGTGGTAGAGCACCTGCCTTGCACATGTGAGGTACTGGATTCAATCCTCAGCACCACATAAAAATAAATAAATAAATAAAGATATTATACCCATCTACAACTAAAAAAATTGTTTTTAAAGTTGATTACTTATTTTTATGCACTGTACCGTTATGAAGATTGTGTTTTAAATAATATTTAGTTTAATTACTTACAGGTGATGTCAGACTTTCATACCAGGACCTCTTTTATGTGTTGATTATTATTGTTACAGACCCATGCTGTCCCATAGACATCTAGAAGTCATCACCACATCACACTGTGATGAAGGAAGAGTTTTGTATGTGTGCTAATACAGTAGCCAATAGTCACAGGTTCCATTGAGCTCTTGAAATGTGGCTAGTTTGGGAAACTGACTTTAAAATTTTATTCAGTTTTAATAAATTTAAATTTAATCTAAATAACAACATATAATTAGTGGTTACCATATTGAGCAGTATAGTTATAAAACATTATTCTGATAGGATGTGCTGTTTTCATTCAAATTATTTTATGTTGTCATTCATTTGAATTGGTTTGGAATAAACTATCCAACTAGAGAATGAGTTAAGTGAGTTATCCTAAGTTTGTTATAATTAGAGTGACATTTTTCTTTGGCTTTACATAAGAATAAAAATATGCAGGTTGCTACTTGAAACTGAAAGTAAAAAATGTGTTATAGGCTGGTATTTAAGGCCTATTACTTGGAGTTTTTGTGTGTGTGTGTGTGAGAGAGAGTGTGTGTGTTGATAAGATTGCAAATAACAGTGAAGAATATTTAAAAATTAAATAAAATAAAAGAATAGAAAATAGTGAAAGGTGAAAGTACTGTTTTGGAACTTCTCAGACTTATCTTCCATCCTTGGAGAGAAAAGAGAAATACTATTTAAGTCAAAGTTTGCTTTGTTTCAAAGTTTTTATATTATTGAAAACAGTCATGGTGATGTGTTGGTTTTGCATTTTTAATGTTTGTATAAAAATGCTGTTTTTGTGCCATCAAACTTATTTGTGATGTACAGATTAATGTGGAAAATTTTTTGATGAAGAGTAATTGAAGTAAATGCTCTAAAATTAATTTCTGGCTGGCCAGAATTATACCATCATTTGAGGTCTGTGGTAAGTTGAGTATTGTTAAATTGGTCAAAATTAAGTCAGTTATATTTCATACAGGAGTGAAAAATTATGGGACTGATTATGAAATATAGAGGTAGATTGATTGTTTAATCTTTTTTCTAGTGAAATATAACTTTATAGATTATTGATTAGTATAGTTATCACTGTGCATGTAGTCTAGCAAAATATATCATACTTAATATTTTATATAGCATTATAATTGTCAACTAACAATTGAGTATTTGAGAAGATATATTAAACAGTTATTTCATATTCCTTTGCTCTCCAAAAGGCCTAAATCCCTCTTATCCTCTTGTTCTCAGCAAATGATTCCTCTTCCCATTTCACTGAATGTGAGCAAGTACTCATTTTCTTGTCCTCTCCTATCAACATATAGTCAACATCATTGATTCTGAACATCCTTGCATTGCAGTGGAAAAAAATCTGTTTCCTGAAAAAAACTCATCACTCTAGCTGTGTTCTTATTCTATCCCTGTTTATCTTCTCATGGATCTTGTTTCTTATAATTTCGGCTTATCTCCACTGGTGTTTGTATATACATACATTTTATGTGTGGAGATAAAGAAGCCATCAGTAAACAGTGTATGTGTGTGGGGTGTGTGTGTGTGGGTGTGTGTGTGTGTCTCCTTCTCTTGTAGTGTTGGGGATTGAACCCAGGCTTTGCACATGCTAGGCAAGTGTTCTGTCATTGAGCTCATCTCTGCCATTTTTTTCCCCTCTCAGTGAAGAGCTCTGCTTTTCATCATCAGTATAGATACATAAGTAATAGAAGGGAATCCATTTTTCTACTCCCTCTTCCTGCTGATCCAGCTTTTAAAATGAATTGTTCACATTTACTCTAATTCTTTCCTTTTTAGTACGCCTTCCACATGATTTTGATGAGGTTTGAGAATCATTGTCCTAGCCTATAATAGGGGTCACAATAAGCTATTACTGTAATTTGGGATCAGAGGTAATAGATTGAGAAGACAACTTGTTTACACTTAGAGGTAGAAGAATCAAACTTTTGATCAGGTGAGATGGTGTTTAAACCTATGATTAGTAATTGTAGGTGAATAAATTAGGATTACACTATGGGTGACAGAAACCTAAAATATAGTAGCAGTGTAAAAAGAAGCTTATGTCTTTCTTTTATAAAAGCAGGTAATCCAAGTTTAGGGACTCCTTTACTCTTGTTGCCTCATCCTCAGCTTCTATTTCATGGTTCAGTTTCACTGCTGTACCTATAATCATTCTTTTCACATTTCAGTCAGCAGGGGGGAAAAATGAAAACATATCCCCTTCTTTTAAAGAAACTTCCTAATGGTTATGCAGAACTTTTAGTCCCAATGACCAAAATTGAGACATTGACCACATTTCATTATAAAGTAGACTGGGAATACAGGTTTTTAATTTCAGGCACCATCTGTGTACAGATATAATTCACAGGTTCATCCACTATAGGGAAAGGGGAGAACATCTGTGAAGAGTAGAGGGGTTGATGGACAGATGGCTACAGTAAACTTTTGGGGGCATGTTTGGCCCATCAGTAAACAGTGTTGAATGCTTATTTACAAGTACTGCACTCTCTTAGGTTAGTTGTGGGAAGTGGAGACTGTGGGGAGGGTAACAAATACAAAAAATTAAAACCTACTACTTGGCTTTCTAAGAAATGTCACACACACTTAGGGAGATCAGACATGCATATATAAGTTATAGATAAATGTAGCAAATCAAACTAAGTAGTGAGGGTAATAGATTGAGACTCATAGGATTTATTTTTATAGGGAAACATTCTTTAGAGGACTAGAATTTTGGGAAGATGTATTTGAAGAAGGGAATTGACATAATTTGGGGTAAATGGAGCTCTTTGTACAAGGCAGTAATCACTGTTCAGTACTCTTAACTACTTTTTGAGTCTTAAGACTGATTTTTGCCAGCATGGTAACACGCACCTGTAATCCCAGTGGCTTGGGAGGCTGAGGCAGGAGGATTGTGAGTTCAAAGCCAGTCTCAGCAAAAATGAGGCACTGTCTCTAAATAAATAGGATTGGGGATGTGGCTCAATGGTCTAGTGCCCCTGAGTTCAATCCCCAATACCCCCAACCCCCCAAAAAAGACTGATTTTTGATCCAGAACTAACGAATTGTATGAACTCTTATGAGAAATCTCTATTGGGTGATAGTAAGGTGTTCTGTTCATAATCTTAATATGTGATAAGTAATAGCCTTGTTAATTTATTAATTTATCGTTTTTAATATTTATTTTCAGTTTTCGGTGGACACAATATCTTTATTTTATTTTTATGTGATGCTGAGGATCAAACCCAGTGCCCTGCGCATGCTAGGCGAGCACATTACCACTTGAGCCACATCCCCAGCCCTGATTTATCTTAAATTACATTTGACTGCTATTTATAATAGTTTCCTCAGTTTCAAAGAAGATGAAAGGTTTGTTTTCTAACTTGTATGTGGTAATAGAACCATCATAATGTATGATGTTCCAGTTGAATAATTAAACTGTTTCATAGAGAACATAGATAAGTTTTATGTGTGGAGATAAAGAAGCCAAAAAGTCACAGGAGAGAAAACAAGGGGAGTAAACTTTGATTATTATAAAAAATAGTGGATTTGGTAGAGTGCACTGGTGTCTTAACAGGTAAAAATGAATCAGTATTCTGTAGTAATGTGATTTTGTATTTTTTATATTACATTATAATGTGTACATTTATTCTTTATCATAAAATATTCTCAAAAGCATGAGTTTTTAAATTGACTGTACAATACTCTGTGGTTTAGAATTACTGTAATGATTTACCTGTACTTTTATAAAGACATTTAAATTGCTTGTAAAATTTTTGTTCCTATAAACCAAGTGAAGATAAACAGTTTAAACCTTTAAAAAGTGAATTAGTGACCATAGAACTACCTAGTTAGGATTTTGAATATTACTGGAGAGAATGTTGAAGTAGCAGATGAGAGAGATGATGATCCTGCAGAGAGTAGTGGAATTAAGCAATCAGTACCTTATAAAATTTGGACTTCAATAATCTATTAAAGAAAATTAAAGCAAAGTTTAAGACTGCTTACTTACCTAAACTAATATAGTAAACAAGTAGGGATATTTATGTGCTTCCTTAAGTATATATATTTTAAGTTAGTTAGACTTTATCTATTTATTATACCAGTGATTGAACCCATGGGTGGTTTACCACTGAGCCACATTCTCAGTCCTTTTTACCTTTGTTATTTTGAGACAGGGTTCCACTTAGTTGCTGAGGCTGGCTGAAGCCTCCTAGGATAACAGGTGTGCACCACCACATCTAGCAGATTCATGTGTTTATTAATGTCTAAGTCATAGTGACTTTTTATTAGTGAAATGATATCTTATTTTTGTTTGGAAAACAAATCCTTAACTTTTTTTTTAAAGAGAGAGAGAGAGAGAGAGAGAGAGAGAGAGAGAGAGAGAGAGAGAGAATATTTTTTTAATATTTATTTTTTAGTTTTTGGCGGACACAACATCTTTGTATGTGGTGCTGAGGATCGAACCCGGGCTGCACGCCAGGCAAGCGCGCTACTGCTTGAGCCATATCCCCAGCCCACAAATCCTTAACTTTAAAACGGTTTATTCTTTTCCAGTAGAGTATTGCTGTATGGACTATTAAGTTTATGAAATAAATAAAAAGTTTTGTTCAAATATAAATATACTTTCACTAGACTTACTGTATTTCTTCTTATTTATAGGCCTTTTTGCAGATGTGTAATCTGCCTGTCAAAGTGGTTTATAGGGCAAATGCAGAATATATGTCTCCATCTGGTAAGTATGATTTTTTTCCTTCTCTGTTTACATTCTGGATTGATAAAATTATAGTTTGTGTCGATGTTAAAAATGCTTGATTTTTGTTGTTGTTGTTGTTGTTCTTGTTGTTTACTTTTGAAGAATTTTCACATTGTTTTGTAAAGTAATAATTGCAATCTTAACAATCTTGGAACCAGTCTGTCTACAGATTTCAACTCTAATCAGAGATGGTTACTGATATGTTATGAAAATTATTTTAAATAAGTAAATATTAAGGAAATACATAATCTCAGATTTTCCTAGTTTTACTTTACACAGGACAAATTCTAATATTAAACAAATTCTAATATTAATGAATCCCTTTATTATTGAACACACTTGTCTAAATTATCTTGTCGCATAATATTAGGGAGAAGAAGGAATATCATGGAATAATTAACTTGTCACTAGATCTTAGTTAAAATCATTGTCGACATTTTTTAGTTTCTAACTCTTTATTATTTATTTATTATTTTTTTGCAGGAGATACCCTAAGATTTATTTTGTAAACTTACATGGTGGTGGGAAGAATGTTGTAGAGCAGAGTCGTTCACTTGGTAGCCAGGAAGAGGGAGGGAAGGAAGGAGGGAGGGAGAGAGAGAGAGGAAGAAGGAGGGAGGGGGGAGGGAGGAGAAGAAAGGGAAAAGGGGGCAGGAAGAATTGAGGGAGGAAGGGAAGGGAAGGAAGGCTATGTTTTATTTTAACAGATTTTAAGATATTATTTATTAAAATGTCACCTTTTGCTATGTTTTATGATCAGTATTTTGTTTCTGTATTTCATATTCTAGTTGACTAAAGTAGTGTTTAAATATGATTTAAATTATTTTCAATACAAAAATATATCACAAAGCTATTAAATAAATGTTAAATGTAATTGACATGAGTTATTTTAATTGTGTTTTTACTGGAGCAGTAATAGCACATGGGATCACTCCTTCATGGATAAATTGTTGAATATAACTATATTGCTTTTTTAGGGAGAAAAATATTAATTCTTTTCATTGTGATATGATGATAACTTAGGAATGACTTGTTAAGCTTTTTTTTTTTTTCACCTTAAGTTTTTATGGGTAGTGGTAATTGTCAAAAGATATAAAGATACCAATCCCATACACACTGAAGATTCTGAATGTATACATATGCATTTATTAGACTTATGAGTATACATTTAGAAAATATTTCCAAAATAATTTTTTAGACTTCTGAATGTAAATATATTTTAGATTCATGGAAGTCATTCATTGACTCATTTTTAAGCTGATTTTATAGATAAAAAATGAATTGAGGTGATAAGGGCAAAGTTTTTTTTATAAACTTTACTGAATTCTGTTGAAATATATGTGTTCTTTCCATCTTTTTTTCCTCTGTAGTCATACTGAGACTATATATATATATATATATATATATATATATATATATATATAATCTGTATATATGTACACACACAAGAAAAGATCAGTAATCTAATACCAAAATTAAAAACTTTGGTAAATAATAAGTCGTGGTTCGTCTACTATGTATAAGTTACTATGTTTAAGTTACTATGTTTAATATCATTTAGTTAGTTAATTGTCTTCTTTTCATACTCCATGAAAGACAACAGGGAAAGATACATTTCTCATTCATAGGTGGAGTCTCTTGTAAGTATTTGAAAATGACACTTTCGACTAAGATATTTACATTTAGTCATATCTCTTATTAGTATTCCCTTTCATCACATGAGTTGAGGTGATAGGGGCAGTGTTTAAAAAGTTTATTTGCTTGTTTGACCTTTGATAGTTGCCTAGGAAGTCCTTGGAGGAAGGATAGTCTTTTCAACAAATGGTGTTGGGCCAATTGGTTATCCATAGGCAAAGAGGAGAAAAAAAGAACTTCAATCAATACATTGCACCATATACAATTTTAAAATTTATAATAGCTGAACTATGGAACCATACTAGGTGTCCATCAATGGATGAATGGATCAAGAAAATGGAGTTTTATTCAGCTATAATGGAAAAATGAAATTATGTCATTTGCAGGAAAACAGAAAGAACTTAAATAAGTAAGCCAAACTCAGAATGTCAAGGATTGTATTTTTTTTCTCATATGTGGAAACTAGAGAGGAAAAAGGAAAAGAAAGGTAGGGGTGATCACATGAAAATCAAAGGGAGATCAGTAGAGAAAATGGACCAGGGGGAAGGAGAAGGAAAGAGAGAGGGGAAATACTGAAGAATAATACTGGCCAAATTATTCTGTTATATTATATGCATGTACAAATATATAAAACAAATCCCACCATCATGTACAACTATAAAGCACTAATTAAAAAATAATTAAGGAAATTATTTTTTAATAATTAAAAAATAAATAAGGAAAAAAAACTTACCTATTCTGATAGGTGTGTAGTAATTTCCCATTGTGGTTTTAATTTGTCTTTTTTTTAATTTAATTTTAAAAATTTTATTTATTTATTTATTTTTCTTTTTTTATTGTTGGTCGTTCAAAACATTACATAGTTCTTGATATATCATATTTCACAGTTTGATTCAAGTGGGTTATGAACTCCCATTTTTACCCCATATACAGATTGCTGAATCACATCATTTACACTTCCATTGATTTACACATTGCCATTCTAGTGTCTGTTGTATTCTGCTGCCTTTCCTATCCTCTACTATCCCCCCTCCCCTCCCCTCCCCTCCCCTCTACTCTCTCTACCCTCTCTACTGTAAATCTTTTCTTCCACTTGTATTATTCTTCCCTTACCCCTCACTTCCTCTTGTATGTAATTTTGTATAACCCTGAGGATCACCTTCCATTTCCATGCAGTTTCCCTTCTCTCTCCCTTTCCCTCGCACCTCTCATCCCTGTTTAATGTTAATCTTCTTCTCATGCTCTTCGTCCCTACTCTGTCCTTAGTTACTCCCCTTATATCAAAGAAGACATTTGGCATTTGTTTTTTAGGGATTGGCTAGCTTCACTTAGCATAATCTGCTCTAATGCCATCCATTTCCCTCCAAATTCTATGATTTTGTCATTTTTTCATGCAGAGTAATACTCCATTGCCACATTTTTTTTATCCATTTATCTATTGAAGGGCATCTAGGTTGGTTCCACAATCTTGCTATCGTGAATTGTGCTGCTATGAACATCGATGTAGCAGTGTCCCTGTAGCATGCTCTTATTAGGTCTTTAGGGAATAGACCGAGAAGGGGAATAGCTGGGTCAAATGGTGGTTCCATTCCCAGCTTTCCAAGAAATCCCCATACTGCTTTCCAAATTGGTTGCACCAATTTGCAGTCCCACCAACAATGAACAAGTGTACCCTTTTCCCCACATCCTCGCCAGCACTTGTTGTTGTTTGACTTCGTAATGACTGCCAATCTTACTGGAGTGAGATGGTATCTTAGGGTGGTTTTGATTTGCATTTCTCTGACTGCTAGCGATGGTGAGCATTTTTTCATGTACTTATTGATTGATTGTATGTCCTCCTCTGAGAAGTGTCTGTTCAGGTCCTTGGCCCATTTGTTGATTGGGTTATTTGTTATCTTATTATCTAATTTTTTGGGTTCTTTGTATATTCTGGATATTAGGGCTCTATCTGACTCAATCTGGGCAGATTATATGACTTAAGAAATTTATCGATGCCTTCACTATCTTCTATTTTATTGGAGTATAAGGATTCAAAATAATTTCTGATTATCTTCTGTATTTCTGAGTGTCTGTTGTGATGTTGCCTTTTTCATCCGGTATGCTAGTAATTTGAGTTCTCTCTCTTCTTCTCTTTGTTAGCATGGCTAAGGGTCTGTCGATTTTATTTATTTTTTCAAAGAACCAACTTTTAGTTTTGTCAATTTTTTCAATTGTTTCTTTTGTTTCGATTTCATTAATTTCAGCTCTGATTTTAATTATTTCTTGCCTTCTACTTCTTTTGCTGTTGTTTTGCTCTTCTTTTTCTAGGATTTTGAGATGAAGTATGAGATCATTTATTTGTTGTTTTTTTTTTTCTTTTTTTAAGGAATGAACTCCAAGCAATGAATTTTCCTCTTAGAACTGCTTTCAATGTGTCCCATAGATTCCGATATGTTGTGTCTGTGTTTTCATTTAACTCTAAGAATTTTTTAATTTCCTCCTTGATGTCTTCTAAAACCCATTGATCATTCAGTAACCTATTGTTCATTCTCCAAGTGATGCATGATTTTTCCTTCCTTCTTATATCGTTGATTTTCAGTTTCATTCCATTATGATCAGATAAGATGCATGGTATTATCTCTACTCCTTTATATTGTCTAAGAGTTGCCCTGTGACATAATATATGATCTATTTTTGAGAAGGATCCATGTGCTGCTGAGAAAAAAGTGTAATTGCTTGATGTTGGGTGGTATATTCTATATATGTCAATTAAGTCTAGGTTGTTAATTGTGTTATTGAGTTCTATAGTTTCCTTATTCAACTTTTGTTTGAAGATCTGTCCAGTGGTGAGAGAGGTGTGTTGAAGTCTCCCATGATTATTGTATGGTGGTCTATTAGACTCTTGAACTTGAGAAGAGTTTGCTTGATGAACATAGCTGCTCCATTGTTTGGGGCAGATATATTTATGATTGTTATGTCTTGTTGATGTATGGTTCCCTTGAGCAGTATGTCGTGTCCCTCTTTATCCCTTTTGATTAACTTTGGCTTGAAATCTATTTTATTTGATATGAGTATGGACACTCCTGCTTGTTTCCGCAGTCCATATGAGTGATATGATTTTTCCCAACCTTTCGCCTTCAGTCTATGTATATCTTTTCCTATCAAATGCGTCTCCTGTAGGCAGCATATTGTTGGGTCTTGTTTTGTAATCCATTCAACTAACCTGTGTCTCTTAATTGGTGAGTTTAAGCCATTAACATTTAGGGTTATTATTGAGATATGGTTTGTTCTTCCAGCCATATTTGTTTATTAATGTTACTAAACCTGATTTGTTTTCTTCTTTGATTATTTTCCCCCCTTTACTGTCCTACCTCCCACTGTTGGTTTTCATTGTTATTTTCCATTTCCTCTTCCTGTAATGTTTTGCCAAGGATTTTTTGGAGAGATCGTTTTCTAGCTGCAAATTCTTTTAAGTTTTGTTTATCGTGGAAGGTTTTAATTTCATCTTCCATCCTGAAGCTTAATTTCGCCGGATACACGATTCTTGGTTGGAACCCATTTTCTTTCAGTGTTTGAAATATGTTATTCCAGGATCTTCTAGCTTTCAGAGTCTGTGTTGAAAGATCAGCTGTTATCCTGATTGGTTTACCCCTAAATGTAATCTGCTTCCTTTCTCTTGTAGCTTTTAAAATTCTCTCCTTATTCTGTATGTTGGGCATTTTCATTATAATGTGTCTAGGTGTGGATCTCTTATGATTTTGCACATTCGGCGTCCTGTAGGCTTCTAGGATTTGGGATTCTGTCTCATTCTTCAAGTCTGGGAAGTTTTCTCGTATTATTTCATTGAATAGATTGTTTATTCCTTTGGTTTGGACCTCTATGCCTTCCTGTATCCCAATGACTCTTAAGTTTGGTCTCTTTATGTTATCCCATATCTCTTGGATGTTCTGCTCATGGTTTCTTAACAGTCTTGCTGAGCTGTCTATGTTCTTTTCAAGTTGAAATACTTTGTCTTCATTGTCTGATGTTCTATCTTCTAAGTGTTCTACTCTGCTGGTAGTATTCTCAATTGAGTTTTTAAGTTGGTTTATTGCTTCCTGCATTTCTAGGATTTCTATTTGTTTGTTTTTTATTACCTCTATCTCCCTGTATAATTGATCCTTTGCTTCTTGGATTTGTTTATGTAATTCCTTGTCAAAGTGATCTTTCATTGTTTGATTTTGCTGTCTCATGTCTTCCTTGAGACTCCAGATCATCTGAAGCATGTATATCCTGAATTCTTTATCTGACATTCCATCTGTTGCAGCTATTACCTCTTCTAAAGTTGAGTTGACTTGCATTGCTTGTGGTCCTTTCTTGCCTTGTCTTTTTCATACTGCTCGCGTTTCTTTCTGCTTGGTAAAACTGTTGTGTTTTTGAAATTTTCCCCCTATTTATTTATATTGCTCTTGTATAGTTGAAAAATCTCCCTTCCAGGGCGGTTAGTGGCTGTGCTCCTCCTCCAATTGGGGTGATGTGTGTACCATGCTGGCGGGCCGCTAGGCCTGCTCTGCCGGTCGGTCGCAAGTCTGCTCACCCTGCGGGCGCGGGTGGCAGATCTGCTCTGCCCCTACTCCAATTGTGGTGATGTGACTGCCACACCCTCGGGTCGTTGGGCCTGACCGGATGCGGGCGGCGGCTCTGCTCGGCCCCTACTCCAATTGGTGTGACGTGTCTACCACGCTGGCAGGCCTCTGGGCCTATTCCGCCAGTGGGTCGCAGGTCTGCCTACCTTGCGGGCTCGGGCAGCAGCTCTGCTCGGCCCCCACTCCAAATGTGGTTACCTGACTGCCACTCCGGCGGGTCGCTGGGCCTTTTCTGGACTCGGGCGGTGGCTCTGCTCCGCCCCCACTCCAACCAGTGTGACGTGTCTGCCTTGCCGGCCGGCCGCTGGGCCCATTCTGCCGGTGGGCCGCCGGTCTGCCTACCTTGCGAGCTCGGGCGGCGGCTCTGCTCGGCCCCCACTCCAAATGGGGTGACTTGACTGCCACGCCGGTGGGTCGCTGGACCTTTTCCGGGCACAGGCAGCGGCCCCGCTCAGCCCCCACTCCAATCGGTGCGACGTGTCCACCATGCTGGCAGGCCACCGGGCCTGTCCCGCTGGTGGGTCACAGGTCTGCCTACCTTGTAGGCTCGGGCGGCAGCTCTGCTCGGCCCCTACTCCAAATGGGGTGACTTGACTACCATGCCATCGGGTCGCTGGTCCTGTTCCAGGCGTGGGCAGCTGCTCTCTTCGGCCCCAGCTGCAGTTGGGGTGACGTGATACCTCGCCGGCGGGTCGCTTGGCCTGTTCCGGGCGCAGGCGGCAGCGCCACTCTGCCCCTCTGGCCCCCACAGCACCCAGCAGGACCCGGACCGAGAAGCAGTTTCCGCGGGTTCCCCAGCCCTGGGCCAAAGCAGCTCTGGGAGCCTGATCCCGGCCGCTCCGAGCTCGGTACACTCTCTTCTAGGAGCAGGCTCCAAGAAGCAGTCTCTGTGGGTTCCCCAGTCCTGGTCCAAAGCAGCTCCGGGAGCCAGAACCCAGCCGCTCTGAGCTCGGTGCATGCTCTGCTAGGAGCAGGCTCCAAGAAGCAGTCTCCGGGTTCCCCAGCCCTGGGCCAAAGCAGCTCCGGGAGCCAGAACCCGGCTGCTCCGAGCCCAGTGCATGCTCCGCTAGGAGCAGGCTCCAAGAAACAGTCTCCGCGGGTTCCCCAGCCCTGGGCCAAAACAGTTCTGGGAGTCAGCACCCAGCCGCTCCGAGCTTGGTGCACAGACCGCTAGGAGCAGGCTCCAAGAAACAGTCTCTGCGGGTTCCCCAGCCCTGGGCAAAAGCAGCTCCGGGAGCCAGAACCCGGCCGCTCAGAGCTCGGTGCACGGTCCGCTAGGAGCAAGCTCCAAGAAGCAGTCTCGCGGGTTCTCTAGCCCTGAGCCTGAGCAATCTGTCTGTGAGACGCAGGCAAATAACAGCCTGAAATCACCTGTTCCGTAGCTGAATGAGCTGAGATCAGTAGAAAACAGGGATGATTACGTCAGCTCTCCAAGATGGCAGCCGCTGGCCTCCTCCATGGTCCGACCGGTGTGGAGAACCGAACTGGACCGCTTCTCTCCTCCATCTCAAACCCAGAACTCAGCACTGAGCACAGCCATTGCACCGCTGGCAGGAGCCCACAGAATCCGTAGCACTGCGCCAACTCGCCGCTTCCCAGCGCATGCCGCAGACTCCAGCCGCGGGGCGATCAGCCGAACAAGCAGTGCGACCCTCTGTGCGGAGATATCGCCCGTGACCGAGCCCCCGCAGCCGATCCTCGCGCGATGAAAATTCCTCCACTAGATTCTGGAGCACCTCAATTTCGTTGGAAACTCCCAACAAGACAGCCTCCAGCTGTTTTAACTCGTCATTCTCCCGCACAGTGACGCGGCACACGGGGGTGATGCCGCCATCTTCCTAGTCCTTAATTTGTCTTTCACTAGTGACTGATGATATTGAGTATCTTTTCATACTTTTCATACGTTTGACATTCATATATCTTCTTTGGTAAAGTACTGTTCAGATTTTTTCCCATTTAAAAAATATGATTATTTGTTTTCTTATTGAGTTGTAATAGATTTTTAAAGAGAGAGCAAAAAATAGAAGACTATTTGTCTTAAAGACTTAAATCTTTATGACTTTGTCAAATACGAAACAATTCCTTGGGAAATTTAACTTCTCTTCAGTAAACTTCCTCTGTGATATGAGATGGTCAAATTAGATGACATCCAAGGTTCTTTCTGTTTCTGACATTCTCTGAATCTACAAACTTGTTTGGCAATGTGTTCTTGCTTTTTCATAGAAATAAAGTTCTAGGGCTGGGGATGTGGCTCAGCGGTAGAGCGCTTGCCCGCATGTGTGAGACCCTGCGTTCGATCCTCAGCACCATATAAAAATAAATAAATAAAAATAAAGGTATTGTGTCCAACACAACTAAAAAATAAATATTAAAAAGAGAAATAAAGTTCTAAAAGTGACTGTTCTGCCTAAAATGAAAAACAGCCCTCAGTTTTCTTTTATGACCTTTGCTGCCAGAGAATAACTGTCACTGTGCTTTTGCCTGATAACCTGCAATAATAACCATTTAACATTGGCTCTATTTTAAGTCAAGGTAGTGACAGAAAACATTGTTCACTTGTAATCTGTTGCCTTGTGTGGCAAGTGGCGCTATTAATAATTACTGGGAGGCAAATTGTCTTTCAATGCAAGCGTATATTCGATCACACCAATCATCATATATAAACAATTAATACAACAAATGTTGGGTGTGCTGGAGCACCTCAACTGGCATGCACACTAATTAAACACTATAAGCAAATTGCACAATCCTAGGGCAATCATAAGCCCCAAAATACCTCTGATGCCACGTGACTTCTCCTAGCTAAAGAGCAGACATTGTCCTTGTCTGGCGGTTCTCTCCAGCTGATAGCTGGACGTCAGGGAATGGGTCAGTTCGGGGATGCACAGCAAGGCAGCCAGTCTCACCAATGTTCTTGGAGCAAAACTCTTCAGTGTGGCAGGACAAGCATTTTAAATACAGTTCGAAGTTGGTGGTGTACCTTGGTGATTGGTTACATCCAGTAAAAGTCAGTGTCCATTGGTTATGACTAAAATCTTACCAAAATTTTAGTCAAGTTAAAAAATGATGTAATTGCAACTGGGAATGTTCTTCACGCATGTCCATGGACATTTGCTCCCTATTAATTGTAACCAGTCATTGCTAAGCATGCTTATGGCTAGTGCCCGTTACAGGTCTTTATCAATAGCAAGCAGACATGACTAAACAGTTCAATGGCTGCTCTTCCTCATGGCCAGCAACTTCAGTGAGTCCCGGCATTGTCTATGGCAGTTGTTCCTTACACCTTGATTTTTATATATCTCTTTATGATTAGATACGTGAGTACTCACTTGAGCATCCAGACTTCTTCCCTCCTTCAGAATCTATAGTGTTCAGTATATTTCTAAGAAAAGAAATATACTTTTTCCAAGAATTTGAAACTACTTATTAAGGAGAAATATACTTTCCTCTAAAAATGGAATACCCCAAATACCCTTTAGTCTAGGCACTAATTTTTAGTTGTTGTTGTTTTGTTTTGTTTTTTAATCTCAGATGACCTGTACTCTTTGTAATAGTACAGTAGTTACAAAGATTTTAGTCAAGTTAAAAAACGACGGGATAATACTTGCCCTGCTAAGAAATACTTCTTTACAAGATTTATAAAGCAGTAGAAGGAAGGAATGTACACTTGGTAACAGGGAAATGTTCTCTGGAAGAAAGGAATGCACAATTGTTAACAGGGAAATGTCTTCTAAATACATCTATTGAGTTGTATTCCAAAAGGCCTGCCTTTCCTTTGTAATGCATGTTATCCTGTGGATACAGATGAAGCTTTTGTTGGTGCTGTGCACCTCATCCATTACCCCCAGGCTGACTGAGCCAAGAAGTGAATCCATTGAAAGGGATCAGGAAGAAGCCTGCTGTTAGTGTGAACTCTATTTGAACTAGATCTGACAGCAGGTTTCATCCTTTAGTGTTTGGAGTAGTCCTTACTATTTGTTCTCCCCATCTCTGACAATATCATCAAATATTAGTATTTATTAAAATGAACTGTTACATTTTAAATGTGGCCTTTTTTAAAAAAAAGTAGTCAGTTTTTAGAAGCATACCATTCCTTTTGCCCTTGTGTATTAGGAACATACTTTGTATGCTCACAAACTAGCATACTTTCAAAGATTGTTAATTCTTTTAATTCGTGATATTTTAAGTCAGAGACATTTAGTAATGCATCATTATGTACTCAAAATTGACCTTAATTTATACCAGAGATTTAAATTTCGAAAATGTAAAAAGACTTCTTATATGTAGTTCACAATATAGATTGATTCATTGTAAAGTACTCCAAAGAGAAAGCCAAGTTAAATATCTTTGAACTTTGTAAGTGTTCATGAATTATGTCCTGGCTTAATTTGGATGGTTAGTGTTTACTGCTATATAGTGATTTGTTAGGATCACTGAAAAGAGAATTTTGTGATGTTATTATATCCAGGTGAGAACTCTAGAAATGAATCTACTTGTTCTTTTTTCTTTTGTTTTTAAGATTGATTAATAATGAGTGTATAAACAGGTGTAGAGTTTAAACGTATCTGACTATAATATTTAAAAGTTATATTTGTATAACTATAAAATCTTCGTGTTCATAAAACATGCCTGAATTTTTTATTGTTTCTTTTATTAGCACAAACTTTAATTTATTGAAAGTATTTTACACATTTTTTTCCCTTGACAGGTAAAGTACCTTTTATTCATGTGGGAAATCAAGTAGTCTCAGAACTTGGTCCAATAGTTCAATTTGTTAAAGCCAAGGTAATAAATAAGACACTAAATATATTTGATCACACTTTAAATAAATCATCCGTCATTCTTCAGCATGTCTTAACATTTACATTAATTTTAACCTAGTTTTATAAAATGAGTAAACTACAAGAAAATATTTCTAAAGTATAAATTGATATTTTTTTCATAGTATAAATCAGTGAAAAAAGAGGTAATTTGATCTTAATAAAATGGTATATAATATTCTAATATGCTAGTGAAAATTTTAGTCATAAATGAAAACTTAGGTTATTATAAAGTATCTCGTTGACCTTTGAGAAGGTAGATGCAGGATGTATTTATAAGTTGAAAGTATTAGTTTATTCATTTTAATGATTGTAATTTTCATTTATTTACTTTAGATTTTAATAGTTATCTAAAAATGATACCCATTAATATTTTGGGCATCATGATAGTTTGCAACCTAGCTTTTCAAATCACCAACATCTCTCTTAAATTCTTCCATGTTAATGACTGTGGATATATAGATATACATCATCCTTTTAAATTGTTGTATGGTATTCTATTGAATTGAATGTATTATAATTTTATTTACCCAAGTATTTATTGATTGGCATTTAGGTTATAGTCAAGGTTTTTTGCTATTATGAATGCCAGAATAGGTGTTCTTGTACATACAATTTTTTTTACAATTGTCTTATTAGAATAAATCCTACAAGCGGTATTGGATGGAACTGGGGTATGCTTTTTAAAAATTCTGTGACATTGCCAGATAGAACTAAGGGTTATATCATTTTAGTATATATTTATTACTGTACTTTATTAGAATTTTGAAATTAGTGTCTTTTTCCCCATATCTTTTCTAACATTTTTTTCGTCCTTGCTCACTTTATAAACAACATGTCAATCATCTAGCATTTTTAAAAAATTATGGTTAATCTCCTAAAAAAATATTTACTAACTATTCTGTTTTCCTTTTTTGTGACAATTAATAATATAATTTTGTTCATTGAAAGATACATTTGTATAATGACAAATACAACTTAGAGAGTTTAAGATATGTTTTTATATAAAATTATTTAGGAGGTCCCTTAAAATTAATCTGTTGGACACTTGCATGTTATATTACTTGTTAGTATGATAACTGTAAGTTTTTGTATATTTAATATGATGCTCTTTCAAATTTTTTTAAACTCCCTTTAGGGCCATTCTCTTAGTGATGGGTTGGATGAAGTCCAAAAAGCAGAAATGAAAGCTTACATGGAATTAGTCAACAATATGCTGTTGACTGCAGAGGTATAAGATAATAGGACTTGAAATAAAATATTTTATAATCTTTATTCTCTCATAAAATATAAACCTTTTATGTATTACTTTTAAAGTTGTTAGGAAATGGGAAAATAATCAAGTGATTCTAGGGGTAAGATGGGTACTTAAATTATTTGATCATTATTTTTGAATAAGTTACTTTATATTTTCAGTTTTAGTTTTTCCTAAATGTAAGAAGTGGCGATTCTTGCTTACTCATTGTTTTATTTTGGCCTTTTAAAATTTATTTAAGTAATTACCTATAAAATACTTTAATCGTATTTAGATATGTATTATGTGAATAAGAAATATTTTTATAAAGTACCACCATTAAATTTAATAATTCTGTACAGCAGCATTAGCTAAGGAAAAAAACCTCTCATAATAAGTGACTTACAAAGTTGGCTTATAAAAATTTACTATAGTAAGAAATAACTTTCTTTATCTTTTTTCTCTTTGATATTCTGAAGTTTTAGTGACTGTTCTTTTGTTCCTAGTTGTATCTTCAGTGGTGTGATGAAGCTACAGTAGGGGAGGTGAGTGGTTCTGCAGCATTTATCTTAATTAAAATTTAATGAGAAAACACTTTTGCTCAGAATCGTAAGTCCCTGCTCATAAATGAAACATTGTGGTTTATACCATTAGTGATATAGTTTTTCACTTACTTTAATTTTGCTTGCACATTCATTTTAGGGAAGCTGTGTGTCATTGTTTGATATAACTGGTTGTAAAGTACATAAAAGTTTATATATTTTTAAAGGGAATGGTTTAAAATTTTAATTTTTTGAGTTGCAAGCTATGTGGGGTTTTTTCAGATTGCTTTATTTATATTCTCAAATATATTTCTTAAGAATTCTGTTTATAAAAACAGGCATTGTTTTTAGGAAGGATCATGCTTTCTTACAAAATCTTTTTGCTTTAGATCACTCATGCTAGGTATGGATCTCCTTACCCTTGGCCTCTGAATCATATTTTGGCCTATCAGAAACAATGGGAAGTCAAACGTAAGATGAAAGCAATTGGATGGGGTAACAAGACTCTGGATCAGGTCAGTTCAAGTTAAAGGTGAAAAAAATGCTTAATTCTTATGCTTTAAAAATGGTAATCCTTTAAGAGAATTGCAAAATAATATAATATTAGCAAACATTTGCTACAGTTGTCTCACAAAGTAGTTTATTTTCTATAAATCACACTTGTTTATTGTCAAAAAATTTATGTAATGCAGAACAGTGCAAAAGAGAAGTAAAAATTGTCTGAAATCCTACCACCACAAACAGTCACACACAATTATTTGGAGAACATTCTTCTTGATGTCTTTTAGTTATATTGTCCTTCAATGGGATCATATTTTGCCTGCCACTCTGTAATATGATTTTTTGTTATTGTTGTTGAACAATACATTGTGGGTATCTTTCTGTCAATGAATATAGATCTGCAGCAATAGGACTTTAAAAAAAAAAACCTTTTTAAATACAGGACTCAATATATCTGGTTTTGGGGGGTCTTAAATTTACTAAAGTAGCAAAATTAAAAAATATAATATCTTGTCAAGATGGTGATTTTGAGCATCATTTAAAGCTAATTAATGTTTCTTTTTGTCAAGTGTACCCCCAGTCCTAGCTAACCATCTCACAAAGGGGATTAAGCAAATGGATAGAGATGGAGTAAATAAAATCCATCTCCACTAGTGGGAAAATAACTTAAATGTTTTACTCATGGTAGGTCGGCGATATCATCTTTATAGGGCATACTTTTTAATGTTTGCAAAATAATTTGAATATATGGATTCAGGAAAACTTTTTTTAGGGAGCACAATTTTGAGGGGGAAAAAAGCTTTCTTAATAGTAATCCTTTTGAGTTAACTTTAATGCACTTGTATTTAAAGAAAATTCAGTCTCCAATTTTTTTCCTATTTCTTATATAGAAAACATTACTAATATATATGTGGTCTATTGTCTTATTTAAGTATAAAAAGTAAACTAAATGCATATTTTCATTATAAGCTGTGATACAAACTGTTTTGTTAATTTAAATGTTTTTCTTTGGGCTCCATTGTGTATGTTAGGTCTTAGAGGATGTGGACCAGTGCTGTCAGGCTCTTTCTCAAAGATTAGGAACACAACCATATTTCTTCAATAAACAGTAAGACATTTATCATTATTGTTATTATTACTATTGGTTCTTTTTTATATTATTAGGTTGTAGATTTCTTGTATCATAAGGAATTGCTTTTACAAGAAATATTAGTAAAAAGACTTATTTTTAAAATTCACTTTTTATACTCATTATAAAAATACTCTGGTAAGTTGCTAGGCTCTGGGGAACTAAGATTTCTAAAGGTGGTCCTAGTCATTAGGAAGTTTTCTTAAGGGTACTCATGTAAATCAGTCATTGTATGATGTGATAAAGGTTCTAATAGAGGGAGTTCAAGTGCTGTGTGTAGAACTGTAAAATCTTAAAATTCTGTTACTACAAAAAATACATGAAGATGCTCTTCACACAAGCATTATCTATGTGGGTTTCCAGAGTCTAGAAGAGTCGGCAAAACTAAACAATAAAGAATATTATTGGATAGACAAACACCACTATTAATTATTTTTACAATCTATGAAAATATTTTAAAGTATAAAATATTAATATTGAAGGATATAGATCAAATGTATATATGCACATAAATTGAGTAATTCATGTTTATTGACTTTTTTGTAATTTTGAAAAAAATCACTAATGTAGGCAAAGAATGACTTTTCCTTTATTAAAAAAAATATAGTTTTAATATATCGAAGGTGGCTCTTCAGTGATTCAGTGTAATATGAGCTTAACCAAGCATTTTAATCCCAGTGATTTGCTTAGAAAGTCTGACCTTTATTGGCTTGCTTTTTAGATTGATAATTTTAAAAAATATTTTTAGATGTAGATGGACACAATACCTTATTTATTTTTTTATGTGGTACTGAGGTTTGAACCCAGTGCCCCACACTAGGCAAGCACTCTATCACTAGAGCACTAGCCTCAGCCCCTTCAATTGCTAATTTTTTTAAGGGCATTTTTTTTGCTACTTTATATCTTCATAGGGATTCATCTATAGCCATGTCGAATATCTTTTGGTTAAGATATTTATATTTGTTGTAAAAATGACTATAATGACAGCTTGTGAATATTTAAATTACATTATTTTATAATATAAGTGATGTTTATTTTATATATAACGTATTTAGATAAAACCTGGGCCTTCTTGATTTCTGATGCAGAAAGGTTACACAGTTCAAACCATGAAGTTGTGGTAGGCCCAGCTTCAACTATATTCCTATTTCCATTATTTAGTCCATAAAATAAAGATATGTATTTAAATGTTTGTATTATGTAGTACCTTTTCTTTCTGATAAAAAGAAATCTTAGGTATTCAAAAGCTCAGAAGGGATGTGTTTTATTGTTGAAGTTCATTATTCTGTTTTAGTAATGAGTTAGTTTTGTTATGCATGCTATCTTTAGAGGAGGCCTGGAGAATATATTTAACTTCTTTTTCTTCTCAGTTAAATTCACTGTCAAAATGTTTGTTACCAGAGATCATTTGGCATGTGATTCAGAGGAACTATCAAAATATTGTTTTTCTTCATAAAAGTATAATTATATTTAAACTTATATTAAGAAATTCAAATTTAAAACAGTTACATAAACCAAAGCCTTGCATTTAGGAACTGTTTAATAGATGTTAAGATGTAGGTGTTCGAGGGACTGGGGCTGTGGCTCACAGTAGTGCACTTGCCTGGCATGTGTTGAGGCACTGGGTTTGAAGATGTAGGTGTTTGAAATTTTACCTTATATGATATTTGAACAGATAAACATTTTTCCCTAACCAATAATAATGACTGAAGAATAGAATAAATTTAAATTTTACATTTTAGTTTTACCCAATCATTTAACCAATGTTAAAATTGGAGAATATCATGCTAAGCAAAGTAAGTCAATTCCAAAATACAAAAGGCAGAATGTTCTCTCTGATAAGTGGATGCTGATCCACAAAGTGGGGAGAGGCATGAGAAAAATGGAGGAACTTTGATGGGGCAAAGGGGAGGAGGCATGGGGGCAGGAAAGATGGTAGAATGAGATGGACATCATTACTCTAGGTACATGTATGACTACACATATAGTGTGATGCTACGTACATACATGCTACATACATACATACATGGTGCGTGTACAACCAGAGAAATGAAAAGTTGTGCTACAGTTGTGTACAATGAATCAAAATGCATTCTGCTATCATATATACCTAATTAAAATAAATCAATTTATTTATTAAAAAGAGAAAACTATAACTTGTATTTGCTGTGGCAAAATTTTTCTCTTTCCCTTTATCTGTAGCAGGAGTCATTCCTTTGTGTCATGGAGTACTCCACCTTAGTTGGTGGAGTGCTATAAGTTAGTATATATTATATAAATAAAATATATATATATATTATATAAATGAAAATTACACTCCAATTCAGAGGCCCTGAGTTCTTATTCTTAGCTCTAACATATGTTGAGTTTAGACAGGTTCTTTTAATTTCTTTATTTATTCTTCCTTTACCCCCTAAAATTAAAATAAAGTTTCTTCCTGGATTACCTACTGGGGATGTTGAGAGAAGACTCATGAAATAAACCAAATGGCTTTCTTAATGAGAGAAAGAAAAACTAGATTGTTAAGGGAGATTTTACAGCAAGAATAATAATTGGGAAAAGAGGGCATTGAAGCAATGGGCATGATTTACAAACTTAAGTGATAATTTTAAAGATATAGAAAGGATATGTAGCTTATTTCTAGTAGTGTAAGGAGATGAGAAGTTAATAGTATATTATGAGGGCTGGGGATGTGGCTCAAGCGGTAGCGCGCTCGCCTGGCATGCGTGCAGCCCGGGTTCGATCCTCAGCACCACATACAAACAAAGATGTTGTGTCCGCCAAGAACTAAAAAATAAAAAATATTAAAAATTCTCTCTCTCTCTCTCTCTCTCCTCTCTCACTCTCTCTTTAAAAAAAAAATAGTATATTATGAAAATAAACACTCAAAATAAATATTTTTGACTAGATGATATTAAAAAGGGTATCAGAGAAAGCAAGAGTAGGAAATATGAACAAATAAGCAAACAAAAATATGAATGCTACAAAAAATTGAAAATGGAAAAGGTCAGGAAATTGGTCACATTTATAGTACTGTTTTTATTTTGATATTCAAATGAAAGGACAGTAGATAACCAAAAGAAATGTGGAAAAACTGATACAATGTAAGAAAAGAAGGCAACAAATTTCTTCGAACTTAAAAATTTTTTTTGTTATCTTAGACTATCTTTCTAATAAAAAGCCTGTGTAGATAAATGTGATGATATGTTTGAAATATCTTAGCGCTCTTAGGAGGAAAATTGCTATTGCTATTCAGATTATAAAACAAACAAATCCACTGGTGAGTATAAGGTTGGAAAGTTTATTTTCTCTTGATTTAGTGTATCATAGAAACTAAAATGGGAGATAACACTCCAAATTGAGCATAACATTCATATTTGAACTCATTTATTGATAAAGAAGGCCCAGTTATACCACTGGAAGTAGCATCAGTGAATGCATTCATGTTTTTTAAACCTTTGGTATAAGAAGCAAAGAGTATTTGGCATTATTGGGGAAAAAATGTCCTACTAGTAAGATAGATAAAAATTTTAAGAAATACGTTTAGGGATGTTGAAGAGTTGGTATTTATATTGCTTCTCACAACATGCCTCAGCTGTACATTTATTCACTGTCCATCCTTGGTTCTTTGCAGGGATCTGTTTTGTTATTGAGTCTTGATCTGTGATGAAAATATTATGATGCTGTTGAGTCCAAGCACACTCGTGATTTTTAAAAAGCTCTGCTATTGATTGGCCTCATCAGCATGACCATAGACTGCACATCTTTAATTAATACCTCATGAATGTATCAAAAGAGGGAAGGCTTTGAAAGGATGTGAATGACTACTATCAAAAAATAAATTATCTCACACTCCTTAGGTAGGATGCTCTCTTTGCTTAACAAATACTGGTTCAGATTCTTAGATATTGTGCTACAAGCTGGGCTATAAAAATATGTGCAATGTTGTCTCTCTTTAAAGAACTTGGAGTGTGGTAAGGGAAACAGTTAAGCAAATGAAATTGTAGTGTGGTATGAGAAGTGCATCAGTCCATGTTGAGAACCTGCTTTGTGCCAGGCATTGTTCTGAGTATTGGGAATACAGCAGGAAAGAAGTGGACAAGGTCCTTCCTCTCATAGAACCTATATTCTGTTAGAGGAGATGTACAATACACAATAAATATTGGATTGTATTAAATGCTACTTGGAGAATTAGAAGATGATCACATCACAGCAAGTAACTGTGTATCTACTTTAGTTTGAGTGGTCAGGGGAGACTTTGAAGTGTGACATTTGAGTGTTATTCTGAAAAACAAGGATCTAATAATGTGAAGTCAGAGGAAGAATATTCCAGGCAGTAGGCATAGTTTGTTTCAAGTCCCCAAGATTGGCATGAGTGTTTCTTAATCAAATAAAAATGGAAAAGCCAGTTTTGATTATGTTGTTGATAATGGTAGATGACGCCAAAGAGGTGGCAGGGGCCAGGTCATCTAGCCTTGTGTACTTAGAGTAGGTAGTTTGCCATTTTAATGAAAGTGTATTAAAAATGGAATATTTATTATGGCATTTTTTTCCTTTTAATAATATTGCATTAGTAATTATTTTAATATAGTGTAGCTTGGTGATGCTCCATTTATATAGCATTTATTCTGGAGTAAATTTTATTTTGTTGTAATGTATGATTAAAGAGAAAAAAACTAGAATATTTTATGTTTAGACCTTATGATTGTTACCTTCAAAAATCTAAATTGCTTTAAAAGCAGTATAATTGAAGTTATATCATGTTGCTGATACTTGGTTGGGTGATTAGGTATCACTATTTTTTTTCCCTCATCACCATAGTGGAAATGTTTATAAATCCTTTTTTTGCAGGGGGGAGGGGTAGTGCTGGGATTGAACTCAGGGCCTTGTGCATGCAAGACAAGCACTCTACTAACTGAGCTATATCCGTAGCCTTTTTGCCTTTAAATCTATTAAAACATTTAAAAATTATGTTGTAATAATTTTATATTTTTTGTCCATGTTTTAGAGTATCTCTCTCTTTTAAAAATAATCTCTAATACCTTGCATTTTCTTTTTTAATTAATTAATAAATTTATTCTACTTAGGTATATATGACAGAATGCATTTTGATTCATTGTACATAATTGCAGCACAACTTTTCATTTTTCTGGTTGTTCATGATGTAGCGTCGCATCATATGTGCAGTCATACATGTACCTAGGGTAACGATGTCCATCTCATTCCGCCATCTTTCCTGCCCCTATACCCCTTTCTCACTTCTCCCTCCCCTTTGCCTTATCTAAAGTTCTTCCATTTTTACTATCCCCTTCCTCCCATTATGGATCAGCATCCATACATATATCATAGAGAATTTTCAGCCTTTTGTTTTTTGGGATTGGCTTACTTCACTTAGCATGTTATTCTCCAACTCCATCCATTTACCTGAAAATGCCATAATTTTATTCTCTTTTAATGCTGAGTAATATTCCATTGTGTATATATACCACCGTTCTTATCCATTCATCTGTAGAAGGGCATTTAGGTTAGTTCTTCAGTTTAGCTATTGTGACTTGAGCTGCTATAAACATTGATGTGCCTGTGTCACTGTAAAATGCTGAGTTTAAGTCCCTTGGGTATCAGCCTAAGAGTAAGATACTGGGTCAAATGATGGTTCCATCCAAGTTTCAAGGAATCTCCATACTGCTTTCCAGATTGTTTGCACCAATTTGTAGTTCCACCAGCAATTAATACCTGGCATTTTCTGAATATATGATCTACTGTATGTATATGGTGACTAACGTAATGAATAAAATTGATCTATTATATCTATATATTTTTAACTCATTTAAGTAATACTACTTGAAAAAACAAATCATATAATTCACAAATCATAGTTTAAAGTCTAACAGAAACTTTAAGTTAAAATGAAATAAATTCTATCAATTCATAGGATTCTTTACATTTCTTCTTTTTTTTTTTTTGTTATCAGGGATTGAACTCAGGGGTACTTAACAACTGAGCCACATCCCCAATCCCTTTTATTATTTTTTTAAAATTTTGAGACAGGGTCTAGTTTAGTTGCTTAGGGCATTGCCAAATTGCTGAGGCTGGCTTTGAACTTGTGATCTTCCTATCTCAGCCTCTCCAGCCACTGGGATTATAGGCATGCACCACCACTACATTTTGCTGGTGGGGCTGCAAAATGGTGAGGCCAATTTGGAAAGCAGTATGGAGATTCCTGGGAAAGCTGGGAATGGATCCACCATTTGACCCAGCTATCGCACTTCTCGGACTATTCCCTGAGGACCTTAAAAAAGCGCTCTATAGGGATACGGCTGCATCAATGATTATAGCGGCACAATTCACAATAGCTAGACTGTGGAACCAATCTAGATGCCCCTCAATAGATGAATGGATAAAAAAAATGTGGCATCTATACACAATGGAGTATTATGCAGCACTAAGAAATGACAAAATCATAGAATTTGCAGGGAAATGGATGGCATTAGAGCAGATTATGCTAAGCGAAGCTAGCCAAGCCCTAAAAAACAAATGCCAAATGTCTGCTTTGATATAAAGAGAACAACTAAGAACAGAACAGGAAGGGGGAACATGAGGAAAAGACTACAGTAAACAAAGACATAAAGAGAACAACTAAGAACAGAACAGGAAGGAAGAACATGAGGAAAAAACTACAGTAAACAAAGACGAATGGGGGGAGAGAAACGGAGAGAGAAGGGAAAGCACATGGAAATAGTAGGAGACCTTCAATGATACATAGAATTATAAGAGGTTATGAGGGGCAAGGGGGAGGGAAAAAAAAGGGAGAGAATTGAACAACAGCAGGGGAGGTAGAGAGGGAAGATGGGAGGGGAGGGGAGGGGGGATAGTAGGGGATAGGAAAGGTAGCAGAATACAACAGTCACTAATATGGCATTATGTAAAAATGTGAATATGTAACAGATGTGATTCTGCAATCTGTATTTGGGGTGAAAATGGGAGTTCAAAACACAATTTGAGTCAAATGTATGAAAGATGATATATCATGAGCTATGTAATGCTTTAAATAATCAATAAAAATACAATTTAAAAAATTGATGAATAAAATGTTTTTAGAAATAATATATGGTAGTGTCACTCATATTACTCTCTTTTTTACCTTTGTTTTAGGCCTACTGAACTCGATGCACTGGTATTTGGTCATCTATATACCATTTTAACCACACAGTTGACCAATGATGAACTGTCTGAGAAGGTCAAAAACTATAGCAACCTCCTTGCTTTCTGTAGAAGAATTGAACAGCATTATTTTGAAGATCGTGGTAAAGGCAGGTTGTCATAGAGATATGTTAGTTATTATTTCTTTAAAGATCTGATTTTTGAAATATGTGTTACTTGATAGATATAATAGATATTGGTATCAGAATTTTAAACCAAAACCAATTTTTTGAAACCTCAAAACAAATTATATAATGTATCCTGTACATGTTCTTTGTACTGTTATTTGTGTGCACATTAGTTTTGAACTATTTCATTTGACATATTGTACTCTACATCTTGAAGTTTTTGTTCCCTTATAAACATATGAAAATAAAGCTTAAACAACTGTACAGTTGTTATATTTACTTTCCTTTGATCTTTCTGAAGTTGTTCGCTGGGCTTTATATATATGGAATAAACAGTGTCTTTTCTACAGCAAGTATTTGGTGTTACATACTCTTGAGATTACTTCACTAGATACATGATGATGAAACTGGTCATGTGAAAAATGTTCTTCACATCTAAATTGAATTGAAGAACATTTCATCAGAGCAGCTATGACTTAATTTGATAAAAAAATGGGTTGAAGGACCTTATTTCTTTTGAGACAAGAATATTTTAATAATGCTCTTTTATTTCTTTTTTGGAAAAGGAAGGATAGTTTTCACAGAAGTATTGGTGAGGATTTATATATAGACATTAAGAATTATATGTTGTGCTTGTCTCAAATTTTCTAATATTTTGTTTTTGATAAAACCAGTGATGCCATAAAGATTTAAAAATTTTGTTAAAAATGTCTAAATAGTGGTACATTCATATTTTCTTCTTTATGTACCAGAAATTTTTGACTGATTTAATCCTTACAAAAATGCTATCATGGTTATCCCCAGTTTACAAATAAGGAGGTGGAGACACAGACAGGATAATACCTTGCCCCAAGGATATAGTTTGTAAATGGTAGTGTTGGAATTTAAACCCAGGCAGTCTGATATCAATTGGCTTCCTTTACCTTTTTTTTCCTCTTAAGATTATAGATTTATATGATATAAAGGATATATTAGGTTCTTCTCGTCCAAACCCCACATAAACTTTGAGTACTCTGTGAACTATAGTGCTATCACTAGCTTTTCTGGAATAATTTTGTAATGTGTAATATTAAAATTAAAAAGTCCCTTGTTACCTGTGTTTTTGCAATTTTTATAACTGGTCTTTGTTTAGGTGGTTTGCATATAATACATTTCTTTTACTATTGCAATCACATTTATTTAAGTGGATAAATATTATATCTTAGTTTGCCGAGTTTAATTTTTTTTCTTTTTGAGTTTTTTTGCATAATGATACCACATCACCAGGGGTTGTGATATTTTAATCTTAATGATTACACTTGGCTGTATTCTTATTGTAATATGAGAAACATTGGTAAACATTGGCTACTTATTCTAAGATAAGGTATTTATATTTAATATATGTGGATCACTCTCGGAGAGGGCTTATTTTTTCCTAGTGTTGAGGAATCACTGTCAAAATCAAATGCATTAGAAAGTAGAAAATTTTATGTCCTATTTTGATGATTCAGTTTCTTGCATTTATTCTTTAAATCCTTCATCTTTTAAATCTAAGTCTATAAAGCCAAGTCATAATAGCTAAAAATTATCATTGAAAAGCCACTGTGGGACAAGAGTTAAAATGTTTTTTACTCTCAAAGTACTTGTATATATGTTGTAAATTTCAAAATAAGTAGCATGTATCCTATGTAAATAAAAATTTAAATCATAAGTAGTTTTTCAGAATGATACTTTTATACATGAGAAACTTGAAATTAATACAGATGGTGTACAGTATCACATTTGATTACATGATGGTATGTATTATTAAGCTGAAAATAATTTTATTTTCTATGAAATCCTTTGGAAGTCAGCTTATTACTTTGTTACTTTCTAATTGTTTATTAGATGAGTAGCTCTAGTATATTATTTCATTAGGTATGCTAAATCCAATAAAAATGTAAATGATAAAGGATGTCAATCTGAGAAATTGACTGTGTTAATGCTTTCTTGATGAACATACTAAGTATTTTTTTTTTTTTTTTTTTTTTTTTTTTTTTTTTTTTAGTTTTTTTTTTTTTTTTTATACTATTTTATTGTTGGTTGTTCAAAACATTACATAGTTCTTAATATACCATATTTCACAGATTGATTCAAGTGGGTTATGAACTCCCATTTTTTACCCCGTATTTTTTTTAACTCTTATGTATTGTTGTCATTTAATGATGTGACTATTTTAGGAAGGCATATCAAATACTACATTCTACAAAATTTACAATAAAAATTTTTGAACTTAATATAATTTTTTGTTTTGAAGTATTATGGATCTAGAGTTTATAGCTTAGTGGTAGAGCCCTTGCCTAGCATTCATGAAGACCTGTGTTTGATCTCCAGTATGGCAAAAAAAAAACCAAAAAAGTATTGACCATTGCTTCTTGTTCAACTGTTTTGTGGTATGTTATATCCATTGATGTCTACAAATGTAAAATAATTTTTAAATTTTATTAAGCCCTTCAATAAAATAAAATATGAAAAAGTTTGATTATAAGTAGACTTATATATTTTACTAATCTATTTTTAAATTCCTAAGAATTGGGATAAAATTTGTATCTTTTAAAAAAATTTTTTTGTGTGTGGTAGTTATTTATTTATTTATTGTGCCAGCGATTGAAGCCAGGTATGCTTAACTACTCATCTACACCCCAGCCCTTTTATCCTTTTACATATTTTATTTAGAGACAGGTCTCACTGAGTTGCTTAGGACCTCGCTAAGTTGCTGAGGCTTTGAACTTGCAATTCTCCAGCCTCAGCCTTTTGAGCCACTGGGATTATAGGCAGGTGCCACAGTGCCCAGTTAGTCATTGAATTTGTGATACGACTAGAATAAATTCTCTGGGATTTTTTACTTGGACAGTCCTGTTTTCTGTGAATAGAAATAGATTTATTTCATCCTTTCCAATCTGTATTACTTTTATTATTTCATCTTTATTTTTCATTATTGTACTATTACTTGGGTTAAATAGACTCATGAGAGTGGAAATCCTTCTTTTAGTGATCTTAGAGGGAAAATATTCAGTCTTTCACCATGTAAGTGCAAAGTTAGGTTTTGGTAGATGCCCTTTATAAGGCTGAGGATATTTCCTTCTGTTCCTGATTTGCTGAGAGTTTTGCTTTGTTTTTTAATGTCAAGAATGGGTGGTATATTTTAATGAAGGCTTTTTCTTCATTTATTGAGATTTTTAAAAAAAATTTAGTCTGTTGAAGTAAAAAGTTAATTAGTTGATTTTCAAATGCTGAATCAGCTTTGGTTTCCTAGGATAAATCCCATTTAATCATGATGTATTATCCTATTTTCTATTCTTAGATTTGATTTCCTACTGTTAAGGACTTTTATGTCCTAGGGTATGAGAGATCTTGGTTTCTAGTTATGTTATAATACATTTTTCCATCTTAATATTGCCTTCTTGAATGAAATTGGGAAGTGTTGCTTTTATATTTGGGAAGAATTCAGATTTAGTATTATTTTTTTCTTAAATGTTAGATAGAATTTACCTATATAACTATCTGGCCTTGGAGGTTTCTTTGTTGGAAGATTTTAAACTTAAAATGTTAATTTCTTTAATAGATTTAGGATTATTCAGGTCATCACTTCTTCTTGGGTGAGCTTTGACTTTTGCCTTTCAGGGAAGTTGTCAGATTTATAGGCATATAGTTGTTCTTGGCATTCCTTTTAATGTGTCTGTCATCTGTGGTGATGTCCCTTCTTTCTTTCTTCATGTTTGTAAATTTTGTCAGTCTAGCTCCAAAAACCCAGTTTCTAGTTTCATTAATTTTTCTCTGTAGTTTTCTTGTTCTCAATTTCTTCTTGGTTTGTTTTATTCTTTCTTTCCTTCTACCTGCTTTGGGTTTAACTTGCACTATGTTTTGTAGTATATTAATGTGGATTAATTTAAGACTTTCTTTTCTAATATAGGCATTTAATATTGTAACTGTCTCTCTAATAACTACTTGTAGGTAATCTTGATATATTGTACTTTTATCTTTATTCAATTAAAATATTTTTTAATTTGCCTCGTAATTTCTTCTTTGATTCATGGATTAGTTTTAAATGTATTTAATCTAATTTGAAAATATTTAAGATTTTCCCACTTATTGTTCTGTTATTGATTTCTAATTTAGTTTTGTTATGTTCTGGAAATAAAGTTTTTATAATTTCATTTCTTTTAAGTTTGTTAAGGTTTTCATTATAGTGTAGAATGTGATTTCTTGGTAAATATTCCGTGTGCAATTTGAAAGGAAATGTGCATTCTACTATTGTTAGGTAGAATATATTATAAATGTTAAGTTGGTCAAGTTGGTTGATAGTGCTGTGTAGGTCTTGTATATTTTTATTGATTTTCTTTCTCCTGCTCTTCATTACTGGGAGTATTAGTGTGTGCCTTCTTTTTCTCCTGTCATTTCTATCAATTTGTTTCATGCATTTTGAAAATCTTGTGTTAGATGCATACACATTAGGATTATTCTTTATTCTTGAAAAATTGATCCCTTTATTGATATGTACTGTCCTTCTTTGTACCTTATAGTATTTCTTGTTCTAGAGTCATTTTTCTGATACTAATATCTATACCACTTAATTTAGTTATTTGTTTGATATAGCTCCTTTAGGTTTCTTTAGATTAATAGTTGCAAGATTTATATATTTTTACTAATTTCCTTTTAGTCTACTTAAATTCTTTAATTTAAAAAGGATATTTTTTATAAACAGCCTATAATTGAGTCTTAGGTTATCTGACAATCTGTCTTTTAATTTGTATCCAAAGGGTGTTGACATTTAATGTAATTATTGATCTAGAGGGATTAAAATACATCATCTTGCCAGATGTTTCCTATTTGTTTCTTTTATTCCTTGTTTCTTTTAATCCTTTTTTATTTTGGATTGAGTGTTTTTGATGAGCCATTTTGTCCAGTTTGTCTCCATTATTTGCTATTTAAAACCTTTTCTTTTCTTTTTTTTTTTTTTTTTTGAGATAGGATCTTGTTATATTGCTTAGGTGGATCTTAAACTCCCGTTTTCCTGCCCCAGCTTCTTGAGTGACTGGTACTATTGGTGCATACCACCACCACACCTGGCTATTTATATCTTTAAAAAATTTTTTTTAATAGTGGCCTAGATTTACAATATGTATTTTTAATTATAGCTTATGTTCTAATAATATATACAGACAGAAGTCCCCAACTTATAGGCTCAGCTTAGGATTTTTTTAACTTTATAATGGTTTGAGAAAGTGATATGCATTCAGTAGAAACCATACTTCAAATTTTGAATTTTGATCTTTTCCTGGGCTGTTGATACATAGTATGATAATCTTATGGTACTAGGTGGTAGCAGTTCCCAGTTAGCCATGTGGTCATAAGGATAAACCAGTACTCTATGCTGTGCTATGTTGTTAAACTGTAATCTATAGTAGAGCATAAATACATATTCAGTTCATACTGTTTTCAGTTTATAATGAGCTTATCAGGATGTAACCCATTGTTAGTTGAGGAGTATCTCTACTGCTTTATTCCTATTCTTTTTCTTATTTTACATTTTTTTCAGTGATGTCTTGGGAGCAGCGGAGGTTTTCCATTTTGATGAAGTCCAGTTTATAATTTTTCTTTTTTTTTAATATTTATTTTTTTTAGTTTCCAGTGGGCACAACATCTTTGTATGTGGTGCTGAGGTTTGAACCCGGGCCACACGCATGCCAGGCGAGCTCGATACCGCTTGAGCCACATCCCCAGCCCTAATTTTTCTTTTTTGGATTATGTTTTTGTTGTCATATCTAAGAAATCTTTGCCTAATCCAATGTCACAAAGATTTTCTTAAATGTGTTCTACTAGAAGATTTATTATTTTGGCTCTTATGTTTAGATCTGTGATTCATTTTGAGTTAATTTCAATGTATGGTATGTTGTAAGAGTTCAGGTATTTTTCTTGCATATGGCTATCCCATTGATTTTCCTTGGCACCTTTTATTCCATGTGAAAGATACAGGAGAAAAACTGCAGCTATTAATGCTCTTTTATCCAAGGGACCACAGGGGATACTTTCCCAGGTTTCATACTGTGTCTCTAATTTTTTTTCTTTTTTTGAGTGAACTTCTTGTGAGGTTCCTGGAAGAACCTATGAAAGAATATAGATTCTCTCGGTGTCTGGGGCCTTCAGAGTTTTTATAGTCTCTTGTTAGCCCACAGTCAGCCTCTAGTATTTAGTTAAAAATTTTAGCTTTGTTCTTCTTATCATTGTCCTGTAGTATCTGTTTCACATAAACAAGTGTTTGCGGTCCCTTCTCCCCTTGGATTTTAATTAGTTGTCCCTGTGACTTCTGCTCTCTGATGGGTTTAAGAACCTGAATGAATTTGCATATCTGATGTTTGTGGTCATTGTTAAGGGTAGAATCAATGTACTTTAGATTTTCTGAAGTCTAAAGAGAAGTTGGAAATCTAGGTTGCTTTTTATTCTTGAGATTAACAAAAGGCTCACTTAGAATTAAAGGTGCTAAATTTTTTAAAATAGGTTTTATTATGCCCAATTTTAAGCATGCACAAAAGTTGAGAAAGTAATAAAAAGAACTTCCATTATCAACCTTATTTCAGCAATACCAGCTCAAAGGCAATCTATACCCCCATTCTCTTTTGTCTTCTTTATTCACTGAATAATAAGTACTTCATGTCAGTTCATATGTTTTCTTATGAAAATGTAATATGCAAACATGTTCCTTTTCCCTAATATTTTGCTATTACATACACCATAGTCAAGCCTAAGGGGGGAAAAAGAATATTACTGGTATCTTACAAGACTTATCTGATACTTAATCATTTCACCTAATGCCTACCTTCCATCCTGGAAGTTGATATTATCCTGAATTTTGTTAATCATTCCCATGATTTAATTTTTTTGTTTGATCTTTATGTAAATGGGATTACTCTAAAGATATTCTGTTTAGCTTTTTTTTTTTCACACAGTTTTGAGATTTGAATTTCATCCATTTTACTGAACTTAGTGATGGTTAACTTTCCATGTTATCTAGTAATCTTTTATGTGCAAATGTATACTTTGTTTCTGTGTTCTTTTGTTGGTGAACTTTTGGGTTGTGTCTGGAGTTTTGCTAATATAAACATAGCTGCTTATGAATAATCCTGTGCACATCTCCTGGTACAAATATACCAGGGTTGTACATAATTACTGGGTTGTAAAATGTATGTGTATTTCACACTAGTAGGTAATTCCAAATTGTTTTCTTGTATGTTTGCCAATTTCTATTCTTAAATTTATTCACTCCTTTGCCAACGTTTGGAATGATATAAAAATTTTTGAATGTGTTTTTAATTTGTGTTTTCTATACTACTGTTGAAATGATTATATTTTTATTGGCTATATCATCCTTCCTTCTGTGTGTTGGGGAGGTTATGGAGGCAGTAGCTGTTCATAATGGCCTTGCCTATTTTTCTGCTGGATTATTTATCAATTCTTGGTGGTTTCTGGAAGTCACATTTGTATTATAGATATTCCTAGTTGGTTGTAAGTGTTACTGATATCTTCTCCTAGTTTGTGGTTTCTCTTTTTACTCCCTTTAACGGTGTCTTTGGATGTCCAGAAGTTCTTATTTTTGATATAATCAAAGTAGTGATTGATTTTTTTCCTTAAGATTTGAGCTTTTTGTGTTTTAAGACATTCTTCTCAATCCTCATGTGTAAGTCACTGATGGAACTCTAAAGAAGAAGGCCTTATTGGCTTCCATTGGAAGTGACCCTAAAGCTCTATGGCTCATTCATCTTTAACCTATCAGGTAGACAAAATCTTAAGAACCAGTTTGGTTTTTGTGGAACTAGAAAAGGCCTTTCTATGTGCATGCGTGCGTGCGTTCGTTCGTTCGTTCGTTCCTTCCTTCCTTCCTTCTTTCCTTCCTTCCTTTCTTTCTCTCTTCATCTCCCTGCCCCCATCGTTATTGTAATTGTCATGTCTGAGACCTCATGCACACCAGGCAGGAACTTTACCACTGAAATGTATCACCAGCAACAAAGCTAGTGATCCTGCTGATACTGCTATAGGCGAAAAACACCAAACCAAACATCAAAGCCTGTATGATAATGCTTTCCATAGAAGTGGTAGAATTATACCCTCTACTTCATTTTTGCTTTTCATGTCTTTCACACATTTATCTGACTGAGAACTGAACCTAAGTAACGTACAGAACCCTTTTTGTAAAGAAGTCTAAAAAATGCAGGTTTTAACTTTCCAGCTTTTGCAGAAGAAGGTGCCCTAAAATGTTGAGACAATGGATGTTGGACATTTAATCCACTATATTCATCACTCCCGGAGTTATAAAGCTACTCCCAATATTTTTTGTGAAAGTTTTGCCTTTCATCTTAAAGTTCTTAATCTGCATGGAATATATGTTTTTAAAAATAAATTTTGCAATATTTTTTGCTGTTTTTTAATAATTTAACCTTTATTTTTTTATTTTTTTTTAAGAGGGAGAGAGAGAGAGAGAGAGAGAGAGAGAGAGAGAATTTTTAATATTTATTTTTTAGTTCTCGGCGGACACAACATCTTTGTTGGTATGTGGTGCTGAGGATCGAACCCGGGCCGCACGCATGCCAGGTGAGCGCGCTACCGCTTGAGCCACATCCCCAGCCCTAACCTTTATTTTTGATTTATTTGTTTTTTTTATCGTGCTGAGGATCGAACCCAGTGCCCTAACCATGCTAGGCAAGCACTCTGCCACTGAGCCCCCAGCCCAGATTTTTGCAATCTTTATTTCAGATCTCCTGATTTCGGAGATATTACTTTGAAGAAGTTTAAAAAATAACTGAAGGTCTTTGCTATAATGTACCTCTTTATCTACATATTCATGCAAAATTTCATAATGTTTTTGCCTAGAAAAACAAAAATAGAAATTGAGGCTGAATCCTGTCTCCTTAGAGCAGAGTCCTGATTGTTAGATAACAGAACAAATTAGTTGGAAAAACAGCTTTACTCACCTCATTAAGAGGTACGTTTTGAATGCAGTTTTGCTTTCATGTATAGTAGTTATCAGTGTGAGTAATGTATTCATGTTTTTGAAAAGTTGTGAACTTATAGTACTTGGAAAACAATCTGGGAGAGATTATTAACAAAGTCTTGGTCACAGAAAAATTTGAAATTTTTGATTCTTAGGAAAATTTTTATAATAAAGAAATAGCACTGGGTAAGCTTAAAAGACTGAGATGTAAAAGTAATTCCACAGGATCAAACTCAGAGAAGTGGATGTTCAAGGAGATTGCAAATGTGCTGAGGGACAAAGGGATCATCCACATGTCTATTGGATATGGAATGCCTTTCTTTAACTTAATGTGAGGTAGTTACTTAATTTTATTCTTTTCTTAAATGGATAATTTCCCTAGTACTGTTTATTAGCTGTTTGGACCTTTTCCTGCTGGTGTGCAATCCCAGTTCGTATTTGTCAGGTTGCCATATTTAGATGATTGTTTCTTAGCTGTCTGATAACCTTGGCCTATCACATTGGCTATCTTATTTTGCATCAAAATCAGATTCTCTTAATTCTTATAGTTTCTAACAAGTTGTGATATCAAACAATCCCCATCTTATTCTTTACCTGTATAAACTGATGTTGGCTTTTTGTACTTCCATGTAAAATTTAGAATAAGCTTTTAAATTTTTTTTAGGATTCTCTGTCATTTTGCATAGCTTCTTTTCTGTTCCTCCACATTCACATATCTTCTGCAGTACCTTTTCTGTCATTGATCCCATTTACTGTATTCTTCATCTCATTTATTATACTTTTTATATCCAGAAGTTTGATTTTTTTTCCGAATAACTTAAGTCCAACTTGCTTTATCTTTCCTCTTACGTTTTAAATATTCAGATGTAGTTAGAACTACAATGATAATTTCTTTGTGTCTGTTCTGGATTGTATTTTTGTAACATTTGTGTTGGTTTGGGGTTGGTTTCTATTTACGATTTTTCTCTTTACTGTAAGTTGTATTTTTCTGCTTCTTTGCACATCTGGTATTTAAAAAATCTAATGCTAGATACTGTGATTTTTTTTCTTTTAATGGACTATATATTTTTCTATTTCTGAGAATATTCTTGAGCTTTGTTTTCAGATATTGTTAAATTTCTAGAAATTATTTTGACCTTTTTGTATCTTATTATTAAGATTTGTAATAATAAATCTACATGTGGTAATATAATCATGTTTAGTCTAGGGCTAATTATCTTCTAAGATAAGACCCTTCTAAATATTTTAACACTCTATCAATTATGAGGTTTTTGAGTCTCACTGGTGGGAACACTCTTCTTGCCCTGTGCGATCTATCAGTACTATTTTCTCTAATTCATTCAGGTGTTCCCCTGCCTCACCCTCCTCATACACATACATGCACTTTATTTTTTCTAGAAATAAACTTAAATGTTTTTAATGAATTGAGTTATATCTGTGTTAAGGTTTGGTCCATAGCTGATGGGACTATTGGGGGGGGGGGCGGTGGAACCTTTGGGACTTGGGACATAGTGGAAGTTGGATCATTGGAAGTATGCCCTTGAAGGGGATATGGAAACCCTGAGTTCCTCTTCTCTTTTCCTTCTCAGCCACCATGAAGTAAGCATGTGCTCCTCATCCCCCCTACCAAACACACAATGTTCTTCCTTGCCACAGTTTCCAAAACAACAACCTTCTGACCATGGACTAAATCCTCTGAAATCATAAGTCAAAATAAATCTTTCCTTCATTTAAGTTGATTATATCAGGTATTTTGAAACAGTCATGAAAAACTGACTAACATAATCAGTCTTTTCCATATGGCTTTCTGATTTGTGTGCTTGTCTTGGTCTGACACTTATTTTGAGGGAAAAAAAATGAGGAAGCTAAGGATTTTGCTTTATTATTTGTATTTGTATGTTTGTTTACTTATATATGTAGTGATTTGCCAGTTAATCCCAATACTATTTTATGAATTCATTGGTTAGAAATTACATATTTGTCATGCTAAATTCCAAGTTGAAATTTTGTTCAGAAATGTTGCTGTAAGTTCAGATATTATGAAAAATTTTTAGTATTTCTTAGCTGGAGATGCACAACTATAATCCCAGTAACTCAAGAGGCTGAGGCTGGAGGAATGTAAATTTGAGGCCAGCAATTTAGCAAGACCCTAACTAAATTGCTAAGTTGGGAGACCTTAAGCAACTTAAAAGATCAGGCATGTAGCTCAGGATAAAGTGCCTCTGGGTTTAATTCCCAGCAACTCCCCAAAATTACAGTAATTTTTGTTATATGAACTGTCATTTCAAATCATTATAATGCAGTACAGTATAATTAGTAGTGAAATTACATCAAGAATTTTAAAAATTTCTCAGTGAATCAAAAGCTATTCTAGAGAATGAAACTGAGGCATGTGCCAGTAAAAGGATAGAACTGGAGACCATCATGCTTGGTGAAATAAGCCAATTCCAAAAAAACCAAAGGCCAAATATTCTCTTTGATATGTAGATGCTAACACACAGTAAGGAAGGAGGAGAGAAGAATGGAAGTTTATTGGATTATACAAGGGGGAATGAAGGGAAGGAAGCAGGTACGGGCATAGGAAAGACAGTAGAATGAATCAGTCATAACTTTACTATGTTCATATATGATATACGACTAAATCATATTCAACCACAAGAATGGGATCCTAATTAGAATATGTTACATTCCATGTATTGTATAATATGTCAAAATACATTCTGCTATCATGTATGTCTAAAAAGAACAAATAAATGAAAAGCTATTCTAGGATATTATAATGCTTTGGGGGGTGGTTCTTACTAAAATAAATTGTGATTAGAATGACAAGTTTTAGTACCAATTTATTGATAAATCTTGTTAAAAGGCTAGATTCATGTTCCACCATAATCATTAATATTTCTTTATAAATTCTAAGACATTGTTGATTTAATTACATCTTATTTAAGTACTGAAAATATGTAGGGTTCATTTTATCTTCACCTACTTTCTGATTAAGATGAACTGGAAGAAGAATATTGATTCGAATTTGAAAAACAATGTTTCTCTTTCCAGAATCCTGTTCCCCTCATTAGTGAGGGATAGCCAAAGACAAGACCTTAAAATACAAAGAAGGGAATAAACCCACAAACCCTTTGCATTTACTAAATATTTTGAAAACTTTACTAACCATGTCAGACTACTAAAATATTAACTTAGATGGTGGATTAATTTAATCTGACTATTGAGATCAGTGTCCCAAACTTTATGTATTAGTACTTGGGTACTTTTCTGGTTTTCACACCCAATTATTTAATATCTAAAGTTTCAATGATCATTGAGTTGAAATGTACATGTTTTTGAGGAAAGAGAATACTTAAGTCTCTGTTCCCCAAAAAATGTATTTTATTAATGTTGAACATGTAATTATTTTATTTTGGTTTAGTCATATATTCAAATAAGTACCATTCCTGGTAGGCACAATGTTGTTTCTGGAGGATTGGTTCCTTTTTTACTGTCTAGGGTTTAAAATTAAATTTAACTTAAGTAGTTTAAAATAGTAATATGTAAAAAAAAAAATATATATATATATATATATAACTCAGGCTAATTACAATATTAGTAGAAAAACTACTAATATTGTAGTGATCTTTTTCTTTAAATCAGAAATGTTGGCTTACCAAGTTTAGTGCAGTACACTTTCATAAGTGTAAGATTTGACACTGTAAAACCAAAGATAATTAAAAATAAAATACTAAAGGATATTGCTATTTTTAGATGTTTTACATATTTAATTTGAATTCTTGATTTGTTTACTTTTTTAAATTTTGGAACAAGCATTTATATAAGGATATTTAAGATATTATTGAAAAACCTGTACAACAGATGGAGAAACTGAAAGCAAGGTGAAAATGTTATAAAGAAAAACAAAAGGGGCTGGGGATGTGATGCTCAAACGGTAGCGCGCTCGCCTGGCATGCGTGCGGCCCGGGTTCGATCCTCAGCACCACATACAAACAAAGATGTTGTGTCCACCGAGAACTAAAAAAAATAAATATTAAAATTCTCTCTCTCCCTCTCTGTCTCTCTCTCTCTCACTCTCTCTTTAAAAACAAAAACAAAAACAAAACAAAACAAAAAACCAAAAGAATCTGTTGAGTCTACATGGAATCCCAAAGTGAAAAGGAAAAGCTAATAATGAAATTAAGGTAATTAGTGAATTTCTAAAATGTCTGGACTTTTAAATGAGAAAGCTTATGCTCTGTCTAGGTGTTTATCATAATAAATAGTTGAAAAAATTAGTCTTACGAAATTAGTTTATGGAATATTCCTTGATATAACACTATCATGTATAATCATAACAATACATTATTCAGATAGATTCATTATATCATTAGACTTTATAATATTAAAAGTTACTTCCAATTGATTATGCTTCCCTATCTGTTCCTTTGAAGAATTAGAAATGCTGAATTTCTCACTGGACAGCACAAGAAGAATTGCTTTAACAAAAGCAAGTATTCATGTAGTCTTTATTTCTCAGTATCACCTTCTTATTTCATCTCCAGACTAATAACTTTTGAGAGTTAAATTCTAATCAAGTTCCTGTTTATATCTTTCAAAGTTCTAATTCATTCATTCATTCAATAAATAATGTTAGTTTGTCAGGTAAGTACTCTGGATAAGTAATGCTGATTAATTCACTGCCTCTTATCTCTAGGAGTTTACTTGCTGAGCATACAGTAGGTATTCTACAAATAGTTACTAAGTGGGTTTAGGTTATGGAAAATCCCTAAATATTCAAGAATTAAATAGCACACTTCAAAAATAGCCCAAGATCGCCTGGGGATGTGGCTCAAGCGGTAGCGCGCCCGTCTGGCATGCAGCGCAGCCCGGGTTCAATCCTCAGCACCACATACAAACAAAGATGTTGTGTCTGCCGAGAACTAAAAAATAAATATTAAAATTCTCTCTCTCTCCCCTCACTCTCTCTTTAAAAAAAAAATAGCCCAAGATCAAAGATGAGATGACAAAGGATTTCAAATTAGTAATAATGAAAATATATATATTCAAGTTTGTGGAATTCAACCAAAGGGGAGTACCTGGAGGGAAAAGTATAGCTTTCCATGTTCATATTAGAAAATAACAAGAAGCCTACCATCAAGATCTCAGTTTCTATTTTTAGAATCTAGAAAAGGGACAATTCTAAAGTACTATGAAGGAAGTAGTAAAAAAATGGAAATAAAAAACATGGCAAGTGTACAAGCAATAGAGAAACCCCAAATAACATAGAAAACACACATTAGAGAGAAATCAGTATAAACTATGTAATTCAAGGAGCAGTTGTAGAGGAGGAAGATAAATAAAGATGTTTCTGGAACAACTTGTTAGCACTATAGAAAATAAAAACTCCAACCTTTTTCTCAAACATACACAAAATAATTTACTAAAAATATATTGTAGATCTAATTGTAAAGATTAAAACTTTGTGATCTTAGAGTTGGCAAAGATTTTCTAGCTAGAACACAGAAAACATTTATGAAAAAATATTGAAAAATTGAACTTAAAAAACTTCTGCTCTTCCAAAGACATGCTATAAAATGAGGAGACCACAAAGAAGAAGAAAATTTTTGCAGTAGTGTATCTGATATTGGTCTTTCTACAGAACAACAAAGAAGTCTTAGAACTTAATAAAAAGACAAACCAGGCTTAAAAAGTAAGCAAAAGTCTTACAAGACATTATACAAAAGAAAATATATGAATAGCCAATAAGTACTTGAAAATTAATGTCATTATTTATCAGGGAAATATAGAACCACAATGAGATGCTGGCACACATTTGGTAAAATGGCTAAGATTGAAAAGTTTGGTAATATCAAGTGTTGACAAGGACATGGAACAATTGAAGTTCACATATACTGCTAGTGGAAGCATAAATTGGTGCAAGCACATTGGAAAACTGACAGTTTCTTAAGTACACATTTACTACATAATAGATTCCACTCTTAAGTATTTGCCTTAAAGGAATGAAATCATGTGTCTGCACAGATTTATACCTGAATGTTGGTAGCAGCGTAATTTGAAAAAACAAAATTTGAAAAAACAAATTCAAAAGTCAATCTATGAGTGAATAGATAAGTGATGGTAAATTTAAACAATAGAAGAAGGAGGAAAAAGAATGAACTATTATTTGCAGTAAGCTGTGTGAATCTCAAAACCATTACATATGGTAAGGGTAAGAGGCCAAACATGAAAGTATATACTCTACGTATATGTGAAATTTTAGAACAGGCAAAGTTAATCTATAGTGACAGCAAATCAATAGTTGCCTGGGGTCAGGTTTTTTTTTTTTTTTGATTGAATAAAAAGGGGCACTTTGGGATAATGAAAACATTCTGTATTTTGATTTTGATGTTGTTTTTTAAATGTATACATTTGTCAAACTCATTAAACCACACTTTATTATGTGTGACTTGTACCCTAATAAAGTCAATTTAAAGAAATAAATTGTGTGACACCTCCTCTTTGTTAGTCTCTGAAACATATAAGGTAGGGCTTATCCTTCAAAAGTCAGTGGCTTGGGAGAGGAGTAGGTTTTTGACTGCCAATTCTATTTATTTTTTGGTTGTGAATTTATTCAGAATCTCCATTTCCTCCTAATTTAAGGAGCAAATCAGTGATAAATCAGTAGCCTAGAATTTTGATTTAAGGTTATTCACTTTTTATTAAGAATTATGAGATATTTGGTTAATGAGGAAAGACGGTTCTGTTTTATTCTCCCCCTCCCCGACTTTGGATTTTGGTTAAGAGAATTCTTAAGAGTTGTTCTGAAATTCAGGCTGGGTTACATCTCCCCCTTCTGTGTTTCCATATTGCTTCTAACTCTGTTTAATTTTCAAGTGATCTTGACACCATGTCAGGCATTGCTTTAGATAAAGGTACAAGTAAATATTTTTTAACTGAAGAAATTGGTGCTTCATTTGTGATTTATGAAAATGTCTGGATATAGAAACATGCCTCTATACAAGTTATTCTCATACTTTTTTCTTCTTTGTTATTGTTTAGTATGACATTTAGCCCCAAATCACAAATATTGCAGAATCCAGGCATGCAATGAATAGAGTGAGTATCAAAGGAATTAGTGGGGGTTCTGTCCTACTGAAGATTGTATCTCTCTATTTAAAGGCATTAAAAAAAAAAACTTGCCTGCCAAACAAACTGTAGGACATAGTCAACTGGTTGACCACATGAATCCATTGACTTCTGACTTAAAATGTGTTGTGTACCATGTAAAGCATTCTTCAGTTAGGAGGTGGGGAATATCCTGCAATTCTTTTTAAAACAATACCCAGTCCCTTTACCATCTGCCTAATTGAGGACCACTGGTACTCTGCTTTTGTATCTAGTGCTAAATGATAATAATCAAGTTGATGGCATCATGTGGCTTTAGTTACTGGCCATTGCTGACAGTTTTCTTTTTGCCAGCAGAAAATGTTAATTTTGCTGAGTTTTAGCAAAACTACATTTGTGTGCCATTGTGTTATTAGAGAAATGATGATACAACTTGTATATAGCTCTCAAATGACCCATATTACAATGTCTGGTACTTGGGCAAAAATTCTATTTTCTCATTTATTATTCAGTTGTTCATTCATCCATTTAATAAATATTTAAATGTATGCAAAAGTGAGTTAGTGGTTTCTTTTCTCTGAAGATACTTAAAACTTAGTGTTGGGAGTGAGAAACCCTAGCACTAGTATTCAAATGGCGAATGTCGCTGAGATGGGCTTAATGAAGCCTCGGAGGATCAGCTGGACTGCTGGCTAATGCCTCATTTCCTGTGGATTTCTTCCCTCTCAAGCTGAGCAGAGCTTCAACAGTTCTCACAACAATTATCACCCACTTGTTCTGTAGGTCTCAAGTTTTTTTGCATTAGTCAGGTTGAAGGATTCATGGTATTAATCACGACTGAAGTTGTTATTTATCACCTGCTGGGTGAGAAATAATAATTTTGGCACGAGTGGGGCAGCAGGCCAGAGGTACCAAATTAAGTAAAACATCTAAACACTAGCAAGGATCATTTCTCTGATTAATGAATTGTTACAAAGAAAAAGTGCTACTCATTATCTGGTCTTACCAATACAAAGTGGGGCATGTAAGGAAGAAAAAAATAGTACAGCTTCCTCAGACCAATTTTTCTGTTTATTACAGTCCTTTCCCTTTCTGATTCTCTGCATAGATTTATGTTAGTCACATAATTTTGGAGACTTTTTGCTGTTGCTATCAAGGAACAGAAATGGAGAAATCAAGTATTTTAGTATTACAACAGAAAATGATTTTTGTGACCCTTAAGTGATTTTTGAAGTAGGATAGGTAAATTACTTTAAAAAGTTTAATCCCGTGTGTGTGTGTGTGTGTGTGTGTGTGTGTAATATTTTACTCTAAAGTGCCAGTGTATCTTACTTTTTCTACTTTGAACTGAATATAATTGCTAAAGGGCTTTAAAAAAATAATATGTATTTTTAAATATCTTTATTTTTATGTGGTGCTGAGGATCAAACCCAGTGTCTCACACATGCGAGGGAAGTGCTCTACCACTGAGCCACAGCACCAGCCCCTGAAGGGCTTATTTTTGAAAGGGTCTATTTTTGTTTGTTCGTTTGCTTTTTATTCTTTGACGACAACAAATAAAGAAAAGCTCACTTTCACTCTGACTTCTAGAGAAGTTTTGTCTTTCATAATGTTATCTAAGAACTTTCATTTCCAGTCATGATAGGAGTAACAAGGACTGGATTGATCCACTTGCTTTAAACTAAAGAAACCAGACAATATATATGAAACAATGATTTCACACATGGAACAACAGTTCAGAACAGTGATCCCTATGTGAAGGGAAACAAATGGATCCTTCCAACTACCTGGGCTTCTGCTTAGCATTTCCAGGCTACAGCCCAGGGAAGTGATAATTCAGCAGTCTTCCTGATTTGCGAATTCCCAAAGCCAGAGTCCTGGAGAGAAAACACCTGCATAGAAAGAATTCTGGAATCTGTTGAAGACTTTTGTCTTCAGCTGATTATTGATCACCACATGCATAGGGAAAAGCTACTAGGAACTAAGGAAAGAATTGTTGGAAAAGCTAGCAGAACAATCTTTAGAGCTCACCAAGGGCTGGAAATAGTTTGTTCACTAGTCAGAGTGGAAAGACCACCTAGTCAATACACATGGCATCAAATGGAGTTTTTAGAAGGATATACCTCAGTATCAGGGTCAAATTAGAACTAAAATAGTGGCTGTCTGGATCCACATACCAGCTTAAGCCTCAAACAGATTAATTCCGGGCAATTTAACTACATTCTAGAACAAACCCTAAATTGAAGAACACAAAAATCTCTGGCATCCAATAGTATAAAATTCTCAAAGTCTGGCATCAAAGAAAAAAATGGCCAGGTGTGCAAAGAATCATGAGGAGAAAAATCAATTTGGAGAAATCAATTGGTAGACCCAGAAATGATGCATGTGATAGAACTAGTAGACAAGAATGTAAAGAAATTATCATGAATCCATCTGTTTGAAAAGTAGACAAGAGAATGCTAGTTAAAACAAGCATTATTCTTAACTCTAGATAGGGCAAAGGGGAGGGAGGGAAAGGAAGGGTATGGGGGTAGGAAAGACCATGGAATGAGACGGACATCATTACCCTAAGTACATGTATGAAGACATGAATGATTTGACTCTACTTTGTGTACAACCTGAGATATGAAAAATTGTGCTCTATATGTGTAATATGAATTGTAATGCATTCCACTGTCATACATAACAAATTAAAATTTAAAAAAAGTTCTAACTAAAAAACAATAACAACAACAAAAATAACAAGGATTATTCTAAGTGTACAATTGATATTAGGATTTTGAAAGTATGCCAAAGGACTGAATAAATACAAATAAACCAAGATTAGTATGGTTGGTTTTTCAGAAGACGATTTCAATAAGTATAGAAGGTCTTACAAAAAATTTTTCATTTGCATCTTTAAATAATAGGAAAATAAAATTATCCTTAATGGCAAATTACTGCTGAGCTTTATATTATGCTATAGTAGACATCATCATGTGATCTTGTGATATATATATATATATATATATATATATATATATATATATACACACATATATACATATACACACATATATGGGTATAAATTGAAGTGTAGGTATATGTCCTTTTCATCTGGTATGTTATCAAAGCTTTACAATCTATTTAATAATTATTATTGTTAATGACATATTTCTGCTTGAAGTGGTGTTTTGTTCTGATAGAATTTGATGAACACCATCTCTGTGCACCTAATCAGAAAATAATGTGTCAAAAGAAAGATGATCTCTGAAATAGTTCAAGAAGAAAAGTTACTCTAAGCTCCTTCTTTGAGATTGATTAATATATATAGTATTTAAAGTAACTAAAAATTTTAAAGTATATCAAATTAGGTTGAAATTACTCAGTAGAGGGTAAATCTGGTTTTGGTCTCCTATTATAAGGCCAGAATGGAAATTCCAATTATATAAGCCATCCATTAACAAAACTAAGTCAAAAAGAATCTAATGCAAACAAATATTTACTGGACATCTTAGATTGTATTTGTTTGATGTTGAAGGACATAGGAAAATAGATGAAACCCGTGCTTTCAAGAATTGACAATCTATATGGGTAGATAAGAACAAAGTGTAAAAAGTTAAAGGAGACTACAAAAGGCAGCAGTTTAAGAAGGGACTTTGGTCATAGTTAAGTATCTAAAAGATGTAGTTTAACTGAGAAATTATTGACATTTCATGGAATGAATGGCTGTACTTTATTCATGGAAAAAGTAAACTGAATTGCATTTTAAAAAGTAGGTTGACTTTGGGGTTGAGGTTGTGGCTCAGGGAGAGAGCGCTCACCTAGTATGTGTGAGGCCCTGGGTTTGATCCTCAGCACCACATATAATAAATAAATAAAATAAAGGTATATTTAAAAAAGCAGGTTGAGGGCTGGGGATGTGGCTCAAGCGGTAGCTCTCTTGCCTGGCACGCGTGTGGCCTGGGTTCGATCCTCAGCACCACATACAAAGAAAGATGTTGTGTCCGCCAATAACTAAAAAATAAATATTACAAAAAAATTCTTTCCCTCTCTCTCTTCTCTTCTTAAAAAAAAAAAAAGCAGGTTGACTTTGAATAGGGAAAGACTCAGAATGTCACAATAAAGTGTCTAGAACATTCCTGGACAATAATTAAATCAATGTGTTTATGTCAGAAGGTTTCTGTAAAGTAGCTATGGGAGAGTACAGGAAGTCATATGGGAAATACAGGAGGACCTTCTTTTGGCATGGTAGCCAGGGAGAGTTAGGCCTAGCATTGGGAACTTCCATGGCTCGACAGATTGCCCAATGCACATGACCTATCCCTCCGCTCTGCTAGGAAGGTTCCTAAGGTTCTTCATAGTAGCTTGGGAGATGGGCCTAACGTTAGGAACTGAATAGCCCAACCTTTTTTGGAGAACATTCTGTTGAAGGCCTTTGATGTTTCCTGGTATAAATAAAGCAAGCACTCGCGCCATTTTGCAAGAAGCTCCATTTGTCTGATCAGCTTGCCTGTCCTTCCCCTGCTTTTGAAACTACTTTCTGTGTTCTGTAGTTTCTTCCATTTTATTTTTCTTGGGTTTTATTCCTCAGCCATCCCTTTCTACCAGGGAAACCCTATCTCCACCACCTGTGTGGGATGTGGGCAGGAGAAGATGAAGTTATAGTATGAATTTGGACTATATTACAAAGGGCTTTGAGAGCATTTAAGTAATTTTGACATTTGGGCAACACACAGTCATCATCCACATAATGGTGTTATGGTAATCACTCTGAGCTTAGACTCCTAGTTCCAGTTGGCCACTGTGTGTAAGTGGTTTATTCCCTCTATGAGTTCCAGCTTCCTCATTTACAAAATGAAATGTTAGTACCTCTTCTGCCCACCCCACAGACTTGGTGTGAAAAATCAAACAAATTAATGGGAAAGTGCTTTGTAGATTATGAAGCACTCCATAAATCCAAACTATTATTTTTAGTGGGGGAAAAGAATGGCTGTTGAGCAAGATTGATCCAGAAGGGATACGTAGCATGGCATCTGTAACTAGGAGACAAAAATGAAAGGGCATTTTATTAAATTCATGTCATGAGTACCTGGATTAGGAAAGTTACCAAGAAAAAGGAAATAAAGGGGCAGATCTGAGAATTTGGAAAGAAAAGCAAACAGGGCTGACAGCTAAATGAAAAAGTTGAGTCCAAGATCTTGAGCCATGATGGCAAAAGATATAGTTGGTAGAAAGGGACACTTATGAGAGGCTGACAGTTTGAAGGCCAGTTTTGGACATGTTGAGCTGGACATGCAAATACAGGTGTGCAGTAGGCAGTTTTAAAACAGGATTAATTTTCACAATCTAACAATAAATCTCCCAAAGAATTTTCTGTTATGTGAGATTTTTAATAATCATGTCCTTAGTATTTTCAGGTTTAAAAAAAAACAAAAAGTCTGGAAATGGGGGAGGGGCAAACTCTGCCAATGTTTTTACAACATTCTACAAATGAATTGAACTTGTCAGGATAAGATCCTCAGGGGTGCTGCTAGCCACATCTTAAAAACTCCTCAAATGTAAATTTACAAAATCCATCATGCTTGTTATTCTCTAATTTTATTATTAACATATGTATGTTCCATTTTCTCCCATCTTGTCATTAATTGAAAGAGTTTCAGGTAATCAGAAGTGGCAAATATTGATGGAAACTTAACTGCCCATTATTTTCAATTGAAAGTATTCAATTTCTAGAAGTCATGATGTGTCACTACCAAGATGGCTTTCATGGCTTTGTTTTTTGTTGTTCCGGTAAGCAAGATTGGTCCTGAGTAGGATATGTTTTTGTTTTAGGACACATAGCTTTTTGTATTATAAATTAATTTTAAGGAATTATACTTTTTCATTAAGTTAGATATTTTTGGTCAAATGTTCAAAGTGCATGTTTGGAAACATTTTTGTTTATGTCTGAATATGATCTGAGGTCAAGGACGAGGACTAAACCTCACAGCCTCCCATCCCTGATGAAGGAGGTGAGGGGATATTTTTGTTCCATGTGAATTTTATAGGAAAATAAAGATCCTACCCTTCTATCACTGAAAAAGGAAGGTGGAGGAATATTTTTGTGTTCGTGTAAATTTTATAGAAAAATGAATCCATATGTTTCTGATGAATTTGCACTTCACTCATCAACAATCCGTGGTTTTTGTAAAAGCTATTTGATGTCTAAACAGATCCTTTTGAGACACTCCAAGCTTCATAGTTATCCTCCTCTATCATTCACTTTCCCTCTGCAGTGAAATAGGCTCACAATATAAAAGAAAAATATTGTGCTCCACCTGAATCGAATGTCTGGATTTTGGGGAGCTCTGGAAAGCAAAATATTGCTATCTCAGGGATTTAGAAATCATATTTATTCCACCACTCTTCTCTATGTGTGTTGTGTGTATAAAGAAAATCCTATTGAAGGCTTCCTAAAACTTGATCTGTAGAAGGGCTGTCTTGTCATGTCATTTTGCAGGGATGACCATTCCCTATTGCTATAGTAATAGCCAATCCCTAAAATGAATTACACCTGCTAGTTGCAGGTGTAACCTTTTCTGTTTACAACTGGTGATAACAAATACAACTTACAGTATGTTCTCTTCCAAAGGAACAAAACACAGGTCATTTCTAAGGCATTTGGTACACCAGTTAACCAGGGACAACAAGGGTATCCTTTGCTTTCCCCCTTTATCAAAATATATTCATTCCAGTTTTCAAATTGCTGTTTTTGAGTCCTAAATCTCTACCCACACTAATTTCTGTGGGTCAGACTTTGACCCTGATTGGAACAAAATCTGGAGTCAGATATTCGCACCGGATTGCCTCCACCTCCCTGTGTGTCAGAAGCCATATTGCTGCAAATGCTTCACACACCTTGGAGTGCGGCTTGTGGAACTGATGAGGTGAGAGCGCAGCACAGCGGTTCGGGCCTGGTAATCACAGGACTGAGGAAACACATACATCATCTGCCACACAGGTTGGCATTTCAAGTAAAAAACCTTCACACTGTGTAAGATGTTGGACAAATGATGGCCATATGCATGTTTGTCTGGGTGCAGATGGCTCTGCGTTCTGAGAGAGGAGAAAGCTGAGCTCGGCTCTTTTTGCAGACAGTTTAATATTGGTGATACAGTTTATGTCCTCTGCAAAAACAATAATGGAGGGGAAGGTGACATAAATTATTTGCAAATCGTTTGACATATGCAGGGCATTGTCCTTGCAATAATCACCATCAGTCTGTCAGTTTAAGATATGAACCATGCCACTGCCATTTTATATCACTGTGTTAAGCTTTCACATGTTGTAATTTTACAGATTTGTTCTTTGGAGAACCACTGCAACACAAATCATATTGGATTATGTTTAGTCATGTACTGTATCATGCACATTGCTTAGATAAAAATAAAAACGTGCGTTCCATGGGATGGGGATCTCAAGGCAGTCTTCCATTTCATATCTTTGTGAGGCGGTAGTTAAATAAAACTTTCCATCCATATCATCAGTCAACTTTAGTTCATTTTTCAAGTTAGTGAGGTTATTCCAGAAAATGTTAACTTTCCTTTCTAGTGTGCTATATAGAATGTGTAGAAGATTGAAAATGGTCCCCCATGAGGATATTTCTTAAGTATGTTTTCTAATAAATTGTAGTTAGTATGCAAATATTCAGTGTACATCTTAGCCACCTTTAAATTTTATATATGGTATTATTGAATTTCTTTCTCAGAATGAGAAAATGACTGTAAATTATGATTAAATAACTGTGTTGTCCCTGTTTCTATTGTATGAACCTAATGCCATATGGCATGTTTTACTTATTAAGTGCTTGATGCCAATTGATGTTGAAAACTGTATTTTACAGTTTAACCATACATAGCAAATGTTATAAATGTGTACAACTCATTGCTCTAATAAATATACTTGGACCAATTGGTAAACGGTCCTTAGCATTTCTCAATTTCCCAGCATTTCCAAGAAAAATGTAAATTCTAAGATAGGGCATTCATAAATTGAGTACAAAATTTCAGAAAAGAAGTGTGATTTGTTTTCATTTGAAAAAGTTACTTTCATTCAGTAATATCAGCAGAGCTGCATCTATCTCTTCTCATTATATGACACTTAAAACAAAGATTTGTTACAGTTCCATCTTTGAAATAGTGTTCTTTCTTATTGAAGGTAGCCATTATCATTATGTTATATCTATATGATAAGAATAGTGAGACAAGTATTTACAAATAAGTTGTTTAAATCTATCTTAAATGATACACTTAAAAGGTACAGCAGGAGATTTGATATGCAGTTCAGATGATTTCAGAAGATCTTTACAGTAGCATTAAATTTGAATATACTTAAAACTTGGAAAAAAATTAAATAGGAATTTAAACTATGGAAATGCAAATAAAATAAAATATATTTATAGGACCATTGTAAAGATGGGTTTTTTTTTAAACTATCTTCCAACAAACTTAACTACTTTATCTATTTTGGAGGGTTGTTGCCTGTATGCTGATAGGAGCACTATATCTCCATATTAACTTCCCATTGAGTCTGTTCAATTATATGTCCCCAAAATACTTCAAATTCTGCATGTCCTTTCTAAACTGCTGTTCTTACAGCATTTCTCCCAACTCAATTATATCACCATGTAGTCCCCTGCTCGTTGATGTTTCCTTACAAATTTTTATGCTAATTTGTTATAAAGCACATGTATATATTGTAACAAATTATTTTAGTTATTATCTACACAATTAGAGTTCTGGGTCTTTGAGATCATGTCAGGTACTCAGATGCTCAATATATATTTGTTGAATTGAATTGAATCATCTTTGGTTCCCTTTCCTTCTGCATCTCAATATCAAGTACTATTAATTATTCTTATGAACCATCTCTACAATGTGTTCCCTTGTCTTTCTTCCTATCTTTTTCCTGGTTTCAGACTCTCACCCTCCTTCTGTTATTCATTGTTAACTATTCCTTCCATAAAAGGTCCCTGTTTCTGCCCTCTGCTCTAGTTGGATTCATGTGCTGTTTTCTTCTTCCTACTCTGGGGAACTTCTGGTCTTCAAATATTTTCCTATTTACTTATTCATTTATTTCTTACTAAATATAACTTACTAAATATTATCTTATTGCTAATCTCAGTAGAGCTTTTCTTTTTGATTGATTGAATTTTAGATGTAATTCTTTTTTAGCTATAGATGGACACAATACTTTAATTTTATTTTTATGTGGTGCTGAGGATCGAACCCAGTGTCTTCCACATGTGAGGTAAGCACTCTATCACTGAGCTACAACCCAAGATGTAATTCTTTACGTTGAGGTGTTGCTTTCATAAACTTGTCTGATGTCTTGTGTACTTGACATCAATTTTTAGCTCATGTGTCCGGATCTAGACTTCTCTTATCCCTCCAACTATTTACATATAGTAAATAATTTAAAAAACTTTTTATTATGAAGAAATTTAAACATACAAAAACATAGAGGAAATATATATTGAGCTCCCTGTACCCATTACCTGCTTTAGCCAACACGACCTGTGGACAGTCTTATTTAATCTGAACACCCATTTCCCTGTGCTTCATTGTTTTGAATCAGATGCTGGATGACATACATCAACTTCAAATATAATATGTATTTCTAAGTGATAAGAAACTTTAAATATCATTATAACACTTAGCAAAACACTTTACTCCTCTTATAACCAGTCAACTGTCAAAAGATTCCTAGGTTGTCTCATAAATGTCTTTTTAAAATTATGTTTGCTCAAATAAAGATCCAAATTAGGGTCCACATGCTACTATTGGATAGATTTGTTTCCCCCACCCCCTCGGCATTTAGTCATTGATAAAAAACAGATGTGTGTCCTGTAGACTCTTCTGCAATCTGAATTTACCAATGGTGTCTTCTTTCCATTTATTCACCAGTTTTCAAATGAATTTGTTCCTTGACACTCTTCAAAGGTGATTATGAGTGTATTTTTTCATAATAGTATTATGAATGCATGGATTTTAAAAAACGTTATTTGGATCCTTGTATTTATCATATTTGTTGATGCCCAAATCGTCCTCTCTTTGGTCAGTGGGAGCTTCTTCAGTTTGACTTTTGAGTGCTTTACATTGGGGTACTATTTGATAGCTTTTATTATGATCTGTTTTACACACCTATTTGCCTAGAACTGGAATCAGCTATATCTCTTAAAAGCTCTGGAAAATGTTATAAAGTGATCACAGTTCAGATTCTCATTGCTACTGAGATTGATCATTGTTTCTAGGCACACGAATGTATTTGTGTATGTAAGTTAAATTCAGGCACATTTAGAGAACTCTAGTTTGTGTTCCCATCTTGAATACCATATTTCCTTAGGTGTCTAGGTATTTTCTCATTCTTCTGCACCCCATTGCAGAACATACAGTGCTTCAATGAAAAATTGTGTGTGTGTGTGCATGTGTGTGTGTATGTAATTTTTTGGAGGCAAAAAAAAAAATCTGTCCTTGAACTCCTGGGCTTAAGCAATTCTCCTGCCTCAGATTCCCAAGAAATTTGGGACTACAGTTGTGTGTCACTGAGCCCAGCTTTGCTTTTATTTCAACAATGAGAATCAAACCCAGGACCTTACACATACAAGGCAAGTGCTAAGCTACACCCCCAGCACCTGCATGCATATTTTCCCCATATTTTTGCATACATACCTTTGACTTATGTTCCTAGAAGTAAGATAAATGTGTTACAGGGTAAATGCATATGTCATTTTGCTAGCAAATTCCCTATGAATAGTGCCATACTGCATTGCTACTAGTATTATGTGAGAGTATTTGCCTGTCTCCCAAAGTCTCATCAACAAAGTACTTTTTCTAACTTTTTGATTTTTACTAATTTAATAGGTAAGAAATAGTATCTCATTTTAGTTTTTAAAATCGACTTTATTGATATATAAATATAAAATTTAAGTGTATAGTATTTAGATTTGCAAAAATGTGTATAATTCTGTGACTATCACCCAAATCAACACAGCCTTCCAATTATGCCAAAAAGTCCTTCATGACTCTTTGCACTTCTGACTCCAAGTAGCCACTAATTTGCTTTCTATCATTATAGATTAATTCTCCTCTTGTAGAATTTCATATAAATGGAATCATACTTTATGAACTATTTTTTATCTGACTTCTCTCAATTAACATTATTGTTTTGAGATCCACCCATTTTGTTTCATGTATCAGTTAAACTACAAAATATTTTCCAAAGTTGTGGCACCATATGACATTCCTAGGACAATATATGAACTTTGCAATTGCTGCACCATACTATCACCTGATTTTGGCAGCCGTTTAAAATTTAGCTATTCTGGGGCTGGGGATGTGGCTCAAGCGGTAGCGCGCTCGCCTGGCATGCGTGTGGCCGGGGTTCGATCCTCAGCACCACATACCAACAAAGACGTTGTGTCCGCCGAGAACTAAGAAATAAATATTAAAAATTCTCTCTCTCTCTCCTCTCTCACTCTCTCTTAAAAAAAATAAATAAAATAAAATTTAGCTATTCTAGTGCATAAGTTTTGGAGTCTCACTGTGTTTTCATTTTGCATTTTTTGATGACAGTGATACTGGGCATCTTTAATGGGCTTATTGGGTAATTATATGTCTTCTGTGAAGTATCTATTTAAATGTTTTGTTCAGGTTCAGTTGAATTCTAAGAGATTATTTTTTAAAGTCGATATTATGGACATAAGTTTTTGTCTGTATTTTGAATACATGGAAAGGCTATGGCTTGCCTTTTCATATTATAAAAAGTGTCTTCAGAATAGCAAAAATTATGTTTTGATAAAACTCAGTTTATTTTTTCCAAGTTCATGTTTTTTTGTGTCTTATTTAAAAATCTTTTCCTACTCTAAGTTCACAAAGACTTTTCTATGGATTCCTTTTGGAAGTTGTTGAGTCTTGGATTTTACACTTATTTTTGTGTATGGTGTGACAGTTAGGGCCCATGTTGATATGAATTGTAAGGTGTGTGTATGTTATGCACACACATTCTTAATTTTGTTGGGGTTTATTAAACTAATATCTTTGGGTTTATCATTTTCAAGTTTGGAAAAAATGTTAGATATGTTTTTCCAATACTGTTTTTTGTTTTTTCTTTTTTCTTCCTGAGAATCAAAATACATGTAGATTGGATTCTTTGATATTTATTGTCCCACATGTCAACATCCTGTTAATTTTTTCCCCAGTTTTCTTTTCATACCTTCATAGCTTCTATTTCTGTGTCTTTGATTTCACTAATTTCCCTTTTAATTTCATTCAGTGAATTAACTTTTTTACTTCAGGTATTACAGGTATTAAGTTCTAGAAGTTTTCCTAGTCCCTTTGAAAAATAGCTTTGCTATTCTTCCTCATCATTTTCATAGTTTTAAAAATCTTTTTTGAACATTTTTATAAGACCTGCTTTAAAATTATTCTGTGATAATTTCATCATCTCTGTCATTAGTGGTCTGTCTCTAGTGGCTATTTTTTTTTCTGGATTCTTTATATCTCTTGCAAAATTTGACAGAATGTTCAACATTTTGAATGTTGCTTTATTAAGTGTCTGGATTTTGTTGCCTACCTCTAAGGAGTTTTAAATTTTGATTTGGCATGAAGTAAAGTGAAAAAGGATCAGTTTGATATTTTTATTTTTTTTGAGCTTTATTTTTAAGGTTGTGTAGGGTAGTTCTAGAGATATTCTTAATCTTAGGGCTAGTGTGTGATCTAAAAAGTGTGACCCATGGGCTGGGGTTGTGGCTCAGTGGTAGAGTGCTTGCCTAGCACTTGCAAGGCCCTGGGTTCGATCCTCAGCACAACATAAAAATAAATAAGTGAAAAATAAAGGTATTGTGTTCAACTACAACTAAAAAAAAAATTAAAAAGTGTGACCCTTGGGGTTTTTACTGAATTGCCTAAGAGCCTAATTCGGTTTCAAATTCTATGGTCAGATTTCAATCTCTTAGCCCTCTAGAAGCTTTGAAAGTATCCTTACAACTCCCTGTTAGTTCTTTGCTTGGTTTTGCCTTTTCTACCCTCCTCATGTGTACTTAGTAAAAACTCAAGGGAACCCCTGGGAAATTTTTGAAACCTTTTCTGCACAGCTCTTGCCTCTTAAGGCTAGTGCACCACCAATTTTTGCCACCTTACCTCTCTGACTTCTCTGACCTCTGGTCTTTGTCTTTTTAACCTGGTGAAACCAGTCTGCTGCACTTGGGTCTCCTCTGTAATTCAGTCCCCTAGGTGCCTCCAAGCAAAACATGGGTGACAGTGGTAATCTCACTGCTTCCCATCTCTCCAAGATCATAGTCACATGCTGCTAGTGTGATAGTATCTGAAAACAGTTGATTCATATATTTTATTCACTTTTCTAGTTATTTATAATGTTTACATCTTATGGTCAGAAACAGGAAGTTCTTCTCTCATTTACTTTTAACTTTCACTTCTCTTAGTATGAGTGAGTTTGAATACTTTTTCATATAACCAGGGCAATTTGCTTTTCTTTTGGTAGCCCATTCATCTATCAAGTTGTTGGACTTCTCTCCCTCTATTTATACTCACATTCACATGTATATATTTATTTTTATTTTTATTTTTGTAGTTATGTATGGACATAATGCCTTTGTTTACTTTTATGTGGTGCTGAAGATCGAACCCAGTGCCTCACGCATGCTAGGCAAGCACTCTGCCACTGAGCTACTGCCCCAGCCCACGTGATTATAACTTAAAATCACACATTGCATGCTTAAACATATGCTTAAAATGAGTTTTATTAACCCTTTATTGATAAGCTGCTAATTTTCCCCTATGTTGTTATTTGTATCTTTATTTTCTGATGGTATTGTTTGTCATGGGAAATCTTGTTCAAATATATATGATTTGGTAAATATATATAGTTTACCACACTACCCAAATTATGGAGGACTACATTCATGTTTTCCTCTGGTGTTTGTATAGTTTCATTTTTTTGATATTATAAAATCTCTTTATGTATTTAGAAATTATTCTGGTGTATGGTAAGAAGAATACATTCAGTTTTATTTTTTACATATAACTGTCCAGTTATCTCAATACTACCTTATTAAGAGGTCCATTTTTTCCCTTACAGATTTGAAATGCTACCTCCATTTTATACTAAATTTACATGTGCAATTAAGTCTACTTCAGAATTTTTAATATTGTTTAATTGTCCTGTTTGTTTGTGCACCACAACTATACTGGTTTGATATTCGAGGCTTTATGGTGCTTGTTATTTAGTGGAACTAGCCACTTAACATTGCTTTGTGTTTTTCTGGCTATTTTGGTCTGTGTGTTCTCTCAAATGAACTTCATAATCAACTTATTTAACTCTAGACATGAGTGAAGAATGGGTGGGAGGCATTTATTATTCAGAGGATAAAGATCTATAGAGAAAGTCCCATTGCAGGAGCATTTTGAAGGTTAATTTTTCTGAAGCAGGTGTTGCATGGAGGGGTAATTGGGATAAAGGTCATTTGGGAAGTTGGAGCCTGACTGAGACATTAACCTTGATAGTTCAGCAACCTAGTAAGAAAAACGCAGAGAATGGAAATTCAAAAACAACAACAAAAGAAATAATGATGAATCTTATTATTTTTGTAGTAATCTGATTTTAGGTACTCCCTTGCAATTTTTAGTGAGAGTTGATTTGTCCTAACTTTGGCATTTCTTGTCAAATAAAAGAACGACATTTTCTGCTGTCCTTTTATACAAGACAAGACCCACCTGGCCTGGTCTTAGTCAGGTATGTGTACAGAATGACTAGTCACTAGCAGCGATGCCCTGCTGTAGCCATCTGCTCAGGGTGAAGCTGGAGGAGGGGATGACCCTGGGAGAATAATGACACTGTAGTAAAAGTTCAACCTTTGGGATTTATTGGATCTGGGTTCAAGTCTTAGTGTCATTGCTTCATAGTCATTTGACCCTTGGGGAAGTCAATTTCTGTATTTATAAAACGAGCATACTAATGCTTACATTATAGTTGCTGAGATAATTAAAGTGGAGTGCATGGCACTCTCTCCCTTCTTGGCCTCGTCTCTTATGAAAACATCAGTGTTATCTTTCTCTGGTCTTTCTCTGTAGTATGCCAACAAGTATATCCAGGGGTCACTGCTGTGATCCTGGCTTTATCATCACTCCATTGCTAATTTATATCTCATTCTTCTTAGAGTTAGAATATTATAGAATATAAAAAAGAATGTGTTTATATTTTTGATAGAATGGTGTTAGAAACAAGATGTGGGGAAGTAGAGTTTTTTTAAAAAACAAAGTTGGTGTTATTTTATTTGAATCTTTATTTTGTTAATTTATATGCGGTGCTGAGAATCAAACCCAGTGCCTCACACATGCTAGGCAAGTGTTCTACCACTTATCCACAAACACAGCCCCCAGTCTTCTCCTCTGTGGGTAAGTCTCCTTAAAGCCTTGAGTGGGTTCAGGAATATCTGTGGCTTTCCTCCTGCAGATGCACTGGAATCCTTTCTGGGTACAGAGAAAACCAGTATACAATTTTGGAGGTCTTGGAGCTAAAGGCTAAAGTCAAGCTAGAGATTGACTTTAGTTTCTCAGATTCAAATTATAGAGATTAAAAAAAAATTTTTCCCCTTCAAATCTGATCTGATGAAACCCAAAATAAAAGACAGTTGACACACTATACTACTATAGATCATATGTGACCCCTTTTCCAAACAACAAACCCTATTGGGATTATTACTGAGCACTCACTGTAAGTCAACACTGGCAGGCTGCAGAAACATAAAAAGCAATGCAGGTGAAGTTCTTGTGCTTTATGATTTCCAGATAAATATGGGGAGTCTAATGGTATAATAAAGAGATTAAGCTTCAAGTTCTTATTTGGAATCAGTTTTTGATTTCCTGTTGCCTAATGGGAAATAATAGAATTTGCATATACTAAAAACCCACAGCATACTCAAGAACTATAGTTGATCAAACAATTTCCTTATCTTCAGATATCCCACACATTTGGAAATGAATTATACATGAGAATCTTTAATCTTGAGTCACCTTGATATTTTTTGCTATAAATTAATTTTTTAATTTAAACGAATATTTAATCGGAGGTGTTATCATTTATCTGAAATTCAAATTTTACTGATGTTCTGTGCCCTTTACAGGTACCTATTTATGAAAATATACATATATAATATATGTGTGTGTGTGTGTGTGTTCTGTAGTAGACCTAAATAGTTAAAATTTTATTGTTGACTTTAAAAAATAATTTGTTCAGATCAGGGCAATATTCAGCGCCTTTCTGAGATTTACCCTTTGGTAAGGAGTGAAACCCTCAAATGCATTTTAATAGATACATCAAACCCCAGAATCCACACAACAAATAAGACCACCCAGATTTTCCCATTTCTAAGCCTAAGGGCCACATTGGTGATCTCTTTTTTCCCTGTTTTAAGAATAATGGAGGCAATAGAGGTAACTTTGTTCCTGTTTCACACAGGCTACTACAAATTGCTAAGTCTTATGATTTCATGTTCTGGTAACTCAAGGGAATGTAACAAAGGTAAAAGCACAACCAGGACATGCAGTGTCCTTCTACTTTAGGCAAGAACAAGACTATAACTGGGACCTTTCCTCTGTATCAGATCTGTCCCTCTCAGTCTAAGCAATCATGGTCTAAAGTGGCAGTGACAGAAAAATTAGCTCAAATTTAGTTCTGATCTGTAAATTCAAGTGTAGTCTTCTTTTGTGGTGGTAAGCTAATAGAGTTACCAGATTATAAAATGCCTAGTTAAATTTGAATTTCAAATAAAGAATTCACATTTTTTTTTGTCCCAGATATTATTACATGGGATGTACTGATATAAAAAAATTATCATGGGACTGGGGTTGTGGCTCAGTGGTAGAACTCTTGCCTAGCATGTGTCAGGCACTGGGTTCGATCCCTGGCATCACATTAAAAAAAATAAAAACAAATGAAATAAAGGTATTGTGTCCACCTACAACTAAAAGTAAATATTAAAAAAATTATCATTTATCTGAAATTCAAATTTTACTGATGTTCTGTACAATTTCATTATAATTTTTTTTCTTTTTAAAAATTTTATTATGGGGGCTAGATTTGTGGCTCAGTGGTAGAGCACTTGCCTTGCACGCATGAGGCACTGGGTTTGAGCCTCAGCACCACATAAAAATAAATAAAATAAAAATATTGTGTCCATCTACAACTAAAAAAAATTTTTATTATAGTGAATGGGCCAATTATTATTGTATAAATTTATGGGAGGAAATGATGTTATGATATAAAAAGTAGAATGATCAAAGCAATTAACATATATTATAACCTCAAATACTTATTTATATGCTGAAAACACTTGAACTTTTCTCTCACTGCAATTTTGAAATATGCATTATTACTAACAAGCATCACTATGCTGTGCAATATGTCTCAAAAAAGCTTATCCCTCCTGTTTAACTGAAGATGTTCTTTATTTTTATTTGCTAGATCTGGTAACCCTAGTTGTTGGACTTCATGGAAACTTTTTTTACACTATTCATATTTACATACCTATAAAATTTAGCACAAAAGTATTTCTACAGTAAGCCCAGACCTATGTGTTTATTTATTTATTTTTTACAGACATCAGTCTCTAAGATGCACTGGATGTTCACTCCCTTGAATGGCTATGCAACTTCCCTGATGATTTTTGAGAGGAAATTGAATGGACTTGATCCTGGGAGTAAAGACTGGGGAAACAATAGAGGACAGCTTTGAATGAAGGTTTTGCATAAGCCCTTGGAATGCTGAGCTGGCCACAGTCAAATGTTAAAATTTTCTCTATTCCATGTGCTATCAGTCTCTAAGTCTTGATTAGAGTCCTTAGTGCATCTTACCTGTTCAGCATTAGAACCTCTAGAATATTAAAGAAGAGAAAATATTCTGAGGGAATGAATACACCCTCAGATTCTCTGCTTTCTTTCACCCTAGGTCACAAGAAGTTAATCATACAGTTTCTTTCTATTCTCGGCTGAACATGAGACTGGTTATTCCATTTTACCTCCAACAGGTTACAATAAGAACAAAAATTCAAGTTGAAGTTTAATATTTGGCTTTTGTTAAATATTTCACAACCCCTGATTTTTCAGGCTCAGAGGTTTCTTTTATTGCATTTTGATGTTTGCATCTGTCTCCTTCATAGGAATTGAATCCACTCACACAAAGATTCAATTTGAAACTTGTTATGAAGAGTTCTCCCTCTTAGGTCTGGGTAGTCAGGGCCACCAGCAATGGTATTGTTCAATGTTGCTCCCATTGTAATGAGCATACAATCCAAATTGTTAGATCTAGTGCAAGTTTAATTGAAAGAAGCATTTCAGCACTAAGATCTATTATTCAGTAAATCGAAGGGGAAATAAAAAACTAACATTGATGTGTGTCTAGGGTCCACAAATATGCCAGATGGACAAATATGTTGTCTCATAATTTATTTTGAAAAGGGTCTTGTAATACAAAATGTTGAATAACAAAAGAGGTTGATATCTATGAATTGGGCTGATATCTTCTCTAAAGAACTACCCCCTTTTCTAAAGAGGGATCCATCTACATGTGGCCAGCCCTTAAACACATGGCTAAACAGAAGAGATGGAGTGAACATAGCCCACCCCTGGACAAGCCTCTGAATAGGAGCCTGTGCACCATCACATGAGGACAATGTGTGTTTTCGTGGGAATGTCTCTCATTTAGTGATGGCTTCTTTCTCTGTATGAACGTCACAGAAAGTTATTCTAAGAAGTCACTAGGGTATAGTTAGCTGATTTTGGTTTTGACCAAATTGCTGGTAACCTTTACTAAGTTGTAAACATGATTTCTACAATTGTTGCCCTTGTCCAGTATATGAAACATTGTTTTTTCTGTCAAAGAAACTTCTTTTGGTCTTCTGTATCATCCAGAAAGGAGTCCTTCCATTTCTCGACATTTCAGACTGTAAATATCACCATACAGTGATCAACATCTGCCATTCATTGATTTGTGATCTGTATTTTGCTGAAGGTTTTAGCAAACAGTGAAATGACCAAAAAGCAAGGGATATAATTTGACTTAGAGTAATAAAAATCTTATCCTCATCCTAAACCTTTGGAGTTTTGGATTGGGTGTGTCAAACAGTGGTGTTTATGGTTTGAGTAAATTGGTTTCTTACTTAGAATACATTCACTTATTATAAACTATTAAAATGCAAGAGCATTTTAGAAGCATCTCTGCACCATATTCATTAAGCTGCATATGTTTTCCACATGCTGGTGACTTATGTAAATCCCAGGAAAAGGCATTTTCCTTCCCAGAACTTGTAGTGATTCCTAAGATGCTGAAATCCCATAATTTTATTGATTCTGACTTTAAGTATTTCAAATGTGATCAAACTAAAATTTGGCAAAACAATTTCTACTCTAGATAGGTTTTAAAATTTTCTCTATTCTATGTGCTTGAAAATGCTGTCTAAATAATGACAGTCCTGGATGTGAAACTTATTATTTGATAAGTAGGTGAAAGCCAAGCCTTTTTTGGGGGGTGCCCCTGTAGCGGTAAAGTCCTGGATAAGTTAAAGCCAGGAATGGGAGTGTAGCACAGTCCCAAGTCCATCCTCCAGCTGTTACTGGTGGTGAAGAGGAAGAGAGTGTAGAGAAGGCATTTGGAAGGAGAGAGGAAGAAGATTCAAGGGCATCAGGAGCTGTAATCACCATGTGGTCACTCCCTTGAATGGCTATACAACTTCCCTGATGATTTTTGAGAGGAAAACCTTGAATGGACTTGATCCTGGGAGAAGAGACTGGGGAAACAACAGGGGACACCTTTGAATGAAGGTTTTGCATAAACCCTTGGAATGCTGAGCTGGCCACAGTCAAATGTTAACTTACTTAAATTTTTTTGGTCTCCCAAGTCTTGATTGAAGCTTGTGAGGTCTGGATTAGCCCAGCTACCATGGGACCTCCCATTTCAGTGAACATCTGTGCTTTACATCAGTGCTGCCCTTCAATGGGATCAAAGCCCTTTGGGGTCCTGCTAGTTGGTATGCTCAAAACACACTGCTGGCTAGGTGAGACCCCTTTCGCAATTAATACTATCAGCCCTAGGAACTTCCAGTCTATGCTTTTAGAATAGTGTTTCATAAACTTACCAAAGCATAAGAAACATTGGAGATGTTTGTTAAAATACAAATTCTCAGGTGTCTCTTGGAGAGTCTGATTCAGGAGGTTGGTAGGAGAATGAGGCAGGGTGGTGATCAAGTAGATGAGCTGGGGATCTTTGTATTTAATAACGAGCACCTCAGGAAATTCTTATGCTGGCCAAGTTTAAATACTTTTACTTTAGAAGAGGTAATGCATAAACGTTATAGTTGGATGAATTTCAGCTAAAATTCATTTGCTAGAATTTGATGAACAAGAATATCATGTTTCTCTATTCTATTACTTAATTTTGTAGACATTGGTACATTTTCCCTCTTACCTCTGATTGGGTAAGGAAGTCAAACTCTTTTTTAGTCTTTCTGCCTATGAAAACGAATTCTCCTATGTGATCATTTTAGTTGCCTTCTGTCTAAGCTTCTGGTATGTGTGGGTAGTGAGTGTGAGGACCAGAACTGGAATTAGAATGCTGTTTTCCAGGTATGGATATCTTGTTGTGCCCAGGAGTGTAAGCCCATGTCTTCACCTTTCTCTCCTATCACTTTCAGATTTTATCTGTCTCCATCTTTGCTTTCTAACCACACACAAAGGCCTCCTTCACACCCATGGACTCCTATTGAGCCTTTATTTTTTTCCTTTTTAGACACCAAATCCTCTAATTCCATCATATCCAGCTAACTTTTTTTTTTTTAAGCGACTTGAGCCTTTCCAGCCAATGTATGTATTCTTTCTCCAAAAAGCATCATGTGGAGAGGGAATTCATATATAGGAGAGAGTTCATTAGATTCCATCAATTTATGGATGGAATTTAGTTACATTATAAGCTTTGCATTTCCAACAGCAAGCACAGTGTTTGGCATTTTGGTCTGTATTCTATGTATATTTATTGAAAGAAACAATGTTTCTTTGTCATATTTTTAAATGTCTTCCAACATTTAAGTGCTTCTTTGGTTGCAGAAACACTGCAGGGACAGGCTTGTGGAGAAAGTCCTTGAACTCTGACAGAACTGAAAGCCCAGATCCTGGAGTCTTGTAGGTACACTTTGCATGACTGCCTCTAAATGCTGAGAATCATATCTCAACTTTATATCAAATCACAATTATGAGAGATCCTTCTGCTATCCTGTTCCTGTCAGGATTTCACATCCTGGATTTCTTGGCCTCACCTATACTTTGGGAGCTTTCCCTTGTACTCTCTTTTCTGTTTTTTTTTTTTTTTTTTTTTCTGTAGTACTGGGGAATAAACTCAGGGGCACTTGACTACTATATTTTATTTAGAGACAGAGTCTCACTGAGTTGCTTAAGTGCCTTGTTATTGCTGAGGCTGGCTTTGAACTCTTAATCTTCCTGTCTCAGCCTCCCAAGCCACTGGGATTACTGGCATGCACCACTGTGTCCAGCTATTGTGCTCTCTTGCAGGACACTTATGAGCCATTACACAATGGGTAACTTACATGGTCCCAATTCTGATCTCTGTGGAAACCCATTTCTGGACTCAGAAAAATAATCTATTGGTCTTTATTTTTGACCCTTTGTACGTTTCCCTCCTTGATTATAAAAACAAAACAAAAACCAAACATGTTATTAAGAACAGAGTTCTTAAATTCATAATAGGATTTGGATATGAGTGATTACAATAGAATATATTTTGGTAGGTTGGAATGGGAAGAAAGAATATAGAAATGTAAGGACTGGGATTATATTATTTTAGGAACCATACCTTAGAAAGAAAAGTACTTTAAGAATGTGCATGAAAGAATCTATTAAGAACACATGTTGGGGCTGTGGTGTGGCTCAGTGGTAAAGTGCTTGCCTAGCATGTGTAAGGCACTGGGTTCGATCCCAGGCACTACATTAAAAAGAAAAATAAATAAGAACACATGTCTACCAACTTAACTCAAAGTCCTTACAAATAGGGCCCATTTGGTCTGACCTCTGATACTTCTCTGTTCACTTCTTCCTCCCCAACCTTCTTCCTCCCCTCACTCATTCAGTTCTGGCCTCTGTGAAGTTTCTTTTTTTTTTTTTTTTTTCAGAGTAGAAATTAGAAGTTTATTAAAGGACAGCAGAAAAGACTTCTCCCGAAGGAAGAAGGGGACCCAAGAGGTGGAATCCCGAAGTTTCTTATTAACTCAGCCTGATCCACATTCCCACCTCTTTTCCCTCAATCTCTGCTCACTTATCACCTTAGTGAGTTACATCTTGGCTACCCTAGTTTTTTTTTTTTTTTTTTTTTTTTTTTTTTTTTTTTTTTAATCACCTCCCTATTCTTTCTATCAGGTACTATTTGGCTCCCTCTCAGGCTTTATTTTTCTCGAAATCACGGGTCACCTTCTGATGCACTTTACATTTATCTGTGTGTTTTGTCGGTCTCCACTGCCAGAATGTAAACTCCATGAAGGTGAAGTCTTGTGTCTTTTTCTCTGCTGTAGCTTTAGCACTTAGGCCAGTGTTTGGCAACAGACTAGAAGGTCAATTAATAATACTCATTGATCAATAATGAATGAACTTCTATTCTTCCGTATTTGTAAAATCTACATCACTATAAATAATGGAATAGAACTTAGCCACATAAGAATAAAAATGTTACAGAATCATTGCCTCCTAAACTATTGAGTTTCAGATTAATATTGAGTTTTTAAAATCTTTCATGAAATATTTCAATATTGTTCTATGAAAATCTTTTAAAATATTAGGAAATATCATCATTTTTATAATGAAAGGTGGAAACAATGTAGATATCTAACAATAAGGAGTTGCTTAATAAGTTAATATATATTCATATACGGTCATAAAATAATAGTCATAAAAATAATAGTCAACTCTTGATATTCCCTAGTTATTGGTTCCAGGACTTTCCCTGGGTACCAAAATTCAGGGATCTCAGGTCCCTTACATTAAATAGTGTAGCATTTGCTTATAACCTATGTACATCTCATGTATAACTTAAATCATCTCTAGATTACTTATGATACCTACCACAGTATAAATAGTTGTTATATTATATTGTTTAGGGAATGATGACAAGGAAATTCTCAGCTTGTTCAGAACAGACACCATTATTTTTTTCTGAATATTTTTAATGTGTAACTTATACAGAGGGTTGCCTATTACCATGGGAAAAGGCTTCTGATATATTTGTAAGTATGTAAAATAATATACAAAAATGTAAAAATATGATTTCAACTTTGTTGTGAGGAATTGGAATGAAACACATTAAAATAGTAACAAAACTGAAAAGCAGATGGTTTAAGTAAACTAGCCCGTGGTCACACAGCTGCTCAGTGGAGGAGCTGAGTGGGGTCTAGGCTGATGAGCTCTATCTGAAACACCTTCTGCATGATACTTGCTGCTTCTGCCTGTGTCATGCTGTCCTCAGTAGTCTCGGAAGCGCCACTCACTGCTTGGAGAGCTTCTCCAGTGACACAGGGCTGAGTATCTGTAACCGCAACATCTAGCATGCGCACCAGTTTACCACGTGGGTGTAGATTTGACTTACAGTCCTATATAACTTTGGGTCTTATGTGTCTTCTCCTCAGGATAATAGGTTTAGATCTCAGCAGGCATAAATCAGTTTTACCAGGAAAATATTATTCAATAGTAATACTCGGTAGTGATTTCTGTTATGACAGTGAAAAAAGCCAATCAGTATTAAGTGCTAGCTCTAATTAAAAGATGACTAAATCAGGGGTCTAAGGCAGGGATGACAATAGGGCAGCAGTCCCCAAAATAGCAGCAAAGGCAAATGGATGTCTTTGAGTGATTGCATGATGTCTGAATTAATGGCCAGGAAATGAGCGATTATTGCATAATATATATATATATATATAATTTTTAAGATTGGGACTACTGCTATTGAATGATATGGAAAGGATTTAGCTAAAAAGCATATGCCTTAAGAATAGACCTAAGTCCTTAATTGTAAGTTTATTAGTTAATACCTTGGGCAGTTCTTAGATTATAGCATCAATGTTTTTGAGGGCATGTTAGATAAAAGAATGGTCATGGGTAAAGTCTATTTGGATATTTAACCTGATAGTGTCAGTAAACATAGGCCTGAATCAGAGTTTATAATTTCAGGGAAGCAGTTTACAAATTGGTCACCATTTGTTCTTCTGTTTCCTTAAGCAGCTATCTTGGTACCCAAGATGTCCTGTTTATAAACAGTTGTCTAAGAGGCCAGGGAGCAAAGTGAGCCATGTGATGGATCACCCACAGCAGGCTGACTCCGCCTGCCGTTCTTGCTGGCTCTAATTAAAAGACGACTAAGTCAGGGGTCTAAGGCAGGGATGACAATAGGGCAGCAGTCCCCAAAATAGCAGCAAAGGAAAATGGATGCCTTTGAGTGATTGCATGATGTCTGAATTAATGGCCAGGAAATGAGCGATTATTGCATACTTAGAGCTAGGCTGTTTTATAAAGCTTGTGGCATGCTCAAAGCCATATACTTGAACTTCAGGAAATTTAAGAGAGGAATTTGTTCTGTTATTGCTTGGTTGGATATAATGCATATATAGGCAATGCTTAAACTAAGGGGAAAAACTGTTACTGCTGTTTTAGTATTGATGTTTCCAAAATAAGTGTAATCTTAAGAAACTCATTTTGTAGACACATGAAGTCTCTAGCCAGTTGTTGACTTAGAGAAACAGCTTTTATTGCCACTGCCTCTGTTTCTGACTTATAATAATATTAGTTGGTATTTAAATAGCTGTTTTTCTATGGAACAAAGCCTCTAACATCTCTATCTCTTCCGTTTTTTTAATATATTCTAACAGCACTTCAATTTGGCAAGTCGGTGACAAGCATCCTGATTTTTCTGTGTCTGATTAGTTCAGTAGGTTAAAGCATCACATAAGAGAGGCCAAGGTCCAACATTTGATTCCCCTGTGGGGGTGAGCTCCCCCAGGCTGCCTGCCTAACCCCAGTCGCCATTTTGTAATGGTGTCCATTCATCATGGGTGGAAACAGGAGAAGGGGTGAGGGTGGATTAGAGCAAATCTATCAGCAGCACTGGAAACTCAACTGATTACGACAGCCTCCCAGACTAGGGACAGAAGGAGACAGGGAGTCTCTTTATGCAAACAATAGCATGATATGCAGACTGGGAAACCGAGGCACAGAAACATTATATTGCTTGATTTTTAAAAATTGATCTTTTAAATAAGTTCCAAATCTATGTGATTTTTCCTACTTTTCAGTTTGAAAATTTTAGACATGATTATAAAAATACTGGCTACTATCTAGCTTACCTCACATATGACACCTAATTATGTCTTAAACTATATTTTGTTCTAAAAATAACCACCTCAAATTTAATAGACCCCAAACAGATGTCAAATAAAAACTTTCTCACATATATCTTCTCACAGAGAATGACCTACCTTAGAAGAACCTATAGGGAATAATGGAGAAAAAAAAACCGGATCATAACACTGACTTCAAAAGGCAGATGATTTTGGCTGAGGTGGAAGATGTTATATTTGGCCTGGTTTTGTTTTTGCAGGACAGTTATTCTTAGTGTGGCTGACCTTGCTTTTGTGGATTTCTTTTATCAAGACTAATGTTGGCTCCTCTGCTTTTTCCCTATTTATTTATGCTTCAACCAGTAGTGCTTCTGAGAAGCCTTGCTGTCCTCAGTTGGTCTTGAAGACTGTACCATCAGGTCCCCTCAGAGCTCCTTGGTGGGCCCCATGAGACACTTCCTGTGACCAAGCCCACAGCCCAGTTACATGGAAGGAATCCACTGAGACGCAAGCATCTCTCCCATATTCCATACTTCATTTGGTTGCATGTTGATTTCTCCTTGAAGGAAGCCTTTTGTGAACATTTGCTGAGTTGAATAGGAAAGAAATCAAGGAGATGCAAATGCTATTTATGTGCTTCTCTGACTAGAGTCGTTCGGCATCATGTTCCAATGTACTCTATCCACAGATAACCAGAGTGGACTCTCACTAACTCTCACTCTGACTCATTTCTGTTTCTGAGTGGCCTCCAGACCTGGGGTCACCTGTTCCTACCATGGCTACCAGCAGTATCCATTCCTATTCATGTCCTGCCAGGAAGTGCCCAGTTCTCATAATTCTCAGGGTCTGAGGATCCTGTTCCTGGGGACCCCATTCCTCTCTGACTCCCCAGTTCTCATTTTTGCCTTCTGCTTGGTTGGAAGAGAAGCTTCTGATTTATCTGAAGCAGTTTTTCCTACTTGTGTTTGTCATAGCTTTGGATAGAAAAAACAGCTTAATTACTTAATTACTGTAGAGATCAGAAGGGTAGAGAGTAGTTTTCTAGCTCAGGCTTTAAGGGGCTTCCTGAGTCATAATTAAGAACACAGACTCTGGAAGAAGACTGCTTGGATCCAATTCCAGTTTCATCACTTTTAGCCGTTTGATGTTAGATAAGTTACTTAACCTCTCTGACCTCCACCTATTCGTCTTTCAGTGGGGATAATGGTATCTACCTCATAGGTTTGTAGTGAGGTTTAATCAGTTAATATTTGTATAGGACTTAGAACAGACTGGGAAGAAGTGTTATGTGAATGCTAGTCAGTGAGAAATAATTTCCCCTCAACCTTCCCTCTAGGTACTTGCCTTTTGCCATGGCATTGTTATTCTGGGCAGCAAGGGGGATGCAGCTGTGTGTTTGGGCATCAGGAACCACACATCAGCTGCCTGTGGCTCCCAGCTCCTGGCAAAGGTGCAACTGCAGCATTAGTAAGTTTCTCCCACCTTGGCTCTGAAGTCTGACCATGAACTTCATGTCTACATGTCCAGGTCCTCCTAGCATAGGGTCCAACGGACCAAGGGAGCTGTCAGGTGTGTATGACATGAACATGTATGTGAGGTGTGGGGTACAATGTTAAATCCAAGTCTCTCTGGGTTAAAGTGTGTTTTGTATTATAGACAATCAGAGACACTTTCAGAAAGAAAGAAAGAAAGCAATTTGAGAACTGGACAGAAACTCTAGAAAAACATCAGTGAAAGAGAGGAAGACAAGAAACAATGGAAAAACTGGTTTTTGGAGAACATTTACAGACTTCAGCACCTTTCTCCATACTGAGAACACCCAGTTAGTGTATTTGTGATCTAACAATGTCCCTAATCTTAACTAACCAGTGTAAACTAGTCCTCAAGGACGCATGTGTCTGGGAGAGGCAAGGACCAGCAATGAACCCTATAGAGCTCTGAGCAGCCCTTCAGAATCTGCTCAGAGTGTCTTGGGATGCTCCATATTCCTAATTAAATCTGCTTTTTATAAGTCCCAACACTTGAGATAAAATACACTTTTTCGTATCCATTTTATAGTTGCCTTTCATTTTTATTTGACTCTACTATGTGTGTGTGTTTTAAAAATATTTTGAAGTGGTAATATAATTTCCAAATTCTGAAATATCAAAATGATTCTCCCAATAACCAGTGGCTGGTGGCTGGGGTTGTGGCTCAGAATTAGAGGGCTCGCCTAGCATACATGAGCCACTGGTTTGATCCTCAGCACCACATAAAAAGAAAATAAAGGTATTGTGTTCACCTACAACCAATATCCACAGGCCTTGGGCTCTATTTCTCTTAATTACCATAATCATAGTACCTGCTTAGTATCTTTTCCTTAAGAGAGGCTTAATAAAAACTTTTCATAGGCAATTGTCCAATATATGGGCATGTTTTCATTTATTGTATCTTCTGATCAACAGGATTCTTTTTTCTCCTTTGATCTTCAGGTGCCTAGTTTGGCTTATGAAGCATTCTCATAATAGGTCCTGCTTTTATTGTTTACTTATTACTACAGTATAATTTTAGGAAGCAATCAGTATCCAACTCACCATCCAACACAAAAGGTCAGAACTTAAGAACCACCTATATCTCACTTATGGTTCCTCCCATCCCATGACCCTGGCTCTACTACTCCAGGAAGGCTTCATCCAGAATCCTGTGCTGAGTAATCGTCTAAGACACTTCTCTTGGGATGGGGTGGGGAAGATAAAACATGCCCATGTTCCAAACAACTAGCTCAGAAATTTCTGAAACAAATCTACTTGCAAGTTGGAGACAGTCCATATTTTATCTGGGCCAGTAGAATGTCTAATTAGATCCAATTCATCTTGGCAGAGAGGACTTTTCAGGCCCTGAGATGAACAGGATAGGGTGGGAGGAATTTCTTTGCCTTTTGAGATTGCATGCTTAACAAAGATGTAATCTACTTTAACAGTATAGAATTAAGGCCGTTGGTGTTAGATTATCAAAACTCATGTTCATCTTTGGCAAAGGCTGTCTAAAATCTTCCGTGGAGAGGAGTTCTCTCATTCACTACATGGTAATGCTCTGGCCGTTATCCTTCAGCTACTCTTAGCTCTGTTAGTTGGCGGTGTCTTAATGTGGTTTCCATTTTTTGATAGGAATGCTTACTGCTCTCAAGATCTTGAGTTATCAGTTTTACTCACCGCCCAGTACAGGTCTGCTGTGGCTAAAGACGTGGCTCTCCTCTACCTTTCCCCAAGCCTTTCCTCACTGGTTTTGTTTAAGTCAGTATTTCAAAGTTTATTGTTGCCTGAGCCAGCCAGTGCACCACAGCACCTTCCTCTAATCGTGGAAATTTTCACTGTCCTCCATTTTCATTGGATTTGTTTCCTTTGTACCCAATATGTCTTTCCACACTCTAATGCACTTTCAGTACCATTTCCTTCAGGGTCACTTATCTGATACTCCATTAGGTTCCCCTACACCAATTCCCCACCTTCCTGCCCCTGCCCTGTTATTTTCTCCCTGAAAAATCTCTTTCCTGGATCCTGTGTTTTCTTGTTCCAATCTGACTGGGTTGCTTTAGAGGCCATGGTTCTGGAATTTTCCTTTGCCTCTTTCCTCTATCCATCCCCATTTTCTTGAAGCACCTATTTTCCTCCTTCCTGTTTTCCCATCTTGTTTAGTAAGGGGGAGAGAAAAGAATTTCTGAGAAAAAAAGGATGGGGGGACGGTAGTTATTTCAATATCCTGCAGCTCATAAAATCTCTTTATTTCACCTTCACATTGGAATGATAGTTTGGCTATGGGATCCTAAACTGTAGATGATCTTCATGGCTTTATTGTCTTCTAGATTCACACGTAGCTTTTGGGAAGTCAAACACATTCTCATTCCTGATCATTTGTATGCGCTTGGTCTCCCACCCTCCTGTTTGAAAGTTATTAGGATTTTTTCTTTATCTCCAGCATTCTAAAATTTCCTCATGTGGACATTTTTTTATTAATTACACTAGGCTCTCAGAGGGCCTTTCATTCTTCAGATTTATATACTTCCGTTCTGGGAATCTTTCTTATATTATTTATTTGACAATTTTCTCCCAACCATTTTCTCTTTTCTTCCTTTTTGTCAGCTCTATTTATGAGCTATCAATACTCTGGATTGATACTCTTAATTTCCTTATATTATTCTTTGGTTGTTTATTTCCTTAAGAGATTTTTCTTACATTTTTCTATTGCAATTTTTCTTTTGGCTATTCTATTTTTCATTTTCTACAAGCTTTTCTTTGTTGTTGGCTTGTTTCCTTTTTATAGTTTCTTTTAAATTTCACAGATGTAATATTTTCTTTTATCCTCCTGAGGATATTAATTGTAGTGTTTGGATGTTTTCTTCTCTCTCCGTTGTTTCTCTTACTGCTAACATTCTTTCCTCCTCCATCAAATTTATTGGTTTCGATTTCTGTCCTTTATGTTGAGAATTTCTTCATATGTCTAGTACTTGTTGGCTATAAGTTTACAATTAAGAGCAAGAGCCATATTATACATTATAAGATTTTATTTTCTAAACAGGAATTGTTTAGTGTTTTGATGTTTGATAACATATTCAAACAATAGGAAGGAACTGAAGTTCCTTCAGAATTCTACTTCCTAATGATAACCACTATTATTTTTTTTTTAGAAAAAAATAATTCTTATCCTAAAAAACGTTTTTGTGCTAAAGTTTTTGTACATTTAAATAAATGGAATTGGAATATATTATATACTATTTGACATCTTTCATTTCCTGTATCACTACAGCATTAATATCTTTCCATGTCACTATATATGCCATATCCTTTTTAATGGCTGTGATATTTATTTAACCAATCACCTAATTCTGGAAAATTCACATTTCTGATTTGTCACTATTAAAAGTAACAACATGCCTTTTGGGGTGGTGCACACCTGTAAATCCCAGTGGCTCTGGAGGCTGATGCAGGAGGATTGCAAGCTCTAAACCAGCCTCAGCAATAGTGAGGCGCTAAGCAACTCAGTGAGACCCCTGTCTCTAAGTAAAATACAAAAATACAAAATAGGTCTAGGGATGTGGTTCAGTGGTCTAGTGCCCCTGATTCAATTCCCTGTACCAAAAAACAAAAACTAAAAAACTAACAATATGGAGCTGGGTGTGGTGCTGCACACCTGTAATCCCAAGTACAGTGATCGCAAGTACAAAGCCAACTTCAGCAAAAGTGAGGCCCTAAACAACTTAGTGAGAACCCCTATCTCAAAATAAAAAGCAAAAAGGGCTAGGAATGTGGCACAGTTTTTAAACACCCCTGGATTCAATTCCTGGTACTGGGAGACAAAAAAAGTAATATCACACTAGGCATCATTGTATACACACATCTCTGTCCATATGTCTGATTGCTCCCTTAGGAAAAAATTCTTAAAAGGGAAATTGTTAGGAAAAATAGGTACAAATTTTTGATTGGTGGTGCTGTTTGTATGTAAGGGGCCTGTCAATTGATGGAGAGTCACTGTAGAATAATCTGACTGTGAGCTGCTTTTTCCACTGGCAAACCTCCAAATAAAAGTATCTGTTCTGTGCACTGGACAGAACAGATGGACACACGGGGCTATGATCTCTTGTTAAGTGTAATTTTGCATTCAAAAAGAATGTGAGAAAAGAGCATCCCATTGTCTAATGTGAAGTTGAACAGTTCATCCATCTCTTCATTGCTCTCCGCTGTGACATGTGTCCCAGAGCCTGCTGCTGTTTCTTCAGGGAATGTACTTCCCATCCCTAGCATTGCAGGCTGGAGGTGGCAAGCCAGGATTGGAGAGGAGGTGTAGGCTGCTCCAGGTGTAGGCTGACCTGGTATTTATTCCCCACCCCCAGAGCACCTGGTGCATCCCATTTCTGAGGCTTTCCTGGTTTGGGGACTCTGTTGGCTGGCTTCTCCTCAGTATGACTTCTGCAGGGTCTTCATTTTTACCCTTTCCACTCAGTTGAATCCCCTCCTCCTTCTGCCTGCTTTCTGTGTTCATGCCTGGGACTGTCAGATAACCCCACTTTCATCAAGAATGAAACTTGTATTTCTTGTTTTTCCTGTTGTTTCGTGGGAGGGTTTTCAAAAACAGTACTAGGGGAAAACAAATCAGTCTAATAATTCAAAATCAGGATGATTAGTTATTTAAGTATGTATCACATATAAATTCAAACTTGTACAATTATTTAAGTATGTTTCATATCATATACTCATATATAATTTATTATGATTTTCTAGATAAGGGCAATATGATAAGGGTCTGTACAAGATATTCTAAGAGGGTTTATAATCCAGGAACCTGCAAGTATGTGGCCACCTGAGCAAGGAGGCCAGGTACATGAATTGTTACCCACGATGCAAATTCATCATATTGGTGTTAGTTTTCCTTGAGCCTTGAGAGACTTTGCTGGCATTTTGTCTTTAAAATAATATACATTAAACCTATGAGAAAAAAAAACTATTTAAATACCATGTGGGTTGGCAATGAGTACTGGAATCCTTTAACACAAAGTTATATTTTTGGAAGGTGGAGATTTTCCTTGCTTTGAAACGTTAAGTTATGCAGATATTTAAAAATAAATTTTCCAAATCCTTAAATAGTAGTTTGTGTTACTCTTCCTTCTTTTGAACCTCCCAAAATTTAGTAAGAGAGTCCGTATTTCCGAGACTACCTCATCCTCCTTTTACTAAACCACCAGTCAGGCAACAAAGATCAAGAGAGGAAATACTGACACTTAATCAACAAAAGAAAGTTTGTATTTGATATCCTGTTTGCCTGGAGGCAAAAAGAGCTGTTTAAAAATAGCAGGTTGAAGTGGATTTTTAAAATGGCCACTTTGAAAAAAAAATAAAATAAAATGGCCACTTTGATTGATAGAACTTTTGTATCTCTCTTCATGAGATAATGGTTGCCTCCATAATAACACAAATACACCTTTTATAGTGAGAATTGATAATAAAGATTTGTGCAGGTCCAAGCTGTTTGTACTTTTGTTAAAGTCCTATTGTTACTAATGCAAAGTAGTACTTTTAATTTTTAATGAAAGAACAAGAACAAGATGTAAGAGCAGAAAAATCCAGCTGAGTAGACCTATTGCTGCTCAGGTTCTCGGGCAGCAGGGCTGTGCCTGCAGTATTCAGGAGACACCTTTATGGACCAAGAGAACAACTTCAAGTTTCAGTCTGCCTTCAGCTCATGAACAGTCTAGGCTGTGCCTTAGGTATAGAGTTTAGAAAAGTTTATTCTGGATTTTCATGACTGAAAACCTCAATACAAGTACATATATTTATTTAGGGGATTCACTTATGCTAATGTGCTTTATGTCACATGTATATTACATAAGCCAAACAGAAATTAAAGGTGTTCTAAAACAGTACATGTAAATAAAAAATTAGAAATTTCTACTGGAACTTATGTGAATCAGTCCTATTTTGAAATCCACAGGTCTGGAGAACTTTTTTATCTATAAAATGAAATGACCTAGAATTTACCTCTACAGTAAGTGAAGCACTTGTGGAGAATAACAGGGTCTGGAGGAACTTATGTAAGTTATCTTTTTTCTTCCTCAACACCCCTCTAAACCTCTCTGTGCTGTAGGCCATCCTTCACCCATGGAAAAGTTCCTTAACTGAATGCTGATATAAAAACACAGCTCCCATAAATGTATTTCTCTCCTATATGATGTGAAAGTATCGTGCAATTTTTATGTCCTCAAAGTCTAAGATCAGAAATGGAATTTTCAGATTAGTTGCAGATAACCCCCACCAAAACTCCCCACTTTTGTAACTGAATGTGCTTTAATTCAAAAGGAAACTTTTCAGGCCATTAAGCTTCAATACAGTTTAATGCCTTTGGGCTGTGGGGCTTGAAATCATAGAGAAACCCGAATAAATGTTTTAAAATAAAAGCTGGAATACAAAGTATGCTCTTTTTCCTTGCTGCAAATTTGTTTTTCGTTTTGTGATTGTCTGCCTTGTTCGAATCAAAACTCTTACTCATGTCTTGGCTACAGAAGTCCCAGTGGATAGCCCAATCCCACTTAGGCATGGACGGGCCAAGTCTGCAGATCTTTGGCTTGTCATAGAGGGAGGAGGGCAGTGAACCCTGCCTCTTCCTGCTTGTAGTTTTAAAATAGTCCCAAATGACCAGTTTGCATTCTAGGCCACAGTAACTCTTTTGCAGAATGAATAATATTTTCTTAAGCACTTTTAAGTTGTCATTCACAGCCTATTTTAAAAATGATTTAATGAGTAAAAATATGCTGTTTATAAGTCCCTAAGTGTATATTTCTTAGAATGGCTGAAAGAGTAGCTTTGTTTACACTCATTTACTACAATGGCCAAGGGGAATGTTGTGGCAGTCAGAAATCCCTTAAAATGACGTATGAAGAAAAGTCCTATCTGCTTGATTGTCTTTTTTAGGTTAAAGTTCTTTTTAAAACAATTGATTCACTTGAACTTGCATAGACCCTCAACCCCAGTTTTCAAGTGGAGAAATTAAGGCTTGCTGATACATAAATAACTTGTTCCAGTATAAGGCAAGGGTAGCAGGTTATTAGGAATATATCAGGTCATTTAAAAACCTATCCTGTGCTGACTATGAACTATAGTGAAACCTTCTTAGTAAAAAGAGCTTTGATAGGTGAGCTAAGAACCAGGTTCTTGCCTCTCGAATGGAGAAAGAATTTGCCAAGCAAATTAGTAATCCACAAAGGAGAAAAGTTAAGTGTATTGTAAGTCTGGGGAAGGAGCCAGTCATGTATAATTGACATGCTAATTATGAATTGTTTATTTGTTAACCAGATCCCTAAATAAGTTTAGCAGTGCCTTGGTAACTGTGTAAGTTATTCTGTGTGGTTTAAGAAAATAAAACTTTGACTTAAAATTAAACTTTTGGCTCAAATTAATACAAGTTATCAAAGATAGACCACCAAAGTCTATCTAGAGGGATTTAGGGAATGCACTACCCAGGGCTGTCATGAGAGAATCTGAATTTTTTTTCAAGACCTAAAGCTTTAATTGTTAAGTGTCTAAAGTAGGAAAACTCTTTCTGTTTGTTTTTAAATGAGAAAATTGATGTCATGCTGTGGTGATAAACTACATCTCTTCAACAGAGAATAACATTGAATTGATTTGAGGGGAGGGTGGAAGTTCTTGATGATTAGTTTTCAAATAAGAATGCCATTCTCTGATATTTTGCCTCAAACCCAGCACCTTGAGAAGTAGTTATTTTCATCCAGCAAAATGTATTTCCTGTGCAGTGTAATAGCACAATGAAATTTTATCAGGTGCCTCAGTAATGTATAGTCATCAATGAATCTAACAAGGATACATTTTATAAGAAAATCAATAAAAGAAAATGATTATATTGTTGACTGGAGCCAGCATCCAGAAATGAAAAATAGAAAGGAAAATATCACCGTGCATCGGACAGAGTTTCAGCACATATAATGTGCTAACATCGTCTCTTCAAAGTTATTAGCTATGTAGCAAAACAATAGGCAGCAAGAGGATAAAAATACTCCAGCCTTTTTAAATGTCAAAAACAACCTTAAAACTACTCTTTCACCCCTAATCTATTGTTTGAATAAAGTGCAGTTTCCTGTCCCACCGAAATGTTTATGTGTTTAAGTTGAAATGTGCTTTGAGCCACTATTTGGAGATACAACTACACATGAGAAAAACCATTCAAATCGTTGATTGAAAAAAAAAATCATTATAGGATTCTACCAGATAGACATCTGGAAAATATGAGAAATGAATTTTTTAAACCTCTGAGCATTGGGGATCTTGTACTTAGATGTCACCTTCCCATTGTTGGTTTTGGACACAAGAATGAACACGTACTTAGGAAAGAGCTTGATATATGTTACAAAGGATAGAAAATACTAAAGACTTTAAAGTGTACCAATACCAGTTGAAACTGTCTTTTTTTTGGGGGGGTGCACCAGGGATTGAATTCAGGGGCACTCAACCACTGAGTCACATCTCCAGCCCTATTTTGTATTTAGAGACAGGGTCTTACTGAGTTGCCTAGCATCTCGCTTTTTGCTGAGGCAGACTTTGAACTTATGATCTTCCTACCTCAACCCCCCGAGCTGCTGGGATTACAGGTGTGTGCCACCCACCCGGATGAAACTATCTTAAAAAGTGAACTTTCAGCACTGTGTCGACATACACAGTGAAATCATGAAATTTATTTGGAAAAATAAGAGATCCAGAATAACTAAAGCAATCCTTAGCAAGAAAAGTGAAGCAGGAGTCATCAAAATACCAGACCTTAAACTGTACTACAGAGCAATAGTAACAAAAAACGGCATGGTATTGGCACCAAAATAGACTTGTAGAGCAATGGTACAGAATAGAGGATACAGAGACAAACCCACATAAATATGGTTATTTCATACTAGATAAAGGTGTCAAAAACATTCACTGGAGAAAAGATAGCCTATTTAACAAATGGTGCTGGAAAAACTGGAAATCTATATGTAGCAAAGTGAAATTAAACTTTTCTCTCTCACCCTGTACAAAAATCCACTCGAAGTGGATCAAAGACGCAGACACTAGAACAGAGACCCTGTGCCTTATAGAAGAAAAAATAGGCCCAATTCTTTACCACGTTGGCCTAGGATCTGATTTACTTAACAAGACTCCTAAAGTGCAAGAAGTAAAATCAAGAATCAATAAATGGGATGGATTCAAATTAAAAATTTTTTCAGCAAAGGAAACAAGGAGAGAGCCTACAGATTGGGAGAAAATCTTTACCACATGCACCTCTGATAAAGCATGAGTCTCTAGAAATATGAAGAGCTCAAAAAACTTAACACCAAAAACACAAATAATCCCTCCTTCTCTTCTGAGTCCTCTTCAATGGCAACTATTTTTAACTTGGAACTTCAAAGGCAAAAACATCAGTACTTATGGTCGTTTTTCTGAAAAACACACACGCAATGCTATTAAATAGCTGTAGGTGTCGTGTATTGGTTTCCTACCTCTAGTGATGGTCAGTGTTCCTCTGCACCCTTCCTGCTTTCACAAGCTGAACCCTATGGGATGATGCCACTTCTTTATTGCACACATCATCATTTTTCTCTGCAAGTAATAACTCTTTTCATTTGCTTCCTTTTCTGTTTTTCTCTAGTTTATTCCCAAATCTTGGACAGAAGGGCAAATCTTCTTTGGACTATAATCAAGCACATCAAGCCCCCCTTTTCTCAGTGATATCACCCAGAGCCCTTTTGCACCTGCTGTGCTCTAGACTGACTGCTCGCTCTACCCTAGAAGCTCCCTTTACCACCATCTCTAAGATCCCCTTTGCCTCTCTCCATGGAGCCTCGCTTTCTTGGCCCCGTATCTTCCTCTTTTTTGTCTTACAATCCTTTGGGGTAGGAAACTGCCGCAGTCTGGCTGGGCACAAACAACTGGGAGGTCACAAGCCACTTGTAGGTTCAAACAAGAACTACTTTATTGCCCGCACCCAAAGAGAACTCCACCGGAACTCAACGGAAACTCCGAGAGAACTCAAAAGTAGCGGGCACGTGAGGTAGCAGGAGCCGCCTTATTGCCGGACAGCAGAGGTTTATATACACAACTGAATACACAGCTTGTTTCAATTTAGCATCATCCAGTTACAGCAATCAATCATTATCTTAATAATTATGCACAGCTTAACTTAATTATCACCATCTTAATGACTTGCTGGCGTTATCTCACAAACCACTCCCCCTGGCAAAGTGCCAGGCGCCATCTTGACTTGGTTGTGACTCTCTGTTCAATCAGCTTTCTAATAAAAGAAGAAGAGGAGATGCTTTTTTTTTTAAACCTTTGCATTTTCAAAATGATTTTATTTCATCCTTACACTTTATCAATAGTTTGAGAAAAGAATTCTCAAATGAAAATGATTTCCCCTCCATATTTTGAAGGCATTACAAGGTAGTTTTCTAGAATCCTATGTTGCCATTAAGATTTCCTATGCTTTCCTTAGCATGTGTCCCTTCCCCGAATTACTAACATTTTCTGGGTGTCCTTTTTGTTTCCAGAGTTGGTAAATTTCATGATTATGGGCTTTGACATCAGACTCTTTCGTTTACTATACTTGTGTTTTTAAAGAGTCCCCTTGACATGGAATATCATTTCTTTTTCTTTTTAAAAATTTTTTTAATACTTTTATTTACTTATGTTTAATGTGGTGCTGAGGATCAAACCCAGTGCCTCACACATGGGAGGCAAATACTCTACCATTGAGCTACAACCTCAGCCTGGGAGCTCATTTCTTATTGGCATTATTTCTTTGGTGATTTCTCTCCTCTTGCCCCATTTTTTTCTTTGTACAGCTGCTCCTAGTCAAATATTTGGACATCCTATGCAGATTATCTAAAGTTTTCACCTTTTCTTAAAAAATATTTTTGAAGATTTTGTTCATTTTAATGTGCTTTTTCTGTTCATGCATTATTTTTATTTTTTCCAAGTCTGACTGACTCATCCTCCCTTCATTCTTTTCTTCCTTCCTCCTTTTTTTTTTTTTGTCCTGGGGATTGAACCAAGAGACACTTAACTACTGAGTCATATCCCCAGCCCCTTTTTTATTTTTTATTTTGAGACAGGTTCTCGCTGAGTTGCTAAGGGTCTCCCTGAGTATTTGAGGCTGGCTTTTGTGCTCCTCCTTCCTCAGCCCCCAAAGCTGCTGGGATTATAGGCATGTCCCACTGCACCCAGCTGCTTCCTTCCTTTTCTATCTTTCATATTGTTTTTTTTCTTTCTTATTTTTATTTATAACCCTTGACTGTCCATTTGTAAGAGTGAGTCTCCACCATGTGATCTGGAAGTTGTGTGCACATGCATGCGTGCCCAAGTCCCCACAAGGCTTCCCTATTTGGTGACCTGAGTGCATGATTTCATTTGAGGGAGTTCAAAGCTGTTTGTATTTATTAGTCTTTTCTTTAGTGTGGTTGGTCTTTCGGAGGGAGGAATGCTATCTGGAAGCCAGAAGCCAGGCTCTCAGCATCCTTGGAATTCAGTAGGGGAAGGGGAAGGTCCCATGTGGAGACTTTCACTTCAGCCTTCTGTTTCCAGTAAGGAAACTCTGGGTTGTGACCTGTATTCTTGTGTCCAAAGCCAGTCAAATTCAACTTCCTAGAGAATATGTTTCTAGAACCCTCCGAGGTTGGGCACAGGATAGTTAATGTTTAACTGTGCTGGCTGGGGAATATCTTTTTGGGTTCTATGGCCCAACTCTATTTGCTCCTGAACTTTCACTTATTGCTGGCTCCAGTTTCTGCTTTCTTGATACTGCCTAGATAGTTATAACTTGCCCACCTGTGTCCCAGCTTCCACAATTTTATTGCTACCATCTCCTCACCTGTTCTCTTACTCCTTGTGTATGAAAACTTTTGCAAAAACCATTTAATTTCCATTTAAGAGGTGATTTGGCAGAGAGTAAGATGATCTGTTAGATCTACCACATTTAGATGGAAATGTCCACATTTCTATCTCTGGTTGTCCATAGGCTCAGCCCTATGTTCTTCTTCCTCTTTGATGTCTACTTTGAAGACTTCATGAATGTAAAAATTGCTCTCATGCTGCTTATCTCAAAGACTATATCTCTTTATCTTGTTTTTTTAAATCTAAACTCAAATTCCATATTTCCCCCTGCCCAGTAGGGCAGGGAGAAACCAGAGGTAATTGAGGTCCACAATGCAAAATTCCAGGAGGCAGTTCTTATCAGATGTGCCACCTGATACCCTGAGCATCAGTATCTTCTTAAGTTTGGCCCCCTAATTGCCTACTCTCCCCCCTGAATAGAGTCCTGCTGCATATATCCATTTCCTAGTGTCACCAGGGCTGTCTCAGTGTCACCTCCAACTTAAAACATCCCAAACCAAGTTGACCGTCTTTCTGTCACAGTCCTTCTCTCTTTCCCCACCTGTAGTTCTGGTCCTTGTCAACAGTACTGCCAATTTCCCTTTCAGATCGATTTCTCACTTTTTCCAACTCCCTGATATTCTGGCTCAAAGTTTTATCTATTTTTCCCTGAAAGTATGCCTTTCATCTCTCCTATCCATTTTTTTTAATATTTATTTTTTAGTTTTAGGTGGACACAATACCTTTCTTTTATTTTTATGTGGTGCTGATGATCAAACCCAGTGCCTCACGCATGCCAGGCAAGCGTGCTACCACTTGAGCCACATCCCCAGCCTTCTCCCATCCTTTTAATGTTTGTTCTAATTACTCCCAACAGGGATTTTAACTCTGAAAGCCTTGAGCAAAAACTCAAAAATTCCTTACACACAGTTTGCACCACTTCTTTCCTAAAAAATCCTTAGTGACCATTTCCTAGCCATTCAAATCTAAAATGCCCACTGTACTTTCCAAACCCTCCATTGTCTGAGCCTGCTTCACCTTGAACAAATTCATCTTTCTTTTAAGGTTTGGTACAATTCACAACACCTTCATGAAACTTTGACTCATTATCCATTCTTGTGCTGACTAGCTGTTTGAGTTTCTGCCTTTCAGTTCCTCTAGTACAAATTGTCCATCTCACACTTAATTTTCCACAGACTCATATTATTCCACGCCTCATGGCCATCTCCAACTCACTGGTTAAAGCCAGGTTCATCATCTGCCCATTCACCACCTATCTCTCTTTTCTTCACTTATTCCAGTTTTCGTTGATATAACTTCTAATCTCCAAGGCAGATGCCTGTGTCTCTCTTACCTGCCCTCTGATATTCTGACTTAAAGTTCTCAGTTTTTCCTCTAAAATACCTTATGTTCTGCATCCCTCCTCATCTTGATGGTAAGTGCTGGAAAGACAGGGTACATGTGTGTGTGAATGTAATACCCTGTCTTGCACAGCTGTAAGCAAATACGTCTTGATAACTTATCTACTTATCAAAAGATAACTTTCCAAAAGAAAAAGAGATTGAAGGATTATCCCAATTATGTAAAATATATCATTTGGTGTATACTTAAAAATATTTGTGCAATTAATATAATGTTTTAAACCACATGCTGAAACTAACACCTAAAATTTAGTTATTCAAAATATATTTCAATATTCATATTATGTTAGCTACTCAAAAATATTTTTGATTACTGTGACTGGTACAAAAGTTTTATTTTTACCTAAAGGCATAAATAATGTACTATGGTTTCATCACTAAGAGCAAGAGGTTTGAAAGTCAGGAAAGAACAAGCAACAATCAAAATGATTCTCTGATAAATTTTCAGTTTTTCCAGAATACTAGACTTAGTAATTTGTTCAGTTATTCTAAACTTTCCCTAACAATAAATCTCTGCAAACTACCAAGCTATCAGTTATTTAGAAAGTGAGAAATTCAACTAGGAAATGATAAATGAGGTTGAATTAGCTCTTCTCTGGGAGCATGTGAGGTCTGAATTTATCTTAGAACTTTTTAGCCTTGATGAACACTTTATGAGGGAAAAGCACACAGGTTTCAGCAACTGTCCTGATTGGTGAGGCCTGGACTTAACTCTGCAGTGAGGTCTTGCAGTGTTTGTGGAGCTGACCCAGTCACTGTCTTCATAGTCATTCCTTTGCCAGAAGCTCCGGGCCACCACTCACAGGAATGTGCTACATTTTCCTTACAGTCACACTACTCCAAACTTAGAGCCCAGGAACCACCTGGGGTTTGGTAAACATGCAGATTCTGATTGGGCAGGTCTAGGTGGGTCCAGAGAGTCTCATTTTGCAGAAGCTCCTGGTTGTGCAGATGCTGCTTGGCTCAGGAGCACACCTTGAGTGGTAAGGACTTGGGAGTTTTTAGAAATATGTGTTCACATTCCAGACTGTTTTCTTAAAAGTGAAAGTGCTGCCAATATGCCAATATGCCTTGAGTCAACGTGCCTTATCTCTCACTCGTAATTACAGGCCCATGATTTTGCATTCTATTTCCATCTCCTGGTGACCTGTGGGTAGGTACCTGGTTCTTATGTTGGAGAAGGTGGCCATGGCAGACAGGCAAGTTTCCCTTGAACTTCTGGGTCAGTAGCCAGTCAGGACTCTTAGAAAGCCAAGGGAACAAGTCACAGCTCTTCCAGGTCCTGCTCACTTGGGGACTTGGAGTATTTCTAATGCCATCCAAGTTCTGAATAATTGGATCTTTATTCTTAAGAGTGCTGTCCTGAGGTACTCGGCTTTGAAGAATTTTCAAGGGTCCCACTACTGGTCAGGGAGGCTGCAATGTGGGCGGAAGAACTTTGATTTATGGGCTTTTTCTCCTGCCTGTTCAGTGGGGAATCACTTGCCAGATACTCAAACAGAAATATGACTCTTGGTGGTGATAAACATTCAGAGAAGAGGGCATGAAATGTGACTGAGAAAGGAACTGGAAAAGAAAATCACTTTTTATTCACTGTGCTACCCCGGGTCTCTGTCTCCGTGGAAAGGTGGTATCCTTCCCTGGAGGCAGATATAAAAATATGGTGCCCTGGATCACCAAGTGTAGGTCGAATAGGAGATTCACAGAGGCTGCCTCTGCCTGGCATTTTGGGAGGGCTGATTCATTTTAAGATACAGATCAGATGGAGATATCTCCCTTTACAAACTGATTTTGTTTCTTTTTAGGACCAGGCTGAGTAACTATGTGTTTGAGTTTGAAGACATTTTATCTGAACTGATATTTATCTATTTGAAAGACATGAAATTTGAAATGATAGCTCAAGATTAGTTTCTGTACTTGTCTACCCACCAGATCCAGGAGCACTTTTAGATGAGACCAGATAAGCAAAGATTGAATTGGTTTTCCATTTTTTAAAAATCAGTGGTTCCCAAAGGGTGAGTTCCAGACCAGCAGCATCAGTTTACCTTGAAACTGATTAGAAATGCACATTCTTGAACTCCATTCCAGATCTCCTGGATCAGAAATTCTTAAGAGTAAAGCCCAGGAATCTCTGTGGGCTTTTTCTCCCCCTGAGATCTGCATTTTTTTAAAAATATATTTTTTAGTTGTAGTTGGGCAGAATGCCTTTATTTTATTTATTTTTATGTGGTGCTGAGGATCGAACCCAGCTCCTCGCATGTACTAGATGAGCACTCTACTGCTGAGCCACAATCCCAGTCCCTGAGATCTGCATTTTTACTGTATGTTCATTTTAGCCATTCACAGAAATATATAAAGTAAAAAGAGTCCATCCAAATTCCCATTTCCACTTTCCTGGGTGCTTTTTTTTAAAAAAATAAAAGAGCTTATTTAATTTTCTGTTTTGCAGCAATTACAATTCACAGGAAATTGAAAAAATGTCCAGGGAGGTCTTGTGTGCCCTTCATTTTTCTCAGTGCTAACATCTTGCATGTCTACAGCACAATGTCAAATCAGGATATTGACATTGATGCAATCCACAGAGTTTATTCAGGTTTCACCAGTTTTACGTGTTCTGTGTGTGTGTGTGTGTGTGTGTGTGTGTGTGTGTGTGTGAAATCCTATGCAGTTTTATCACATATACTGATTTGTGTAATGACCACCCTAATTAAGGTACCAAACTGTTCCATCACCACAAGGGTCCCTCGTGGCTCTCTCTGTAGCTCCCCATCCCCTTCTCTACTCCTAGACTTGACCACAGGCAACCACTAATGTGTCTGTCCTTCATCTCCATAATGTTTTTATTTAAAAATTTTTAAAAAATTTTCTACTTGTTATTTAAGTGGAATTATGTAGTATGTAACCTTTTGGAATTGCCCCCTTCCCCTAGAGATTTATTCAAGTTGCTACATGATCAATCGTTTGTTCCTTTGCAATTCTGAGTGACATTCCATGGTGAGTATGTGCTGCAGTTTACTTAAACATTTACTCACTGAAGGACACTTGGGCTGTTTTGGGTTGTTTTTTTTTTTTTTTTTTTTTTTTACATTTATTTTATTTATTTTTATGTGGTGCTGAGGATCAAACCTAGGGCCTCATGAAGTGAGTGCTCTACTGCTGAGCCACTATCCCAGCCCTCTGGTTTTTGACTATTATGAATAAAGTCATAAAAGTAAAAAACTATCAACATTCACATAGATTTTTGTGTGAACACAAATTTTCATTTCTAAAGAATCATTGTCCATGAGTATAATTACTGGGTTATATATTAATTCTGCGCTTAGTTAAAAAACAAACAAACAAAACCCAAACCTGCCAAACTGTTTTCTAGGTATTGTACTATTCTACATTCATAAACCAGTGTCTTGTCATCACTTCGTTATAATTGTTTTTAATGTTAACCATCTATTCATATAGGTGTGTAGAGACATCTTCTTGTGGTTTAATACACATTTTCCTAATAGGTTGCTTTCGAACATCTTTTTTTTTAATATTTATTTTTTAGTTGTAGTTGGACACAATTCCTTTATTTTATTTATTTATTTTTATGTGGTGCTGAGGATCCAACCCAGCGCCTCGAACGTGCTAGGCGAGCACTCTACCGCTGAGCCACAACCCCAACCTGCTTTTTAACATCTTTTCACGCGTTTCTCTGCCATCTGTGTCTTCTTGGGTGAAATGTTGAGCCCTGTCTTTGCCTGTTTTCCACTTGGAGTGTTTGCATTTCATTGTTGAGTTTGGGGAGTTCTTCAGATAGGTTCCTTGCAAGTATTTTATCCCCGTCTCTAACTTATCTTTCCATCTTCTTAACTGGGTCTTTGTAGAGCAAAAGTTTTAAATTGTGACAGTCTTGCAATGTATCAAATTTTTCTTTTATATGGATTGTGCTTCTTGCTTTAGGTTCCAAAGATTTCTTATATTATTTTTCTAATAGAATTTTACACACACACACACGCACACACACACACATACATACACAGGTATGTGTAAAACTGGTGAAACCTGAATAAACTCTGTGGATTGCATCAATGTCAATTTCCTGACTTGACATTGTACTATAGACATGCAAGATGTTAGCACTGAGAAAAATTGGATGAAGAGCACACAAGACCTCCCTGGACATTTTTTCAACTTTCTGTGAATCTGTAATTGCTGCAAAACAGAAAATTAAATAAGCACTTTTATTAAAAAAAAACTAATTTTTATAGTTTTCTATTTTACATGTAAGACTGTGAACCTTTCTGCGTTGAATATGTTAATTGAGAGTGATTCACAGTGGAGAGCTCTACTTTGTTCTCAGTCTCAGGGAGAGAGCACTTGGTCTTCAGCCATGGACTATGGCATTAGCAGTAGATATTTTTGTAGGTGCTCTTACTATTTCTAGTTTTCTCAGTTTTTAACAAAAATAGGTGTCGAATTCTGTCAAATGCCTTTCCTATATCAATTTATATGATTACATGATTTTCTTTTTTTAGCTGTTAGATTTGTTGGATTATATTCTTTGATTTTTGCATCAAGAAGCAACATTACATACCTAGAATAAATCCCATTTGGCATAGAATTCTTTTTATAAATCATTGGATTCAAGTTGCTAAACTTTTCTTGAGGATTCAATGTGTAAATTTATGAGAGATATTTGTCTGTAGGTTCTTCTTTGGTGTAGTTTGGCTTTGTATTAAGGTAATACTGCCCTCATAAAATGAATTGTTTCCTTCTATTTTCTGAAAACGATTTTATCAAGTAAGTGTGAATTCTTTAATCAGAAGGGGAAGTTTTTTTTTTTAAAGTTGTAGATGAACACAATACCTTTGTTTTATTTTTATTTATTTATTTTTATGTAGTGCTGAGGATCAAACCTAGTGCCTCACATGTGCCAGGCAGGCACTGTACCACTGAGCCATAACTCCAGCCCCTGGGTGGAGTTTTTTTGAGGGGACTTTTATTTTTATTTATTTATTTTTTTTAAAGCGAGCGAGAGAGAGAGAGAGAGAGAGAGAGAGAGAGAGAGAGAGAGAGAGAAGAGAGTGTTTTTTAATATTTATTTTTTAGTTATCGGCGGACACAACATCTTTGTATGTGGTGATGAGGATCGAAGCCAGCCGCACGCATGCCAGGCGAGCGCGCTACCGCTTGAGCCACATCCCCAGCCCTTGAGGGGACTTTTAAATTACAAATTTAATTTCTTTAATAGTGAAAGGACTATATAAATTCTTTATCACCTTGATTGAGATGTAGTACTTTGTTATTTTTCAGAAATTGCTCCATTTTTTCTAAGTAGCCAAATTTATTAAAGAAAAGTTGCTTGTGTTATCTGTTTATTGTCCTTTTAATGACTTCAGGATCCTATATTTTACTCCAGAGATTGATGATTTGTGTCTTCACTTTTTAAATCCTTTTTAGTCTTGCCAGAAGTTTGAGAATGTTATTGTTTTTTTCTTCAAGAAACACTTTGTTTATTGATTTATTTTATTGTTTCACTGTTTTCAATTTCATTGATCTCTCTTCTTTACTATTTCCTTCCTTCTATTTCTTTACTTTGGTCTTCTTTTTTTCTATTTTTTTTTGAGATAGAAGCTTAGATTATTGATTTGAGACCTTTTGATTTTCTAACCTACTCTTATATTTCCCTCTCAGCACTGTTTATCTGCATCCCACAAATTTGTTTTGTTATATTTCTCACTCGATTTAGTTCTGTGAACTAAAAAAATTATTTTAGGGTTTTCTCTTTTGCTTTTGAATTATTTCAAATATGTTGTTTTATTCCCAAGTGTTTGGAGATTTTATATTGTCTGTCTTTATCAATTTCTAGTTTGATTTTATTTTTGTCAGAGAATATATATAGATGATTTTAACTCGTCTTTAATTCTGTCCAAGTTGATTTTATGACCCGGCATCTGGTCTACCTTGGCATATGTTCTATAGCCACCTGAAAAGAATGTACTTCTGCTCTTGTTGATGGAGATCTATGAATGTCATTGAGATCCTGCTGGCTGATAGCATTCTTCAGCTCTCCCACAGGTGTTGAAGTCCTCAACTATAATTGTGGTAATCTATGTGTGAACTAGCCTTCCAGAGAGTTCTGATGATGATGAAGTTTGGGAGCAAGTGCCTTTAATTATTTGTGAATTTCAATTTTATGAAAGAAATCACCTTGAATATGGAGAAAAGATTAGTTCTTACATGAAGTTGAAATTCCCTTTTTCAAATCTATCCTTCTGATCACTAGATGCATTTTGCTAAAGAAAACCCGGATATACCACTCCTATGGAAACTTTCAGCAACTCTCTGTTGCCCTTGAGTTTAGCTTAACATGTTAACTTCAGTGGTGTTGCCTTCTCCCAAGCACAGTAACAACTTCCATCCTATATAGCCTGTCTCTTATCAATTGGACAAGTCAGCATAGTCTACATCCACACTGCCTGCCTTCCTTGGGGTTTCTTTTCATGCAGTTTGGTTTTACCTATAATATTTTCCCTCCATTTTGATATATGCTAAACTGTTTCTTTGAATTTCTTCTCTCCAGGCATGGTGGTGCATGCCTGTAATCCCAGAAGACTGAAGGAGGATCAAGAATTCAAAGCCAGCTTCAGCAAGGAGCTAAGCAATTCAGTGAGACCCTGTCTCTAAATAAAACACAAAATAGGGCTGGGGATGTGGCTCAGTGGTTGAGTGTCCCAACCACTGAATTCAATCTCTTGTACCCACTGCCCCCCCACCAAAAAAACCCCCCACAAAAACCCCACACACAAATAACACTTTCTCATGAGGAGTTTCTTAAATCTGAACAATATATGATTCCTTTTTTCTCTGAATCTCTGTGGCAGTTTACCTCTTTCTCATTGTTTTATATTATTCTCCTTTAGGGTTAGTTGGGATATCTTCTCTAAGAGAGATAGATTTAAAGATTATTGAAGACAAGGATTCCATTCTTGTATTTATTTTTTAAAAATGTATATTTTAGTTATAGTTGGACACAATGTCTTTATTTTATTTTATGTGGTGCTGAGGATGAACCCAGTGCCTCATGCATGCTAGGCAAGTGCTCTACCTCTGAGCCACAACCCCAGCCCCTTGTATTTCTTATAGCACATAACATGGTTCCCTAAAAATACTTAAAAAACAAAACAAAACTTTTTGACTTGAATTTTCTTGAAAATTAAAGACATTTAATGTACCAGTGTTATGTTCCTCTGAAATTAAATAGAATTTCTAAAATGAGTTAGAAGAATTTCCCTTTTTAAGGATCCTGAAAGTAAAATATCTTTGTTTATTTATATTTCTAAGTTTTGAAATATACAACATTTTTTTAAATGTTAAATTTATTTTTTAAAATGATACATAAAACAAAATTGCACATATTTAAGATTTTTCTTTTTTAATGGAGAGTTCATTAGGAATTTATGATTCGGAAGTGGACTGTACATATACTTTTTAGCTCTTTTTAGAATCAGGATAGCATAATAAAAGAAATATAAGTATACTTATAGAAATATAAGTATACTTATAGAAATATAAGTATCACAGCCAATGCCATAGTGATTCTAATGTCTAAATGTGTCTGATCTCTACTCTCCTCTTTTTCCTTGCTGCTACCAGCTTTAGGACTGATTTCAATGATCTATTGCTTGGGCTGTTTCAGTATTTCTCTCTTTTGCCTGGTCTCTCGGATAGTCTGTAGCTTTGACCAAAATTCAAATTCCTTGGTCCCATCCAAGAGCTTGAAAGAAAGATCTGAGAATCTATATTTTTAACAAACATCTCATGTGATTCCAATGATCAGGCCTTTGCCTTCTAATTGTTACAATATTTCACCTCCCCAATCCGTGATTTGTCTGTCATGTTACTTGATTATCAATTTTATTGCCAAATAGTTCCATAAAGTATTTGTAATTGAGGTGAGAGTCTCTTTGATTTCTTGGCATTTTTTTTTAATAAAAGGGACTTTCATGATGGTTTGATATATTTATTGATCAAGAATATTTAGTTCCCTCAGTATGAGCACCAAAAAAGCTATTTACTTTTCTCTAACCAGAATACTATATTGGGTTTTGCAAGAGCAAAAGAAAAAAAATCTTTTTATAGTATAATATAAAACTAGAGCAGAAAACAATATGTTGTCACCTGTGCTTTGGGGCAAATATGTTATACTACATACTGAATTATACTGAAGAACTGATGTGAAAGTATTTCAGGGTTTTCTGGGAATGAGATGGGAAGAATAACACAACCCATTTGATGCTCTATGGTATGAAAAAGCTAGCTAATTGCAAATAGTATGAAGTAAATTTACTCCTAAGGGTCTATAATAATATTGCCATCCAATTGCCTAGAAGCAACTTTGAGTATCATAAAATGTAACAGCAACACTACCACCTTTACTTTAGAATCAAAAGGGATTTTAGAAAGTATTTCATTTAATTCTCTAATTTTAGAGATAGTAAAAATGGTGAGTATTGAGCAATATAGTATGACAGACACTATTATAATTGCTTTAAATATATAGCATCACTTAATATCACTGCCTTGTGGTTGGTTAATATTATTTTTTACAGATAAGGAAAGAGAGCAACAGAGAGGTTAAGTAGCTTGCCTAAAATCTCAAGCAAATAGGACTTAGATCTGAGTCAGGGTTATCTGATTCTAAGCTACTCTTCTAACTATTATCTTCTACTGAGGAAATAAGCCACAGGTGCCCTGAGACAAGTCACTCCTCCTCCATCAGGGGAAAACAGCTCTCTTGGCTCCTTTCAATGTTCTTTCCACCTCATGAGGCTACATAAAAACATATCAGGTAAATTGCAATTTTTCTGTAATCCTTACTGTTCACAGTTGGAGTATGTTACATTTCATAGCCACAGGAAAGTAGGTTCTTTTACCAAGAGTTCTGGAAAAACCTTCTAAATTCAAGTCTATCCTTCTTCAGCACCACATAGGTAGATTGCTCACTTAGTGCTACCCCTGTGTTAATGTAAATGCAAGAATGTTATGAATAACCAGAACAAATATTACCACTTAGGAGCTGTGTTTCTCATAGGCATGTGCTATGGGCTAATTGTGTCCCTACCCATATTGGTATGTTGAAGTCTAATAGTCTCTATGTCCGAATGTGACTGTTTTTGGAGACCAGGCCTTTACAGAAATAACTGAGGTAAAAGGAAGCCATATGGGTGGGCCTCATTGGTTATCCATTATTACTGGTATGCTTACAAGAAGAGCACATTAGAACAAAACACAGAAGGAAGACAGTGTAAGGGCACGGTGAGAAGACAACTGTCTGCAAGCCAAGGAGAGGAGGCCTTAGAAGAAACCAAACCTGCCAATACCTTAGTCTTGGACTTTCAGCTTAGAAAAGTGTTAAGAAAATAATTTCTGTTATTTAAGGCACCCAGTCTGTGGTATTTTGTCATGGCAGCTCTAGCAAACTAATACATTGGAGCCCATAAAATCCTGGGAATGTAAATACTTCAGAAAACACTTTGGTAAAAGTCATTACTTCTTTATTTACTAAATACTAACCAAGAGTTGTCTAAGTCAGTCAGGGTCTAGTGCCCCTCTCTGTGTACAACATGTCCTTCTTCCCAGGACAAATATTACCGCTTAGGAGCTGTGTTTCTCATAGAAATGTGCTATGGGCTAATTGTGTCTCTACCCATATTAGTATGTTGAAGTCTAATAGTCTGTATGTCAGAATGTGACTTACCCAACTTGAATTCCTTGGGTAAGGACCCAGGAACATTTCCTAATTTTTTGTTAACTCCTTCAATCATCGGCTTTCTTAAATACAAGGCAAATAAAGTAACCAAAGTAGCACCAATCATTCTCTTGGCTTTTTAGGCTGTCAGCCTAGGCTCTAGATTGGCAGAGCAGCCTGGAAAATAGAGCAGGAAATTCTGCCTTGACAATTAGCCTATGGCTTGGGCAGTTGTTAAGCTGTATTTGATTGAATTTGTCCATCTTGAGGAAAGTTTCTCTTGGATATCTAGTGAGTAGAAAGAAAAAAAATGCTTTTAGAGATTAGAGCTTTGTAAAGTAAGCTCTTTTAGGTATAAAGAGCATTCAGAAATCTGCTCATGTCCTCCAGGACCCCACACTGAGGGATCATGACAAGTGTTTTTAGGAGAAAGATGCTTCAAAGTTTATTTTTCTATCTGTAACTTTCCAATTTAAGATACTACTAGAATGTACATATTATTTGCCAGTTTATTTGAAAACTATTCATTACAAGTCCTTATACTTCTTTCCCGAAACTCAAAGGAACTTTAAAACCTTTTGCATAAGGTTTCCTTTCTGGGGTCTTTTACAAAACAGCAGGAGCTAGAATATCACTTTTCTTTTGGAATGAAATGTCCGTATGGTGAAGGGAGAACTTTAGATACTCTGACATTTCTGTCTTGTCCTCATTATCAATACAGATGATAAAACGTGATGCCATGTAAACTCATCACCAGAGACTTTCTCAAGTATAGTTTTACTATGGTAAAAATCTGGTTGTCAATTTTGACAGCAGAAAAATTCTAATGTATTTAGATCCATAAAGTACCAAGAAGTGGCAAAAATGGCAATCCTAATAACAAGAGAAAAACGCAATTCAGATGTGCTCCTGAATTTCTAATATATATTTTGGTATCTTTAATTCCACAATGGACTAGGATGTGGTAAAAAGGACAAGAATAGTTTAAAGAAATTCTGGAAAATTCCAAAAGTTCTCATTATGTCAGATTTTATAATTTTTTTTGTTTTCTTTGGTAGGTAACATATACTTAGTAAGCATATGTATAATATGGTAAATAATATGTCAGAGGAATCGAGGATGAAGAAGGAAATGCATATTTTTAAGCATATTACTAGAGTTACCAGTATCAGGAGCAGACCCTGAAGAGCAGAATTACTCATATGAAGCAAAAGGAAGATGATTTCCCTTTATTTATTTATTTTCCCAGCCAGTCTGTATTAAACAAATGCTGCTGGCAGTAGTAATAATGTTGCAAACATAAAGCTTTCTTTGTCTAACATTCCTGACAAATGTTTGATTGTCTGGAAGAAGCCATCTATATGTATCTGAAATCTTGTAGGATGCTGTGACACTATTTTTCACAAAGAAATGTCTGCATCGGGGTGTAGATGTTCTCTAATGTATTTCTTCAAGTGTTGATTTCTCTGTAGATAATCAGCAGACAGATCCCCCCCAATGAGCAAACCAGACTTGAATCCTCAAACCAACACGCATATTTGTTATGGGCCCATGAACTGCGAACTGAAAAGCAGAGGGAGAAAGAGGTAAATGATATGAGCTCAGGGTCTGCTTCCTTCCTCAGATTCCATAATGTTCCTGAAGTGGTGGCTTAATGTGGAAAATGATACCAAACTTTAAGAGAACAAGTCAGATAGATGGCACGCCTCAAGGGATTTTTAAAGGATCTGTACTTCTCTAGTGCAGATTACCAGGTCATCAGTTCAAATGCAGCTGTGCTCAGATAATACTAAACATTCTCTCACACAATGGCTGTGGGGCCTGCTGGAAAGTGCAGCAGGTGCTCTTGGTTCCCTGGTGGACAGCTGAGGAGCTAAAAACCCAGCTAAGCAGACTACCACTTCATCTGGCACGCATGCAAATCCCCCTTGTCAGGAGCCCCAGGTCTGCTGAGCCCCCAGCTCACCACCTTCTTAGAGCTTCTTCCTCTGGGCTCTGTAGACCCATCACGTCTGTGGGCATAAGTCACGTCCTGTGACTGTGTGAATGGCGTCAATCCTGTCAGCCCTGGGGAAACCTTCATGCCTGAATCCAGCTGTCAGGGACTCAGAGCTGGTGAATGGAGGACTTGGCGTCCTGGTTTGATTCCATGTCTGAAAAAGTCATGTAGCTCTGAGTTTCTTCCAGGCTTTTATTTCACCCCAAAATGACAAACTGGATCCCAGGTAGTTATCTCCAGGAGAATCACAGAGTGGTCCTTTGATTCTGCTCCACGGTAAGAAAACTTGCCTACATGTACCACATTTATAATCTTCTGTTCCACATGGCACAATATTCAGGACTGTAACTGTACTGGGACCCAGGACCTAGGGCTCAGCTTTCTGGGAAATCAAGAACAGGTTGGAAAAGACAGAAATGTAATCATGCTCTGGGTAGTCAGGTTAGGACTGTTATTCAAGCCAGCCCTGCTGGAGGCAAGCAACAGCTGCTCCTTAGTTGGAAAAAGTGACAAGCAGGAGGCCCTTTCTATGACCTCCACCCGGATTCAACATTCACCCTGACACCAAGAGACATGCTGGGGGCTGGCGGGAAGCAGCTGTGGCTGGGTAAAAAGAATGCTCTGAGGTTCTCGCACTTGGGTCTCCTCAGTCCTGGATCTGCCAAGAATAATCTGGCTGGTTTCATAATCTCTTGAGACCTTCAGTTTCTCTATCTATAAAAATGGAACATTACATTAGGAGGGCTTCTGAGTTATGATGTGGCTTCTGAGATGCTATTTTTAAAGCAGTTTGAATTCTTTGGAAGACAAGGATTATCAAAATAGAAATCATGATGACTTAAGCCATTAATTGTAATTAAGTTATATGGGCTCACAGTGAATGGACAAAATTTGTTCTGTAGAAAGCTTGGGATGTGTTTATGGAGTTTAGAAAGATAACCCGTGATGGCATTTAAATGAAGATTGCTTTGTAAAATGCGTGGGTGTGACAGAGACTCTCCAGAAAACCTAGCCGCAGAGTGGGAACAACGTGGGTGTGGCTCCTTCAACATAAATTTGTTATAGCTTTTTATTTACTGCATCCATTATTTTTTTTAACAACTAAAAACAGACTTCCAAACTGCTTTTATCTTTAAATTTACTTTATGGAGGTAGTAATGCTGCCTTTTGAAAAACTTTATTAGACTGCACTTACTACATTACCTAGAAGATAACGTATTTATATGCCTATAGATCCACCGTCTCTGCCAAACCATACAAAACAAAAAATATAGATGTCTGGTTGTGTCTTTTCCTGTAAATAAAAGAGGCGGAGACAGTAAATACAGAAAAGTGGCATGTTACATTACCATAACACACCGGAAACCCAAGGTGAGGATAAAAGTGCTATTTATTAAGCTGCAGAGAGTATGATTATGTGGATTTTCATGTCTTCAGTGTTACTGGAGTTTAGATAATTCCAGAATTTGATTCTGTATCTTAGAACTTCATCTTTAGAAAGCTTTTTAGTAAAACTAGGAGGTAGAATATAGGAGGTACGAGCCTGATGCGGTACAAAGATAAATGAGTGAAGTACGTGGAGTCTGCTCACTCGCAGGAGCAGCAGAAGGCAGGACGTGCTCAGACTCAAAGGGAATCCTAAGTCTTCAGATGCTCTTCATTTCCACATCCAGGTTCTGGTTTGCAACCCCTACCTCTAGCAACACCACAGGGTTCCTTTTTAGTATCTTCCCCAAAATGCCATTCCAGGGCAGGAATTCATTTGTCTGTTTAAATTTTGTAGAAAATAAAACAGAAGTATGGATGACAATATCTGCACCAGTTATATTTCTTTTTACCTTAAAGGAATATATTTCTAACTCTGTTTCTGTCTCTTAAATATGCATGATGTGTTTATTATTAGGTACTTGGTAGAAAGCAAATCAAGGTTTTTAACATTTAAGTAAAACAGAGTATTATTAAGTGTGAAGAACACAGAATTAATCTTTCCTTCCTTCTTTCCCCCCTTCCTCCCTTCTTCAAAAGTTTTTAAAATCCAGTCTGGGTTTTTAAGGTCAGTGGGAGGACAAAGAAGTATAACTAACATTTATGGACACCTAGGCTTTGTGCTATGTGTTTTATCTCCTGACCTCCTGTGCGGATTGTCTGAGATAGCCAGTGTTCCCCTATTATACAGATGCAGGGACTTCTGCAAGGTTATAGCTGGGAGTCAAGCTACACCTGCCAATGGGAAGCAAGGTAGGAATTTTGCCCCCCACAGTTTATGAGAAAACAAATAGCCTTATTTTTTTAAAAATAATTTTGTTCTAAGACACCACTCAGCAGATGATGAAAATAATTTGTAATTTGTCAATTAAGGGGGGTGTGAAAAGGAATGAGCTAAACTAGAAAAGACTCCTTGAAATCAGAAGAGACAGTTTCCCCAGCACCTCAGAGTTATGAATATAAAAGGAAGTTACAGTTTTGCACATGAGTTCTAGCGTATGAGTTCTGGCCTGACATGTAGTAAATCCAGGGTGGAGATTGTGGACATGGCTTCCTTGGGGAAGATGTCCTTACTTTCTTCCATCCATTGTGGCTCAAGCCTGGGTTGTCTCCTCTCCCCTCAACCCCATGTCAGAGGCTTCCAAAGCGCCTTACAATTCTCATTTGCAAACCCCATCAACATTCTAATGATTTCTTCCTCATATGTTTCCCCAGCCAGGTTAGAGGCTGCAGGTGGGCCAGAACTCTTTCTTTCCTTCACCTCTAAATACCTGGTATACAGTTGTGAACAGAGGCCTTGGGTCACCTACCTAAGGTTCTTTCCACCCTGGACACCTCAGCTTCATACTCAAGCTCCATCATTCTTCTCCCCATCAGAGCTGATCCTTTGCCTCCTGCTCTGGGTAATTGTAGACAGGGGTTTCTGGGGTCTTGGGTACTTGGAACATAGCCTAGAAGTGGGCACATGGAACCAGAGCAAGCTCTCTGTATTGTGGAGCTAGGGGAGGGCCTTGCTTTCCTGGGTGTATGGGCAGGAGGCTTGCAGTGAGTTTCCTGGGGAGAGGGTGGGCCCAAGGGGCAGTGAAGGTAAGGCTGGGACAAACTCTTCCTTTAGCTTTTTGAATTCTTACTATTATTTCCCATTCTTTTCAATAACATTTAAGGGTAGAGAAAGTTCCTTTTCACTGCAGTGAAAGCTCCATCTGTTTAAGTGTCTGTAAAAGACATTACTGCTTCTCAGTAATGACTCAAACCAACAGAATTTGGACACACTGAGAAAAAATCTGAACCCACAGTTTCTTTCCCTCTCGGTCACCAGAAATTTCTAGATCTATACAGCATGGCTAACTCATTCCTGGTGATATATTTAAAGTTTAGATTATTAAGTGAAATTACAAGATAACTACATTTGTGTTTGTAGAGCAGTGCCTTTGAGGTAGAAGAAGTCAGTGAAGCTGGATGATTTGAATAAAACAATTTTTTCTTGCCATAGGAAAACAAAATCATCTCACTCATAATTAGGTCAATGCTCTATGCCATTTTGAAGTTAAAATTCAGGGATTGTGTTAGAGAGTACTGAGAGAATCTTCCTGAAGAGGTAGAGAAAGTTCCTGAGGATGAACCAGAACACCATGTGTTTTTCTCCAGGCTTTTATCTTAATACAAGAATGATTCTGGAAGACTCAGAATATATTTTACCTAGAGGAAGAGAAAAACCAAACAGAACAACAACAAAGGGAATGTGTATTCAGTAGACAGGAACTCCATTAAAAAAAAAAGAATTGACAATTACTTAAAAGTCAGGAAGCCAATTTTCAAATCAATACCTTGCTCGAGAAGGGTAGCATGATGTGGTGTCGAAGTAGGAAGCATTATCAAAGCTGCATTTACTTTGCATGGGTCTTTAAGTAGTCCTGGTCAACACTGAAACAGCTGAGGAAGGAAAGTCAGACAGAAGTTCCAGCATGTCCTAAATCACTCCGCCCCACCAGCTAAACCTTACAACACAGGACAACCCCGACAGGTTTGAGTTGCTTTTATACTCAAGTTGCTTGATTTTCACCCAAATGCCAAAGAACATCTCCATCTAAGCCCTATCCTCTCCACCAGAATAAACAACATGCCTAGAAACAGGAACAACTGCAGAACTGGGTCCCTTACATACCACTCAGATACTTTGGTGGCAGTGCCAAACACCATCTGAATGTTATTAAAGGGGAAGTGGAAAGCAGAAGGAAATTTAAAGTAAATTACAAGAAATGGATTTTCATCATCTCTGCTTTATTTAGTACGTGAGAATTCAGTGTCATTCATATATACATTGTAGAATAATTTCAGTTTAATCAGAGGAAGAGGCAGGAATGTATTTAATTTTCAGAGAAATTAGCCATGGTTTGCAGTGCTGTGATCATCCCATGGAGGTGCTCAGCAAAGCGCACGCTAAGAGGAAGTGAACCCACAGACTGCTGGAATGGAATCATGAAAAAGGAAGCAAATTTGTTTTTTCAGTGGTTGGCACAAAGCCTTTCCCCATTCGTTTTAAATTACTGAGAAAAGTAAACATTTTCGTGAATGTTTGGGAGAGATTTATAGGTGACCCTAAATGCAGTCTACTTGGTGACTGACTCAATTTTAATTCCTTTGGTTCTTGGCTGCAGAAAGGGCAACGTTGTTACCACTTGCCTGGTCAAAGGTTACACTTCCTGCCCTCCATCAAAGGGGCTGGGACATGAGAGTGTTTTTAGATACTAGTCAGGTTGCCTTTCAAGGGGAATCACTCAGGCTAACCATCTGATTAAGGGGTCTCTGTGATGAATACTGTTACCAGGTATGCAATTAGCCAGTCTCTAGCTTTCCCTACGAAATGCACACGAGGGGCACATTCCCAGAAGAGCTAAGTAGGCAAAGGCAACCTGGAGCTAAAGAGTGGAATGGTTGGCCATCCTTTAAAAATTTTCATTTTACCTATGCTTTAATTACATTTTCTTAAAAGTACCAATACAGAGGTTTTGTGTTCCTGTCCCAGGAAGTGTGGAAACACTGGGACAGCCACGTTTAGGTTATTGTTTCTCCTGAGGGGCTTGCACGTGGCAGCTTTGATCACTCACTCTCAGTTCAACATGAATGTCTGTGGCAGTACCATAGATATTCTAAGAGAACCTTTGCTTAGTGCTTTCAAGAACTGAGCACAGTTGTAAGCTCTTTTCTGGCTTAAGACTCGGAATCTTACAGAAGAAGCAATGGAATCACAAGGAGGTAACTGGTCTAAGCTAGAGAGTGGGCAGAGCCACGCTTTGGACCCATAAGGCTCAGAATATATGCACTTAACCGTGACCCACCCAGATCAATAATGCTGGGCCAGAACAAAAGAGTAAGTAAGGTAGAGGAGATGGGGGTGCAGTTGTGCAAGGCAATGCACATTGAAGCTGTGGCCTCCTTCAGTGCCATCAACAGGACATCTAACTTGCTGTGCCCAGTGGACAAGGCATGTGGATGTTATCCCCAGTTCCTGGAGAAGGCTCGTTTTGTAAGTACACAGGGTATGAGTCAACACTTTGATGGTGGAGCCTGAAAGGAGAGAAATAAATAGAAAAATGTGATGCATTCAAAGTAGCACTATTTTTCTGTGGTCACCAGAGAACTCACAGACGATAATGTGGACTCAGCATTACTCTTGTATTTTTTTTTTGCCTGGGAGGAGTCTGAAATTTCACCGTTGTCATGGTACTGAATAAGAAAACACAGTGGTAAGTTGGAGAAGGAAGAGGAAAATTTATTTCCCACATTGAATTATTGTCAAGGGAAATATGTTTAATACCATTTTAAACGTTGCACTGTGAGTACAGTTCTGTACTAGGTGCTTTGAAAATACTTAAGACAAAGGACTTTGTTGAGGAAATCAAAATTCATAGGACCATGAAGCAATTTAATAGTGACACATGAAAGAGAGAAGTTAGAAATTCATGTCAACATATGTTTGGAGTACATAACAGGTAATGGGAGTGATTATAAGTGAACTGGAGCTGGCCAAAGAAAGCTTTTATATTACTTGAGTTTGGGGCTAAGACCTTAAGAATTAAGTTGTTTAGTAGAAGCAGAAAGGGAAGACATATTCTATAGGAGCAAATTGCAGCATCCCTTTGTTCTACTAAGCCAAAGAAACACAGCTGGGTCTCTAGGAAATGATGGAAACTGTGGTTGGAGCCTGATTTCCACTGTGCCTATATAAGGAGCAGAATGGGAAAGGTGGCCTGTCTTGTGAGGTTACTGAGGTTACTAGAGCCAGCAACATTGGTAGGAAGGCCTGGCCAGGGAAGGCCACAGATAAAAAGGTGGAAAAGGTGAATCCAAAGAAGCAGAGATGGCCTTTTCTGGCTCAGTTTCTCCAGGAGAGTGCATGACATTGGGATATGGGTGAGACTGGGTCTTATCTTGCCTTTGGGTCTGGCACTCTGGGGATATGGATATGCATTGTCTGACTGACTGAATGACGAAGCCAGAGGATGCCTCAGCAACACAAGCCAGATAATAGCTATTGATCAATGGTTGGAAGCTACAAAGAGTTCAAGGGGATGTAGAATGGAGTCGAGCCATTTTTCTTGACAAAAGTGAAGAAGTCATTAACTGGATGGGAACTGTGGTTTCTTTTGTGGCAGTGCAGGTGGAAGTGTAGCTGGAGAGGATGGATCTTTTCGACTCAATTAGAGAGTCTGGTTACACTAGGTCTTCAGCTTCCCCACCAATCAATATTCATATCCTTAATGCTCGCTGGCTTCCCCTCTCACAGAACCAAGCCCCGTAGGGAGCTGAATGGTAGGTGCCTTGCTCTGTGTGGGCATATTTGCTGTGGTACATGTTAGCTGACAGAGAATACCAGCTGTTAATGGTTAACTCTGCTTGGCAGGTCAACAACTTTCCCCCAGCCTGCATCTAGTCTTCTGCAGACCTTCCATCTCTTCAAAGGGCATTTGCCTTTTCTCTAAACATTTTCTAACACACCTGAACAAATCAATTAAAAGAAAAAATCATCTTGTGATTTCTGACAGATTCCGTGACTTGACAGGAGGTTGACTCTGTACGTCCTAAACTAACAGGATCTCCCCTAACTTTCCTTCTTCCTCCCAATGCAGGAAATTGTTCTAGTAAGTGAAGTTCCTCCCCTCCGAATGTCCAGAATGGCCTGGGGCCTCTGATCCTTCCCCAGGCAGCTGGTTTTGTGTGCAGGGGCTCTGCCCTGCTCCAGTGAGCCCAGAAAATGAAATTCCTTTCTCAAGCTGGGGCCTCTGAATTTACATCTTTCTTCTTGTGTTACTTCACAGAGAGCCGGAGTTAGTTCCATCAGGGAGCATGTGTATTTAGCTCTTGCCTCTTTTGCTGTTGTTCCTAACTTGAATACTCAAGGTAAATTCCCTAAGCTCATTCCAGCATGGAGCCTTATTGTCTTAGATAAAGAGAGTTGCATTGAAGATAATTTCTTTAAATGAGAGCCTTATGCACTCACATGCACACACAGACACACACATATATAATCATATTTAAACATAGATATATTTTTTCTGCATTTGGTCATTGGCTACCATTTTATAATATCAAATCTTTTCTAACCAAACTTCTCAAAATAAGCCTTTGCTTTCTATGTCATTTAGCTTGGTTTGGGAAAAAAACTCTCACAGCATTTAGGGGAAAGGATACTTAGACTAGGGGGAAGAATACTCAAGTGAAAATACCAGGTTTCCCATTCCCTTCTCTTGGGGAATTAAACCACTTGGCATAGGAACATCTTGAGGTGCTGCCAAGAAACAGCTTCTATAAACCAGTTCATTAGGCCCTTAATTTCTGTAACAGTTGCCTTCCCAATTTAATTGTAAACTTTTTGAAAGTGGGGACTGATTCTTCCTTTCTTTTCCTTTTTTTCTTCACGCTAAGTTAACTTAAGGATTGGGTTTGCTATATCATGAGAGTCCCACACCCCTACACATGTACCTGGCTTCTGGGCTGAGGTAGCTACTAATTCCTGTGGGTTTGCTCTATGTTTATGGAAACTAATGGCTTAGAATTAAAGAATTTCAAGAATGAATTTATGCCAATACATGGAATGTGTTGGTATGTTTACTGTAATTATTCCGGCTGGTTTTAGCCATAAATGTTAGAAAACTCAAGTCATAGTGATATAAAAAGTAAGTGGGATTCTTCCAGAAATTTTTGCAGTTTACCCTTATTTTTCTGCTAATATAATGATAGTGTCCTTTTAACTCTCATGCATGCCTGGATCAGGATGAAGCATACTGTCATCTGCATTAGTGCTCTATGGTGGGCATAACAAATTTCTACAGCATAGTGGCTTAAAACTTTTCAAATTTGGGCTGGGGTTATGGCTCAGTGGTAGAGTGCTCGCTTAGCATGCTTGAGGCACTGAGTTTGATCCTCAGCACCACATAAATGAAAAATAAAGATAGTGTCCACTTAAAACTAAAAAAAAAATTAAAAAATTATACAAATTTATTATCTTATGGTTCTGTAGGGTAGAAGCCCAAGAAAGAATTCAGTGGACTAAAAGCAAAGTGGCAATTGGGTTGCATTTCTTCTGGGTACTCTAGGGGAGAATGTCACTCATTGTTTTTTCTGACTTCTCCTTATTGAGATATAATTCACATATCATTCAATTCTCCACTTGAAGAATAAAATCTAGTGGTTTTTAATATTTTCAGAGTAGTGCAACCATCACCATGCTAAATTTTAGATTGCTTTCCTCGCCCCAGAAAGAAATTCAATGATCATTTACCAGCCATTCCCCATTTCTCCCTGCCCTGCCCCACTTTACCCCTACCTCCCACTTTTTCACCCCAGGTGACCACTTTATTCTGTCTCTATTTGCCTCTTCTAGACTCCCTCCCGCATCTAACGGTACTTATATATCATTTGATCAATATCTCCTGATCCCTTCTTCCTCTTAACCACCCAAGCCTCTGGTAGAACCCATTTTACTCTGTCCTTCTGAGATCAACTTTTTTAGATTTCATATACAAGGGAGATCATGCAGTCTTTCTATGCCTGGCTTATTTCAGTTAACATTATGTCCTTCAGGTTCATCAATATTGTCATAATTGACAGGATTTTCTTTTTTAAGGCCAAATAGTATTCCACTGTGTGTATGTACCATATTTTCTTTACCCCTTTGTTCACCAATGGACACTTAGTTTGATTCCATGTGTTGGCTGTTGTGCATAGTGCTGCATCGAACATGAGAGTGCAGATGTTCTCTCAACATACTGATTCCATTTCCTTTGGATGTATAGCCAGAAGTGAGACTACTGGATCTAAGGCAGTTTGTTTTTTAGTAGACTATTTTTTTTAGAGCAGTTTTAGGTTCACGGTGAAAATGAGCAAAAGGCACAGAGGTTTCTTATATATACCCACTGTCCTCACACACACTAGCTTCCCCCATTATCCTTGATTTTTTTCAGGTTCTAGATGCTGCCTGCTGTTTATCGGCTCATGGCCTCTCCTTTCTCCAGTGGCTGACTAAGTCCTCCTCACACTCTATCTCTTGGGCCTTCTCATCTGATTCCCTTATCTGATTCCCTCTTGCACCTTTCAGTGTCCTTGTCATTCCTGTGTGCCCACCCAGACAATCCAGGATAATATCCCTCTTTGAAAGTAATTGGTTGAGATCTTGATCACATCTGCAACCTTAATTCCTTTTTGTACCGTAACCAAATATATTCACAAGATCCTGGTCTCAGGCAAGGGATGTCTTTTGGGGATATTATCCAGCTCTCCATATCAATCTACTTGTAAAAGTCTTTATTATCATATATGTCAAGAAATAAAGAAGCAGAATGACTCCAAGGGGTGAATTCACAGCTGATGACATCATCATGGACCCAGGTGCCCATATCTTTCTGCTGGGCTGCATTCATCAAGTGAGCCTATGCTTTGGTGTAGGGTGCAAGATGGCTACTATGTTTTCAGGCACTGTGTAGACACAGCCAAGGGGCAAGAAAACTACTATTTCTTCTCATGTACTTTTTTGTTTTTTTTAAACCAGTGATGAGTTCTTTCAAAAGTCTTGAGTATTTTTTTATTCAACATCATATAATTAAGCAAATTATAGAAATTATTAAGCAAAATTATAAACATGATAGAATATTGTGCAGCCATTAAAAACTATACCAACGAAACATGATACAATGTCAGGGGGTTGTAAGCTAGATAGAAATTGCACATACTTTAAGAATACAATATGAAAAGCAATACTTTTTAAACTTGTACACATAGAAAATAAAAATCTGAAAGGGTTTGAATGCAAAGACCATTAACAATGTCTGTTTCTAGATAATGAATGAAATTTGTCAAAGAAGAGAGAGGTAAGTGTAGGAGAAGAGACAGGAAAAAGAGAGGGTCTTTGCTTTATAAACTCTGCATTTGATTTGCCATAAATACATAATTTTATGATAATTTTTAAAAATATTTTTAAAATTTTATTTATTTATGTGTTCTAATTTGTTATACATGACAGTAGAATGCATTTCAGTTCATAGTACACAAATGGAGCACAGTTTTTCATTTCTCTGGTTGTACACAAAGTAGAGTCACACCATTCATGTACCCTAGGTACATGTATGAAGTGACATTCTCCCCTAGGGAACCCAGAAGAAATGCAACCCTACTGCCACTTTGCTTTTAGTCCACTAAAATCTTCCTTGGGCTTCTACTCTACAGCACCATAAGATAATAATGATGTCCATCTCATTCCACCATCTTTCCTACCCCATGCCCCCAAAAGTCATGAGTATTTTTTAAAAACAGTATTTCTTAATATGAGCAAGTGGAATAAAGTATGACTTGGTCCAGGCAGCACTGCAAGGGTGAAGACAGAGTGCTGCAGACGCATAGCTTGTGGCTAGTCCGGCTTAGCCCAGGATAAAGCCAATGGTTCCCAGCCTAGGTTTCCGGTAGAGTCAATTGAATTCCTTTATAAAATGATTCAATGCAATCTATTTAATCAAAATTTCTGGAAGCATAACCTATGAATTTGTGTTTAAACACAAAGCAAAAAATAAAAGTTCCCCAAGAAGAAGCTCGCATCTCATTGGCCAGGCCTGTGGCTCTCAGGCAGGCAACCAAGGCTCCTGATGAACAACTCTTGGAGCCTGAGACTTTGAATCTCTAGGACCCTTCAGATATTTTCTGATTTCTGTTCATGAGACTGTTTGCAAATGTGAAGTGGGTTATAATTTTGCTTAGAGTGACTGCTCTGGAAATCTTAAAGACATGGCAAGGTGGTCTTCAGTGTTTCACAAATGGGGGCACAGACATTAGAACAGGAAGAGCTGGACCATATCCCCTAGACACCACTTTTTTGTTTGTGCCAGGGCCTCATTGTCACTGCCTCGACATCTTTGTCCTGTATCATGAGCTTGCTTAGAGCATGAACAAAAATCAGAAATTGTTAGCATATTTTATATTATCTATGATTGAGGTTTTATTAAATGTAATAGCCAGTAATCTCATATACCTCTGTGAACTTATGTAATGATATTGATAGTTATGACCACATATTACAGAGAAGCATATTGCAATAAACAAATGAGCTTTAAAGTCCCATTATCACTGGCAGCAGTACTATATGATAAACATAAAAAGTATGTTTAAGAAGCTTTATTTGTTTGTTTGCTTCTGTGACCAAAAGACCTGACAAGAACCATTAGAGGAGGAAAAGATTATTTGACTCAAGGTTTCAGAGGTCTCAGTGCATAGATGGCTGACTCCACAGCTCTGGGTCTGAGGTGAGGCAGAACCTCTTGGCAGAAGGGCTATGGCATGGCATGAGGAAGCAGAGAGTGCTCCACTCAAAAGGGACAAAATATATACCCCAAAGGCAACCCCCCCAATAACCTACCTCCTCCAGCCACACCCTACTTGCCTATGATTATCACCTATTAAGCCATATCAGTGGATTAAGTCATTGATTAGGTTACACCTTTCATAGCCTAATCATTTCACCTCTGAACATTCTTGCATTGTCTTATACATGAGCGTTTGGGGGACACCACATATCCAACCATAACAAAATCACAAGCAATAATAATTATTTGATGTCAGGTGAAAAGATGTTGTAGGTAAACAGCCATACACCAACACAGAGCAGCAGTTCTCTCCGTGAGGAAGTAAGCAGACTGTTAACACCTAGGAATCTTGCCACTGAGAATGATTAGAACAAAATCTCAACACTCGGTATTGAAATGTCCCATTCCAGTTCTTCCATTGCTGTGGACAAAAAGCATGGTCTTGCATCCCCATGGGAGACTAACAATAAATAGCAAATACAACAAATCAGTAAATTACATGATGTGTTAGCAGGTGACAAGCGTCTTAGGGCAGATGAAGGGATTAGAAGTCTGAGAGGGGGATTCAAGGAGGGTTAGTGTTTATGATCTTAAATAGGTGGTCATAGTAGGACTGATTGAGCAGGTGATATTTAAGCAAAATATTGGAGGTGAGGAGTTAGCCCTGCAGACAGGAGAAATGAAAGTCAGAGTGTATATCTTCCTGACACCCCTGCTCATATTTAGTCCTTTTACGGTCTTCTCATAACTCACACAGAAAAGTGTATCTTTTAAACCGGACCTAATATAGCATAATACCTTCTTTCTCTCAAGAACAAGCTAATTTCTTTTTTACCAACCCTTGCATTACTGCAGCCACCTGGTCAACCCTCTGCTCCGTGACTCTGCTCTCTGTGGCTTGAGGCTCTTTTCCTTAAAGGGTTATCATGGATGGCCCCTTGGCTGCTCCTCACCCTTGGGATCCCAGCTGAAATGCCATCTCCTCAGAGAGGCCTTCTGAATGTGCTATTTAAATCAGACAGGCCCAGTTACTCTACCATATCACTCTGATTTTCTTCATAGTAATTTTTATCACAAACTGACATTTTCTTGGTTATATGTTTGTGTCTTTATGTTGCCTATTTTGCTCCTTTAGAACGTAAGCACCATGAAAGATCCTTTTATGTGGAAAGGGGCCTTATCCATCTTATCCCTTACTTTATCTTTAAAATTTATCACACAGGAAGAACCAAATACATTTGTTAGGTAAACAAGCACATGCTTTGGTGTCTGGGCATTTGAAGGACTGTAGGTTTGTAGTAACTTAAGGTTTACAGTGTAAACCACTAACCCACCCACCCTACCACCACACACAGCGACATGAATAAGGGTTTTGCGATGTTTCGAGGGGAAAAGACTGTGAATGGAGGAGAATGAATCTGCACCAATCTTCTCTCTCCTACCAAATACCCATTATTACGTGGACCTAAGGCAGATAATGGGTTTACAGATAGAGTGACACTGGAATACATGGTTAGTGACTGAGATGGCTGTTGTTTGTAGAGCACCTACTCTACGGCAGATTAAATTAGAAAGTGAGATGATTGCCCACTGTTAGCCTGTCTATCTATCATCTATGTTATCTATCTGAAAGATTTTGAATTTGAATCTCTCCAAGGCTTGGAGCTTTTCCCAATGAAATCTATATTAACTGGGTATCAGCACAATGAGGCAGCCACTTACAGAGCTGATAATTATATAGCTACAGGTGGTGCCACCTGCTCAGCGTCCACTGTTTTCAAAACAGCTGTTCTTGGTAATATATTTTACTCTTCTCAAATGAGGTGAGAGAAACAAAGAAAAGAAAAAGATGAGGCCAACTTTCTTGGCCTTATTTTCCTTGTTTCTTTAGAAACTAAATCAAATGTAGCTGGTCTGCAGAAGACTAGAGGAGACTCTGTGGGTAAAGGATGTGAATGTTTTATAGATTTGGTACTTTTTGCCAAAATGCTTTCCACAAAAGTTGTTTAAGAATTGCATGGATGGGTGGGTGAATAAATGAAATAAAGATGGCAGATTCACTTTATTTGGGGAGGCAGCGTGTTGTAAGAGAAAGCTGGGAGACTTATGACATGTCTAAAACGGGAACAATCCAGGACTATTAGCATAACCTCTGAAGAAGAATATTAAAGTTTTAAAAACATGTGAAAAAGAAACTTGCATCTGTAAGTTCAAACAAAATGGTTTGCCTAATTTTTCATCTATCCGTTAGCAAAGATCAGAAAATATTAGTAGGGTAGAACTGTGGTAACACATTCATTGCTGGAGTGAATTGACACAACCTTCCTGGAAAGGAATTTGGTAAAGTGTAACCAGGATCTTAAAAATTCCCATACCTTTTATTACAGTTTTTCACCTTTTATTTGATTTTTATGATCACACATGATTTGCATATGAAGAGGTGTGTTATGGTGCTTTTTGTCATAGTGAAAAACTGGCAGCATCCAAATGTACATTAGTTGTTAAGTAAATGATAGAATATCCATTTAATGGCACCTTACGCCACCATTAAGATTTATGAGTATGATGTAATGTTAAATAAAATGCAGGATATGAAATTATATATGGACTATGAATTTAACTGTGAGAAGAAAAATATACTGGGAAAATATTGGAAAGATATTTTGGGATAATATTGAGTGATTGTGTCTGATAGTGGAATTTAGACTTTTTTCCCTTGAATCATATTTGTATCTTTCTGTATCTTCTCCAATGGATTATTTTAATCCATATGAACAAAAAGTGTTTGTATAAAAGACTTGGAGGCAGAACGAAATTAGATTTTAATTTAGACTCTGTCCTATATCAATTGTGTGATATTTGTAAATTGTAAATCTCTCTGAACCTCAATTTATATTCAGTGTGTGTAAAATGGGGTACGATGTCATCCAATCTGCAGGGAAGCTGTGATACTTAAACAAGATACAATTTAAGTAGTCAGGCAGAATTGCTGGCACACATTAGACAGTCAATGGATTGCACTTATAATTATTACTCTGGATTAGAGGTGGTTATAAGATGGTGAGAGTATTTTCTTTTACTTTGCCAAATAATTTTTTATTTTTTTATTGTTCATTTCTGTATTTCACAGAATAAACCAATAAAGAACCCCTTAATGTTAAACTTCAGTTCATTACATATATCTTCTGATGCTTTCAATGATGAGACCTACATTTTTACATAAGCATAACAGACACAATAATTTAGTTCTATTTACAATTTTGAGTGTCATTTAAACATTTTTGCATACAATTGTACATAAAACAGTTATTTAATGTGATATATCACTGTTATTTAGTGACTACATGAGTCTATAACAATACCAATACATCATAATTTACTTACTCATTTCCTAATTGTTATTGAAAAACTCATACAATGTAATTACTAGAAACATCTTTATACAAGTAAAATTTTTCCCTTTTGAATATTTCCCTAGGCATATGCTAATCAAAGGGAGCTACTGTATATATATCAATTATAGGACTCTCATATTCTAAGTATCTCTTTAATAAAGTTATCACCAGGGCTGGCATGTAGCTCACCTAGCATGTGCAGGGCTCTGAGTTCAATCCCCAGGACTGAAAAAAAAAAAAAAGGCAACTAATATATAATACTACTGTCACAGGACACATGCGAATAAAAAAAATGACAATACTATAGTATGAACTAGGTCAGTTATTTCAATTTGCAGTTTAATATTAGCAAATCTGAATATATTCTAAGCATTGACTTTTATTTACATCTTCTCATCTGTATCTTATTATTTTATAAATTTACCTCATAAAAAGTAGAAAGTCTTATGAATTTATATCCATTTTAAAAGATATAAAATGCTTTATTCACTTGCAATGGAAATTATTTATTCCTTCTCTTCTTTTGTCTTCTTCTTATTTTGTATGTATTTTCATTTTTCCTTTAGCTGATGTCCACTATGTTATCAATGATGTTTTTAAATTGCCATAGTTTCCTTTCTACTATGATTAGGAGGAGAATTGTGTTTTTTAAATTTTTACTTTTAAACTTAATATTTTAACTTATCTGAAATGAATTGTTATATATACAGTGAACCTAGCTTTTCTTTTTAATTTTTATTTTCAGCTACTTTTTCCATCAGCAGTTATTAAATATTTTTTTCCATTTTTTTTTTTAGTTTTAAACTTTCTATTCAATGTCAGGATATTCAGAAATGTTGCTTAGAAAGTCAAGAGTATTTTTATAAGAACTTTTAAACACTGGGGAGACAAAGTTTATCATTAGTGATGTTATTTTTGTGCTATAGTAAATAAGAAATTATTTCCCAAGACCCCGAAGTGATAGGTTTGAATGGGGAAAGACCAGTTTGGATATAGTAGAAAAGCTATTAGTTCCAACTAGCACACTTGCAGAGCTAGCCAGTAGTGTCTGCCACCCATTGTGCACAGTTTCTGTGTAATCACACAGTTTTTAAAGTGCATTAATTAGATTACATATTATTTTCAGATAATTACATAGGTATTTTAGTGCCAGAGTTGCACTATTGATATGAAGGAACCTTTAATAGCTTCCTTTTATTATAAGATAATGTAAAAATTCCACAGCATGTTCACCACTGAGTTCCATCTTCTCACTCAGCTCCCTTGGCATCTTCTGTCCAACTCTGTGGTCATTATCCCTGGGACATGTGTCTCTCTGTTTTTTTTTTTTTTTTTTTTGGTACTGGGGATTGAACTCAGGGGCACTCAACCACGGAGCCACATCCCCAGCCTATTTTATATTTTATTTAGAGACAGGGTCTCACTGAGTTGCTTAGTGCCTTGCTATTGCTGAGGCTGGCTTTGAACACGAAATCCTCCTGTTTTAGCCTCCTGAGCTGTTGGGATTATAGGCGTGTGCCACCATGCCCAGCCTCCTCTGTTCTTTTTGCACTTGGCTCATGAACTCCTGCCAGACAGGATTCCCTGAGTGACTTAGGATATTCCTTTGGCTGCTTTAGCAGAGATCATTTAATAGTGACTGAAACAAAGAGAGATGGTTTATTTCTGTTTCTTAAAAACGTGAGTGGGATTAAAAAACAAAAAACGTGAGCTGGTGGGCTGGGGACAGGCTGCTGTGTTCCACTGAGTCATGCAGGGCCAACAGGCCTTTTCTTTTGTTGCCTTACCACCCCCCTGAGGGTTTATCTTCGTCTTTGGCTACCAACACCTGCACCTCAGCCCATGAGAAGAGCTGAAAGAGGCAAGAGAGAACTAAGGCTTAGAGGCTTCCAGAATCCTATGACATCCTGTTTGCTCCCTTTTGAATTTAGCAAATGGTCCTCATTGATAGGAAGAGGCACTGGGAAGTAGAATCTCTGGTGATGAGTTATGCTCAGTTAAAACCCATGTGGAGAACAGCAGAATAGGCAGTGAGGTTTCCTCGTTATCCATCTCATTTTCTCTGAGGTCCTTGGGCAGAATTGGCTTTTCTCTCCTCAGAGTCTCATATTTATGGTAAATTATTTTTGCGCATCTTTTTCTCTCGAGTCTGTTCTTCTTGACGATGAGCAAAGTTTTTCCTTCTTCTTGGAATTTGCTTTCTTATTTCATCCTTCTGTATGCACCCTCCTTATTTTCCAGCATCAGACATCATCTTTCTCATTAAATTTCCCCTGGGAGATGGATACAGCTTTAACTCTCATCCTCCTCCCATGACACACACACCCTTCCTATGTCTTCACCCTACTCTATAATAATGTGGTTCTATAATAATTTTATCACGTTAACTTTATGTTGTGTTTAAATAATTATGACTATGTAAATACTTGTTCATGTATTGAGCCATATGGTATAATAAAATAATTTTCCCTACCCTGTTCATTATTTTAATTTCCCTGGAGTTTAGGTTTACACTTGTTTTTAACAAATCATTGCTGTTATTTAGTATCTATAGAGTTAGCCCTGAATGTAATCCAAATTTTTCCCAAATTGCACAAATCTTCTAATATATTTAAACACATTAGGCATAAATAATATCTTCTAGAAGAAAGCAAGACTTCTGTTGTGCTCTAATGGGACTGTTCTACTGCAGGCCTGCTGTCTGGTTGTTATCTGCTGTCCCATACCTCAAGTCTCTTTTGTATTGGTTTATTTGTTTCTTGGATCCCACATTTCTCCTCTTTCTTGGTTTATTCCTTTACCTTGGCAGAATACACCCTCCAGAAGCTTCTTGAGAAAAGATTCATGAGAAGTAACACTTGAGACCTTGTTGGTTTGAAAAAAAATATCTTTAATTCTCTTATACTGAAATGAGAGTTTGGCTAAACAAAATGCTGAGTGGGAAATACCTTTCATTCAGAATTTTGAAGGGATAATTTTGTTGCTTTCTGGATTTTGGTGTTGCTCTTGAGCATTCAGATGCTGTTCTACTACTTGATCCTTCATAAAGGTCATGTTTTATCTCTGGAATATTCTGGGGTCTTTGGTCTTTAGCGCTCTGAAATAACATGATAATGTACCTGGATCTGAATCTATTTTCTGTGTCTTTAGAAAGACTTTTCATGCTGGAAATTCATATCCTTAGCTTATCAAAATTCTTTCTTAAATTATTACTTTGATTTCTTCTTAGTTTCCTCTTTTTCTTTCTTTCTATAATTCCCGTTAGATTTTGAATTTCCTAGCCTAATTCTATTTTTCTCATATGTTCTCTTTTATTTCACATTTCCTTTCTGCTCTAATTTTTGTTTTAATTTCTAATTTCCAAATGTTTTATTATTTTTTCCCATTTCTATGATCACATTTTAAATTAATCTAGCAATGAAAAACTCATTTAAAAGTGTTTGTTAGAGCAAAGCCTGTTTTTTTTTTCTCTTTCCTCCTTATAAGATCTCTGTTTCCTCTAACTTTCTCAGCTTGCTTGCTTTGCCTCCTTTTTTCATTTTATAGGCTTTCATCCTGTGTCTGTGCTTATTGGCTTTCTGCTCATTTTAAGACTAGGGTAGAAAAACCTCCAGGCACATGTGTGAGGCATGTGGACTGATGCTGAAACAAATTGAGTTCTGTGGAGCAGACTCACAGCTGACTCCTCACCACACAGCACAAGCAAGACATAAGCCTTGATTATTTTAAGTCTCTAAGACTGGGTGCTCTTTGTAACTCCAAAACATAACACAGTTGAGGAACACAAAGGGTTCTAGAGACTTTTCTGCTACAGGATTTTTAAAACAATCAATTCTATTGAGGCATAATTTATATTTAATAAGTTGCACGCATTTAAAATGTACAACATCATGAGTTTGATGGACATGTACACCTGTGAAGCCACTTCCTTAATCATGATGCAGAAAATTCCCAATACCCGAAATATTCCTCACGTCTCTTTACCATACACTCTTCCCTCTGTCCCCAGGTCACCATTGATTTGCTTTTTGTCACTGTAGAGTAGATTGCATTTCCTATCCTTTTACATAAATGGAATCATTATAGTATGTACTTGTTATGGATGAGATATGAGGTGTCCCTTGAAAGCTCATGAGACAATGCGAGAATTCTCAGAGGTGAAATGATTAGATTATGGAAGATGTAACCTAATCTGTGAATTAATCCACTGATACGGATTAGCTGGGTGGTGGATGGAGGAAGTAGGTGTGGATGGAGGAAGTAGGTCACTGAGGGGGTGCACCTTTAGGGTTTATATTTTGTCCTGGGTGAGGGGAGCTCTCTTTCAGCTTCCTGGTTCCCATGTCCTGAGCTACTTTCCTCTGCTATGTCCTTTCACCATGATATTTGCTTCATGTTGGGCCCAGAGATGTCGAGTTGGCTGCTTATGGACTGAACCTTTGAAACCATGAGCCAAAATAAACTTTTTCCTCCTTTAAGTTGTTCTTATTAAGTATTTTGATCACAGCAGTGCAAAAGCTGACTAAAACAATATTCTTCTGTGTCATAAGTCTCTCATTCAATATAATGATTTTGAGGTTCACCCAGGTTTTCTTGTCATGTGTATTAGTAACTTTTGGCTTTTCATTGCTGAGTAGTATTTTACTGTATGGATATACCTCTAAATGTTTTTGATTATACATCTGTTTTACTCATTTTTTTGAGCATTTACCTCTCTCTATATATATCTAGGAAATTAATATTATATATGGCACTAATATGTTTTATACATTATAAAATGACACAAACATCTAAAAGTTAAGGAAAGATAAGATAAAAATAAAGATAACTTATTTTCTTTTTGCATGCTAGTACATCATCCTGACTAGTAGCTGAGAGTACACAGTTTGTGGCCATTATTCTATGACACTTGGATATACATTTGCATTTGGGAGATGCCTCCAAATGGATGCATTATCTTTCCCCTAAATTCAACCTATTTTCCTGATTTCCTTGTGCTTAAAATTAATCTTTTCACTCAATTAAGTCAGGCTAGTAACAGCTACCTTTACACACCTCTTTTTTACCTTTTACAAACAATTTACCTCCAATCCTACAGTGTCTCTTGGATTCTTCTAATAGGTTGTCCTTCATTACCTTTGTCTATTCACATTTAGTACTTCTTTTTGGATCAACTGTGAAAATTGTGTTTTTCTAGGAAACCATCTGTTTCCTTTAGATTTCAAATGTGTCACATAAATTGTATGTAATATTCTATTATAGTCCTTTAATCATCTCTAGAACTTGTAATTATGCCCTTTTCACATTCCTAATTTCACTGTTTGGTTCTTTTTTCCATAATCAAGCTTGGGAGGGATTACCCATTCTCTTGGTCTTTTCAAAGAACCAGGTTTTAAATTTATATAGTTTTGTTTTTAATTTTACTAATTTCAGCTTTAATCCCCCTAAGGTATAGTTTAGATTACATCATTCCTTTCTTGGTAAGCCCTCTAGAGCTCCCTGTGGCCCTCTGAATTAAGTACACACTCTTCAGACAGGTACTCTTGGCCTTAAGGAAACATGTATTGAATAGAGTTCTTTTTCCATTTTCAGAGAAGGAGAGCTAAAGTTCTATGGAGAAGAAAGCCATGTCTGCAAACCAGCCTGTAATCTGTTTAGCTATGTTATACAACACCTTTAATGTTTAACATCAGGGGCAGATCCCTGACCTCTGGCAAGGCTGTGAAATAGACCTTGCTTTCCTGAAAGTTGGGGATATAAATAATATTTATATATAAGGTCTGCAATACCATAGGATCAGTTTCATGAGCTGTAATTAAATAGGACTTGCCATAAATTCTTTAGTTCTTGATGGCATGCAACAGCTGGTGACCTTAGTTTTTAATAGTGTTTCCAGGGAAAGAGGAAAGAGAAAGAGAGGGTCATTAATATGGTCTAGCCTCTGAGACTTTTGTGAATATTTTGGTTTGGTGTATGCCCCCACCCACTGAGTGAAGGACATCTGCTCTTTCTGTCTGTAGTTGATATTGTCATCAGAGTCTAAATGAATGGGTCATCTCCATTGTGGTCTACCCATTTGTTTAAGTCAGTCTGCCTTGGTAGACTTAGACAACTGAACTGATTTTTAAATTTTGTTCTTCTTAGAGTAACGTTTTCAAAAGCTGAATTACTGACCGATTTGAGATCCCTTTTGACTTTCTATGAAAAAAATACTAATAGTTGCCAAAAAATTGCCATATTCAGGGGAGTATGATGGCAGCCTTATGGGCTTGTGGGTTTGCCTGAGAAGGCTGTGGCCATGTCATTTCCACACTAATTATTCCCATGCCCATGAGGGACTGTGAGGCATGGCAGGCGACCAGTGGTCTAAGACATTGAGGACATTTATTGCCATGAATATGAGAGAAAACAAGGATGAACTTATGTGAAATTTGTATCTGAGAGTAAGGAAGATTGCTCCATGGTGGTTTGGGGTGATGGAAATGTGGGAAGTGTCCCTAACTAGTGTAGAATATAGATATAGATAAAATATTATGTAAGCGTTCTTTCCAAACTTCAGATATTAAATGTTTTTATTTGCTCACAAAATTAATAGAGACTCAGTGTAAAAATTTCAGGTAAAAAAGATGAAGATATAACTCATCCAGGGTTAGGGTGGTGGCTCAGTGGTAGAGCACTTGCCTAGCATGTGTGAGGCACTGGATTCAATTCTCAGCACTGCATATAAATAAGTAAATATAAATAAAAGGCCTCAACAACTAAAATAAAAAAAATAAAAATAAAAACCCAAAACAAACCCCCAAAACCTCATCCAAATTCCAGAGAAGTTTTTTCAGTGTGCCCCCTACTCCCCACCCTCTGGTTACATGTCTTCTTAACAAGACTGTAGCTATGCAAATAATTCTTCAATAACATGCTGAGATGGCTTTAAAAAGAGTTGTAAACTTTTGGACACTCTTTTCATTGTCATCCTTGTATCTGCACAGGTGTGTGACTTGCTTGTTACCAATAGAATGTGGCCCAAGAGACTCTATGGGACTAGGTCAGGAAACATGGTTGTACCTCTAAATGTTTTTGATTACTCACTCACAGTGCCAATTGTTTCAGTTTCTGGCTTGTTCTCCCTTGTTCTTGGGCTCAAGCCCCCATTCACCCCATGCAAGTTCAACTACTGGAAGCACCCATACTACACGAGAACTCATGCCAGTGTGTATGTGCAGCAGTCAGCACCCAGCTCAACTCTCCACTGGTCCAGGAGAACCTGCAGAGGACCTTAGCCCCAGAGTCCATCTTACTGCAATTGCTTGAAAGACGCACATAAGGACCTGCTCAACTGAGCCCTTCTTGAGTTCCTGACCGACACATTTTTAAGAAAAACAAAATGGAGTCACTAAAATAATTTGTCATGCAACAATAGTTGCCAGAACAAGTACTTAAAAGAAACAGACAAAAAAATTTGGCAAAAATATTATGAACTCTTCGTCCATGTCCTTCTGTTTTTTTTTCTATATCATTTAATGGTTGCATAGTATTTTAATATATGGAAAACATCTATTTTAAAATTATTTCCCCATTTTGAATATTAGATTAGTTTGCCTTCTAGCTAAATCTTTTAGTGAATAAACTTACAGTGAAATCTTTGTGCATAACTATGGTTTATTTCTCAAGGTAACTTCCTATGATTCAAAATGTAGAAGTGCTTGAATTATTTTTAGTGCTTTTAGCAGATATCCTCAAACTATCCTCTGCTAGAAGTATCTGACAATGTCTGTGTATAGACACACACACACACACACACACACACACAATACAGGACAGAGAGTATACTTTGGAGTCTGAAGTTTTGTATGCTTCCAGTTCCATAATTTGCATGACCTTGAGCAAATTACTTAGACTCTCTGAATGTCATTTTAATCATCTGCAAACTGATGATTATAATAGTTACCTCAAAGGATTGCCATGAGAATTCAGTGGATATAGTATTAAAGTGCTAAACACACAGTGGCCATTTAAAAGCTAACTATCATTCTTATCATTATTGTTGAGAGTGAGGCAAACCTACTCAGATTTCTTTTCCCTACTCTTTCCCCCACTTTTGTGTGTCTGCTTGCCTTCCAGAACTTACCATGGTTTCTGTCTTCTTAGACCCTGCATGTTACTGGTCCATCAAGCTTGGGTGAGTGGTGGTTGCCAGAGAGTGAAGTGTCATTCCCACCAGAGAGTGGCTGCATGTTTGGAGGCCATTCTTGGAAGCAGAGTCATCTTGAAAATCAATAGAATGAGTCACAGGTGCTAGGACTCCTGGCACTGGCCCTGCAGAGGGAGCAGGAAAGAAGACTTCCATGTCATTGCATCCTTCAATCTGCAGGCCCTGGGCCTTCCCAGTCATGAGAATGACCCCATTCTCAGGCAACCTGGAAGGGACAGCTGGCCTTCCTGCTCAAAAGGAGAGAAGTAAGAAAACCAAACCAGACAGTTCTTTCACATTAAGTTTTGAATTACTTTTGGGAGACATTATATGAGTTCTGAAAAGTGTGTGAATGGAAAAGTGGTCACAGATGTGGGACAGGTCCAGGGTGGCAGCTCTCCAGGCTCTTTGGGGTGACTTTGGCTCTGGGTAGCTAATAAAAGGCTGATGGTCACAAATGAACCAGAAGATTATTAGCAGATTAGTGAAATAAATGATGTGGGGAAGGTTTTCTGATCCATTTGTATTTCTTTATCCCTTTTTTACTCTTAGAAATTCCAGAAAGCTGGATGGATTGAGAACTAAAAACAGAAACAATTTTTTTTTGTATCTTTAGGTTTTTGTATGGGAACCAGGCTTTGGCTGGAAAGATGTTTACTTGCCTAGAATTTGGACAGTCTCCTTGTAAATTGGCTGCTATGCAGCAGTTATAGGACTTTCTTCATCAGTGACAGGGACTAAGAGAAATGCCTTTTTTTGGAATAATGTAAAAATTAAAAAATAAATTGTTTTCATTATGTATATTTCATTTTAATCTTTGTCTATATACCCATGTTGTAGCATCACAAATATTCTCATAATATTTTCAGATGTTTAAAAAATATGGGCTTTTGTTTACATAAAGTCAATTGGATCTTCTTTGTTAATTCCCATCTGTACCTTGGTAGCAATTTTTAAAAAAAAGTTAAACACTAGCTTTTTTGCTAACAGGCAAATTTAGTCTGATTCAATCAGTTCAAGTCTTTCTAGCTGTTCAGATGCTTTGGATAACATGGGCTGTGACTCATGCCTGCCCCTACTCTGTTTCTCTCTTAGAAGGAGGGTATATGAGAAATGAGATGGAAGGAGATGGAGGGCGGTCTTGAATCTTTAGAGATTTCTTGGGGACCTGTATTAGTCCATGTAAAATTGTTGGTCTGGTGTTCCTCTGGAACCAGTTCCTCCGTGCTGTGGCTGGCAGCCAAGGCTGAAGATCTCTGCTGAGATCATCTGTAGACTGCTTAGGAAAGTCTGGAGGTCTCCCCTAGGGAGTAGGCATTCCTCACCTGGACTCTCACTGGTGCCACAAGCCCTTTGAGTCTGTGCCACATGCTTCATCATCTGGCCTTGTCCTTGTCCTTCCTTTTTGTTCCTTACCCTGAGGTTGACTCTTGCTCAATTTTCATCTGTGTCTGTTTTCAGGGGCATGCAAGAACTTCTGGGTCCTATCCAAGCCACAGAGGATCCAGGATGTCTCAGAAAAGCCTTCTGTTGCTGTCTATGCTATGTCACAGTTTTTACTTTAATGGGGCAGCCTGTGACTCTGTCCAGAGGCCAAATGTGAGGTGGAGCCAAAGCGTTCTTCTCTTTAGCCTTTCTTCTCACCTGACCACAAGCATCTGCTCATGTCATTGGGTGGAACATTCCTCAACTAAAATATACTCTAGTTGGCAAAGCCTCATCTTTGATATTTTAACAAGGGCACTTTGTTATTTAGACATGTTTCACCCTCAATCATGTTTGGCTTTCAAGACCAATTTCATTAAAGAAGAGGAAAACTGGTTCTCAGACACAAAGTTAATCTTTAGCTTCTTTGTGCTGATTTTACCCCACTGTACAACTTATCTGCATATCTTTGCTTGAACAAAAACCCTATTGATTTAGCCCAGAAGTAAAAGGCTGCAAATAGAAATGATTTAAAGTAGAACTTCTGAATACATGGGTTTAATATTTGCAGTGTATCATCCCAGGAACAGAAATATATTATTACAGAGTACATATCATTTTTAATGTTAATTGATCACTTCTATTTCTTTTACACTATAATATTTATCCATGTCTTCATAAAATCATTTTAAAATATCATTTGGGTTGGTTATAAACTATTTCATGAGTTTGATATACCATACCTTAATTAAGCAGCTCTCTCTGGTTGGGTATTATTGGTAGTTTGCTAGGACTGCTATAACAAAGTACCACAAATTGAATGGCTTAAAAGAACAAAATTTATTATCTCATAGTTTTGGTGTTCTTTGGCTTGAAGACACATTTCTCCAGTTCTCAGTATTCACATGGTATTCTACCAGAAAAGGCTTTTCTGGTAGTTTTGGTTCTTTGATTAATGAGATGGAGTTAACATTCTCCTTGTGTCTCCTCATGTGATCTTCCCCAAGAGCATTGTCTGTATCATGTCCAAGTTGTCCAAGTTTCCTTTTTAAAAGAAATCAGTGGCACTGGATTAAAATCCACCCAAGAGACCTCTTGACGATATCTGCAAAGACCTGTTTCTAAATGAGCTCACATTCTGAGGTACCTGGGATTAGAACTTCATTATAATCTTTTTTGGGGTGCACAATTCAATTCATAACAGATGTTTAGGTTGTTTCTAGGTTTTAATGGTGGTGGTCAAAGCATTATTGGAGATAAAGCTGCTATAGATATCTTCAAGTACCTAGCACTTTATTCTGTTGAAATAGAATGTTAAAGTTTGGAAACAATTAAAGGAGGGTGGGAAATAAACATTTTCAACTTAAATGATTGATTTTTTTGACACATTTTAAATGGATTCTGTAATCAGAAATAAAATAACAATTTTTCAGGGGTTAGAATTAGTTCATTCACAAATAATAGACTCAGAATGAGGTGAAGATTGTTTGAGAGATAACAAGGCATCCTGGGCAAAATAAAGGCTTGAAAACTGGAAAGTTTTAACTAAACATTAATCCCTTTTTTTTCTAGAGTTATTTTGAGAATCATGTTGCTTTTACACATGTGATAGTTTTTCCAAATAGTTTTCCATGGAAGATAATTGGCAGTCATGTTTTCAGCATATTTTGAGTTTCTAACATTGCTAAAGGCTTCCAAAGAAATAAACTTCTACTTTGGAAAAGTTTGATTGAGAAATAAGATCTTTAGAGATTGGAGAAGGATAGTTCCTCCATTTGTGACCCTATTATCTCTGACAAACTCACCCAGATCTCATTTCTAGGCCTCTGACTCAAGGCCTGTATCCTACTGCATGTGTGTCTCTGTCCTTAGGTGTCCAGCTGGGTCCCAGCTATTTGGCTTAGCTTCTTGACTATCTAGAACTCAGGACTCTTGGTTCTTTGGAGAGGCCTGGGATTTCTGCAAAGCTTGGTCATAAGGCTCTCCAATATAGATGAGCTTTCTTAACTCTGAGATCTACATTACAGTTCTACTATATATCCACTGATTAAAGCTTTCCCCTTTTCTGGTAGTTTTGGTTCTTTGATTAATGAGATGGAGTTAACATTATTTTGCTCTTCCAATTTACCTGACATTATGTCATGATTTTCATAGATTACTTACTTAATATTTCACCTGGAAACAAGGTTGTAATTCCCACTTACAATTGAAAAAATGGGGTTCAAAAAATTGAACACATTGTATAAGGGCCCCCAATGAGTGAGTGGCACAGACACAATTTAAAGCTAAATCTACCAAGTGCTCAAGCCTATGGCTCTTTCTAGTATATCACAATTCTTCCTCCCCCCCCCAAAAAAAAAAAAACCCCATAAACTCAACTACGATGGATGCTCATAAGCTAGTGTGGGCATATTGGACGCTGGTTTTGGCCTAAGGAATCACTAGGCAAACCAAAGTAGCTCTAGAGTGTTGGATCTCAGCTGGATTGATTTTGGCCCAAATGAACATTTGAAAAAAATCTGGAGATATATTTCATTGTCACAACTGGGGAGATGGGTGGTACTAGCATCTAGGGGATGGAGGTCAGGGATGCTGATAAGCATCATACAATACATAACTTAATACTGTAAAGAGAAGAAGTAGAATAGATATAGTTTAGAGACTGGGATCAATTCACTCAAAATAACAAGCTTATAATAAGATGGATGTTTATTGTTCAGTTGACAAGAAGATAAAACAAAGCCCCCATAACAAAGAACTATCTGGTCTATAATGTTGATAAAACTTCAATTGAGAAACTGTGGTCTAAAGGGCTGATTTCTCAAATTTGCTTTACCAAAGGGTTGTGAACTTGGATATGTCACTTGGCTTCTCTCTGATTCAGTGTCTTCAACTGAGCATCAGTGATCTGTAAAATGCAATGTTTGCAGAGATTAATGAATTCTGTAATTCTAGAGTTCATTAAAGAAAGCAACTAAATACATTCATTTCTGATTTTAAAAAAACACAAAAATGAGGTGATTCTGCTTGTCACCAAATCTGGCAAGTATTAAAGTACATTAGAGCTGAGCTTAAAATGTTCTATTCACATTAAATGAACTAATAGGACTTCTTATTTTGCGCAGGTTGTTTTTTGGGTAGCTGGTCTCTCTTCCCAGCTAACTACTTTAATTTACCTGTTCTGCTATGAGTGGCCAACAGTTATGCATATATAGTGTAATTTTCAGAGAACAATTTACATTTCTTAGTCTATATTTGCTTTCTGTTGTATTGTTTAAAGGGTCTTGAATCTTCTCTTACAATGTGCTTAGGATTTTATTTTATTTTTAATAAGTAGGGTTCCAAAAGGAGTGTGTCTATTACAATAAGTTATTTCAAATATTTAATGCATAGTTTAGTCTTTCTGGAGTTGAGATAAGAGTTTAGAAGGAACCTGAGAAGACAACTTCTGATATTTTGTGCAGACACAAAATCCTGTCAGTTTAGAGTCACTGAACTTGTTGAACATCACAGAACAATGCATATCATGTGTGCAGTGACCAAGGTGTTTTTTTTTAAACCTCAATAATATATTATTTCTATGATAACCATATAAAACTTAGTAGGTAGGATATTAATACTAACTAAAAACATATCTAGTTACTTTTTGTTTAGAGGGAGATAGTTGATTCTCTTCTAAGAATACTTTAAAATTTTACTTATTTATTTTTTATTTTATTGATATTGGGGATTAAATCCATGGGTGCTGAGCTACATCCCCAGGTCTTTCTATTTTTATTTTGAGACAGGTCTTGCTAAGTTGCTGAGGCTGACCTTGAATTTGCTATCCTCTTACCTCAGCTTCCTGAGTTGCTAGAATTACAGAAGTGTGCCATCACACCTAGATCTAAGAATACTTAATAGAGAATAGTAAGTAATATTTCCCCATGCTTCCCTAAGTAGAACTAATAATAAGATTTGGTAAAAAGAAAATTTGCTTTTGGTGTGACTACACTAGCCAAATGAAATCATATGTCTACCAGTCAATTCAGAAATCAGTGTCATGTGGGGGAAAACACTTTTAATAATCATGCCCTTGGTTTTCCTTTCTTCTTTTTGGGGGGTGGTGTGGTGGTGTGTGTTTTTTAAGAACTGAAAGTGCACAGGTTTATCAACAGGTTTGGTGACATACTATTCTGGAGTGTTTCATTGTTATTGCCAAGCCATCGTTATTTAAAGACTGCTGCTAAAGTAGCCAGTGTTCCATATCCTCATCCTGCACTGGCAGATGTCTCTGTCAGGAGAAATCAGCTGTGGTAGGTTTTCTTGTTGCTAATCTAAGTAAGGCCCACAAGGAAAGGACTGGTGAGACTGACGTTTCAGCACAAAGATTCCCTTACTGACAATTTGTGATCAAGTGTGCTCTGTACTGTGGGGTGAAAGAAAGATGAGTAAGTCTGATACCTGGGAAGTATATTGGCTTTGCAGTCAGAGATAACCAATCTCAAATCCTCATTCTGCCATGACTAGTTACATAAGCCTGGATAAAATTCCCTGTTTGTTTTGTTTGGTTGTTTGTTTCTAGTGTCAGTTTTCTTATTTGTGAAACAGGGATACAACCTTCCTCATTGAGTTTTTCTTTAAAAAAGGATTGAAATGAAACAGAATATGTAAATTGCCAGACCCAAAATAGATACTGAATAAATATTAGTGTTCTTTTAACATACAACCTACTCATGCCTCCAGCTTCCTCCACAGCTTATGTTGCATTGAGAGAGAGAAGGGCCCGTGGAGTACTATGTGAGGACACATGATGGGTGTCATAGGAGATAAAGACTCAGCACTCTTAAAAGGGAGAGACTACCCTAACCTGGTGAGCCAGGGAGAGAGAGGAACTGTATGGTGACTAATTTCAAACATCCTCCCTTGTTAGGGCAACTCTATGCACCCCTGGATCCAGATTATATACGAGTCCCCATGGGCTTATGGATAAGTCAGGCACAGCCCCTCTTGCCTGGTGTGTGTGTGTGTGTGTGTGTGTGTGTGTGTGTGTGTGTGTGTTTACACTCTTGATGGCAATGCCTTACCCTTACATACTCCTGCATCCATCAGGCCTACCTTCAGAGAGCAGATAAAAATGAATGGTCACAGTGGATGAATGAAATGAGTGAGCATTTGAGCTGTGCTGAGAACTGTACATATTGGAAGTGTTTCATGAAAAAGTACATTCTAGGGGAGAAACACCTACAACCAGCTTTCTCTTTCCCATTCAAGGTACATTTTTAGTAAAATTGTGCCCACCATATTTTGTTATTTGCACTAGAAAAAAATGGTCAAGTGACCATTGTAATGAAAAAATAGTTTTTCTTTGAGCTCAGGCCCATGGGATGGAGCACGACAGAACACATTTCACTAAGATTCCACCGGAATCTTCCCTCCAGGGAGGATGCACAGGAGGATACAGCTCTGTTGATTGAGGACCTGAGGCCCATAAAGGATACCTGTTCCATCCGATCTAGGCCACAGTGTTGGTCAGGAGTAAGATCCAGTTCATGCAGCTCAAACAAAATAAAGCAAACAATCAAACATTACCATTTGCTTTGTATTGACCACTATTTGGTTGTGTTTGTTTATGGCCATGCAGAGACCAAGTGGTTGATGTATCTTACTAAGGGCCTCTTAGCCACCAGCTGGGTTGCCAGGTGGTGAGATCAGCTGAGCTGGATACTGTAGAATCCACACAGCTTCTATCATTGACTTGCTATTTATCTCAGATATAAAGTAAGGACTTTCATGTGATCAAAAGTTTGCAGGAATAAGAAGTTAGAAGAAGGCAACTATTACAGGTCTAAACTGTTTACCCTGGAGCTTAGGAGCTTAAGTTTCTGAGCATCCCCCTTTGTAGAGTCCCCAAAGCCAAGCCCTAGTAATGTGTCCCTATGATCATGTGTTTTTGTAGCATTTTCAAAGTTAAAGATAGTTTTGTATTATTTTTCTTGAAAAAAGATTTCTATCCTCAACTGCATCCTGATTGAATAAACTTCAGGCCCAGGAAAACCTAAATCTGCCCTTGATTATGGGTAAGTATTTTTTTTCCTTTCAAATTCTGATTGCTCATGGAAGGAACACAAAATATACTTCTTGGGTCAGAAATGGCTCATTTTCCCTGAGTTTTAGGTGAGCATGTGTGGGCTTAGCTACAGAGTATATTTCCCAGCTTCCCTTGCAGGTAGGTGTGGCTGTGTGATGACCATGGGCCAATAGGATGAAAGTTAAAGTGAGAATGTGCAGGTTCTGGGTCTTAAAGCTCTGGCCACCTTCCTTAAACTTCCCTCTCCTTCCTTCTCACAGAGTGGAAGATGCAATGACTTGTACCCTCACCTGTGGGATGGTGGCACTGTCCCGCCTGTCCTGCCTGCTCACTCCAGGCTCTCAGGTAGGAGAGAAATTCAATCACTTAATTTTGGAATCTCTTAATAATTGCAATTTAGATTATACCCATTTTCCCCTCTTGCGTGTGAAAGAAACTATACAAAAACTTAACTCAGAGTTGATCTCTATAATTATCCCTGATCCATCTATTAACTAATTTTGAGTATGTCTAAGCAAAAGTGCTAGAAATATCCTTATCAAAAGGTTCATTCAAGCTCTGCAGGCCTTATTTTGTAAAGAGAACTGGACAAGCAACTGGATGAGGATTCTATCATTTATACATATGAAGAGGTGGATACTGTCTCTCTGGCCTTGATATTCTCTTCTGTGTACTGTGAAAAATTATGGTTTCATCAGGGTCTTGGGAAGGTCAAATGAGTCTGTATGTAAGACATCACTCAAGTTTTGAATTTATTGTTAACTTTATTCTTAAAATCATCTGAAAGACTTGAAAATCATATCAACCTGCTAGTTTGTTGTGAGGATTAGAACTAATCTATTCAAAATGCTTAGCACCTGCCCAGAATACCGTAAGTACACTGTAAGTGCTACTCTGCTTTCAGAAAGCTAGTGAGTGTTCAATAAATGATAGCGTTTGCTATTTATAAGAATGTGGTATGAATAATAATGCATACCAAGTATTTTAAAATGGTATAACTCTGCACAAATATCCAGTGTTACCACTGTTGAACCTATTCTGAAAAATATAAGCTGTTACCAATGTCAGATATAATATAACCAAAGCCACTTAGGGAATATTTACAAGATACAAGTCTAGAGAGTAGGGGATATGAGGGAGGATGGCTGTGTACCACTAGCTCATGGTGCCCTCAGTCTGCGTCTGATTGGGTCTAGGTAGAGATCCTAGACCCAAGTTGGGCCAATCAGTCTCTGTATCCAGAAAGGTTGAAGGTTGGTGGAGCCGAGTCTGGAACTCCAATGTGGAGGCCTCTGGCTCTGTCTGGGTGCCTCTTCTTCCCTCCTCTCTATGAGCTTCCTCAATGTTCTTCCTCTGCCCCACTTCTTGCAATACCTAGAGTACTTTGTTTCTGTAGACATCGCCAAAGTTTCTCTGGCTTGTACCCAAAGAACCTTGACAATGTCTACAGAAACAAAGTAGGAGGTTTATTAATAAGTCTGAACAAAACTGAGAAGACTACATTTTTTTTTATTGGTTGTTCACAACATTACAAAGCTCTTGACATTATCATATTTCATACATTAGAATCAAGTGGGTTATGAACTCCCATTTTTACCCCAAATACAGATTGCAGAATCACATCGGTTACACATCACATTTTTACATACTGCCATATTAGTGACTGTTGTATTCTGCTACCTTTCCTATCCTCTACTATCCCCCCTCCCCTCCCCTCCCATCTTCTCTCTCTACCCCATCTACTGTAATTCATTTCCCTCCATGTTTGTTATCCCATTCCCCTCATAACCTCTTATATGTAATTTTGTATAACAATGAGGGTCTCCCTCCATTTCCATGTGATTTCCCTTTTTTTCTCCCTTTCCCTCCCACCTCATGAGAAGACTACATTTTTGAAAATATTATTCAGACTACATTTTGAAAATATAAAATTTTCTTTGAATTACTGACTTGGCAGATGCAAACTAAGAAAAAATATTGAAGCCAATTAGAAATGTTTCTCTCATTAAATTATAAAACTATCTAGGACTAAAGAGGGCCACATTAAGCTTAAGTTAATGCATTTTGTGTGCAGAAAATATACAAATAAGTTGTTAAATGTACAATGTTTCTGGGCATCTTTCATTAAGACCACAGTGCCGGGAACATTGGCCAGATTGCAGCAATGTATGAGCCGCTAGGACCTCAGTGCAGTGCTCCACCAAGACAGAGGAGCTTGGCGAACTACAGGCCTGCCTTGCCCTCCAAGGGGTACTTTATTGCTAATGTACCAAATGTGCTAATTACAAGGCCCTTTTCTCTTTAAGGCAGTCCCAGAGCACAAGCTCCTGAGAATAGTCTACCTCTGCGCTTGTAAAACTGCTATCAAGTGGGTTTTGAAATATAAACAATTCGATGGATAGTGTATATGGGAATAGACTATTGTAAAATTAAAATTATGTTTTCCTTCAGGGGAATAAAATAGAACATGTCCTTAGCCTTGGTCACACTTTTATTTCAGTCACCTTCATTTTATAGAGATCTTTTTTTTTTCTTAAGGAAATCTTTTCCAACCATAATAAAAACCTCATTGATCCTTTCTTTGGAGACATTCATAACCAGATCTTTGATGAAATGCCCCATAATGGTTCTAAATGAGGTGTATTGAACTGTTTTGTCAATTCATTGCAGGAACAGTGGCATTGCCAATATTAAGCGGGAGGTAAACAGTTCTTAGGAAAAGTATTACAGAAGCAGTAGAATCTTTGCCTATCAGAGCCATGGTTTTATGTTTGAATCTTTTAAATAAGGTTTGAAAATGCTTACCACTCTATTAAATAATGAAAATAAAAATGCTGTTCACTGTGAAGTGCTGCTAAGGAGCCTGGCCTTGTGTGAAGGGCACGGCTACATGCCTGCTTTTATTCTTAGCTGTCTGCAGTGCCTCGGTCACTGCCCTTCCCTCAGCCACTCACTCTCTCCTCCAGACATCCCTTCACTCCTTCAGCGGCTGTGGAAGAGTGGCCAGCATGTCCCTGAACACAGGGGCAACCCTGCTGAACAGCACAGTGGGAACCTCCCTGTGGCCTCTCAGGTCTCATGGATCTATTGTCCCTGTGCCACCCGTGTGCCTTTTCATGGTTATGACTTTTCATACTGTGAAGAAAAGCCTTACCAGAAAGAGCATGAGGTGCCATCTTTAGGGTTAAACTCACCTTTGAATATGTCCTTGTTTCCAAAAAGCACATGTCCCAAGGGGTGCTGCCCACATGTATTTACTACCCTCACTGGCCTGCCTTGTGTTGCTGGGAAGACTCTTTGGCCCATGTGAAATAAATACATCCCTGCTGCTTGTGCTGGAGAATATGACACATGCTTGTTGAGCTGGAGCTCTGTCTCAAGCTGGGGCCCACCGTTGGGAGCCATGATGGGCTTCTAGCTTGGACTCACGTTCAGCTGTCCTGCTTGCTCTGGACCCACCATTGCAACACCTTGCCATGTCCCTGATGGGCAGTACACGTGCCTCTCATGTCTCTTTTTTACCTGTGTTCTGGGCTTCCTACTTTGATTTTCATGCTTGGAAGACCCACTGCCTGTTGTTTTTTTTTTCTTTTAAAGTCAGGATTTCCCAAACATATCCTCTAAATTTGATAAAGATTTATCTAGCCATTTTGGTATGGTGTGGTGATAGAAGAAAGATAGAAACTTAACTCTAGATTTATGGAACACAAATAAGGCATGGTAGTATGCTATAGAGAATTCCTGCCAGTTCAGAGTGAGTTCAAGTGTGTGGCAACAAGACTCTTTCTCTTTTGATGTATATTCAGGAATTTAGATGCCGTGAATTTCATAACATCAACTCCGTTCCAAGTGCCTAGTTTGGCGCCCCGCCCCTAACCCCCCACCAGATGGAATCCGAGTGGTTTATGGGAGAGGCCAAGAATAAGAATCATTTTGTCTTCTCCTTGTCTGTCCCCACTGTGGGGTCTGCACACATGAAAGCCACATTCCGCAGGAGGGGCATCCTGTCCTGAGGAAAAAAATGGCATCTGTGACCAACTTTGACTTTTTCACACACTTTTCCTTAATTTTGTTCTCGGAGACTAACTTTTTCTTTTCTTTTTTTTCAAGTTAGAATTTGAAGGAAAAGCTGCTTCCAACTATGTATAGGAGTATTTCTTCAGATTTACAGTTGTGATTACATGTGAAAAAGTCTGACCATATTATGAATTATTAATTAATATTGATGTCCCATCAATCAGGGCAGTGCATTTATAGTTAGATATAAGTTAGGGAAAGGCATCCTAATTGGCACTCTGGAGGGACGGACACTCAGACAATCCCAGCAGAAGCCCTTTCTCTGCAAAGCATATGGAGTATATTTACCCTCCAGACAGTATTAATTCCAGCGAAGCTCTGGACAGCTTGTTGTTCTGATGCCAGTTTTCACAAACTGCAGTAAAGAGGAGGACCAGTTATCCATTGTTGTGTGACTAACCCATTAGACAAAGTGGTGTAAAACAACCACCACTAATTTTCTCTTGATTTTATAATTTGCGTTGGGTTCAGTTAGATGGCTCTTCTGTTTGTCTTGCCTGGGGTCCCCTATGTGGCCACAGTTGGTGAATGGGGGGGAGGCTGGCCTGCTGAGATCTGCTCCCCTGTAAGCATAAAGTTGGAGTAGCTTGCTATTCAGGTTTCTCTCTGCTTGGTCTCATCCTCATGGTGGCTGGTCTGGGCTTGCTTCTGTGGTGAGAGTGGTGTTCCCAGAGGGTGAAGGTGGTAGTCGTAAGACCTCTTGAAGCCTGAACTTGGAAGTCTCACATCATTACTTCTGCCACATTCTTTTGGTGGAAGTATTCACAAAAAAGCCAGTCCAGATTCCAAGGCAGGAAAATAGACTTCTTGGGTGAAGCTGCAATGAATCTGTGGGCCACAGGCTGGTGGCACAAGAGCTTGCCTCCTATAAGCTTGGGACTGTGGGGCTTTTCTTACTAGGAAGTGAGTTTGGGCTTTGGGAAAGGAGTAGTAGAGCCAGCTCAGATAATGATCTCTCTGCATCAGATCAACACTTGACAATCAGCTCCTGCTCTCTGGCCATGATTTTTCTCTAAGATTTCAGTCTTAAAAACTGGAAGTCTCAATCTTTGATCTTAGTGATTTTCTTTCTCTTGAAGGATAAAAATTCTTATTCGATAGCATGACCTGTAAGACCTTTCAAAGTCTGGTCCTTGTCCATCTTTGCATCATCTGTTATGGTTTTTCCACAAATAAGCTTCATTTTTTTTTGCAGTTTCCAATTACGCAGTGTGCTTTTATACTTTGGTACAGGTCCTGATGCCTAGAATCATGCCCTTTTGCCATCTTTATGCCAGGTCCACTGAGTTAAAGGGTCTGATGGCTTGCAAAACCTTTTCCTAGGGCAGCCTCAGTTAAATTAAGTGTCGTTTCCTAAACCCCCCCTTTGGTCCCCACAGCATCCTTGGTGTGCCTCCATTAGTGTGTGCATTCTGCACACCATGTGTGAAGGTTGGCCTTCCCTCCTATCAGATCAGAGCTACCTTGAAGTCAAGAGCTGTGCCTCACTCCTCTCTAGGACTCCTAGCCCAGTGTTGGCATATACCCGGGGCTTAAAATACGTAGACGCACACACATGCATTGTGTAGTAAAGTCTTGGATTTATTTCTTACCATTTTGATGAAATGTCTACAACTGTTCTATGGGGACCCTTAGGATGTATGATCAGGAGAGCACGTATCACAGAGCAGAGTTTCAGATTTTCACATAAGTATTTAGAGAATTCTGGCATTTTTCAACATTTCTGACTCAGCCCCACAAACCCCACCCTGCCCTGCCCGAACCCCTGCCACCAAGTTCTTCTTCCTTGGAATTGTATGAATTATTACCACTGAAAAGTTTTGTTTGGATGAGAAGGATACCATCAAGAAATGGCAAAAGGAACAGCAACATTAAAATCTTATCTAAAGTTGCCTGTGGAGTCCATGAGAATCCCCGGAAGATGGCACACAAGGATGACGTTCCAGCAGCATATGTGACCACTGGAAAACACACCCTGGAAGCTGTGGAGCCATTCATCATGTTTCATGGAGTGGTATAAATACAACTCTCAGGGATAAATACTGTCTTCTTTTCCTTGTAGCAAAGACAACTGTTCAGTAAAGATGCCTGTGGCCCTTACCCACGGATGGCCATCTGAGGGAAATCACACTCCATCCATCTCAGGCCACGGTCACCCCTGGTCATTTACTGAGGCTATTTGGCCCTTGTCATAGCCACTTGGGGCAAAAGTAGCTCTGTTACTGTTAAGCAGCTGCTCGAGGAGGAGAGGTAGAGGTGGAGGAGGGCCAGTCTAGGGGAATAAGAGGAGGTGATAGGCTGGGAGTGGTGGCTCGTGCCTGTAATCCCAGCAGTTTGGGAGTCTGAGGCAGGAGGATCGTGTGTCCAAAGCCAGCCTCAGCAAAAGCAAGGCACTAAGCAACTCAGTGAGACCCTGTCTCTAAATAAACTACAAAATAGGGCTGGGGATGTGGCTCAGTGGTCAAGTGCCCCTGAGTTCAATCCCCTCCCTGACAAAAAGAGGAGGTGATAGGATGGGGGTGTGAGAAGGAGCAGATCAAGGGAAGGAGGGAGATGAGCGTACTGTCCCTTCTGTTGCCCTGAGCACTACCCATCTAAACTTCTCTCTGATTTCTTTATCCTTTGGCCCTGTCAAGGGCAGAGTTTCCAGTTTTCTCATGCATATATTATAAAGTATTGGCTACAGAGAAGGAGTATTGAACTTGTAACTCTGTAAACCTTGCAAATTTCAGCCCATAACTGATTTTCTAATAGTGCTCTTAATCTTTTATTCCTTTCAAAATCTTCGATCAATATTGACTATCACATGCTTCTATATTTCTCCAAAAAGAGTTGAACTTGCATCTTGATTGCCTTCATTTGGGGAAATATTTGAGTAAATATTTGCTCTTATATGATAGTGCAGACAAATTAAGTCCTTAAATAAAACTGGGTAACTAGATAAAGCAAAAGGAGTGTCACCTTTTATCCAGTACCAGGCATTGTGCTGAGCTCTTCTCTCTCTCTCTCTCTCTCTCTCCCTCTCTCTCTCTCTCTCTCTCACCTGGGATTGAACTCAGGGGCACTCAACCACTGAGTCACATCCCCAGTTAGCGCCTTGCTTTTGCTGAGGCTGGCTTTGAACTTGAGATCCTCCCGCTTCAGCCTCCCAAGACGCTGGGAGTACAAGCAAGCACCACCACACCTAGCTTGTGCTTAACTCTTATTGGCCTTATTTCATGTATCCTGCTGACCTCTACTCTGGGAGGTAGACTCTGTTAGTATTTCCCTCAGATGGAGAAACGGAGGTTGGCATCATCCAGTATCATCAGGCATGGCTATATAATTATTTTAAAGAAACTCTTTCTTTTGTCTTTTAAATAAAATTAGACAGCTTAGCTCATTACACTGACATGTCACATCCCTGTAGACACATTTAGGCAGTATTCTCATTTTAAGCTTGTTATAGATTTTGCAGTTTGATGGGTGTTTCTCTCTCTCTCTCTCTCAAGGTGGTTGTGTAACACGGGTGGGGACTGATAGAGCTGGAAATATCCTAGTTCCGTTGAACCACTTCACTAAATGAATATAGAGGGCTAATCAGTACACATACATATACTAGTCTTCCTCTGTCACCCCCAGTTCTTACTGAGCATCTACTATGTACAGAGACAAGACTAGAAGCCTTCCATAGGTGTCACATTTGATTAGCCATTGACCATCCAAATGTGTATACAACCACAGATGCTACTGTCTAATCAAGAGATAACATGGCATGGTGATTAAGTATTTGAATTTTGGCTTCAGACCTCCTGGCTTCAAATCTTCACTTGGCTAGGTACTACTTTTGTGTATTCTGGCAAGTTACGTGATTTCTTTGTGCCTCAGCTTTGTGATAGTACATAACATTAGTATCCCCTTATGAAACTTAGAGGTCATTAAATTTGCAGACTGCCAAGAACAGTGACAGACACCACCTAACTTCTGCAGGAGTTTGGTTAATAAGTGAATCAGCTTTTCAAATGTGGCTGATGAGAGCATGAAGAGTGAAACTTACTAGACAATACTCCAGAAAGAAAATCATTAAGAGAAAATGAGAGAGAGAGAGAGAGAGAGAGAGAGAGAGAGAGAGAGAGAGAGAGAGAGAGAAACACCCATCAAACTGCAAAATCCAAAACAAGCTTAAAATGAGAATACTGCCTAAATGTGTCTACAGGGATGTGACGTGTCAGTGTAATGAGCTAAGCTGTCTAATTTTATTTAAAAGACAAAAGAAAGAGTTTCTTTAAAATAATTATATAGCCATGCCTGATGATACTGGATCCTGGTTTTGAGAAAACACTGTTGTCTATTCCTGAATTATTTGCTTCCAAGACATTTTAAGATTGTATAAAACAGGGCTAATTGTTTTGGCTAATGAGTGGAATATTTGTTGTGATTATTTATGCACTGCCACGAGAACACCAGGGCCTTTCTACACAGGCACTAGTTGTCAAGTAATGCTGTTTACCCTTGAGAAATTAAATAACAGGAGGCCAGTTTTATACTGATGTCCATGTGCACCATTGATTCAGACTTTTATGAGACAATCTAAGGATTCTTTGTGCCCTTTGAGTCAGCCATGAAAATCAGGCAAGACCATCTTTAAACTTTGTGGGCATGGATTCAACCTTCTTCATAATCTATATTTAATTTCATTGACTGTCTTCCTTCTTCAGATTTTGCTTTTAATCCTCTCCCCAAGAGCTGCCTCCCGTCAAAATGTCTATTTTCAAAAGAGGTGGGAGGAAGTGTTCTTAGAGGGGAGTGTCTGCTTTGAAGGAGGACACAGAGGGTTAGAGAAATCAAAATGTCAATTATGTCTAAGGTTTGCAGGGTGCAAAGCTATAAAAACCAAGAGAGTTTACTGAAAAAGGGTTCCCCCTGCTGGAGACTCATTGAATGGCACCACCATGAGCTCCAAACCACTCAGATAGGCCCTGTAACTTAATGCAGCTGCTGGAGAGGGGCCTCTTTCCCAACACACAAGTCACAGCCCCAGACTCTCTGCAGATGTTTCTTTATGACCCGTCAAAATGTTTGCTAAATATCATCTGTTAATTTCCCAAACATCCTGGCTGTAGTTCTTTTATGTGTAACCCGACTCAAGATCTTAAAATAGATGACAGCAAAATAAAATATAAAATGAAATACTCGTCCATGAAGGTGCATTTGTACTAAAACATTAGCAAACTGTGCTGTGCAGCAGGATTCCATTCTCAGAGGACAGGTCTTCATTTTTCTTCCATTTTAGAATAGATTAAGTGGTTAGGTGTGTGGCCATCAACCCTAGTCTTCAGTTTTTTTATCATAAGATTTTTAAAGAATCACCATCTGCAGGAAGGGCTACTGGTCCCAAACTAGGTTTGTTGTGGACACAATTAGTCCCCTCCCTACCCTCATAGCAGGACTTGGGTACAATTGTACAGGAGGCAAAGTTGCTGCTGTCAGCATCTCTTTGTGATTGAGCTCTGGCAAGCTCTTCCTTGAGCCTGGAATAGGCTCCTCTGATAAGGGAATTCATACTGTTCCCAAGGACTGTTTGCCTTGTAAGCAGGGATTCCTGGATGGAAAAGTGCTCATCTGCAAAAGGAGGGAGTTCCTAGTGGTGCAATAGCTGTCATTTGGGGGAAATGGAAATGGTGTAGCCCACCCATCAAATCACACACCAGGGTTCCTCTCCCCTTTGGTGGATGGAGGATCCGTTGCCTTGGCAACCAAACCTCCAGCAGTTGCCCTCAAGACAGTGGAGGTTGGGGAGGAGAGCTGACGTCAGAAGGTGGGAGGAAGTGGAGAGGAAGTCCACCCGAGAGGCCTGGCTGCTCAGGTCCTCAGCACACCCACAGGTTCCCCTGCACAGAGGGAAGCGGGGCCAGCTGCGGCTCTGCTCCAGGATGCCGGGAGCAGGCAGCTGGGCTGGGAACCCTTTGTGCTAAGGGAGGTCTGCGAAGACAAGCAGCCGCTGATTATAGGATATTTCATCAGAGCAGCTGCAACCCATCAGCTCCTGACTCAGTGCCTCTCAGAGGGTCCACCCTTAGGAACTTCCCAAGCTGTGTGCACTGAACTGGATCCGAGAGGCTCAACTACTGTCAGAGTTCTTTTAAAGGGAAAGGCAGCCTTAATTTTTTTTTTTTTTTTCCAAACAGCTGTTTGTTAGAGTAGAGAACTCATTCTCTAAGTGTGTGTCTCAGCCCAGGGCATCCTATCACCTGGGAAATTGATGGAAACGTGCCCCAACTTAAACCTAATGAATAAGAAACTGTAGGTCAGGACCTAGTCATCTGTCTTGACCATACTTTCTGGGCCTTTCTGATGTATGCCAAAGTTTAAGAAGCTTAGAAATGGGTGAGGAATTCATAATTTACTTAGTATAGGGATACATAATGGGAACAAGGAGAGGTGGGTGACATGGTGACCCAAAAGAGTAAAATACAAGGACAAATGAATGCTCCTGATGTACAAGGCCTGTTGGTTTCCTCCTCTTCTGGAACCTAGCACATGTCTTTGGTGACTTCTTGAATCTGGACAGAGGGGAATACTGTCCCATCTTTGGCATCATCTTCTGGAGGAGTACAACTCACTCAATGATGATCAGCTTTAGAGTGGAGTCTCCTGACAGTTCCTTGCGGGAAAACCCAGAAGCTTCCAACTTGCTAGGGAGCTTCTGATGCTCTATATAAGCATCAAACCAGCTACAGAAAGGAAAAACTTGGCTTCATAACAGTAACAGCTTTCAAAAGAGTTGTGGGACAAGATAGTTTTTTTTTTTTTAAATTTTGCACAGGGCATTGTAGATACTGGCACCTCTCTCTGGTGAGAGATCTGTTTCACAGCTTATCTTTTTGCCCATTTTGAAAAGTGCTTGGCACAGCTCCCTCTTAAGGAGGAGGATGTGAGTAACAGCTGCCATTGATGGAGGGCTTCCTCTATGCTGAATCAGATAATGTATCAGTTTCTCATTGAATTTCCACCACAATAATTTTGATTTCCCCATTTGTCAGTAAGAAAAAATGAGCATTTAACAACAAGGAACTCATCCAAATTCCCAAAGCTAGTGACTAGCATCTCTGGATTAGAACCCTAGGTGGTCTGACTCCAGAGACCACAACTTCACCACAAGTTCCCTAGTTAAGGGGCATCTCCTCCCCAGGTCTTTGTAGAGAGCACATCTTCCTCTTTATACCACTGCTGGTAGTGCAACTGATAATTTGCAGAAGGTTGCATTGGTTATCTTGTTTTATCTTAACTATAGCCCTATGAAGTAGGCAGCAATGTCAAAATCCTTGTGTGGATGAGGAAACTAAGGGTCCCAATAGTCAAGCAGCCTATCGCAGCAGAGCCATGGTGTAGACAAGGAAGTACATTCATATTTAATACACTCCATTCTGCTACTTAGCACATCATGGTTATATCCAAATTATTTATATTCAAACCTGTGGCTATCAGCTACTGATGGAAAACTTTCCAAATTAGTTACACTCTTTTTCTCTCAACTATTCAAGAGACCAGAATTTAGAACTTTAAAAAAACTACCACTTAGAAAGCATAACAAAAGTAAAACATACTTGTAATAACAAGTCAAACAACTAAGAAGGCTCTTAATCTCTTTATATTTCCCAGAGCCCCAATATATTGCCTGGCATTAAGTAGGTGCTTAATGAATAAAGTAGGTATAGATAAATATTGAATTGATTTCTTATACAGGCACTTAAGTTCACAAGTTTGTTGAGCACCGAGAACTATGTCAGGGGGCTGCAGGGATACGGATGTGACCTCTGTCCTTATGAAGAAAGAGTAATTTATAGGGCATGAATGAACAGAGGGGGAAAGAGGAGACTTCCCCAAGGAGAGTCACCAGAGTCCAAGAATTCAGCAAAGCCCTCCCAGGGAATAATAATATTGAGGCAAGATCTAAATTTCATGTCTGATCTCTGCTTGTCCACTGTATGATATTAACTTAACTGCCATTGAAACCCCATTCATTCATTCAACAAATATTTACTGAACACCTACTACATGCCAGGTCTTGTGCTTGGCTCTCAAGGATGTGTTGTTATTGTTAAATGTCATACAATGATAGAAGTCAAATATCATATAATATGTCCACTTAAAGTGTTTAATTTAATGGCTTTTAGTATGTCCTTGGACTATCAATTTTTGAATATGTTTGTCACCCCGACAAAAAAAATCTCACAGCCCCCACAGTCATTCCTCATCCCTCCTCAAATTCTTCAGTCCTGGGCAGCCACTAATCTGCTTTCTGTCCTTATGGATTTGCCTACTTTGGACATTGATACAAATAAAATCACAGAATTTGTAATATTTTTATCGCTGGCTTCTTTCACTTGGTATGTTTTTAAGGTTCATGGAAGTTGCAGCCTAGATTAGTCCTTCTTTTCTTTTTATTACTGAATAATATTCCATTGTATGTATGTAAGTAACACTTTTTATTTACTCATTTATCAGTCAATAGATATTTGGATTGTTTCCACTTTTTGTTGATTATGAATGATGCTACTATGAACATCCATGAACTAGTTTTCGTGTGGAAATATGTTTTTATTTCCATTTCCCATTAGGAGTAGAATTGCTGAGTCAGACCTCCTGGGGTTGCCATGGGGAGGATCTACAGGGAGAGTCAAGTCAGAGGATCCAGAAATTCCATCCCGGGGTGAGGAATAGAAGTGAAAAAGCTTGGACCTTTTGAGGAACTGCCAGGTCCCTTTCCAAAGCAGCTGCACTGTTTTACATTCCCATCCGCAGTGTCTGAGGGTTCCAATTTCCCCACATCCTGACCAACATGTGTTATCATCTGTCTTTTTGATAGCCATCCTAGTGGGTGTTAGGCGCAGTCTCATTTGGTTTTGATTTGATGGCCAATCTGGAGAGTTTTGAGCGCTGTGGTGACACAATCTGGCTTGGGTTTAAAAAGATCTGTCTGGCTAAGAATAGACTAGTGGGGAGAAGGGAAGGCGTGGGTTAGGAGGAACCAGTTAGGAGGGCATTGTAGTAATCCAGGTGGGAGATGGTGGTGGGAAATGGTGGTGGCCGTAGAAGTGGTGAGAAGTGACAGAATCCTGGAATCTGAAGAACTCCTGTAACAAGTGTGGGATCTCCAGGTTCTTTGCAAGATAGGAAGGACAGATTTCACTGCTGTCCCCTGTGAAGCAAAAGAATGCATGAAACTTGGGTTTCAAACTAAGCAGATGCAGGAGAATGGTGAGCCTGGGAGTCCTTTTTTTTTGGTGGTATCTATACGAGGGGTAAGTGCTTGACAGCACAGTAGGGCACTGTGTATGGAGTGTGGCCGTATAGTTCTGCCTTAGAGAATGAGCTTGCGACCTGGCTCCCTCATTGTGAGTATGGGGCACTTTGGGCACACACCTTAAGATCTTTATGGCCCAAATTCTTATCTGAAAAAGGGAACTAATTCCTAATTTCTAGGGTTGTTGTGGGAGCAAGCTGGGAGATTCAAGACATTATAGTGATTTTCTTGGAGCTTGAGAAGAGAGACCAGTTTGAGAAGGAGTTGGTTGGCAAGAAGAGCTCTAAAATATTTGGTTTAGAATCACCTTTTGACATCCAACTGTCTTGTTCTCAATTGTTTCTTTCCTGCCACCTGCTTGAAAATGCAAAAATCTTAGACTGTTTCGTGTGAAAACATAAGATTATTATTATTATTTTTTTTGGAATCCTAGTTCATCTGATAGCCTAATGACTTGAACTAAATAAATTAGCTGGAGTTTGTGTATCAATGGATTTAGGGACTGCAACAATCAATGGCTTCAGTCTAACCTTGTACAAAGTCACTTAGACATTGTCAAGGCCCTGCAAGATCTAGTTGATCAATCAAATTGCGAATGATGCATGAAAGGCAAGGCAAGTTACATTCCATGTTGACAGAATTCTCCTTGTGCTGAGTGCCCTTTGTAGTCTGAAGAAACCAGACATGCAAATGATTCCTGGACGGAGTGGAAGGACATGTTCCTACTCACTGTGCTCACATGAAGATGGAACACGCATTTGGATACACCATCCATTGAGTCCATAATAGGAACTTTAATATGTCTAAAAAGAAAGATCATTCACTTTTTCAGCTGAATGTTTGTTGCTTTACCTTTGCTGTTTCTAATTTGAAAAGTAAAATGCATAAATTGATTATTGCATCAGTCATACATTTAATTTTCTAGACAAATAAACACATTTGAGAATGTGTATCATTCTACAGTTGCAAAACTAAAAATGACAGCCCACATAGTAGGGGTTATGGATCTACCCATCTGGTAGAGGCATGGAAAATATAGGCCTTCTGCATGCTTAATAGGATTGTAGAATTCTGAGGTATGAGGCCAACAATAATCTTACTTTGAATAGATAAGGAAGTTTGACTAAATTCAGATGACCCATATTTTTTGATGATTTTGAATTGGAGATCTCCAGAAGGGGGTCTGATGGGACCATTTCTACAGAAACCCCTCCTTGGGAGCCTGATATTCTAGTAGGTCCAGAGATGTCTTGGCTGGTATTGCAGAGGTGAGTAGCTATCTATCCAACCCATTTCGTTTTCTTTTTGAGCACATAAATAATCTACATTTCCTAGCCTCCTTTTCAGTTTTATATGCACACACATACTTTCATCTTCACACATCTGTGCATGCACACACATATTTGGCCAACTGCATGGGATTGGAGCAGTGTTTACTTCAAAAACGTGAAGATGGTTTAACATTATGAAATCTATTTTTATTTAATACTATATTAGTATTACAAGAGGGAACAACACATGATCCTTTTGAAAGGTGCCCCAATGCATTTCCTTATCCATTTAGCCCAGGGACACAACCAGAATTTGCTTAGAAGTAGCATGATACTTATTCAGTGAAGAGACAATTCTGATCTGTGAAGTTTACTAACATGCAGATACCAAAGACAGAAAGATAGGGAACTGTTTTCATCTAAATGAACTTTATTCTCTGTTGTAAGAAGAAGAAACTTAATTCAAAAATAATTTCTAGTTGACTTTGGATGTAGCATCTGAAAACCCTAAGGCTCCTCAAAAATCCCCCAGCTTTCAATGTGACTATTGAGCAGAGCTTGTTCTCCTTCTAGGAGGGTGAAGCTTTAAATCTGTCCCACATCTCTTTCCAGAACCTTCCCTGTAAGGACCTTCTTTTTGTGCCCAGGGTTTCTGAAGAGCTTCCCCTCCCTTACAATCTCACTCAAGCCAATTCATAAAAACAAAAAATTTTTGGATTCACTTATTTAGCTTCCTTTATAAACTTCTACTACTAGATTTAAAAAAGGGATTTTATGCCTAATAATGAAATTATGCTTATTTTTAAATTTGTAAAAATGCTTCTGTTGTTATTGAGTTGGCTGAAATTTCAACGCATATAGGCATGGATCATTCAAAAAGAGGTTTGCTGTATTTGGCAAATGGTAAGAAGAGATGTTGAACTATGAGCACTTTTAAGTACCACTGAGCAATACTTTTATTCCCCAAATGCAAAGCTTTGCACAAGAATGTATCTAATAATTAGCTGGTAGACCAGATTACTCAGGAGTCTCTTCTGGTCTCATAAGTAAGTAAATAGTGTTTCTTTGTTGTAATTATTTATTTTCCCAAGAGGCCAGAAAGGCTGTAATCGTAATAACAATTTTATCTGTTTCCTCTCTCTATAATGATTTACTATGTATACCTAAGAGACTAGGAAACCTCTTTGGATTTCCCTAGTCCAGGCTTCCAGAAGATATTTCTCTTTTAAAAGACCCAGGTGTTAAGCCAAACGCCCTGTTTATAGAATGTTAAGGTTATGACACAAGTCAATAAAAGCCTGGAAGTGCTGTTACTGCTGACATTGCACCCCTAACACACGCCATTGAGTCTTTTATTTCTCTTTCACAATAGTGTGGAGTTAAGGAGGGAGTGTAAAACTTAACTTTGAATTTCCTGGTTTTTGTTGGTTTGTTGAGCAATCCTAATGCTATTGAATTTCCCCCCATTGAGGGTGGTGGTTTTGCTGGCAGGGCAGTTGTGCATTGTATTTTTCTAAGAATTACAATGGTTTAGAGCCAGTCCCAATAGTATGGATGTAAACCATAGGTTGAGCTTTGGTGTGATAAGTGAAAGCAGAGGAATATGTGTAAAATGTATGAATTCATTTGAACCTGACAGTGATTTCCAATGGGAGAGGGAGTTTTTTTGTGTGTGCGCAGTTAGCTCTCAGTTCTTTTTCCCCTGGGGTTGGACATACTCTTGGTAGTTTCTGTCATTCCATACAGACAAACGCCCAGGTGGAAAGGCCATGTGCCTGTGGGCACCATCCTTCCCCACATAGAACACCCAGTTATTCTTTAGGGACAGCAGATATTGCACCAGCTCATGCCTTCTAGTGGATGTACCACAAAAATGTGGCTCTGAGTTTATTCATATGACAAAACCAGTGGGTATCATGGCTTGACTTTTTCTTTTAATTATTAAAATTAATTTGTGCTGTTTCTTTTTCTCACTGCAAAAACTATAGATGTTCATTATAGAAAAATTATTAAATAAAAACAAGGAAAGAAGAAGATAAAAGCATTACTTAACCAACCATTGCCAACATTCAGTGTGTATCTTTATAGGCATTTCCCTATAGAGGCTAATTTTTTTAAAAAGGGAATCATAGTATTCATATTGTTTGTACCCTACTTCCTTTTAAACTATAATATCAAACATAATTGTCTAGCAATCATGTTCATTTTATTTTTATGTTAATTAAAAGGTAAAACATGTATAGTTTTTAAAAAGAAGAAAGCGTCATAGGAGATGAATTATGCAACTTTTAACTTTGTGTTTTTCACACACACATATATGATTTTTTTGCATTTATATAATACTCCCTGATTGGATGAACTATAATTTAGTTAAGTGAATACTGTCTTCCTATTGGACTATAAGCCTGTGAAACCATGTCAGTTTTATCACATAGTATCCCCAGCATCAGCAAGGTGACAGTACATAATAGATTTTCAGAAAATAATGCATAAATACAATTTTTATGTTCTATTTTTTCACCATTACAAATATTCTACATATAATTTTAGTTACGGGTATTTTGTAAATTTTGTGAAATCCTAGAATTAGAATTTTGAGCCATGAGCATATGCTGTGGAAGCCAAACTATTTGAACTGATATCCTGGTTCTAGGACTTTATGAACTGTAGTGTGCTGAGACTGGCCTGTGAAAGCCAATTATGCCCATCTATTCTCAACTCCAAGTTTGGTGACTTCCTGTCGGTAGCTTGAAATCAGTCAGGGTGCAAGTAATTATACCACAGACATTGGCAAATGATACAAAGTGGGCTTTTCCTTTCTCTTTTCTTCCTTCCTTCCTCCTTCCCCCACTTTCTCCTTCTTTTTTTCCCTGGTTTACTCTCATGCCAATGCTATGACCACAGGAAGGTTCCACAAACTTTCCAAGGCTTTGTTTTCTCAAGTGGGAAATGGAGACAATTAAAGCCTGAACTCATGGTCAGGGTGCCTGCTCTGCACAGATGCAGGAGGCCTCATTCACAGGCAAGTCTCTGAACTGTGCCTTCTAGATCTGGGGCACACACAGCTCTGCTCAGAGGGTAGCTGTGAGAATTAGCTGAACAAGTGCTAAGCAGTCAATAAATATAAGCAGTTGTTATGTTATTATGGTTATATGTATTACTTTAGGTATTTACAAATGCTTTCCAAATGTACATCAATTTATCAATTTCTTGCTACCTTTCCATAAGTGCATATTAGTGATCCTTTTCCATGTCTGATTGCTGAAAAATATCTAATTATCACATTCATTTGCTTTTCATTGATCATTAGCAAAAGCAAGAATCTTTACATTTATTTATTGGCCATAAGAATTATCTCTTTATATTATGTATTGCATATATTTTCCTTCATGTGTCTTTTGCCTTTTTTTATCTTATTTTGTTCTTGTGTTTGTTACACCAAAGACATTTTAAATTTATATGTAGTAAAATATCATTAATGTTTCCTGGGATTAGTAGACTGTTTTAAAAGGCACTCTAAAATTATAATCTCAAAATGCTTTAACAATTATGGAAGAATGTTTTATATTTTCTACAGATATCTGAGTTATTTTCTATCTAGCCATCAACATTTCTATCTATTATCATCCATCTATCCATCCTTTATTTATTAATTTTGCTTTTATAATTTTTTGATTATAAATATATACACATATGTACACATACATGTGCATATCAATACACATAATTATAAGTAGCCATTCTTATTAAGCATCTCTGATTCGGCATCCTTATAAGTACATTTTTGCACACATCTCAAATTATTCATCTAGGATAGAGCCAAATTGTCCGTTGGAAAGGTTATACTATTTTTCACCCTCACTATCAGCAGATGAAATTGTTATGATATATTGAGAAAAGAAGAAACCTGTTAAGCAAAATGTTCACATTGAGAATTTGGTATGCAGTCTGTAGTATTTTTTTTTCCCTTTTAGGTAAGAAAATGTCTCAACGTCTTTCCAATTCTGATTTTGTTTCTTCTTTACCATATGCATTATCCAAACCAAAGACTGAAAATCATTGCTAAGCTCCTGATCCAATTTGGGGATCTAGAAAGGCCATTTGAGCTGCTGCACAATGCTCATCCTGCAGTCCAGGAACGGAGACATCACACAAGGGTGGAGAGACGCTGAGCAAATTAAGGTCTGGGTGATATGCCTGTGAGAGAGCTGAGTTAGACAACAAGAGTGTGAATTTTGAGGTGCTCAGGAATCTCAATTCCTGGATGGACTGTGGGAAGTACAAATGTAGTCTGAAGGCGTCCAATATATTTCTGGTGTGAGCTGTTGCCCTGCAAATTCACCAAAGGGTGTAGGAACGATTTCACACAACAGTTCACTTGGTGATTTACGTGGGCGCAGGCAGTGGGGTCATATGACACTGCCGAGCCAATAAACGACAGCAGTGCCTTGCCACTGACAATCAACCGATGCTGGGAGATGTCAGCAGCATGACTGAGAGCTGGGAAGGCGTAATAACATTTACATTGATGTTTTCAGCCGCAATTGCTACATGCTTTTTCTCTGCTATTGCACAGATGCAATATGTTGATCGTACAATAAATTCCCCAGCCTTCATTCTTTAAAGCTTTCTAACTCAAATTTGATAATTTCACAGCAGGGCTGTGGTTTGCTGTTGCTCTAAAATGGAATCAATATCTATCTTATATATATATATGGTTTTTCAGGGATCATGGTTTCTATTTCTTGAATACCAGTGCTATTTAATCAGAAGGCAAAAATTCAAGAAAAAGCAAGATTATATTGTCCTGAATGTTAAGCAGAATCTCGCATGCATTAGACATTGATGAATATTTCAAGGAGCATCTCATGACTAATCCTTGTCACTTTAAGATAAAAGATTCAGTTGTTACACACACTCAAACTCTCATACTCATACCAGAAAAAGATGATAATTTGGTAAGATTGAATTCTGTTGTGTAGATGTATACTATCTCATTCTTCAGGGAGAAAGTAAAAATAAAGGTTAAACAGTAAGGAATACAGAAGCTATGTTATAATTTTTATTTATATTTAACCCTTATAAAGATGCAACTCTTTTCTAGACCTCAGGGTATTTTTTAAGATAAAGATGACAAAAATAATTGTCACAACCAAAAAATGACAACTGTGGAGTTTTGAAGGCTGGTTGGTTACAGTGGTAGAAACTTAAGACAACTATCTATGATGCCCATTGAAAACAAGCTTGCTAAAATTCCTTTCCAGGGAGGGATCATATTTATTTGCCTTTTCTTATTCTCCTTTGGGCAACAAGTCCAGGGAAGAGGATGTGTAATTACAAAGATGGCAGGAACGCCAAAGTGTGACACTGGCTTTGATCTTGACTGGGGCAGTAACTCTCTTTTTGCCTTGAGAATTTTGCTTCACTTTTTGGATCTTCCTCTCTAAATGAGGTTTCAAATTCTGAGAATAAAATCCCATGAAAATTCCATCTCTCTATTGGCACCTGCAGAGGAGGGAATCTTCTCTCTCTTGCTGGAGGAAATTTGAGAGAAGAGATTGGCATGAATGCAGAAGGGTCTGTCTGGGTTCCTCCTGGTCCAGAATAGGGAAGAAATGGGAAAGGGTGCTGGTGTTCAAGACTGCCAACCACAAGACAGGCTAGGCACTGGGTAGCCCGCCGAGGAGGCAAGAAAGACTCACAGTTTGAAAATTACCAGGCTGTAGGATGCATATGAGTGGAACTCTACCTCATTTATCACCGTATCTCCAGAGCCTCGCACAGTGCCTGGCATGCAGTAGCCACCAGATGCAGGTTTACCATCAAATGAATAACCCTTAAGCTGCAGGGTCCCTGAATGTTCACATTCAACAAATATCTACTTTTATACTTATCTTCATATTTGAGGTTTTATGTTCTTTTTCATAAAAGGGTTTCCCAAATAATATATACTTCAAACCCTACAAAACCTGTATCTGCCTCCCAAGGATATCTAATAAATATTTGTTGATTTAATAAATTACAGAAAACAAACAAACAAACAAAAAAACCCCAAATCCCCCAAGAAGCCAGTGAAAACTGAGAGGCTCTGATTCAACCTGGGTGGGTCAGGGCAGTGTTCCCAGTTATTCCCAAGCAGCAACTTCTATCAAATCAGCCAGTGAGAGGTTCAGTTCTTACTTGCTGACCAAAGGCTGAAAGGGAATGTGCTTGAGCCTCTCTTAGAGGATCCAAGGTGGTTGCAGTAAGGGTCCTGAGCAGCTCCGGGGGCAGGAAAGTGAGCATAATAGGATTTTGTGCTTGGCACTGTACTTTCACACCTTATCTCAACTTATGGCTCCAATTTTGTAGATGAAGAAACTGAAGTTCAGAGAGGTGAAATAATTTCCCTTAAAATCATGTAACTATTAACTGGTAAAGTTGGGATTTCAACCTTAATCTCTTGTGCCCTAAATCCTATCTGTGTTCCTCCATGCTACTCTACAGTGAGAAAACAGAGGTCCTTTTTGTGGATTGTGAAAATCTAAATGAGAGAAAAAAAAAAAAAGAAAATCACAAAGGAGAACAGCCCGAAACTAAAGTGAGTAGGAAGTAGCGGGTGATAATATCGATATATTACCTGATTATGACCCTGCAGCGTCTTTTATTCTGCTGGTTACTTGAAAAAGACTCATGTAATTCAACATAGACTGGGAAGAATCTGTACTTTTGAGACAAAGGAGAACCGTGAACTTGGAGGAGTGATTTGAGGCAGAGGCTGGAGATCAAGACCAAAAACCCTGAAATCAGGGGAATCAATTAAGGTGCTACTGAAATGATGGAATCTGAATTTCTCTGTCCTTCGGCAGAGCCTTTGGGTGTTCACTCGTTCCTTGTAGTGGGAAGCCCCCCGGAGAGGTCAGTTTTGGGGGCACTGCAATGTGTGTACAACTGTGCAGGGCACCATCATATACTCAAAAGAAGTGCATCACGCGGTGGTATCCCACCAGCCAAGCCCAAGCCCGCATTGACCCCCGGGCTGAGTTCGGGATTGCTGACGGGGACGGAAGCGGTACAGCCCCACCCCCCACAAGGGACACTCCACTAAGGTAACCAGCGGCCACCATCTTGGAGAGCTGAAGTATCCACCGCCACTCTCCGACAGATTGCAACAACAAAACAGGCACAGAGTACAGTTTGAACTGCCGAGAATCATCACTGAGGGGAAATCTGGTCTAGCAGGAGAAACCAAGGCTAGCAGGAGAAACCAGGAGCCTAGAGGCAAGGCCCTCGCGACTGGGCAGCTGTAAACTGCAGGCCCGCCGGCGACAGTTCACCCACTGCCCGCGTAACTGGGCAGTAGGAGAACGCCCTCCCGCTGGTGACGGATCACCTGCCCGCGGCCTGTGATACTGGGCGGCTGGAGTCTACCCGCCTGCCACGACCGGGAGCTGAAACCACACAGAGACAGTCCAGTCACACCCCCCCATTAGGGCACCCCGGCAAGGAGACTGGGGCCCGTCATAGCAGAGTAGTGTCGTCACTGGAGCTCGAACGTCGGAATTCCTTCCCAGCGGAATCCACGTTAGCAGTCATACTTCAACAACACAAAGGAGAGACATCAGAGTAATACAGAAACAAAACAAATCTATAGAGGAGAGCAGAAACACGACAATCAAAAAGAGCTGGAAAGTAACATGGACAACATGAGAAAACAAGGGAAAAAAGGATTACAAACAATGCAAGACTACTCAATTCTACAGGAGGAAATAGAAACTTCAGAAACAGGTATAGGGAAAGAACTCAAGGCATACCTAACTCGAATGGAAAGGAATATTAGAGAAGACATGAGACAACAAGTCCAAGAAATAAAAGTATATTTTGAAAATGAATTAAACAAACAAATTCAAATGGCAAAGAACGAGCTCTACCAGGAGATAGAGATCTTAAAAAAAAATCAAACAATAATCCTAGAATTACAGGAAACTATAAACCAAATTAAAAACTCAAACGAGAATATTACAAATAGACTTGATCAAGTAGAAGTCAGAACATCAGATAACGAAGACAAGGTTTATCAACTTGAAAAGAATATAGTCAACACAGAAAAGATGCTTAAATCCCACGAGCAATCTATTCAAGAGATATGGGATGTCATAAAAAAACCAAATCTGAGAGTCATAGGGATAGAAGAAGGCACAGAGATTCAAACCAAAGGAATGGACAGCATATTAAATGAAATAATTCTAGAAAACTTCCCAGAGATGAAAGATGGAATGGATTGCCAAATCCTGGAAGCCTACAGGACCCCAAACATTCAAAACCATAATAGACCAACCCCAAGACATATAATTATGAAGATAGCCAACGTACAGAACAAGGAGAGAATATTAAAAGCTACGAGAGAAAAGAGGCAGATTACTTTCAGGGGTAAACCAATTAGGTTAACGACAGATTTCTCATCACAAACTTTGAAAGCGAGAAGATCCTGGAATAATGTATTTCAAACGCTGAAAAATAATGGATTCCAACCAAGAATACTATATCCAGCAAAATTGAGCTTCAAATTTGACAATGAAATTAAAATCTTTCACGATAAACAAAAGCTAAAAGAATTTGCAGCAAGAAAACCAGCTCTGCAAAGCATTTTGAACAAAACACTACAAGAAGAGGATGTGAAAAATAGTGCCCAAAACTAACAGCAGGAAGTATCTCAGTAAAGGGGGAGTAAAATAACCAAAAAGCAAAACTAACCAAACTAAAATAAATAAATAAAGAAGCATGACTGGAAATACAAATCATATCTCAATTGTAACCTTAAATGTTAATGGCCTAAACTCACCAATCAAGAGACATAGGCTAGTAACCTGGATCAAAAAAACAAATCCAACAATATGCTGCCTTCAGGAGACTCATATGATAGGAAAAGACATACACAGGCTGAAGGTAAAAGGTTGGGAAAAATCATACCACTCACATGGCCCTCGGAAGCAAGCAGGAGTGGCCATACTCATATCAAATAAAATCAACTTCAAACCTAAGTTAATCAAGAAGGATAAAGAAGGTCACTATATACTGTTAAAAGGAACCATCCACCAACAAGACATAACAATCATCAATTTGTATGCACCCAACAATGGAGCTGCAACGTTCATAAAACAAACTCTCCTCAAGTTCAAGAGTCAAATAGACCACAACACAATAATTATGGGTGACTTCAACACACCGCTCTCGCCATTAGACAGATCCTCTAGACAAAAACTGAATAAAGAAACTATAAAACTCAACAGCACAATCAATAACCTAGACTTAACCGACATATATAGAATATATCAACCATCATCAAGTGGTTACACGTTCTTCTCAGCAGCACATGGATCCTACTCAAAGATAGACCATATATTATGCCATAAGACAACTCTTAGTAAATATAAAGGCGTGGAGATAATACCATGCACCATATCTGACCATAATGGAATGAAATTGGAAATCAATGATAAAAGAAGGAAGGAAAAATCCTACATCACATGGAAAATGAACAATATGTTATTGAATGATCAATGGGTTATAGAAGACATAAAGGAGGAGATGAAAAAATTCTTAGAGTCAAATGATAACACAGACACAACATACCGGAATTTATGGGACACAATGAAAGCAGTTTTAAGAGGGAAATTCATTTCTTGGAGTTCTTACCTCAAAAAAAGAAAAAACCAACAAATAAATGAACTCACACAACACCTCAAAAATCTAGAAAAGGAAGAGCAAAACAACAGCAAATGTAGTAGAAGACAAGAAATAATTAAAATTAGAGCAGAAATCAACGAAATTGAAACAAAAGAAACCATTGAAAAAATAGATAAAACTAAAAGTTGGTTCTTTGAAAAAATAAATAAGATAGACAAGCCCTTAGCCATGCTAATGAAAAGAAGAAGAGAGAGAACTCAAATTACTAACATATGGGATGAAAAAGGCAATATCACAACAGACACTACAGAAATACAGAAGATAATTAGAAAGTATTTTGAAACCCTATATTCCAATAAAATAGAAGATAACGAAGATATCAATAAATTTCTTAAGGCATATGAATTGCCCAGATTGAGACAGGAAGACACACACAATTTAAACAGACCAATAACAAAAGAAGAAATAGAAGAAGCCATCAAAAGACTACCAACTAAGAAAAGCCCTGGACCAGATGGGTATACAGCGGAGTTCTACAAAACCTTCAAAGAAGAATTAATACCAATACTTTTCAAGCTATTCCAAGAAATAGAAAAAGAAGGAGCTCTTCCAAATTCATTCTATGAGGCCAACATCACTTTGATCCCAAAACCAGACAAAGATACTTCAAAGAAAGAAAACTACAGACCAATATCTCTAATGAACTTGGATGCAAAAATTCTCAATAAAATTCTGGCGAATCGAATACAAAAACATATCAGAAAACTTGTGCACCTTGATCAAGTAGGATTCATTCCTGGGATGCAAGGATGGTTCAATATACGGAAATCAATAAATGCTATTCACCACATCAATAGACTTAAAGACAAGAACCACATGATCATCTCGATGGATGCAGAAAAAGCATTTGACAAAGTACAGCATCCCTTTATGTTCAAAACACTAGAAAAACTAGGGATAACAGGAACTTACCTCAACATTGTAAAAGCTATCTATGCTAAGCCTCAGGCTAGCATCATTCTGAATGGAGAAAAATTGAAGGCATTCCCTCTAAAATCTGGAACAAGACAGGGATGCCCTCTATCACCACTTCTATTCAATTTAGTTCTCGAAGTACTAGCCAGAGCAATTAGACAGACAAAAGAAATTAAAGGCATAAAAATAGGAAAAGAAGAAATTAAACTATCGCTATTTGCGGATGACATGATAATATACTTAACAGACCCAAAAGAGTCTACAAAGAAGCTGCTAGAGTTAATAAATGAATTCAGCAAAGTGGCAGGTTATAAAATCAACACGCATAAATCAAAGGCATTCCTATATATCAGCAACAAAACTTCTGAAATGGAAATAAGGAAAACCACTCCATTCACAATATCCTCAAAGAAAATAAGATACTTGGGAATCAACCTAACAAAAGAGGTGAAAGATTTATACAATGAAAACTACAGAACCCTAAAGAGAGAGATAGCAGAAGATCTCAGAAGATGGAAAAATGTACCCTGTTCATGGATAGGCAGAACTAACATCATCAAAATGGCGATATTACCCAAAGTTCTCTATAGGTTTAATGCGATGCCAATCAAAATACCAACGGCATTTCTTGTAGAAATAGACAAAGCAATCATGAAATTCATATGGAAAAACAAAAGACCCAGAATAGCAAAAGCAATTCTAAGCAGGAAGTGTGAATCTGGAGGTATAGCGATACCAGAGGTCAAACTGTACCACAAAGCAATAGTAACAAAAACAGCATGGTACTGGTACCAAAACAGGCGGGTGGACCAATGGTACAGAATAGAAGACACAGAGACTAATCCACAAAGTTACAACTATCTTATATTTGATAAAGGGGCTAAAAGCATGCAATGGAGGAAGGATAGCATCTTCAACAAATGGTGCTGGGAAAATTGGAAATCCATATGCAACAAAATGAAATTGAATCCCTTTCTCTCGCCATCCACAAAAATTAACTCAAAATGGATCAGGGAGCTAGATATCAAATCAGAGACACTGCGTCTGATAGAAGAAAAAGTTGGCTACGATCTACAAATTGTGGGGTCGGGCTCCAAATTCCTTAATAGGACACCCATAGCCCAAGAGTTAACAACAAGAATAAACAAATGGGACTTACTTAAACTAAAAAGTTTTTTCTCAGCAAGAGAAACAATAAAAGAGGTAAATAGAGAGCCTACATCCTGGGAACAAATCTTTACCCCCCACACCTCCGATAGAGCCCTAATATCCAGAATGTACAAAGAACTCAAAAAATTAAACAATAAGATAACAAATAACCCAATTAACAAATGGGCCAAGGACCTCAACAGACACTTCTCAGAGGAGGACATACAATCAATCAACAAGTTCATGAAAAAATGCTCACCATCTCTAGCAATCAGAGAAATGCAAATCAAAACCACCCTAAGATACCATCTCACTCCAGTAAGATTGGCAGCCATTATGAAGTCAAGCAACAACAAGTGTTGGCGGGGATGTGGGGAAAAAGGTACACTTGTACACTGCTGGTGGGGCTGCAAAATGGTGAGGCCAATTTGGAAAGCAGTATGGAGATTCCTGGGAAAGCTGGGAATGGAACCACCATTTGACCCAGCTATTGCACTTCTCGGACTATTCCCTGAGGACCTTAAAAGAGCGCACTATAGGGATACGGCTGCATCAATGATTATAGCAGCACAATTCACAATAGCTAGACTGTGGAACCAACCTAGATGCCCTTCAATAGATGAATGGATAAAAAAAATGTGGCATCTATACACAATGGAGTATTATGCAGCACTAAGAAATGACAAAATCATAGAATTTGCAGGGAAATGGATGGCATTAGAGCAGATTATGCTAAGTGAAGCTAGCCAAGCCCTAAAAAACAAATGCCAAATGTCTGCTTTGATATAAAGAGAACAACTAAGAACAGAACAGGAAGGAAGAGCATGTGGAAAAGACTACAGTAAACAAAGACGAATGGGGGGAGAGAAATGGAGAGAGAAGGGAAAGCATATGGAAATGGTAGGAGACCTTCAAGGATACATAAAATCATAAGAGGCTATGAGGGGCAAGGGGGAGGGAAAAAAAAGGGAGAGAATTGAATAACAGCAGGGGAGGTAGAGAGGGAAGATGGGAGGGGAGGGGAGGGGAGGGGGGATAGTAGGGGATAGGAAAGGTAGCAGAATACAACAGACACTAATATGGCATTATGTAAAAATGTGAATATGTAACAGATGTGATTCTGCAATCTATATTTGGGGTGAAAATGGGAGTTCAAAACACAATTTGAGTCTAATGTATGAAAGATGATATATCATGAGCTATGTAATGCTTTAAATAATCAATAAAAAAATTAAAAAAAAAAAGAAGTGCATCACGTATTTCCTGCCCTTAAAATCTAGAGGAGAGTTAGGGAGTCCAGACACAGGCTCAGAACACTGAGATGTAGGGTTACCCGTGAGAATAGCAAGTCAATTATGAGGGAGGAGGAGAAAAAAATAAGGCAGAATATAATGCATTGCTAATTTTATGGATTCCCTGACCTTTTCTCATTGTCTCACAGTTTAGAGTATGCTTTTATGTGCATCCTTGCAATCTTGTGAAGTAGGCAGGGAAGGATTATAATGAGGCTCAGAAGGGTGAAGTGAATTGCCCAAGGCCACCCAGCTGCTGAATGGTAGAGGTGGGGGTCAAACTAACACCCTCTGCTTCTCAGGCCAGTGTTATTCTTACCAAATATTCTATATACAGTCATATTTTATTGGGCAGCATCTACATGACCCAATGCATTTGAATCAAAGTGGTAGGTCTCCTATTCACTGATACCTAATGCACAAGTCTAGCTTGGGAGAGTAGTCGTCCCTGACCTTAGATTCAGGCTAAGCATGTATTTGGACATACTTTAGAACCTGATCAGAGGTAAACTGGCAAAATAGCATTCAGGAGGTGGATGGAGCTTGCTTTGTAGCATTTGCTGATTTTCACAGTGTGAATACTTCCACAGTAGCTGACTCTTGGCTACCAACAGTTTAAGTTCTAGTTTAGGAAACTCCTGAATATTTAACACAAGGCTCTTAGGAGCTGGTAGGGATCTAACCCAGCTGGCAGTCCCTTCATTCTTTTCTACTCTTATTTTTAATGCTAAGACGTATCTGGAGATAAAATTCTGGACCTAAATTGAAAATTATGGTCTAGTATGGTGGGTGTGCCTGCCTCTCTTCTTTATTTGGCTGTCCATTAGAATATAAATTCATATTCAGTAGTTCATCGATTTTTTAAAAGTGGCTTAACTTTATCTGTCTGACAACCACAAGCTGACTACATTATTGATAATTACTTCTCCTTTTTAATACTTAAAGAACAAGGTACTCCTAGTAGATCCAAAAATCAGATTTCTAGGACTGATAAGAAAGATGTGCTTTCATTTAAACATTCTCTATCTCCTCACACGCTTTAACATTTCTATAAGGAACTCATCTACGTAAGAGCTCTACTTTTCTTGAACTTCACATAACTCAGTGTTAATGATATTCCTTGCCTTAGTGGCATGACTTTTCCATGATGAAGTCAGAAGATCCACTTTAGTCATGTTGCTCTGAAAGATGAAAGTGCAAGATCTGGGTTGAGTTGTCTTTTTCCCTTGTGGGGACAACTCTATTGGATGCTGATGAGAACTACAGATGTGGGTGAAGGAGAAACCAGGACCTCTGGAGCTGAGGAGCTGGTTTTTAGAGATGCATTGCTATGGCACTTGAGGAAAATGATTTATCTGTTTTGTTTTGTCCTCCTATAAATCAAGAATACAGTGTAGTGTTAAACATTCCTCAATATTAATGCTAATATAAATTTTGGTTTACATGCTCAACACTAATTCAGGAGGAGCAGTGGTATTAAGAATAACAGCTACCTGTGACAGCCATGGTGTCACCCCATAACCATGTCAACTCTTGAGTAGGCCACGGATGTTCCTGTATAAAACAGACATAGCAAGGTCCCTGGCAGGAGTTGTTTCTGTGGGAGGTGCATTCAGACCACATTCTTTATCTTTTGCTTGGTTTTGTTTTCAACATTAGGTAGTGATTGTATTTATGTATTTTTTACTAAGGAGTCACTGGAATGGAGTGAGGTGACAGAAGAGGGCTCCTATGGGAAATTAGAACCTATAAAATTTGACTTTGTATTTGCAAGTCTTGGAGCAGTCCGTGGATTCAGCAAATAAAATATAAACATGTGCTAAGGCAGAGTTTGTCTGCTTAACTTTCTTTCTTTTCTCATTGTGTTGGGGTCACTTAGATGTGAAGTTCTTGAACTCCTCAACCTCTTTGTGCTTCGGTTTTCTCATAAGGAAAATGGGGATAACAACAGGACTTGCCTCAGAAGGGTACTGTGAGAGGGAGTGAGATGGATGCATGAATACAGTATCACATACACCTGTGGCAGGTGGGCTTAATACATGTCCCTGGGCACAGTCTGTACCCGGTGACAGTACCTCTACAGTCTTGGTCCTCTTGGAGTGTTTGTGGAAGTTCCTTGAATCACACCAATGACTTGCATTTTTCTGAGATGTTTTGTTAGGACTTCCTCCCATGAGTCCAGAGTGGAGGGTCAGAGACTTGCTGGGGTCCACTGCTATGAGAGTGTCCTCAATGCCTCACAACAATGTGAATCTAGTCAAACTCCCACAATGCCGCAGTCCGACTGCTGCAAAATAACCCGGGGGGGGGGGGTGACGAGCAACTTGTGTACATTGATACAGCAGGAGTGGGAGCCATTTATTGTAGGACAGGAGCGGTATTTATACATTCCACACAGCTTATCTTAATTAGCATAAACTAGATACATCAGTCAACCAATAAGTAATCTCCACACTTAATGGCTCACTGGCATTACTTCACAAACCACTCCCTCTGGCAAAATGCCACACGCCATCCAGACTTGTTTACAGACCCTAACACCACAAGATGCCTGGTAGACATTTTTTGGAGGGGGAAGGTGGAAGGTGGAAGGTGGAGGGAGAACACTGCGCCTCAGATTTTCTTATTTCACAGTGTCTGAGTGCATTTTTGACATTACCTATCTGCACCCACTCCCAACATGCTCTCATTTAATTCAGTAATTAGTTTTCTTTGAAAAATATAACGGATGTGGACTGACCACCATTTGTCTCATGAAAATTTGGATGTTCTCTGATTGCTTTTGATGCAAAGTACAATGAGAATTCAAGGCCTTATTATTATTCTTACTAACCAGGAGACGCACCAGGTTTAAAGTCAGATTTGTTTCTGTGTTAATAATACATTTGTATTACCCTTCCTGCAGTCCCCGTCTCTACTCTTGCTATCTTCAATGTGAGTTTGCACTTGTCAAAATGAATAATATGCAGCATCAATTCAAACTCCACTTTTCCAGTGTGTTCAGCCGTAATAGTTTCACTTTGCCTTGATTCTGTTGATTGCTATTAAATCCTGGATTGCTTTAAATTCTGTGAGATAGTCCTCAAAGTATCACTTATAAATTGTGTGCATTTATTAGAATCTTGCTTAGAACAAAGAGTTTCAAGTCCCTGAGAAAAAAACAGCCTTCTACCTCTGCACACTAGATTAAAGAGGTGGTAGAAACATATTTTATCTTTTGAGAAAAGATTAATTATTTTAAAAAAGCAAATGTAATACATGATTATAGAGGGTTTTTGCCTTTCATTTTCTCTCCTCCCTCTTCTCCCCCTTTCCTTCCTTCCTTCCTTCCTTCCTTCCTTCCTTCCTTCCTTCCTTCCTTCCTTCCTTCCTTCCTTCCATAATCCAAACTCAACATGCTTTGGTAAGAGAATGGATCAACTAAGATTCACAATAAATATTCACAATAAATTTCTTTGTGTCTACAGTATTGATGTAAATGAAGTCTTAGCCCTCAGTGTTAAGAGGACATCATTCTGATTCGGATGTATCTAGGTTTCAAAAGCCAGTTCTTAGCTCTTCTATTAGTAGAAATGTGGTTATTGTAGACTACATTAAGAAATCGTTCTAGAGAGAGAATTAGAAGTATGGAGTCTATTTTTCTATTTTAAAAAATTGGATGTACTTCAAAGAAAAACCCATGCAAAGCATACTTCGGTCACTCGAGCACAGTAAATAGAACACAGTGGTTGTGGAGAGTGGGTTGTACTCATCCTAAAGGGCAGCCATGTCCTGGGTGTGGGCAGGAGAGTCCTAGGAGGTACTGTCCTTGAACAGCTTGTGGGAGAGAAAGAGAGGAATGTGATTTGTTGAATATGTGTTAGGGTTCCGACTAGATGCAGGTTGACCATGACACTAATGAACTTCAAGCTTTAGGATCCCTCATTTGTATGAGTTTCTTCCTGTAGGATCTAAGAAATATGTTCGCATGGCCATGTGTTTTGTAGACTGGACATGTTAAGATAGTTAAATGCAGGTGGTTAAGATCACTGTTTTTGTTAACTTCAATTTTCCCTCTTGACCTTTTCCCTAGTTTTGGGCAGTGGATGTTTGGGGTTTAGTTAAGGAAAATTGGGTTGGGACAACATTTAGTTGTGATTTCCTGAGATGTACTTCTCTGGTTGCCAGGTACTTCTGTGACCAGTTAAGTCATTGCTACCATCCCTGTGCAGAAGCAGCTCCCAGAATTCTTCTGCTGTCTACTCTGTTCCCTACCCAGCATCAAGACGGGATGATTCAGAGTCTAGAAGTCACATCACAACATCCCAGGGCCTGTTATCTAGAGCAGGGAGTGGTGAAGGACACAGGGGATTTAAGACACATAGAGGCAGAGGCTGGTCTCATCAATGTCAAGTGAAAATGGAAGTTCTTCCCTACAAACAATAAACTCAAAAATGAAACTTATCACCATATGGAAATCTCTCACGCATTCTTCTTCTTCTTCTTTGATAGGCATGTGTGAAATGAAATGAATCACAACTCGAATATTTTTAGGGTACAAACCCATAACCATATTATATAGAGAGATGTTTCTGTTTAATGCTTAATGTATCCCGGCTATCAATAATAAAAAACAAATTTCGTTCAACCATCTAGAGCAAAGACTGAATTATCTTTTTATTCTCTCTATAAAAATCATATTACAAAATCATTGTCATACAAACAAGTGATCAAGACTGTGCAGCCACATAATATGGGAAAAAGCATTATGGCGGTAGGTGAGGAGATTCATTAATAAAAAGATTAGGTTATTTTTCTGTATTTTGTGATGCATGTGGCATTTGGCTGCTTAAAAAATATGTAACTTGTGGTGATTTCTTTTCTTCTAAGCCTGCATTCACTTTCATTTTGTATTCTGGTCTCACAGAGTGGGATCTCCAAACTGGGAGATCTCTGCGCCCCCTACATTCCAGGTTCTGTCTTTGTGCTACTTTCAGGCATCATCTTATTTAAGCTGCCTCATATCTGGACATGAAGGAAGTTGCATGTCCCTTTTTCTAATAAGAAAACTGGGACAGAGAGGTTACTGGCTTTTGTGAGGAGACTGGCGAGTGCCAGCCTAGACTCACCCCTCCCAGGGTTCACACCAGGGCAGTGGCTCCCAAGCCTCTTGACTGCTCCAGTGTGACTTCCTGCCTTAATCAAGGTTGTCCTCAATGCCTGTCATTTCAACCACACTGGGAAGCTTTGTCTTAATAGACCATCTAGATGTTTTTTCCTTATTTTGTTCCCTCTCTCCTCATTTTTGGTAGATGGCAGAGGCGTCCACGTGGTCCCCTTCCCCTGTCCTCCCTCTGTCCTCTTCCACCCGTGTCCTGACCTCAGTGGAGGATGCTCCCCCGTTTCCCTCTCTCAAACCAGGGGTCCTCCTGACCCCACCCACTACCTCACTTCCATGTTCCATCAGTTGCAAGACTCATAGAATTTAGCTCCAAGATACCTCTCCCCTTGGTCTCTCACCATCCCTGCTCTCCCATCATCAACTACGCTCCTTCCTGGGTTAATTTGATGGTCTCTTATTTGGCCTTCTTGGTCTTTTTGGGTCTGTCCTGACCGATGCTGCCATCTGAACATGTGTCTGATCCTGTTTCTCTCCTGTTTAAAATGGTTCAGATCACATCGTTCTTATGGTTTGGATCTTAAATGTCCCTCAAAAGCTTGGTGTTGAATGCTTGGTCTCCAGCCCTTGCATGGTGCTCCTGGGAGGTGATGTGACCTTCAGGAAGTACGGCCCAGTGGGTGGAAGTGAGATCACTGGGGGAGGACCTCTGAAGGGGACACTGGGACTCTGGCCCTTTCGTCTCTCTCTTTCTTGGCTTCCCTGACACTATGATATAAGCAGTTTCCTCTCCACCACATGCTGCCTGCCATGATGTACTGCCTCACCACAGGCCCAAAGCAACAGGGCCAAGTGATTAGGGAGTGAAACCTCTGAAACTATGAACCCAAATAAACCTTCCCTCATTGTAAGTGGATTTTCTCAGGTATTTTGCCACAGCAATGGTAAGATGAATATCATAATCATCTATTAAGTCCATTATTGAGATTCTACTTTGACCTGCTCAAAATGGAGATACAGTGGATAACAAAATTCCTGCCCTCATGGAACTCACCTTCTAGTAGAAGCAGACGGATGATAAATTATGTTTCTCATTTAGCAATATTAAGCTGAAAATATGAATGTATATACAATCAGAACAAAAATATGTCAGAGAATGATAAATCATAGGGAGGAAAAGAAATCAGAGTAAGGGAGATAGAGTAAACCAGGAGCAGAGGGAGGGACTTGGCTACTTTAAATGTAGCCTGGCTAGGGAAGGACTCATTGGGAAAGAGTAGGTGGGCAGAGATTAGCACGGGGTGGGGTGATGAGCCACATGGGCCCACAGAAGAGCATTTCAGGAGAGGAAGCCTGCTGGTGTGCTGCAGGGCCACAGAGGGCTGCAGCTGAGTGGCAGTGGGGAGGTGGCAACAGCATGGCCATATGTGTGAGCCGTGGGGGGCTGCTGGCCATTGAGAGACTTTGATTTTTACTCGGACAGCAGCTCAGCTGGCTTAAACTGGGAGGTAAGAAGTGGACAGATTCTGGTTCTCTTTTGCACAGTTGTCTGCCTCTCAAGAGAAAATTTCAACTGTGCAGCAGATTACATGTGTTCCAGCATGATCTGCCTTCTCAGTATCCCTCAGGTGCCCCAGGGGGCTTTGCACAGGGTCCCCTGTTCCTGGAGTCCCCTGCTCCTTCTCCAAGGCGAAGCCCAGTCCCTTCTTCCCTCTTTCTTCCAACTCTGGGCAGGCAATTTTCCAGCATCCTGCTCTTATCTCATCCCTTTGTGTGACAACCATTTCTTTACTAGTCTGTTTGCTTCCCTACACCGGACTGTGAACTCCTTGAAGAAGGAATCATGTTTTGTTCTTGTTTGAACCAGTGCTTGGCACATAAGAGATGCCCAATGCACATTGTGTCACAGGGGAATATATTTGCCATCTGTGCTTGGCCTCGAACTCCTGCTTCCCTAGGTGATAGAGAAGCCAAGAGAAGCCTTCTCTGCGAGGTGACAGACATGAACGAAGGCAGAAGTGAGATTTAACTCTAGAACATGGGCATTGCCACCTCAGGAACTTTTTAGAGTATGATGGAGTTTAAGCAAACTAGCTGATAAATAAAAAGAAAGAGACCAGAATAGGTGAAAGGAGTGAAGAATTAGCAGGTATGGAGGAAAAGTTACCAATCCAGTGTCTACTTTGAGCTACTAGAGGTACTAGTAGACTTACGTGGGAGGCCAGTTGAGTGTTCTTTTGAAACAAGGGCTATGGTCGAGTATTTGTGCGCCCCCAACAAATACATATGTTGAAATACTAAGTCCTCAGGGGATGGTATTAAGAGGTGGGGCCTTCAGGAGGTGAGAAGATCATGAGGGAAGAGCCGTCATGGATGGGGTCAATGCCCTTATGGAAAAGGTCCAAGGCAGCTTGTTTGCGTGGCCTGCCATGCTTGTGAGATGACATATCTGGTCCACCTGCCATGAGATGACCCCACCTATGAAGGAAGCTAGCCCTCACCAGACCCTATCCACATGGGCACAGTGTCTTGACTTTCCAGCCTCTTGTACTGTGAGAAATAAATTTCTGTTGTTATAAACCCCCAGTGCAGAGTATTTTGTCATAGCATCCCAAATGGACTAACACAATAAGTTCCCCCCAAATTGTCCATCTTCCAAAACAGACAGAAGTAACAAACACACCAACAATGGCATTTGAGAAAGAGTATAAAAATAGTACAAAGGACTGAGTGTGTGTGTGTGTGTGTGTGAGTGTTGGGGGTTCCCTTGCCTGTGCCCATGGGTCACCATACTCAAGTTCAACAAAGACAGCTACTCACCAGCAGAACTTAGAATCAACATGGCGGCTGGGTGCCCTTTGCAATTCACTTGTTAGTCTTCCCCTAAGTGATTTTATCTCTGTGTTCAACACTGTTATCTGCGTTGCCTCCCACCCTCCACCGACCTTTCATTCGCTCCAGCTGCCGCTACTGTAATTAGCCTCATGCTGGTGAGGTTTGACAGTGCCTCTCCTCAGCTACAGGGCCTCCTGCTTCCTGCCTCAAGACCTCTCTGACATCAAGGGTGAGAGAGATGCCCATAGAAACACACTGGCATTGGCAACAGGGAAGTAAATGAGGGCAAGTCCTTCCAGGTAGACCCTGACCAGTGGGAATGGAGCTGGGGCAAAATGTTTCTCAGCTGTTCCTCAGGCAGGTAATTCTAGGGCACATGCTACAGTTTCTCGGAAGGTTCCGGGAGCACGAACTTCAGTCACCCACAGCACTGACCGGTCACATGAAACACGCTTCTCTCTGCTTTCCCTTCTTTCCTGTTCCATGGTTTGCAGTGGCTCATTCCCATTTTCTGGCTTTGCCTCCCAAGCAGGTGCAACCCACTGTCTTATACTGTTCCTGGAAGTGGTAGCATTGAGGAAGGGGTAGTGAGTGAGGGAACCTGGCTTAGAAACCCAGGATTAGTACCGTTAAGTCAGCTGGACATTATGGCTCTGTTGTGGAGCAAAATAGCATATCTGCAAACAAAATAGAGAAAAGGAGCAATGCATGAGAAGCACAGTCACAGGCATGGCAGGTCAAACACCTTCTATAACAGGATTTGTTTTCATTGGCTATTCTGAAAGTTACCTTCCAGCTTCAATAGGCCAACCCATTTCTTTCTTCCACATGATGGACACAAGCCCCAGTAGGACCACATTTTATTCAGAAAGAAATGATCCCAAACTGAGAATCCTTATGGGGTGATCTTCTGTCTTACTACATGATAAATGCCATTTCACATAAAGATATCATGGATTTTGCCACCAATAATATTAGGAAACAGGAATATTTCTCATTATGAAATATTCTGTGAGGGAAGTTATCACAATTTTGCTGTGAGTTTGTTAGTCTGCTTTGCATTAATATAACAAAATATCTGAGGCAGTCAACTTAAAAAGAGAAAAGGTTTATTTAGCTCACAGTCTTGGAGGTTCAAAGTCTAGGACTGGGTTACCCCATTTATTTGGCCTCTGATGAGTGTAGTAGATGGTAGGTAATACATGATGTTAGGAGTGTGAGTAGAAACAAATGTAATATCTAGATCAGGGGCACAGAGAAAGAAGGACAGGTAGGGCCAACTGGCTCCTTTTATAATAAACTCTCAGGAAAGCATAAGGGGGTTTCAGAAGAATTACCAAGGGGTTGCAGGAGAAATATCCCATGTCCCCAATAATATAAGGACTCCTACGAGGTCATGCCTCCCAAAAGTTCTACCATCTCCCAATGGCACCACTCTGCCAGCCAAGCCTTCAATCACAATGACCCATGGGGGGGGCACAACCATGTCCAAACCCTAACAGAACTGTCATAGTAAACAGCTGTTTTGGAGTTGATACAGCATTATTTTGTCAAGTCTTTTATTCAAATGAGAAGAATTCCATTATTGTCAGTTCTGTGTTTTAAAAATGTAGTATTTTCCCATAGGAATTTTCCTAGGGGTCAGTAATCAGGAAACTCCTTTGATTTTGTAAAGATGGATTCGTAGAAACCAAAAGAGAAATGCATGCCAGAGCTCACCAAAACAAGATTTCTTTATCTGAGTCCCTTGCATTACAAATTACTCAGAGGAACACAGTAATGGGAAAATATTCACTAATAATGTTATTTATGATGTATAAAATTTCCTCCTCATACAATCAAAAAATTTCTCACTTAACACTAGGTTTGCCAAAATAATATAAATCTACTGCAAAGTGGAGTTGGGAATCTGGTAAAAGATGGAGGATTTTGTAAAGTTGATAAAAGACATGTTGACAACTGTTTGAATCACATGCAAAGCCGTTGACAGATAGGAATGGAAGAATTAGAAAAATGGACATTAAGTAAAAGAGAAAAATGATGATGAAATGAAATTCATCAGAAATGTGTGAAAAATCAAATGATTAAGGGGACCCTTGAGAAGATGATGAAGTTCTAAAAGATTTCATTATTTTTATGATAGTAAGGGATATCATAATGTGATAGTATAGTATCATAAAAATTTGGTAGACAAATTATGTGAAGAAATCTACTTATTTCCTCTTTGGTTCCAAAAAGGAATTTATAGTTGTAATTATAACTCCCATTTAAAACTATGATAAAATAAGCCTCTGTAAGGATTTTTAGTTTTGTTTTTGAAAGTGAATCTCCAGTCAAACCTTTATCCTCTGGCTCCAATTATTTACCCTGAGTTTTAGTTTCTGCTTCCAATGGAATCCCTTCAAGAAGCTCTTCCTTAATACACATCATCCTGTAGATGAAATCATACATTGATGGATCATGCCATTTTAGAATTTGGAAAGCATTTTCTGGAAACCACCTGCCTTTGTATTCTTGCTTTGCTGTTGAACATCTAAGAAATTAGGTGACAGCACCGATTGTTAGGGATATGGCAGGTAGAGAGGAAGGGACAACATTCTAATGCTACAACCCTGCCATCGTTCTCCCTTTTCTGTGCTTATGCAGTTTGCCCAACTCACCAAGCTCTCTGTATCTGAGAGCTTGATGATCATGCCTGACACCAGGTCATGTCTATAAAATTTTTGGATATCATGAGAGAAAGTGAAAAATTAAAGATAGTTAAGTCTTGATTATTGGGGTCTCTGGATTAGAATGAAAATACAGATAACTGAAAAAAAAACTTTGAGTGCTTAGAAATATTATAGCTCCATCCTGTTTTATAATATATGGTGTATTTCTCAAAATTACATTATATTTTACTTTTACTCTGAAGCTTTTGAAATGGTTTTTGGCCCAAAGCATTAAAATTATGAGCTGATAATCTAAAATAGCAGATAATTCAGAAAGCATTTATATTTAGCTTTGTAAAACTTTACAGAACATATCTGGTAGTAGATTTATCTTTCCTAAATATATCTTATTTAGAAAAATGTTTGAGATTAGTTTGTCTTTCCTGAGCACAGATCACTAATAGTGGGTGGTAGAGGAAGTCAGTTTTGAATTAAAAATTTGTCTTAGATAATCTATTGAGTCGAGAATTTGCATACAGATGCTACAGAGTTGCTTGTATTCCAAATTTCAAAGACATTTGTTATTCAGAAACTATTCAGGTGCTTAGTGAACTAGTTAGAGGCTTTTCCAGATATAACATTTTTAAGTCATTAATACTCAACATTTGGAGAGACATTTTGGACCATTAAAAACATTGCGTATCAATAAGAAATACAAATAGAAAAAAACTCATGTTGTTATTCATGGCATTATACTTAACTCCCTCCCTTTTGCCCTTCTTGAAATTCAGCTGGTTAACAGATGGCAGACACAAATATTGCACCAATTAACAGTCACACGCACACACACACATTCTCTAACAAGGCTCCTGCTTGTTAGGGTGTCCAGTGAAGACTATGGAGGACTCAAGTATCAGTCCTTTGTCAGAGCTATTATGGAGAAGGAAGGGCTTTGGGATGGATGTATTAGCTCTGTATGTGTGTCTTGCAGTTAAAAGTCAGATCTTAAATTGGTAATTTATACATCCAAAGTCCCAACATAGTGGAAGCTTCTCTGAATCCCTATGTTCTTGAATATTTCTTCAAGCCCCTTAGAAGCTTTCAGAAAACCTCTTGAGGCATGTTCAGGAGGGGAGTGACATGATCAAGTGGAAGACTGTTCTGGTTGCAGTGAAAAGAAAGGACTTGGTGGAGGGTGGGGAGAGGTGGAGATGGGGGTGGGGAGGAAGATGGGTGCTAGGGCAAGAGAGGAAGCAGGGAAATTGGCTCTTGCAAGGGGTTTGGGTGAAGCATGATAGAATCTTAGCTAGAGAGGTGCCTGAGTTTCCAGAAGAAGGAGGGTTCAATATTTAGGACATGGTGATTAATTGACAGTATGAGCAAGGGAGAGAGAGGTCTCAAGGTATCTGGGTTAAGCATCTAGTTGGATGATGGAGCCATTTGTAGAAATGGGGAAAATTGGAATAGGTGGAAATTGGTAGGAGACGATCAAGAGGTCCACTTTGGACCTGTAAGTTTAAGATACCACCAGTAAAGAGGGAATGTCAAACTGCCCAGGGTTTAAAAGAGAGGTATAGAGATTAACACTTCAGGGCATCTTATGCCTTTTAAAGTGCTTATATGAGTTATATCTTATTTAATCTATTGCTATCTCTTTATGAAGTCTGCAGAACAGATATGTTATCCAGTATCTAATAAGTGTAAATTGAAACAAAAAGATAACCAGAGACTTAGCCAAGTTAATGCCCCCAAATCCAAAGGCATCCTAAGGGGTATGGTCATATGGTCCTATCCTTCCATTTCTAAATCTTACTGATTATTTTTGGTCTAATTTAAAACATTTTCCCTAGCTCTCTATAGGTGGAGCAAGAAACAGAGTTTTCCCCCTTTAAAAAGTTGCAGACTCCATAAATATTGACAGGCTATGGGTCAAGGTTTTTGCTGTCTCTTACCTCTTGAGATCCAATGAAAAAGAAATGGATTATTTCTAATTTCCTCAAAAGAGAATTCAGGGTCACTCATGGTTCCCATCAATCTAGACCAAGTAGATACAACAGTTAAGTGTGGTAGGGGTACAGCCTATGGGTTCTGAATAAAACTGGTTCTTTTGCATCTGGTCAGTGGAGGGAAAGCTCACCATCCACTGAGTCCCAGCAGAGACAACCTAGGAGTTTAACCTCTCAGGCATAAAGACCCACCAATCACATTTCAAACCTAATCCTGGTGCCCACAGGATCCCTCTATTATTCAAGGTGTAGTAGCTTTAATTTTTGAGAGGATGTCTTGTGACCAAAGAGTCTTACAGAAAGTGACTTTGGGACAGGGAACCATAAGCTCTGTGGAGATACATGGCTCAGAGACCAGAACCAAGATCTCAGGTTTCTTTCCCCCTTTTTTTCCAGCTGAGGCCCCTCTAGCTTTTAAAAAAATATTTTCTTCATATATATTTGAATATTCCCTGATACTTTCAGCTCCAACATACCTTTTTCTCTCTCTATTAACTTGACGTTGACCATGCCTTCCCTCAGCTGCTCTGCACGCTCTCCTTCCAGTAGGAAAAGTTGAACATAGCTGCACTTTGGGTTCAACTAACATCTTGAACTAATTTTCAAATCTTGTGGGTGAAGCCAAGCCCTAAATAGCTTTAGCTGAACACTTTCCCCTTAATTTCTAGCCTCATATGTATTCGCAGGGAAATATATTCCACATGTTTCTGATTTTATTTATCCCTAATTCCTCAAGAGGTAATTTTCTGAAACTTGGTTGAGGTTCCAGAAGCCTCATGAACCTCTTCCCCTTTAGCCAACTCCTTTCTTGGGCTTAGAAGTCCACTTCAAACCACGGATCATAAGTTGATCATTGAAGTTTTCTTCTAAACTATGTATACTTCAGGAATTATGGTCTAAAAAATTGTTCACAGTTCTCTTCCAATCTCCAGTTTTCTAAATCTTCTTTTATTTATATGTTTAGAGTATATTAAACACACACTTGTGGATTTTCTTCTGACTTAATATTTCTGCTTTCAATCAACCTACACAGATTTATTTAGCATCTCCTGTAGGTCTATCCACTGCTGAGATAGATCTTTGGTGGATGTAGAATACACACACACACACACACACACACGCATACGCACACACACACGCACACACACATACACACATACACTGGGAATTGAACCCAGGGGCTCTTAACCATTGAGCCACATCCCCAGACCTTTTTATATTTTATTTAGAGACAGGGTTTTGTTAAGTTGCTTAGGGGCTCACTAAGTTGCTGAGGCTGGCTTTGAACTTGTGATCTTCCTGCTTCAACCTCCCTAACCACTGGGCTTACAGGCATTTACTACCACACCCAGCAGAAACAGTTAATTTTTAACAAGATTTCTTTCACAGTCGCTGGCTAGAAGGTACCTGTGGCCTATTAGTAACATAGGACCAGAGAGCAGGTGAGAGGACAAGTGGGCAAGTTTATTCTGCCCTCCTAGAGGGGCAAGAATAGAGACGGGGTAATTCTAGGGCACTGAGGCTTATGAGGGAATGGTCCAAGAGGAAGCCTAGGAGAACACAGGGGAGAGTGACCTGCGTATTTTAGGGAGAGAGAGGAGTCCTTGTCCCCAGAGTCACACATCTGTCCTTTGAGATTACAGATTATTGTTGCAACAGGAAGGCTTTGCTGATGGAAGTCATTTTTCTCATACCAGTTTATTCTCATACCAAAGGAAGAAGTGGGTAGAAAAATTTTCTCAGAACTCACGTCCTCATGGGTCACTTGGGACTTGGGACACACAGTGTGAAAAAGTTACAGGAACTAGTTTTTCTTTTAAAGAATATATTCCTCAAGAATAAGCAAACTCCAGCAAAAACACGAGATCCACTAATGATCCAAACACCAACTATTTCAAATACACAAACCCTTAAGCCGGGGGCTGTGGGAAACAGAGGAAATTCCAAGGAACAACTGAAAGGAGAAGCACTTCAAAATAGGCGGGGTCCATTTCCTAGTGGGTGAAGTTTTCTCCAACCCTAACCACAAGGCTCAGTGTTTGAATATGAATAATTCACAGGAAAAAAGTAACCTCAGCCTGGTCAGGAGTGGGAAGGATTTGGAGCCTTAATGAAGGACGCCTCTTAGCAGGGAGTTTTCTCCATAGCCTCGATGCATCTCCCTGAAACGTGTTTCTCTTGGGTTTGTTTTAACTGATTCAAATGTGGTTTCATTGATGATACAGAATAGATTAATGCTTGGCAAAAGAATTACCACCTCAAACTTGGGACCCTTGACTATAGATCAATTCTGCTTCTGCATCCAATTTCTGTTGTGCTTGATTATCTGAATCAGGCAACTCTTGGCTCAGGTATGTGATTAGCAGTGTTAAATGAAGATTTAGAGACCTGGGATTCAGCTGTTTAGTTTTCTATGAGTTCCAACTAGTCATCCCGATGCACTTTCCCTTGAAGAGAGCAGGTACCTGGTAGTTGATTTTTGTAGCACAATTAAGGGGGTCAAGAGCTAAAGATGCCATTCTATAGGAGGTGACTCAGGGGCTGATGAAAGTAATCATCCTAGCAGGGTTATTGTTACTTATCCCCAGATGGGAGGGTGTAGTAATAATAAATAATAATAAATAATTTGTAATCTCAAAGGACCCTTTGTAAAAGGTCCTATTTCCCAGCCCTTATTCTTGTCTCTTTACAATAGAAAGAAGGGAACCAGGACATGCCTCATGTCCAAACCAAAAAAGCTGGTTCACAGTGGGAAGAGATGAACCTTCCCAACTCTGTGTCCAGCTTGTGGTTGTTTCATAGCCCCAGGCCTCACATTTGGCTCTGATACAGAGAAAACCCAGTGGCCTTCCTCTGCAGAGCTGTCTGTCTTTGGAGCAGATGACTGCTTTCTCCCATATACTCCCAGCAATGACAGTGTACACATAAAAACAAACCGAGAGCCCCCCATTCTCCCTCCCGCCCTCTCCCTCCTGAAATCCATGCTCTGCAGTGGCCATGCGGACTCTGCAGGAGCTGCCAGGGCCTCTGTGCAGTGTTACTTGACTCATACATATTTGATTATGTTTGGTGATATTTCAATGAAAATTATTTCCAGATTATAATAAAGACCATTATTAGAGGAGAGGTTAGAACACTGGCCACATTAACACTCTATCCCCTCAAAACTGGGGACCCCATTTCAAAATATTGTGGAAGTAGGGGTTTCAAAGGTTGGAATGGAGGTGACGTGGAGAACCCAGCAACCCACATGCAGCATTCTTGGCTTAAAGGAACAGCTGAACCTTGGACAAGATTTATCCCATTTCAAAATATTGTGGAAGTAAGGGTTTCAAAGGTTGGAATGGAGGTGACGTGGAGAACCCAGCAACCCACATGCAGCATTCTTGGCTTAAAGGAACAGCTGAACCTTGGACAAGATTTATCCCACATTTTTATTATGATGCTGCAACATCACCAAGGATATAAACCAGTCACTGGCACTCTCTCAAAGAACACATCATCGTAACTCGTTATAACAATACTGCTGTGATATGTGCTCGTAATATTTATAAAGGCTTAGCTAGGAAAACAGTACATGCCAACTGTCAGCAGTGATGTATCATTTTTTTTTTTTAAAAGGGAATGTACACGGAATAATGGTTTAAATGAACTCTGTAAAAATAGGCTGCTTTGCTGAAGTCATTGGGTCATCTGGACCTCTGGTGTGAGGCACACTTTCCAGGATTCATTGCGGCTTGGCCTCCAGAGCTCTTTGCCTGTCCTGTAGTTCCATTTGCTATGTTCAGAAATTCTGACTGTTGTTAGCAGCATCCCCTGATCCTGGATCTGATTACTTAGTGCCTAGCAGAGTGCCTTGTTAAGAAAGCTTAATTGATAGATGTGGGCTTTTAGTTTTACAAGTGTGGAAGACTCTATGGCCAGTCGGAGGGTGGGGCAAATAGTTTTGCTTCCTGTGGAAAGAAAAGTAACAGGGACCATGTTCAAGTGGCAATCAGGTGGCCAGCTGATAATTTGGCTTCTGACTTTAGGTCTGCTCAGTGCAGATGCTCCTGGGCTTTTTCTAACAAGCCTTGATGTGATTAACCAACAGTCCCCCCAGGGGCACAGCTGCTGGACAGTCAAAATCATAGCAGCTACCATGGGAAAGCAAGGGCCATTTATAGTCAACCCAGGAAATAACCATAGGGGGATTAGATTCTGAGGGGTGGGCCAGGGTTTAGCCCATAAATGTCTCTATCTAGTAAAAGCCAAAGTAGGTGGTAAAATTTCTCCCATTACCACAGGAGAGAGGAAGGGAGGGAGGGGGAAAGTAGAAGGGACAGAAAGGGAAGAAGAGAATGGAATTCTTTGTAAAGCACAAGCTCAGAACATGTAGATTCACACAGAACTTTTTGTAATCAGTGAATCAGCAATGAAACATGGAAGGAAATATTCTCCCAATGACAGGTAAACAAAACTCATTTTCCTTGATCAGTCATTGTTAAGGGCTCCAAACAGATTTGGAGATTTGGCCAGAGATTTGGCCAAACATTTGGGAGAATCTAGAGTATGTTTGGGCATTATATTTACATTGATGAGCATATGTATGTATGTGTTAATCGTCTTTTTTAGCAAACTGTGCATTATTTATTCCATAGTGAGGGTTTTTGTTTATTTGTCTCAGCTAATCTTATATACTTTTTGATGTCCTTAAAAGTCTGGAGTTAAAACAACTTTTGTTATTTTGAAGAAGTGATGCCTAAATGACTTGCAGTCAACCAACATTTATTGTTGAAATATTTTGCCCAACTTCAACACGCCTGTACAGTGATGGTCTACTAAGTACTACTCCTCTGCAGTACTCCTACCATGCAGTACAGTCAGACAAATGAGATGCGTGTACATCTAGAAGAACAGTGACGAAAGGGGATGGCAGAAAGGGAAAGTGCCAACATGTAATATCAGGAGGCCCAGGTGACCAAGGTGATGCTGTGATTGGAATGAGAAGAAGGGGCCAGGAGGAGGCAGCCACAGGAGTGGGTGGCAGATCTAGAGGACCAGAGGACTCTGAGAAAACATTGCATAGACAATAGTCCCATTTGCTTCTGAATGATCAGAATTCAGTGACCTGATGACCCAGAGTTTCAGAATCATATCATTTCATTACAGAATTCCTACAGAAATTCCCACTCTTGCCAGAGGCCTCAGCAGGGAAGAAAACTGAGGTCTGTGCTTTGAGACCTTAGCCAGTTAGGACTGTGTGGGAATGTCACGTCTCTCTGGAGAAAGCAGGGCTCTGATTCTCACGATGCAATCATTCCTGGGAGCTTCCTGGCTTTATCCATGCTCTATCAATCTGCCACCTTTTAGGAGAACTAAATCGAGTCCAAATACTTTATAATGCTATTTGATAGTTTGAAACTGAGTCATATTTTATCAGACGCACATTGTCATATTTCCAACAGGGAGGCTAAAGAGTTGCCCTATAAACATGAAGTTAAAAAAAAATTGGTGCTGCTCATTAGCCACAGACTTTAAATTTTCCTGTTGGAACCTTCTCAGCTTAGAAAAATGTTAGGCGAAACAGCCTTAATCATTGACTTTCTCACAACCATTAACATTTGACATGCATACTGGGGGGATATTCTTAATTCAGAGTTGGATTGGTGTCTTTCTATTCTCTTTGAACCCCTAAAATTTAACAATGAGAAGAGAGCAAAGTATGAAACAAAGAACTGAATGCTCTGACAAACTGGCTCTATCCCACCAGGGTTTGGTGTTGAAAAGCTGAGGATCCTGAAGTCCAGGTGATGAAGACTCTCCTGTGGGGAAGACAATGACTTCCTCCTGAGCAGCAGATCTTCTCTTCCACCACTCTCCCTGGTTGGTTTCTGCCCTGAGTCTCAGAGATCCCATTGCCTGCTCCCTAAGGACCATTCAAATTTTTTGGATGTGACCTCACTTAACAGTAAATTATCATAAGTAGAAGCACAGGATCTGGAAATGGAGGTTCAGCTGGAGAAAATGCTATGCTACATTCTCCTTTTGAAAATTTATGTTTTATGTTCCTTGCTTCGTGACTTCATTATGCATTTGTATAAGGGATACTCTTCTGCAAATTCCTGCATAGACATTAAAATTTTTTTCCCCTAAGTTTGAAGCTGGCAGAAACCTGGATTCAACCCCTAAATTTTACAAAGGAGGGAAAGAATTCCACAAAGAGACCATGTGGCTCACCTGTGCTGATATGAAAGAAATGGTTTAATATAGGAGTTAAAGGCTCAACATCCAAAGCAAAATAAAATGACCTCACCAGCCAGGCCCTTGATTTGTTTCCTATTGTGTACTGAAGGGAGGTTAAAGTTCAAAGCCTGGGTTAAAACCTGAGTTGCTCCCCCATTCCAGGGTAAGGGAAGTAGGTCTGACAATATTCCCAGGCACCTTAATCTACTCCAGGCTCTCCCTCTTTGTGGCATTAACTGCCACAATCAGAAAGAGGTTCCTCTGCCTGGCTTGGGCTCTGGCTGCAGAGAGATGCAGGCAGTCTCCCTGAACCCTTGGTAGTCAGGGCAGGTTGAGGTGGAACAGAAGGAGCAACAGGAGAAGAGAGTGGTCATGGCCCTAGGAACTTGCTGAAGTGCTAGTCAGAAAGGAATTTTACCTGTGTTCTGTTGCTTTTCCTTGAGCCTGAGATCAATGGGTCTCTCCTGGGAGTGGCTGGCCTTCCATAGTAAGACTGTTAAGGGAAGGTTTGCCCTCTCCTCTAGGAAGGAGGCTCTCTGGGAAGACTAGTGCTTATATTTTGCATTTTAATGATACCTATGGAGCCTGTTCTGTATTCTATTAAAATAAGGGGTTTACTTTTGTCTTCAGTGAATACCTCCTGAAAGATGACTGGTATCTTTCCCAGGGTGCATTGCTTGGCCTTGCACTCAGGAGCCGCTGGCTGGAGCATCTCTCTCCATCACTCTCTCCTCCCTGCATCTTCAGTTTGTCCTCACCCTCACCGTCTACACAGGCTGGCTTTGGGGTTTCCCTACCCAAGTGCTGTCTCTATCTTTCATGTCTCTACCCAGGGGCAGCAAGGGACAGAAAGGTTGCTGGGGCTCAGGGAAGTGGACTACAGATGCGGTCCTATGCTGGCTTGGTGGTGCAGAGCCGAGGATGTGGGCCTGAGAGCCAGGCAGCAGCCCGGACAGTATGAGAACCAACTGGAAAGGCTGAACAGGATTCAGATTGCCAAAGAGGCCTGTTGTCCTGTCAAGGGAAGGAAGACGTGGGCTTGTCCTGCCTGACAGATTCTCTCATTCCCTCCCAAACTAAAGGCTGTTGGCTGCTGCTGGCCCGGGCAGCTCCTGGGTGTGTCCTTGCTCTCTGGTGTCAGCCACCAGGCTTCTCTGGGCCTCCATCCAAGCATGCAGAGGAGCTGGGTGGCTTAATGGTGGGTTCGCTCCCTGGTCCTCCTCACTGGTGCCCATTTTACTGTTTTTGTCATCCATTCAGGAGGGAAGCCATTTCCCAGTCCAGGAGTTTTCCTCAGGAAGAAGTGAGACACTCTTCCTCCATTCATGGGGTGCACTGGCTGAGATTTCACGCTTCTCTCCTTGGTCTGCATACTGAAGAGGGAAGATGAGTGTGTCAATTATTTGTTTCAGTTGGGAAACAACTTAATTATTTGTTTCAGTGCGAAGGAAAATCCTTGAAGAAAGTTTTCCGGAGGTACATATGAATCTATTGGATTTGAGGATTATCCCAATTGTCAGAGCAAAATTTGATGGCCATACGCATAAGAATGACCTGAGACATCATTAAAATAAGAACCAAACATAAGCTACCATCTTCTAGCATCCATGGACCTGCTGTAAAGTCAAGTGGGTCTCGTGCATAGCCAGGGGATATTTGGATAGTGGTTTGGGCCAAATGTGGGGGTCAATCTTTAGTGATATTTGATGCACCCCAAGTAACCACAAGCAGAGGAATAGTAGAACCTTCAAATGAGGGGTCCTGGCTTGTGAAAATGACTCAACTTGTTGCAGGGGTGGGGGGACGAACTTGAAAGTGTGCAGCCCAGATGTCAATTTTAAGATCCACTTGGCCTGACACAGCTGTAGTCTCCAAGCTGCCTGTGGAAGGAGTGGGGCCACACCCACAGCTGCAGCCAGCAGCGCTATTCAAAACTCCCCCAGGGCCAACCACTGTGAAAAGAACAGTTTATTACACAAAATAAAACAAAATGCCAGCTCATCTTTATGGTTTCATGGTCTGCCTTGGAGGAGCAGGAAAGGAGTTTTATTTTTCACCCTCCTGTGCACTGAGCACCAACTATATTGTTTTGGGGCCAGTTTGGGGAAGATCTGGAATGTTCTGTGCTGTACTGTGGACTCAATGTCTGACCACAAACCTACCATTTAACTTAACTGGCCATGGCTGAGCCTTTGGGAAATGGGGAGAATGGAGTGCCCTGGAGATGAAGCTAGATTTAAATAAAATGTTTGATATGTTATAATCATTTTATCTATCCTTTCAAACAAAGACAATGGAGTTTGGGTCAATTGTTGGCCTTGATATTAGTTTTAAGAAGCTCATTCAACTAGACTCCTGGCTTTCAAGCAGGCTTTGAAATAAAAAGATGCACATGAAAGACTATAAAACTGAAACACTGAGGTGAATACTAAAGTTTTTCTACACTATAACACAGACAGGAGATAATAAAAGTATATTATTGTCAAGAAACAAGAGAACTACTGGGTGAAAGATAAAAAGCTCTTTGTGGTGGTATTTAGCACACAGGTAGTTACTTAGTGTGGAGAGGGAAATAGCTCCCTTGTCTCTTTATTACCTCTCAGTGCCAAATATATTGAAGTGGACTCTGAGAATCCAGGGAAAAATGCACTTGCTCTGTGCACAGGAGGATTCAGCCCGTGATGGGTACCAGAGTGTCTGTCTGGTACTCAAGCATCTGAAAGAAACATGAACTGAGGATCAGCCAGATGTTTTGTCTACACAATGCCATGCTTTAAGCTGTTTCCCCTCTTTGTGGGCACTTGGTGTCATATAGATGAAACACTCGGATGAATAATTGAAGGGTTCCTCACTTTTTCATTCAGATACTTATGATATATGGAAACAGCTGAAGTATGTGGTTCAAAGTTCAGAAAGAGGAAACAGGGAAGCAGGAGACAAGAGAAATAAAGCAAGGACAAGGACCGCCGTCCACTTCTGGGGTGACACGGTCCTCTAAGTGTACAAGGAAAGTCATCAAAAGGAGAAAGAGGTCAGTAATGAAGTAGAAGTGGATCTGAAGGAGATGGGGAAGAGATTTCTCCTGACCTTGACCTTCATCATCCAATATATGGCCCTGCCAGGATAATACTTATGAGTGTGTGTGTGTGTGTGTGTGTGTGTGTGTGTGTGTGAGTGTGATGTTTGTTTATTTTTAAGGTAAGGAGATACTTGCTATGCATTCGGATCACGTGTTTACTGCCTTTTCTAAGCGATGCTGTGCCTGTCAAGTTTTCATTTCCCCGGAATTTTACCTCCCCATCTCCCTCCCTACCCTGTTCTCCCCGTCTGTAACACAAATGCCTTTTTTATTTTTTTGCTAGTTTAATTAGTGCATGAATTCATTTTGATTGATGAATTGATGTGGCTTATTGGCATGAAGACTCCCCTCCCCTCCCAGGGCTGTGTGTAATGGAAACGGCTTGTGCGGGCGACACCTGCTTTGATGCGGCAGCCTTTCTGTTTGAAGCTGAAAGGCCAGCCGTTCAGCTGTGATTTCCAAGTCTCTGGGGAAATATTTTTTTTTCTGGGCCTGTTGGTGGAATGAGGGGAGGTTGGTGGTGCATGAGGGGTTTGGGGGTGTGTGGAAAGTGGTGGCTGAGAAACATTACAGCTAAGGATTTAATGTTTATATTTTATTGGACTGGTTTTGAAATAGTCATTGTTCACACCCTGGACCCAGGAGGAAAGGGGACCTTGACTCTCTGCCATCGGTAGTAAGGCGTTGTGAATTAGTGCAGTGAGCTGAAAATTTCCAATGCCTCTTGCCAAAGAATTAAACTGAAATTAGCACACAGTTGGTAACAATTTGATTTCTGGTTTCACTTTAATCAGTGAGGATTAATGGTTAAAATTTTTATTTCTAATCTCACTTTAGCCTGACTAACAAAAGCTGTCACTTTCTTGCAAACTGCTAAATGAAGAGGGATTTATATGCTCTGTGAGAGAATAAAAGTTAAAGGGCTAAGACCCACTTTTCAGACCATAATAATTTAAAAGTCCCCCCCATGTAGTGCTCAGAGAGCTGACTGCTGCTGGACCCAGTTATGTTACAGCAGGTCAAGGGTGGTGGAAGGACTTGGGTGCATTCTTAATGGCTTCAAAACTCCAGAAGAAATATAGTATTATGCCTGGGGAAAATTAATACTTCAGAACAGAGCAGGAAGTACGATGGAATTGTGGATAGAGCATTGCCTAGCTCAGACGTGACTTCTACCCTTTCTCCTTGTCCTGTTGCCACTTGAGCTAGCCCTTTTGATGGCTTCCCCTGGCCACCATCTATGTGAAATTGTAAAAATGGTAAATTCTGTCTCCATCCTTCCAAGGGCTGTCAGACAATTTTTCACTGACTCTCACCACTGGAGACTCTCTGTGAATGTCCTTTTTTGGGGGGCATAAATAAGCCCACACTTGACTTCCCCCTGCCTTTTCACCTATTTCCTACTAAAACAAGTGTTGTCACAACCCAGATGCACTCATTTGCCATCTCTGTTTTGAATGCCTTCATTTTCTATTTGTCCCAGCTTTTCCACTGTGGCACCTTGATCTGGGAAGTCAAACTCAAATTGCAATTGAGGGGGATGTTGGGTGTCTGGGGAGGGGGGTGCGGGACGGAGACTTGAGTATCACATGAGTAGTGGGACCAGGTGATTTTCAAAGTTTCTTCTACTACCCAACTCTGTGATCCACTGGAAGAGGCAACTGGCTTTCTCAACCCTTCCTTAACTTTGATGCCAATCAAATATGAGCCTTTTCTCCAAATTTTAATTCTCCTTTGATAAATACATTTCCTCAGCTATTGGGTCATTCCCAAAGACTATGCTGTAGAATAAATACCTCTTTTAACAACAAACTGGACAATAGGAATGAATTTTCCAATGGTTAGCCGCAAGAATCATCATCCTCACGATTCTTTGTTTTTCATAGTCATATTTATTCTAATTTCCCACTTATCAGAACAATTCTATTATCTGTTATTTTGAGAGCTCTCTCTTCCTGCAATGAATAAGATAAGAATAAACTACCCAAATGTAGGTGGCATTAGGAAAACTTGAAACCCTGAGGTTCTAGCTTTGATCTTTATAGTGGTGATTTGCGTCTTTACCACAAGCCTTCTGCTCAGTTAGGTACTGCCCAGCATTGGTTCACGGGGTTCCTAGGAGCAGCCTATACATATGCTGTCTTCTTACTACCTCAAACCGGCCATGGGTACTCTGCCAACTGTCAAGGTCATGGTTCTTACCTTTTCTTACCATCCAGGCTGTCATTTGAGGAACTTGCCACACACTGTTTCCTGTCCTATTTTGGGGAGAGTCCTTTTGTGCCCCTAGATCAGGCCATTTCTGCTTCATCTAACCCTTGAGGCTCTATCCCATTATAGACAATGTAACTCACTTGTGCTACAATTTTTGGATTTAAGAACAGTCAGATTTTCCTCTTCAGGTAAAAGAGGAGCCCTTAATTCTTAGGGAAAAGGTCACAATCATTTTAACTTGTAGTGGGTGAAGAGTAGTTAGGTAGAATAGTGAAATCCTTTATTGTTCTAAAAATCTATTGATCAATCTATCAGTCCATCTATCATTTAAGTCTATGTCTACATCTACATATCTCTCTTAGGTTTTCTTGCTACAGAACTGTAACTGCTATTTGAAAGGCGCACCTTCTAAGACACCTTTCTAACTATGCTATGCACTGGGGGCTGGATTGCATGTGATGGTAGGTAGAAACTTGACTACCATGGCTCAATACCAAACGGGCTAATTTTCCTCATGTAACAAGTGGCCCAAGGGAGGCAGTTTAGGGTAGTGTCATCATTCCATGTCATCACCATGCTTTCTTTCCATGTATGGAGTGTCCTTTCATCCATGTGATTGATACTTGGCTGCTCTCGGGCAGGAAAATAGGAGATTAGCAAACTCTTCTCTTCATGAAGTCATGTCTTTTTACTTAGGAACACAGTTTTCCCTGGGGACCTGGCCTGTATCTATGATCAGGAAGTACCCTTTGGCCACCTCTGGTTATATAGGAGCTGGGTAGGTGTGTTCATTTCCCAGTCCTTCCTGTGGAAACAGAGGAAATAGGGTGGGCATTCTATAGCACCTGTCAAAGTGCCCAAGTCCTCTATTATTAAAAAAAAAAGGTAAACTATAATTGGTGTCTGTGTATGTAACTATGACTAAAGAGACAAATGCCTACCCAGATACTATAATTCCTATCATCTTTAAGTTCACAGATGATATGTGGAGATTGACAGGTCAGAGTGGAGGCACAATCTGAGAGTCTTCCAAGGAAGATGGCCAGAGCGAAAATCACCCTTTGCAATGACAGGAGAAGTGATATTTCTAATTTGCACTGACTTTTACATGTCTTGCCTGGAGCCTCACTATGGGGCTGGGGTAGGGTGTGTGTGTGTCCTGTATCTGTGGCTGGATTAGAGAGGTGCCTATGGAAGAGAAAGAGGTGAGTGTTGATCACAACGGCTTGTGGGCCTGGCTGCACACTGGAATAACCTGGAAAACTGACAGCTGATACTTATCCCAAGAGATTTTGATTTCATTGATTAGGATTGTGATCCGAGTATGGGGGTACTTCAAAGAGTCTAATGCGGGCTGGGGATGTGGCTCAAGCGGTAGCGCGCTTGCCTGGCATGCGTGCGACCCGGGTTCGATCCTCAGCACCACATACCAACAAAGATGTTGTGTCTGCCAAGAAGTAAAAAATAAAAAAAATTAAAAAAAAGAGTCTAATGCACAGCCAGGGTTGAAGTCACTGTATTAGATTTTTCTGAAATGATCACAGTACCCCCACCTTCATTAGCATTGTGCTCATTCAAAGGGACCTTGGCCTGATGTCTCTGCAGACACTGGAGGATGGGCTTGTCTGTAGGAATCCATGATTGAGTCTGTCATAGGGATGCTCCTGGGCATCTCTCAGCATCCTCTTCATGAGAAGCTGTGGGGAAATTCTTCTAGCTCTATCTCAGGAAGTGTGGTTCTTTTCAACATTTGGTTTGTTTTTGCTTTGTGACATGCTGAGTCTTATAAATGACTGTTTCCCTTTTTGTTGGGGCTGTCAGGAGGCCTGGGAGCAAAGCCGTACCACCTCCGGGCCCATAGTCCTCTGTCTTACTATCACTTTTGGACTGAGTACCTTTTCATCCAAATTTTTAGACTCCTTCAATTTATTTTTATTTTGGTACTGGGGAGTGAACCCAGGGGCACTTAACCACTGAGCCACATCCTCAGCCCTATTTTGTATTTTACTGAGACAGGGTCTCACTGAGATGCTCAGTGCTTTGCTGTTGCTGAGGCTGGTTTTGAACCCATGATCCTCCTGCCTCAGCTTCCCTAGCTGCTGGGATTACAGGTGTGCACCATCACATCCAGTTTAGACTCTTTGATTTAAAGAATGCTTCCCTATTATACTTCTGTAAACCACCTTCAATCCTTGGTAGAATGAAGTAGAGGATTAAAATCAATACATATATTTTAAAATATAATAAGAATCCATAAAAGACCTCATCATCACCCAATCACAATTCCTCTCTTATCCTATGATTTGTGATTTCACCATAGCTCGAATTTTTAAAATTTGGTTTCTTTTTTTCTTCAAGGTTGCCTTGAAATTTATTTTAATCTGGTTTCTTTCTGTGTAAAAACCTTCTCAGTGGAAACATGAGTGGTAATAACCCAAAGAGTAATTTATTTCTGGGTATCTATCCTCAAGGGATGACCTCTGTTCTTCATGGGGCTGCTTTGCTTTTCGAATCTACAGACATTAAAATTTTGAAAATTAGACTCTAATAGAGTTATTCAGCAGACAGTGTAATAGGCGTTAGTAGAAAATGGCTGTGTTTGCAATTTTACCTCTCATGGTTTCTTCCTGGGTTTATCCTTTCAAAGAGCTGCGTGTGTGTGTGTGTGTGTGTGTGTGTGTGTGTGTGTGTGTGTGTGTATAAGTGTGTGAATTGTGTTTTGCTCTTGTGATACTGGGGATCAAACCCAGGCCCAGTACGTGCTAGGCAAGTGCTCTACCACTGAGCTACACCCAACTCTAAGGAGCTATTTTTAATTGAACGAAAAGCAGCTGCTTTAGCAGTTCTAAGTCAAAGAACAAGAAAGTGGCCCCTCATTTGATTTCATTTCATTTCACAAAGACAGCACTTAAGCTTTGATTTTCATTGTTGTCCAGGATCAGTTATTTGTTTACCAGACATGCTTTAGATAGCTACAACCCATTTGTAAGTCACTTATTTTATACATTAGGGCTAATGTCTGGTAAAGTGTTTCTAAGTTGCCTATTGTCATAAAACTTAAGAACTCTGACAGAGATATTAGGAATCATAATGATACAATATTTATGAGGCAAACTACCAGGTAATATCTCATGATGGAGAAATAGCTAGAAAGCACTTTCAAAATAAGTCTGCTCTTAGTCAGCCATTGTAACCCCTGTAGAGTTAGAAATAAGCCAGATGTCCCGGATTAGTTTCTAAGTACTTGCTGTGTGTCTTTGGGTAATACACTGCACCTTTCTGTATTCCCACATCCAAAGAAGACAATTAAAATGACATGGATATCTTCAAGTTTAACTAAGGAGGCAGAGTACTGAGTTCATTATTTAGTATTCTGAGTTTAAAAAGATAGTTGACATTAGATGCCAGACTCTTCTGCTGTTGATTGGGATGTAAATATGAGATTTGAAGGGAAGACAGGCTTCTCTTCATTTCTCACTTCTTATAGGCAAGTAAAGAAGGACTGGTCTAGATGAAAGGGAGCCATGGATTCCATCTTTTTTTTTCTTTAGTTCCCCACCTCTTAGCTTCCACCATTTATGTGTGTCTTTTGAGGAATTAGGGGTAGAAAATTCGGTTCCCATGTTTCCCATGTTTAATCATGAAAGACTCAGCAGAGAAGAAAAGCACAATAGTGAACTTTGACTTCAAAGTGGATAGCATTATTTCATTATGCTATGAAAACTGTAGACGTCTCCAAATTATAGCATTGACCATAACCTTTGTGTAAATTAGAGTCCTAGTTCTCAAGGTAAGGATTGTCCCCTACAGAATTTTGCCCACTCCTGCTGATCCCTCTGGTAAGCAGAAAAAGTTGTTCCAGTACTGCTGTCTCCCATTGTCTGAGAGTTCTTTCAGGAGGAAAAATGACAACGGTCATTGTCTTTTTAAGTGATACTAGTAAAATATTTTGTATTATAATCAAACTAAGAAGGCAAGAGCACCCTTTGTATTCAGAGATCATTCCTAGTTTCAAATATTTTTTTAAAATCACAATGTGATTTCCCAGTAATAATTTGGTAGCAAAATTTCTGTGAGATCTTTCCATTTCTGTTCTTCTCCAAAGTGGAGCAAGGGAGTGTAGGGAGACTTGGGCTCGAGGAAAACAAATACTCTGCTCTGTCGCCATCCTCCTGCTTCCCACTGCCCAGCACTGCAGTCATCTGGGGTTTATATGTTAAAGGACCCGGAGTTCTTTAACTCATGGTCTCCACTGAGACACGTCCTCCACCTCTGTGGAGACACCTCCTCCTACCCCACTGCATCTCCTCTTTCTGCTGATTGAATTCTGTCACCAGGCACATGTTACTTTGTTTATCAGAGATGAACTCTAGAACCTGGACAACCCAAGCCTACTTCTGGACTCATAGAACCTGGAGGAGAACAAAATGGCGGGGCTCTTGGAGATTGACTAGAAGCCCTCAGCTTGTCTAATATAGTTAAGAAGAATTCTGTGTAAGGTGTGAAGCTTGGAGTGTGCTCTGGAAGAAGTGAAGCAGGTGAATCTATTACCAGAGGAAGAAAACTTTTACCACAACTGGAGGAGGTCAAATGATTTCTCTTAAGCAGGTGTTTGAACAGGGTTCTGTCCAAAGAACTTTGAAGCCATAATTGCAGCAGCCAGTGGACATGCCTTGAAATCCATAGTCCCCTTTGATTTAATTTGAATACTTTGTTTGTTAATTGTGAAGAAATTTCCTTTTTACAACCTACAGTAACCAATGTCACCACCAATGTCCAGCCACCAATGTCTCTGGACCATCTGAACCTATTGCTTCAGCACCACACCATAGTAGTTGTGAACATGAGCTCAGAGCCAGAGAATCATGATTGTGAAGCCCAGAACTGGGATGTGGGGTCAAGCTATGTGCCTTGACAGTAAGGGAAGATTGCCCCCCAAAGAGAGATTGGGTATCCCAGAGAGGAAAGGGTAGCAGTTGCAGGGTAAGTTGGACCTGAGCTCAAATTCCGCTCTACTATATTTAGTGCTATAAACTTGAGCATATTATGTGGTCTCTGTACACTTCAGCAATAAATAGAGCTAAGTAATAGCTTTTTGTGTGTATTCTTAAGAGGACTCAATGAAATTGAATTGTAAAAATGCACATAAAGTATGCAGGATATAGCAAGCTCTCAACCAAAACTCATCTTTTGCTCCCTCTTCAAGTGAGACATTCTCTAAAATTCTTTGCACTTGGTTACCCTTTTTAGCATTCCTTTAGCCACTGAGGCTTTCTCTTCCCACTCTAGCTTTGAATCTTCTTTCTCTACCCCTGGGAACAAAACTCTTTTTTTTTGGTATGTGTTTATTGTTGTGGTTATGGTTATTATTAATTTTCCATCAAAAGAAAGTGTATCCTTAATCAGTTTCTGCATCTCATTGAACACATTTCCAAATCAAAGCATTGAAATGCACAACTCAGCCGGCTGGTGAAGCATGCTTTTTAGTTTAGTTTGCGTAGCTCATGCAAAAAATGTTCCCCATGACCTGCCTCCCTAATAATTCTTGAGGGTTGAACTTATGCTCAGATAGTTACATCTGGTTCTAGAGTTAACAAATGGGTTAGAAGGAAAAGGAGGAGTGAAAAAAAATACCCATCCAGCCCCCACTGCCCCCCCCCCTCTGATTTTTTTCCCTCTCTCAGTGTGAAGTCATTTGCTTTTCTTTCTAGCCCATACCAAGTCTTTAGAAGTGGAGCCAGGCAGATGGTGAGGTTATAGCTTGGGCAAAATGTGTTCTAATGTTATCAGCTTTAAAGGAGCACATGGAGCAGAGAGGAAAGATGGTTTGTGGTATTTTTGTTTATTAAATTTGATGGTTGGATTATGACATTTATATTTATTAAATGTACAGAATCTCATCCATCATGGTTGACAGTCAGAACATGTCCTGTGTGGTTGGCATAGCTGTCTCTTCCTGCAAAGAGATCTAACATTTATTCTTATTTGGAAGACGAAGAAGAGGTGGAGAATAAAGGAGATCCACCCTTCAATGCCACTACCCTGGGGAAATGGGACTATGAGATAAGTGTTATTGTGTTTGATTCTGTCATGTTAAGCAGCCTTTTCCTTGTTTAGGTTCTGAGCCAGTTTGATGATGCTGTGGCTGGAATACGCCATGGGAGCATCAGGGCCAGTGAACCCAGCAGAGGAAAAATACATAGAAAGAGAGCTCTTGGCTTTGCCCCATTAAAACCCTGGCATTGGCTCTTGTTGAAATAATGTCACGATGGCTTTGTTTAGTGGCTCAGACACTTCAGCAGCCAGGCTTCTGCCTTCCGCTCTGTGTTTTATTACCTACCAGATGTGGGCCTTTTGGATAGCTTACCAGAGCACCAGGTGAACTGATGAAAGGACAGCACTCCAACCGCCTTCTCGACGTCTCCCGGGTCACTCGAGCCTTGTTTATACGTAAGGGGAGAAAAGAGCTGGCAAGACTTAGGGACAAAAAAAGGCACTGCCACTCATTAAGTTTCTCCATTGGTGTTTAGGTGCAAGAGGGTGTGCTTGCCTGAGGGTCACCAATCTTTTCTAGAGTATGAACTTCAGATGTTTTTATAGCCAATGTGTAAATGAATTAGACACATGGTTCTATCTCTCTAGCCACATATGCTTCCAAAAATAAAGGTGCATTTAGGTTTGAGCAAACCCAGTCCATTTGGAAGTCTGTTAACCCATAATACTCCCTATACAGACAAGAAACATTTAAATTATAAGTAGGCAAAATACAAACCTAGAAGTGAAACTAAGTCCTTTTTCTCACCCTCTACTCCTGGCTCTTCTTTCAGGACCACTGTTGGGTCCAATGCCAGTCATTAGTGACCCTGTTGAGATTTTCCGAAGCAACAGCTCCTGTGCACTTACTATGTCTAAGAAAGATTTCAAGCAGAGTCAAACACAAAATCAGATGACCAGGCATTTCCTTTCCTTGGGTTTACTTAGGACCCCATAAATAGCATACAAGAGTACTATGTAGTTTTCTCATTCTTTTCTTAAAAAAAATGGAGAATAATTGTTCCTAAGTATTAAAAGTCATCAGTTGAGCATCTTTTGTGTATAGCACTAGTCTAGATATTATGAGGGCTATAAACAAAGGTAAATAGCAGTTATCTCTATAGTTTCAACAAAACACACCAAAAGCCAGACCTCTAGGAAGAGGTGCTATTTCCTGTTAGATAGTGTGTGTACATCCGATTACATAAATGGACCGTAAACATTTCCAGGGGAGGGAGAGAATGCAGGTCCTGGGAGTTAGGGAGGCAAAGGTCATGAGTGCACTCCTCACATGGTCAGTTGGCTCTGTTCCAGCCCTGGTCACAGGCAGCCCTTGTTGCTCAGACACCCACCCTGACTATTCTGCAATTCCCATGAGTAGAGTTGGGGCTCACTGATGACAGGGCAGTGGGTGGATGGGGGAATAATACTCTAAGGCTTCTCTGTATTTCTTTCTTGAATAATGAAGGACATAATGTTTTAGTTGTACTTATACTACATTTACTATAATTCCCATCTGATGTTAGAAAGGAGTGAATATTTGAGGGCTTAAACTGTGTTTTAGCATATACAGATATATCTCAAAATATGTTTGAGATATACATATATGTATGTTTGAAATATACACACACATATTCTCATGTGATTTTCATAGCCACTCTTTAAGATATGGACTTAGTATCACCATTTAACTGCTTAAAAGTCTAAAGATCAGAGCTTGGGTGTAGTGGGCATTTAATAAATACATGTTGAATGAATAAACACATACAACTCAGTTCTAAGATCCTGATTTTTCTCAGGGTCACAAAGCAAGTAAGAAGCAATGGCAGGACTCAGACCCAGTTCCTGTGGCTCCAAAGCCTGTTTTTTCATTGACAGTGCACAAGAGAGCCAGCACTAGTAGGTCTCTGCACTGCCCCTTTCTCAGACCGGTATGGCTCAGGATAGAGAAGCACTGGAGAAAAATGTCTCCATCAACTAAGTATTCTGTTGCAGAGGAAGCCCGAGCTGTGGATCTCCTAGTGTTCCCCTCCTCCATCAACTTTGGCTCCAGAACAAAGATCAGGAGAATATTGGGCTGGGAGTGGGTCTGTTCCCATGGAATGATTTGCAGCCAGTGCAAGGCAAGTGGACAGAGAAGGAGGAGCATGGATGTCGGGGGAAGTGCAGTGGATCCAGGAGCAGACCTGCAATCTTTGATCTGTGTTTGCCCCTTGCCATCCCTCACCCCTGAAAAACAGATTTCCATGTTCTGCAGCTTGAGATATACCAATTCCATACCCGAGAGGGAACTGCTATTTTATTGCCCCAATTAACTGCTTTATTTGTTTATAAATTCTTCCCTTTTCTGTTTTACGATGCAGTTGTGGTGTGTTTAATGGAAGTGCAAGATTAAGACTGGCAAGCTGACTGCCTGTTACATTTACAAAGCTTATAATGGTTTGAATCCAGAATGTTTGTGGCCTTTTCCAAAAATATTTGGTTTCTCTAAAAAGCAACAGCTGTTGGAAAATGGATGGAAAGTTTTTTTGCTTTTTGTTTTTTCCCCCTAGGAGGAGAAAAGCCATCGGTTTTTACTGTAGTGTGTGTAGCATTTTATTTAATGCTTTTATTTCTTTGGGGAACTTGCCTGTTTGATAACAGATGAAACAACAGGGATGTAGTAAAATATAAAAACTCATGATGTTAAAAGTCAGCAAGCTGGATATTAATTTTAAAAGTCACAAAAGAAAACCAAGAATCTCTTACTAAAAATACCTCTTGCTGATTGAAAACTTTTTTGCATCTGTGAGAACAGGTATGAATTTAAAAGCTTCAACTTCCACAAATATTTCTATAGTATTTTGCAGTTTAAAGAACAAGCACATTGAAGATCTGGATTTTACTACAATTCTATGAAGTGGCTTGAGGACAATGTTTTCCTTATTATAAATGATTCAAGTAAGGCCAGTAGGGATGCAGAGAGTCATGGGGAGTCACAGCTCAGCAGTGGACAGAGCTGGGATCAGAACAGAAAATTGCAATGACTAGATCACGGCTTTCTGCCATAACAAACTGACTAATCATTGAATGGTGCCATTTTTAAATGGATAACAAGCATTGTGATCTGGCAAAGTTATTGTCCCTGCCCTTGTGAGATGCTGTTGTGACAGCTAAAAACCCATCACTGATCTGCCAGTTAATGTCTTCGTGGAAGCAACCATGGCTGAGCAAGCTCATCTGCTCAAACTCTGGCTAATTGGGGTGGGATCAGAGAAGTGCTCTCTGCCTGAGTTATCTGCTGGAGGCAGGGCACTGTGGTAAGATATGTATCATACCACGTATGTATGCCTGGGAATAGTTTGTCCCCCAGCAGGAAAGAAGGCTGGATGCTGTAGAGACCAAAATGCAGTGAAGATGAATTTGTTCAGCAGAGTAGTTACAGGCCCAACATAACCTAGCAGACTAAAGTGAGAGTTGCCTCTCCTTCCCCTTCCCCTCCCCTGGCCTTCCTTCCTTCCTTCCATCCATCCTTCCTTTTCTTCCCTCCAATAATCTCAGCAGCTCAGGAGGCTGGGGCAGGGGGATTGCAAGTTCAAAGACAGCCTCAGCAATTTAGTAAGGGCCTAAGCAACTTAGAGAGACCCTGTCTCAGAATAAAAAAATAAAAAGGACTGGGGATGTGACTCAGTGGTAAAGCACTCCTGGATTTAATCCCCAGTACCCAAACAAACAAACAAACAAACAAACAAAAAAACCCCACCAAAATATCTACCAAAAGGATTAGGCACAAGAACTAAAGGAAGTAGTTTTCAGCTTTAGCTAATGGAAGAATCATCTGGGAGCTTAATGAAAATGCACACCCTAAGGCCCAAGCTCTGAGATTCTGATTTTATTAGTGCCTTTAGCTTGTCAAAAGTAGGGTGGGGGGTTTCCTAAACTAAAACAACCTGGGTAGTATTGAAATAATACTTGGTGGTTTTACTTTTTCCCTTAAATAAAGGGTCCCTTGACCTCACAGAATGTTTATCTCATTGATTTTTTAAGAGCGAAGACAACAAAACTGGGCTAGTATCCTAAAGATGGTCAGCTTTGGTTTTGGCGAGTTGCTACAACAGCAAGTCTGGAGTGGGGTTCAGGGATCTGAATTTTTAACAAGCCCTTATGTGTCTTTGCTGCCTTTGGCCTGCAGATCCACTTCAAGAACCTTGGCGTGGGTTCTCCACTGGTCATACCACAGAGGAAGCCAGTGGCCACCATCTTGGAGAGTTGACATCATCATCCCTGTTTTCGACTGATCGCAGCTCATTCAACCATAGAACAGGTAATTTCAGGCTGCCATTCGCCTGCGTCTCGCAGACAAATTACTCAGGCGCAGTGCTAAAGAACCCGCAGAAACTGCTTCTTGGGGCCTGCTCCTATCAGAACATACACAGAGCCCGGGGCGGCCGAATTCTGGCTCCCGGAACTGCTCTGGCCCAGGGCTAAGGAGCCCGCAGAGGCTGCTTCTTGGAGCCTGCTCCTATCAGAGCATGCACGGAGCCCAGAGCGGCCGGGTTCTGGCTCCCGGAGCTGCTCTGGCCCAGGGCTGAAGAACCCGCGGAGACTGCTTCTCGGTCCAGATCCTGCTGAGTGCTGTGGGGGCCAGAGGGGCAGAGCAGAGCTGCAGCCCGCGTCCGGAACAGCCCCAGCGACCACTTCACCCCAACTGTGGTGGGGGCTGAGCAGAGCTGCCGCCCAAGCCCGCAAGGTAGGCAGACCACCGGCCGACCGGCGGACCGGGCCCAGCGGCCTGCCAGCGTGGTAGACACATCACACCAATGGGAGTAGGGGCAGAGCAGGGCCGCCGCCCGTGCCTGGAGTGAGCCTAGTGACCCGCTGGTGTGGTATCGCTTCACCCCAACTGCAGTGGGGGCCGAGCAGAGCTGCCGCCCGAGCCTGCAAGGTAGGCAGACCTGCGACCGACCAGTGGGACAGGCCCAGCGGCCTGCTGGCGTGGTAGACACGTCACACCAATTGGAGTAGGGGCAGAGCAGAGCTGCTGCCTGCACCCGGAACAGGCCTAGCGACCCACTGGCGTGGTAGACACGTCACCCCAATTGGTGTAAGGGCAGAGCAGAGCCGCCGCCCGTGCCTGCAAGGTAGGCAGACCTGCGACCGACTGGCAGAACAGACCCAGCGGCCCACCAGCGTGGTAGACAGATCACCCCAAATGGAGGAGGAGCACAACCGCTGCCCGCCCTGCAAGGGAGACTTTTCAACTATACAAGAGCAATAAAAATATATAGGGGGAAAATTTCAAAAACACAACAGTTTCACCAAGCAGAAAGAAACGCGAGCAGTATAAAAAGACAAGGAAAGAAAGGACCACAAGCAATGCAGGTCAACTCAACTTTAGAAGAGGTAATAGCTGCAGCAGATGGAATGTCAGATAAAGAATTCAGGATATACACGCTTCAGATGATCTGGAGTCTCAAGGAAGACATTAGACAGCAAAATCAGTCAATGAAAGATCACTTCGACAATGAATTACATAAACAAATCCAAGAAGCAAAAGATCAACTATACAGGGAGATAGAGGTAATAAAAAACAAACAAACAGAAATCCTAGAAATGCAGGAAGCAATAAACCAACTTAAAAACTCAATTGAGAATACTACCAGCAGAGTAGAACACTTAGAAGATAGAACATCAGACAATGAAGACAAAGTATTTCAACTTGAAAAGAACATAGACAGCTCAGCAAGACTGTTAAGGAACCATGAGCAGAACATTCAAGAAATATGGGATAACATAAAGAGACCAAACTTAAGAGTCATTGGGATACAGGAAGGTATAGAGCTCCAAACCAAAGGAATGAGCAATCTATTCAATGAAATAATACGAGAAAACTTCCCAGACTTGAAGAATGAGACAGAATCCCAAATCCTAGAAGCCTACAGGACGCCGAATGTGCAAAATCATAAGAGATCCACACCTAGACACATTATAATGAAGATGCCCAGCATACAGAATAAGGAGAGAATTTTAAAAGCTACAAGAGAAAGGAAGCAGATTACATTTAGGGGTAAACCAATCAGGATAACAGCTGATCTTTCAACACAGACTCTGAAAGCTAGAAGTCCTGGAATAACATATTTCAAACTCTGAAAGAAAATGGGTTCCAACCAAGAATCGTGTATCCAGTGAAATTAAGCTTCAGGATGGAAGATGAAATTAAAACCTTCCACGATAAACAAAAGTTAAAAGAATTTGCAGCTAGAAAACCATCTCTTCAAAACATCCTTGGCAAAACATTTCAGGAAGAGGAAATGGAAAATAACAATGAAAACCAACAGTGGGAGGCAGGACAGTAAAGGGGGGAAATAATCAAAGAGGAAAACAAACCATGGGGAGGGGAGGGGGAATAGTAGAGGATAGGAAAGGCAGCAGAATACAACAGACTCTAGTATGGCAATATGTAAATCAATGGAAGTGTAACTGATGTGATTCTGCAATCTGTATACGGGGTAAAAATGGGAGTTCATAACCCACTTGAATCAAAATGTGAAATATGATATGTCAAGAACTATGTAATGTTTTGAACAACCAACAATAAAAAAAATAAAGAACATTAAAGCTGGGCAAGAAAAAAAAAAGAACCTTGGCGTAAGTTATCAGAGGGTTAACATAAAGTTAACTGGCCCAGTTGATGGCCTGGGACTCCTAATCCACTCAGGGTGGCTCCTCTTGAGTTCCACTGAATGGGCTTAATCTTGCCAGGTCCTGGCAGCATCTGCCTCCATCTTGCTGCTGAGCCTCTGCAGGACAGTGACCTTTGTGACCATCAGCTGATTCTGCCCTTGATTTGGATTCCAGTGATTGACAGTGGGGGTCATCCATATGCAGGGAAGTAATGAGAGGCGCTGTGTTCCAGTAAAAGAGAAACGGACCAGAGTGTGGAAGTTCATTCCTTGAGTTTATGTGTGAACCCTGCACCCCCAAACCCCAAGAAGGGGGGAAAGGTTGGTGAGAAAAAGAGGAAAAGGGTCAGAGAAGAGTAAGATAATGTATATATTTTTTAACTTTATAATTTACAGAGAACTTCCTGTCCTTCAAAGAACTTCTAGAAAAAGATGCATGAGAGATGAAAGGGTTTGGGGCAAAAGAGGGTGATTTGGAGTGCTGAAGCCATGTGAGGTGAGGAAGCATGCCTGGGCTTACTCAAAGTGATGTCCCCATTACAAGAAGCATCAGAGCAGGGCGAGGTGGGACAGTGCCCTCTGACTTACCAGAGAAGAGGCATTGCCATGTCAGATAATGGCAGATGTCAAAGGTACAGGGAATTCTCTGAATTTATTAGAACTGTAAATTCAAATTTATTAGAACTGTAATTTCCACACTGCTTGGTGTGGAACCATTTTACATTTTACACAGTTTTTATTGTCATAGAAAATAAGAACCCACAATTGGATACTCTGTCCAAGTGACCTATGCCCCCAGCCTCTGCTCCCCACCTACCTGACACCCCTGCACCTTCCAGAACTGGGGTCTCTGGAACTCTTGGAGTCATTCTGGCATGAAGGAGAGGGCAGTGCTCCAGGGATCCAGGACCTGAGTCCATCATCTGGGCTTGACTGCCAATCTGCAGTGTGACCTGGGAAGAATGAGTCACTTTCCCTCTTTGGGTTTTTCGTTTCTTCAGCCTTAAAAAGAAGTGGTTGAAATAGCAATCTCTTTATCCCTCCACGTCTAATACTGTGAATTCTCTTAATACATTCAGGGTGTTTTCTAAAGAACTTGCTGATCTTTGCATGAAAGACAAAATAAAAGGTCACTAGTTAGAGCAAGTGGGATTTTTATTAGACTTGAGGAGGATTTTCCTAACAGTAACTAGACTAAGGGCTTTGTTCTATCAGGACTGCCATAACCAAGTTCCACAGACTGAGTGGCACAAACAACAAAATTTATTTTTTCACAGTTCTGGAGGCTGGAAGTCTGAGATCAAAGTGTAGGTAAGATTGTCTTCTCCTGAGGTCCCTTTCCTTGGCTTGTAGATGGCTGCCTTCTCCCTGTGTCTTTAGGTGGTTTTTACTCTGTACCTGTCTGTGTCCCCAACTTCTCTATGGACATGGGTCATATTAGATTAGAGCCACCTAATGGCCTCATTAAGTTTAATTGTATCTTTAAAGGCCTGTCTCCCAATACATCATCATATTCTGAGTTACTGGGGGTTGGGACATCAACATATGAATTTGGAGGGAACACAATTCAGCCCACACCAGTCTCCAGGCCAGGGAATCTTTAGGGATCATTAGGATTATGGGACATATCTAATACCTCAGCTGGCTTGGCTGAAGCCCCAGATTAGATGAGCGAAGAGGATGATTAGGTGAACTCTCAAAGACCTGACCAATTCTAGGAATTCGTGATCATGTGTAAAGCTCCTCCAACCCAACTCCTAATCACCAGGAGCATGAATAAAGAAGAGGGCAAAGAGCAAGTTGGCAGGAAAACAAAATAAAACTTCAAATGATTTGTACTTCAGGGAAAGCAGAGCTGGAAAGGAACTTTGAAGTGTTTTCATTTGGGGCAGTTCCATGACATCATAAGGACAGGGGACTTTGCTTGATCTGAGCTCGTAGGTGAAGTTGTAGAGAGAATGGAGTCTATTTCACATAAATCCCACTTTTAGCAAATGCAGAAGCAGGATCCTGCTGAGGACAAAGGAAAAATTCATGATGCAATTCCACATATCCTCTTGGGTGCCTTTGTACAGCTAGGAAGGAAGACGAATCCCACATCACTGTGAAAGAGTACTTACAAATTACTCTTGCTTATTGTTTGGACAGTAAAAGCAAGTAATGAGTCTCACACCACATATCTCTGGTTTTTATTGCCCCTGTAACCTATCTGTCTCCTTTAGTATATTCTTAGCAGCACAGAGCCCTGGAAAGAGAATCAATGCTCACGCCCACTCTCAGGCCACACCTCCCGGTGGCTGCTCTCTGCCCACTGGCCATTCAGGCCACCAGTGAATGTTTGGCCAGACCCTTCATGTCAACCCACCATTTCCAGAATATTACATCTTCCTCAAGGAACATTTCCCCTCATAAAAATGCTTTTCTTTAATAACTAAAATAGCTTTAAACACCACACTACCAACACACACTCACACACAGACCTCTTCACTGGGTTACTTTGGACATTTGTGTGCATTAGTTTTTCTGGAACCACCTTTCAACCTATCTTCCAACTCACTCCAGTGAGGAGTCACAGGCTCTGTACTTGTTTTATCTCACTTCTGTAACAATGTACTGCAAATTTAGTGGCTTAAATAATACAAAATCTTTCTCCCACAGTTCTGTAGGTTGGAGGTGCTATGTGGTTTCACTAGGCTAAAATCCAAGTGTGGGCCAGTAAGGGAGGGTCCCGTGCTTCCTAGCTCCTGGAAGCAGCCCCAGTTTCTTGGCTCTCACCCATCCTTCCCTTCTCTGACTGATTTCCTCCCCACTGTTAAAGACCTCTGTGAGAAGATTGGCCCACCTTGTCAGTCCAGGCTACTCTTTCAGTCTGGAAGTCCTTAATCTTCATGACATCCGCAAAGTCTGTTTTGTCATGTAATGCAACATATTCATGGGTCCTGGGGAATAAAACATGGACATCTTCTGAGTGATTATTTTGCTTATCAAAGGCTCTACATAATTTCCTTGTGCATTTTTGCTTTCTTTGTGTTCAAAACCATGGAAAGAGATTACTTTCTGGTGGATTTTCGTTTGTTTATTTATAACATCAATTTTATTATAAGATTGGTGGGAAACAAATTTACTAAGAACCATCTCTAATATCCCAGAAACATGGGAGAAAGAACAGAGAAGAGCAGGGCAGGCGAAAACATCTCATGCAAAACAGTCTCTGATGTCTCTTCAAGGTGGGGTGGTGGGGCCCCCTCTTCCAGGTGGCTCCAGATGCCCTCATGATTGGAATCTGTGGGGGAAGACGATGTATGTTGGGTACCTCCCTGCAGCAGCTGTTCCAGTAAGTGAGATCCTGTGGGATCAGCCCTTTTGAAGAGATAGATAAGTTAATTAGCATGAGTTAATCATTCCACGGTGTATAGATTTCTCTCAACATCATTGTACCACGTGAATATATACAGTTATGATTTGTCAATTGAAATTACATTAGTAAATGTGTATTTAAAATAAAATAAAATAAAATAAAATAAAATGCTGGATCACCCTGCCCACTTGGTTTTGTCCATGTCTCAGCTGTCCACTTTCATTAGAGCCACTTTATTTCTGGATCCAGGGCCTGTCTTTGGGGCTGGCATGCAGCAACATATTTAGAGAACACAGACAACAATCCTCCTAGTCACCTACTTCTAGCCCTTGCTGTTATCACAGGTCTAGGAGGGGTTTCACCATGAAGTTGCTCAGTAGAGAGGGAGCTTTCTTTTGACAACATGCCCTGGGAGGAATCACTACTCTCTGCCTCTGTCCCACTGTTGTTCATCTAGGGACTGGAAGCGATGGGGCGGTGAGAATATGCTGGGGGTTACACAAGGAGTGGGTGTCCTTAGGTGCAGGTTGTAGAGGGGAATGGTAGGCAGGCTGGCTCTTCTGCTGCCTTTCTGGCCTGACTGCTTGTCTTTCTCAGGCAGCTGATGCTCAGGGAGCAAGAACAGGAAGGAGCAAAGAGCAAGCCCTCCTCCTTGGGTAGAGAGTGAAGCTGGAAGGATCTGACGGGGATTGGCGAGGCTCAATCCCTGAAAGTACAGGCTTACCTTGGACCGTGCAGCCTGCTCCCAGGTATCACCGGGCAGTCACCTATATATAACATGACCCTCATTATTGAGGGGTCCATGTGTTTGGGGAGTGGCTCACTAGAATGGCTCAGTGAATATTCCTCACTGTGGCTCAGCTACAGGTGCCTCAGGATTTGGTCTACTGCAGGCCTCTGCATGGGGTCAACAGTCAGAAATTGACTGATGATGCTTCACACTTTGGTGGAAACATGAGCAGGAATTCAGACTTTATGAAGAAGACTGGCTCCTTCAGAAGCACATAGATGGTTCTACTAAATGGGAGGCACCTCATGACCATGAAGTGTGGAAGAGCAGCCAGGCTCTGGATGTCCACCACAGGGACATCATATTCTTCCCACCAGTACAGCTCTGGGGCATGGTACAGGAGAGTGCCACAGATGGTGTCCAGCTTCTGCCCAGCTGTGAACCTGCCACCCAGGCTGAAGTTGCAGAGTTTGACATTTCCCCTGGCTTCTAGCAGGATGTTCTCCATCTTCAGATCTCTGTGCATAATGCCCTTCTGTGACAGTAGTGCACAGTGCATGTGATCTGCCTGAACCCTCTTCAGGCCTCCTCTTCCTGTGTGCCAATGGACTCTGGGATGTGATGCAGTAGATGTTTTCACCTGGATGCTCCATCATAAGATAGATGTTTCTGATGGTTTCAATAAAATGAAACAATTGAATCACACTTGGATTTTTCCACAGTATTTATTTTTTTAATATTTATTTTTTAGTCATAGTTGGACACAATATCATCTTTATTTCACTTATTTATTTTTATGTGGTGCTGAGGATCGAACCCAGGGTCTCGCCCATGTGAGGCGAGCACTCTACCACTGAGCCACTGAGCCAGAGACCCATCCCCAATACAGTCTTCATTATATCCACTTTGGAGAGCTTTCTTCTGACACCCACTTTAGAAATATTGAAGGGTAAATTTTACTCTATCTTTTTCAGGACTTTCACAGTCATTTCTGTCCCTGTGAGAAAATGTCAGGCCAGTTTCATCTGTGCAAAGCTGCCCTTCCTAGTGAACCTCAGAAAACAATAATGACACACGAGGGCATCCTCAAAGGAGGAGGTGGCTGAGAGGCCCTGCCACATTTCATAACCTCATTACTCTGAGAACTTTCAGTACCCAACCTGAGCAGCCACACCAACTAAGGATACTAGCTAAGAAAAATACAAAATTAAAATAAAACAAAGAAAAAAAAAGCCCAAATTTAAAAAAAAAACAATATTAAAATACCAGAACCAGAACCACCAAACCACCAAATGAGTTAACTGGGAGTACGAGAGATCACCACCAAGGACTTCCTGGACCTTATATAGGTGCTGTTTGAAATTTCTTCTCAGTGGTTCCTTATAAGTTCAGAGTAACAAATGGCCTAGTCACATCTGGGCAGAACCCACAGTGATTGTCTCCCTTTTTGACCTCCAGGACCTTTTCTACTTTAATAATAAGAGTAAGAAAGGAAGAGAATAGTATTTACTTGTTTAGAAACTAAAACCTGGAGGATGCTTCAATGGCCTTTTTGAGTCTAAAAATCTGTAATAACTTTTGGGTTTTAAAGATGTCATCATAACTATACTCAAGGCACTCAATTCCTTTAAACACAAAGGAAAATGATGTCAAAGGATGGTAGCACTTCACTCACATCATGATATTATAGCAAAGTTCTCTGTTCCCTAAGATACCACAGGACTTGTTATTTGATCTATGGGGCTGAATGGAAGGGAGCTTTTGTCATAATTTTCCCGTAAGTTCCTCATCAGATGGTAGTGTGTTGGCATATTCAAAGTGATGAAGGACAAACCAAGAGTCCTATGGCCAGCAAAATTGTCCTTCTAATAGGAGAGAAAAAATGGAGGCATTCTCAGATGCCTTTGTCACTTCATGGTACTGTATCAAAACACCTTAGGTTGGGTAATTTTTAACAGCAGAAATAGCTTTCTCTCCATTCTGGATTCTGACAAGTTCAAGCAAAGGTGTCAGGAGATTCAGTGTTGGAGAGGGCTCACTGCCTCCTTCCATCATGGTACGTTGTTGCCATGCAGAAGGGGCAGAAGTATTGGACTCACTCCCTCAAAAGTCCTTTCCATTCTGTCTTTCATTCTTTCTTTTGTGGTACCAGCTATTGCAATCTATGCATCACAAATGCTAGGAACCCATGCATTCCCATTTTATTTTATTTTGACATAGGGTCTCATTAAGTTGCCTAGGCTGGCCTTGAGCTTGAAATCCTCTAGCTCAGTTTCCCAAGTAACAAGGGTTATAGGCATGTATCACCATGCCCAGTATAATAAGTGTATATTTGTTGTGTATGTGTATGTGTGTGAGTATGTATGTGTGTGTGTGTGTGTGTGTGTGTGTGCGCGCATGAGAGAGAGACAGAGAGAGATGGTCCCACTGAAGAGAGGTAAGGGGCCTCTCTGACTTTGGATGACCCCACCTCCCCACCGTGGCCCTCTCTTTTGGTGGTTGTCCTGGTCAGCCTTTCTCTGTGGGGTTCATTCAAATCAGTAGGCACATCTTGAGCAGAATCCTTATAAGATGTTTCTAACCCCACTGTTTTCTGGGGAACCATCCATGTGGCTCATGAAAATTCATATACCTGGATCTATCTGCCATTTGTAGAAGGGCAGCTGGCTCAATTTGGCCTTCTCTCCTTGTACTATTGCCTAAAGCAGCACCAAGTGGTTTCTTGCCCTCCCACTTTTTCAGTTCCCTGAAACTCCAGGGAACCCAATTTGAGACTCTCTCAAGAATTTCCTAATGCTCTGGAGCAGCCCAACACTTGCATCCAGTCAGGAAGGAGGAGGCAGCCTTTATCTGGCAAGTGTCATCAGTTCACATGAGCAACTTTCTTGGGACTCCTGACTTTGCTCAATGTTGAAGGAAAGAACCCACAGGTCAGAGGGAAGACACCAATGTACATGGTACTCTAATGGTGTGTCTCCTCCTGATTAGTCTACAGCCTTCTCTTGATAGCCTGAAAGGACCAGCTAGGTCATCTCCTAGCTCCTTGCTTTAGATTGCTTATCATCACTTAAATTTTGGGACTTAACAAAAATTCTGAGATGACAGGATAAGCCCCCTTTCACATTTTGTTGTATAGTTTTTATACTGCATTTCAAATCCATATGTAATTTATCAAGTCTATGATTTCATAGAATTATTCAGGATTACAGTGAATACAAAAAATAGGAGGTTTAAAGAAAAAGTAAATGAATTTTACTTTTATAGTATAGAATAAGTGGCTCCTGGAGATGGCTAAAGCATCAGAGAGATACTCTTAGGCCACATGTCAGAGTTGAGCAGGAGAGGGCAGAGTTAAGGTGGCACTTTCTCCCCTTTCCTGTCCAGCTGTGACAAACAATGCTTATTTGGGACTAAAGACTGACAGCCTTTTACTCCATTGTAGTTAACCCACAATGGGATATTTCCCTCTTTAGCTTCACAGTTTAATCTCTCTAAAGTTCTCATTAAAAGTAAAATAATGTTAATTTCTAAGTTATAGGAAAGTGATTTATTTATTTATAGGGTATATCAGGGTGAGGAATTATCTTAAAATCTAGGATGGGTGCTAAATAAGATGGTGACAATACATAATTATAAAGACCTCTGTAATTGACCCTTACTTTAAAAAGAGATTAATAGAAATGGTCAGTACCTTTTTTTTTTTTTCTTGATCAATTCAGGTAAGGAAAAACAACTGCTATGGTCTGAATGTTTGTGGACTGTCCCTGGTCATTCATGTCCTGGAATCCTAACCCCCAAGTGACAGTATTAGGGTGTGGAACTCTTCATGAGGCAAAGCTCTCATGAATGGGTCTAGTGTCTCTGTAACATAGGCCCAAGGAAGCATGTCTGTCCCTTTTACCATTAGATAACACAGTGAAAAGGAGCCACCTATGACCTGGAAAGCCGGCCCTGATGAGATGCTGAATCTGGCAGTACCTCATCTTGAACTTCCCAGCCTCCAGAACTATTAGCAGTAAACTTCTGTTGTTTAAAAGCTAGCTAATCTATGATATTTTGTTCTAGTAGTCCAAATGGACTGAGACAGTAATGAATTAAAAATATAAAAACAATATCTAAAAATGTAAATTTCCATAAAAAAAGAGTCTTTATGGGTAAAAGAACCCTGAATATCGAATAAAAAGTTCCGAATTTTCAATTTAGCTTCAGATAGTGTGATCTTGGGAAAGCCCCTTGGCCTCCCTGAGCCCATCTTTGTACAATTGTCCCAAAGAACCATACTGGTCCAAGCAAGGATCAAATAAAATACCGTATATAAAACAGAGAACATCTAAAGAGGCCAGGGTGGTGCTTCATCAGTCAATAGATGCTAGCTACTGACTTCAACGTTTTTCACTGCAGTATGATTTACATGCAGTGAAATGTATCATTTTTAAGGTACAATCCTTTGTGTTTGACACTATATGTAGTCATGTATCTGACATTGCAATGATGTTATAAAATATTTCCAGCACCCCCGAATGTTCTATTGTATCCCATCCCAATCAATCCCTCCCATACACCTGCTTTCACTTTCTGTTGATTTTTATATAAATGGAATCCATATAGTATGGAGACTTTTATTTGTGGCTTCTTTCACTTGGCATAATGCCTCCAGTATTCATTCATGATGTGACACATGTAAGTACGACATTGTGTGGATATATAAAATTTTATTTATCCACAGATGGGCATTTGCGGCTGGGGTTGTGGCTCAGTAATAGAGTACTGGCCTAGCGTGTTCGAGGTCCTGGGTTCGATCCTCAGCACCACATGAAAATAAATAAATAAAATAAGAGGTATTGTGTCCAACTACAGCTAAAAAACTAAATATTTAAAAAAATGATGGGCATTTGTGTGTTTTCCAGTTTCAGGCAATTATGAACAAATTGCTATAATCATCTGAGCACAGTCTATATATGGATATGTGTTTTCATTTTTATTGGGTAAATACATAAAAGTAGGATTGGTGAATTGTTTCAGGTCTACGTTTAATTCAACTTTACAGGAAACTGTCAAACTGCTTTCCAGAGTGGCTGCACCATTTGCATTGTCCTGTATGAAGTTTCCAGTGGTTCCATGCCCTTGGTAACCCTCAGTCTTCGTAACTTTAGTTAACCTAGTGTATGGTTAGTGAAATCTTACTGTGGTTTGATTTTTTTGTTTTCCTCATGATGAGTGAGGTTTAGCATCTTTTCATGTGACTCATTGCTATTCATACTCCTTCTTTGGTGAAGAATCTGTTCAAACATTTTGCCAACTTTAAAAACGAGATTATTTGTTTCTTTATATTGCAGCATAAGAATTCTTTATCTGATATATATATATATATATATATATATATATATATATATATATCCATTAGATATATAAATGGAGATAGTATAATATTTTCTCTTGGACTGTTGCTTGAGTTTTTTACTTTCTTATGTTGTCTTTTGGAGTCTAAAAGTTTTTACCATGCTTTTTGTCAAAAGCAGCTGGATCCCCTTGATGTAGAGACTGACGATACCACACATGTACCAAGAAAGAATGAAGAGGTTTCTAACTCATGCACTGAGACTTTCTGGGGAGGGCAGCCTGGGTCTCCTAAGCAGGTCCACAAATGGCTTAAGGGAATAGGGAAAGAGCCTAGCTTGGTTTTTATTGTGATGAGGGAACAGGGCTGGAGTGAGGGTTCCTGGCATGAGAGCCAAGGCTTGCGTGTTTTGAGCTTCCTGTTGGCAACAAAGGTGGGAGCACCTGCGCTTTCTTATCAGCTAGCCCAGATGTGGGGCAAAGGGGAAGGGGAAGTGGTGGGGCTTGACAGCTGTCAACATTCAAACTCAAACCACACAGTAGAGTCAGAGTCTTTATTAGAATTTTGATGTCTATAAAGACTGGTTTTCATAGCTTTCATTTTGTGGTTCATAATTTTTGAGTGTTCAATTTAAGAAATATATTCCTAATCCCAATGAAAATATTTTTCCTATGTTTTCTTCTGGTACTTTTTTAGTGTAAGTATTACATTCAAATCTGATCCATTTGCATTATTTTTTGCACTAATCAAGCATTATTTTTTTTCATATGGATGATCCATTCTTTTAGGACTATTTATGGAATGACTATTCTTCTTCCCATGGATCTTGGCAACTTAGTCAAAAATCAATGGGCTATAGATATGGGGTTCTACTTTTGGATTCTTTATTCTATTTAACTGATCCACATGTCTATATTCATACCAATATCACACCACTTTTACTAGTATACTTTTATAACATCTTGAAATTGGTTAGCATAATTACCTCAAATTTGTTTTCTTTTTAAGAACAATTTAACTGTCTAAATCTTCTTTTGCATTTCTGTATCTGGTTTAGAATTAGTTCGTCAATTTCTAGAAAAAAAAGGCTGCTAAGATCTTCTTGAAATTGTGTTGAATCTATAGATCAATCTGGAGAGGACTGACAGCTTAAGAATATTGCGTCTTCTGATAAATGAACATAGTTCATCTCACCATTTATTTAGGTACACTTTTAATTTATCTCAGAAACATATTGTAATTTTCAGTGTATAGGTTTTATATACATTGTATGAATTTTTCTCTGAGAATTTTATATTTCTGATGCTATTGTAGTAGAATGTTTTGTTTCAATTTCATTTTCTAATTGGAGAATTTTAGTCACAGCTGAAATGGAGTAACAAGGACCAAATCAACCATTTCAATGGAAACAACTAAAAAGTTAAACACAATAAATAAAAAACATTGGATTTTTGAGTCATGGGACATCAGTCAATGAAAGACAGTGATTTCTGAGTGGGTTGAGGAAATGAGGTGAGCCCTGTGATGGTCCAGATCACCAGGTGGGTTTCCAGGCCACAGAACAGGGAACAGCAACCCAAGCAGAGCCCAGCTGCAATCCTGAGTTGAGAACATAGAAGTGGCAGTTAAGGAGAGGCTGGGGGTTGGGGGGGCGGGCGAGTTGGCTGGAGTTTGTAGGTCAGAATACTAGAGAGCATAGAGATGCTCAGAGAGAAAGGCAGGGATCTGCAGAGTACATATAAGTCTGCATCCAACTCCTTATTTTAGGCAGCATTTTTGCTGCTGTGACCAAAAAATCTGATGAGAACAATTCTACAGGAAGAAAAGTTTATTTTAGAGCTCATGGTTTCAGAGATCTTAGTCCATAGATAAGCAGCCCCATTGCTTGGGGCTCGAGGTGAGGCGGAACATCATGGTAGAAGGGTGTGATGGAGGAAAGTGGATTAAAACATCACACCAGGAAGCAGAGAGAGAGAGAATTCTGCTCAACAAGAACAATATACAAAACCCAAAGGCATGACCCAATGACCCACCTCCTCCAGTCGATCTCTGTCAGGGGATTAATTCACTTATTGGGTTAGGGCTCCTATAATCCAATCATTTTCTCCTTTAAACCTGGAATTGGCTCACACATGAGCTTTTGGGGGACACCCCATATCTAAATCATAACAAGTCCTGATCAGTGAATGCTTGAGAGAAAATAAGCAAAGGCCAGGTGAAGAATCATCAGGATGTTTGGAGTAAGCAGTACCTGGCACCTAAACTCTAGGTACCACAGTGCAGGAATCGTATTTGTTTCTACCAGTCCAAGTAGAAAAATCTCATAATTCATAAGTCATATCAGGTAGAGTTAAGGGCAAGATGAACTCTAAGCTCACTGCTGCTTGGTCTCACCTAAGAAAGATTAATTGCAAGACACCAATGGATCACAATGTTTCCAAGTAACAAAAGTGCATCTCAGAACTAAATTAAAAGATACTAGGAACACAAAAATATCAAGTGCTCAGCAAGGTAAAATTCACAGTCTGGCACTTAATAAAAAAATTACCAGGTATACAAAGAAACAGAAAAATGTGACTTTCGATTAGGAGAAAATTCAGTCAGTTGAAAATGGACCCAGAAATGATAAAAAATGAGAATTAACAAACAAAGGTATTTTATTTTATTATTTTTTGTAGGGGGGAGGGGTATTGGGGATTGAACTCAGGGGCACTCAACCACTGAGCCACATCCCCAGCCCTTTTTTTGCATTTTATTTAGCAACAGGGTCTCACTGAGTTACTTAGTGCTTCGCTAAATTGTTGAGGCTGGTTTGAACTTGTAATCCTTCTCCCTCAGCCTCTGGAGCCGCTGGCATATATAGGTGTGTGTCACTGTGCCAGGTAAACAAAGGTATTTTAAAAGTTCCTAAAACTACTCCATGTATTCAGGAAACTAGAGAAAGATGGAAAATGTTAAGTATGACAGAAACAACGTAAAAAAAGACCTAAATTGGACTTCTAGTGATGAAAACTACAATGTCTGGGTGGAGAAATTTACTGACTAGGATTAATGGTAGACTGGACACTAAAAAAAGAAAAAAACTAGAAAAGTGAAAAGTAATAGAAATGATCCGAAATAATACTCAGAGATAAAAACTACTGAGAAAGAAAAACAAAAACAGAGCATTAAGGATCCCTGGGAGAACTCCAGTCTAGTCCTTGGGTTGGGTGGTAGCTTCAGGGAGTTTGTTTGATGATGATTTTAACTTACTCTATTGAATATATCATATTTTGAAACATAAAGTGTGGTGAGCCATTTTGCTGCGCTGCCTTGTGTGGGTGTTGGCTTAGTTCTTGGACAGTGACTCAGTTCCTTGTGGTCGGCCAGTTCCTGCAACAAGCCGATATGATAATGTGCTGAGTGTTCTAAGAACCGGTAAAAACTGGTAAGAACCGGTTGACCTGTACTTCCTGGCTCTGGGCGCCAGTGCTGAATTCCTTGCCTTATTGGCTGCTGCTGTGTTGCTATGCGCTTTTGTCCAATCGCGTGAGACTTAGGCCGCGGCTCTAGTATATTAGGGGTGGTCTTTTCGGGCTTGGGGTCCTTTCTCTCAACGAACCATAATGGATGCTCCCAATAAAGCGTGCTAAAGAAGAATCCTGTTTTGTTGTCGTCATTCCTGCTGGCGGGTAGAGGCGACAATAAAGAAGGCTGGAGATGTCACTCAATGGTAGAGGCTTGCCTAGCATGTACAGGCCCTGTGTTTGATTCCTATCACCACAAAAAATAGAAAAATTTCTAGCTTGGCACTGTCACACATGCAAGTGATCCCAGCACCTCAGGAAGTACAACTTCACTAAGCTCACATTAGTTCTAATAATGCTTGTTATTGTTACTATTGTTGTGATTAAAATCAACGACATTAGCAAATGAGATATAAATGCATACATCAGAACTTTGCAAGCAGTGACACACTCTATAATTTTTTTTTAATGAACTATCATAGAAAAATCAAACTTTTTGTCTCTGCCTAAGCAGAAGGGGTTTCTCTGTAGAAGATCAAGGTCCAGATAAATTAAGCTTCTAACAATCACATGAGGACAGTAACGCGCACACAGAACTCTAACATACCCAAGGGCCAGACGCCCATCCTTCTCTAACAATTGCAGGAAATGGACTCAGATCCCTTTTCCTTAGGGCTCTTGTGCCAGCTCCCCTGGTGGGGAAGCCCCTGCATCCTGTCTATTCAGTATTTGATGCTTGATGATAACCAGCCTGTACTCTCCAAGAGCTAGGTTGTGAGCTGCCCAGGACAGAGGTATTTACAGGGTCTCTGGAAATGCCGGCCTAGTGAACCTGCAGGCTGGCTGGGGAGCTTTCCTCACAGTGCTGCTGGGCTCCTCGGCTCATCAGTCCTGGCAAAGCAGGAGATTCTCCCACAGAGCTTGGCTCACTGTCCTCAATGGCTGTCCTTTCCCTGTCTACAAAAGACCCTCTCCATCCACTGGCCCTGTCTTCCCAATCCTGAAGCTCCATAGAACAGGAGTTAGTATTAAAATCACGTATTCTATTTATCCTTTCTGAGAAATTAATTTTTCCATCTTGGTAAATTTACTAAGAGTTCTCCACAGGCTGCCAACAGCAGAGGATTAGACTAGAGAGGGAATTGGATGTGCTGAAATCCATACATTTATACTCCATTGTTTTCTTAGAGCTAGGAGCAAATATTATTTCATATGGACATCACATTTCTTTTCAGTGCTGTCAAACATTTGATGTGCATTTGAGTTTTTCCTTGCTCTGTAGATGGCAAAGTGACAAGTTAGACTTCCAGCTATTCCTCCGGGACCATTGCTAACTTCACATACCTTGGATTTCTCCTGCAGCTCTGATTTCCCCTCTTATGGAACTCATCTTTGCTCCAAATGTCTTCTTCAACAACACACAGAGTTTAGCAATGGGTGAACTCATTTTCTCTGAGTCAGGAATTATTCAGACTTCAAGGTTTCTGGAATTTGAAGGGGATTCTTGGTTTCTGCATCAGGTCACCCATGAAAAACAGTGCAACTTCTGTTTTTGAGTGGGATAAAAATGCTTTTAAGAAGCTTACTGAAAGGGTTCAGAAGATTTTGTGGACATCAAATAGTTTTTAAAGGACAATATTTTGATGGTTTAATTATAGGAAAATAGGAAACATGCAGATTAAATTGACCCTAAAACACACATGGTTTTAAAAATTAAAGGCGCAGAATTCTGACAAAATACATTTTTTTTTGAATCTAAAACATATGAACAAAATAAGGGATTCATGAACTTAGATTACAGCAGTTGGACTAAGGTAAACTGCCAGATAGTATCTCAAAGAGACCATAGGCCACTTCCCAATGCCACCTCAGCCTTTGTTATCATCTGGGATTCCATTTCCCACTTCAGTTGTTGCCTCTGAAATGGATAAAATACTAAATCCTTCCTCTTGACCAGTTTTTTTAAAAAAAAGATTCTAAAGAAAATTATGCACTCTTTAAATTCCTGGTGAATATAAAGTGTGTTCCCAAGCATAGTAGGTTCTTACCTGAAGAAATATGATGATATTTACTCTATTTAGCTTCTTAATTATCAGGGAGATGGGTGTCACTAGGAGATATGTAATTTAAAAATCCTAGTGGTTTTTATTCCCAAGATACTCTGTCATTCAGTCTTTTCCAGCTGTAGAAACTTTCATCAAATATTATGTGCTTTAAAGGTGAACTGCCTTGGTGGGCCTAGGCTGGTGTCTTCTCTCCTAAAGTACTTCCTCGGTGGGGCACCAAGTAGATAACAGAATATTCATGGTATCTTGTTTCTGTGTGCTTGGTTACTTTTACACATGAAAGCACACAGAAGCTGGGCACAGTGGCACACGTCTGTAATCCCAGTGGCTCTGGAGGCTGAGACAGGAGATTGCGAGTTCAAAGCCAGCTTCAGCAATTTAGCTAGGCCCTAAGCAATTCAGTGAGACCCTGTCTCTCAATAAAATGCAAAAAGGGGGATGGGATTGTGGCTCAATGGCAGAGTGCTTGCCTAGTATATGTGAGGCACTGGGTTTGATCCCCTGAACTACATAAAAATAAGCAAATAAAATAAAGGTATTGTTTCCATCTACAACTAAAAAATATATTTTAAAAAATGCACAAAGGGCTGGTGATGTGGCTCAGTTTCTAAGTGCCCTTGGATTCAATCTCTGGTACCAAAAAAAAAAAAAAAAAAAAAAATAGAGCACACAGAACACAGAAACAAGGATGTCATCGACATCCTACCTCATGTCATGCCTTTAAGAATTTAATGATATTGTCTTTGAGGTGCATGAAGGTGCATATCTCTAGGGACTTGTGCTTCTGCTTGGCATTTTTGGGAAGTTGTTGAGTACTTTAAATCAAATTCAGGGTTCTCTAAGCAATACAAATCCGGATGCAAATCCACATGAAGGCTTGCCAATGGCTGCAATGTCTCAGAGACAGAGTTGTTTTCTTCTTTTTGTTCTTACATCTCTTCTCCACCTGTGGGCATACTGGAACCTAGTCACCTTCTGGTTGCCACATACTCTGAGGATGTCTGGCCTCACCTTATGTGTAGAAGGTTTTTCCCCTCAGGCTGCTTGCTGGCATTGGCATTGATCCTTGACCTCTGTCCTCTTCTGCATGACACTAACAAAATTTAGCAAATGTCTTCTGAATAAAAGCATCTGTGGTGCTCAGGTCTTCATTTCCTCTCTATCTTCTCTCTATCCTATAGATTTTGGCCCTTTCCTTACATCCTTTTTAGCTTGTTGATACTTTGATGAGATCTCTTAGTTAACATTGTATCCAATACTTTTAGTTGTTTTCTCTAGGATATTTGGGTTGATAAAACCAATCCCACCATTTCTAGATACAATCACACTATTCTCTAGATACAAAACTGAGGTGAGTGCTCCCAAGCATCTGATGGTCAGCTACATCCTCCCTCAAGGCACTGCAGCAAGTCAGGACTTTGAGAATTAGAAAAAGATGCTCCCTGCTTCCACAGTACTGCTGACAATGTGTTTTCCACCATTTTCCATTAATAAAATCCTGTGTTAAAGATTTTAAGAGACTCATATCTATCTCAGCCCTATACCAGGTAGTACACATGAAGTGTAAAATATGATTTGTTTTCATATTAATCTAAGGAATTTGGGATGTTATTTTAAATGCTAAATTTAATTGGCCTTTAGCTTGAGGGGGAAAAAAAGCAATATGTTTTGAAAGTGAGTTATCTGACATCACTAACTTATCCTCCAGTAGAAAACTAACAATAGGTTGAGAAAAATAGTATCCACTCCTCCAGTATAGAATTTCCCCACTTTGCCTGAATTATTAAACTGGCTTCAGTATGCTACATCTGCCATCAAAAAAGAGTCAACCTGAAGTTGAGTGATTGTGGTCTCAAGCTCAAAGCCAGTCACCTAAATCTCTAGAGTCAAAGGGTATTCGAAAAGGTAAAACGGGGAACAGAAAGTGAGTGCTTGTTTGGGACTTTCTAGATACAAGGATGTTGTTCTTGCAGAATGATGACAATGGATTCAAAGAAAGGAAAATTCAAAGAGAAAAAGAAGACTCTCCTGCACCTGATGATCCTGCATCTGACAACAGGCCTTCTACAAGTGCTTGGTAAAAGATGCCAGCGGGATTTCTGAGAATGAAGGAAGGGAAGAGTGAGAGAAGAAGTGAACCAGCTTCCTTCTACTCTTCGGAGAGCATCTATCACCCTGTTGTTTGTGAAGTGCTTCTTAACTTGCTGGAAATAAATTATGCTTTCTTCACAATTCATGACTTATGACAATATTGTTCAAAGCGTGGACTGAAACCATGTATCTCCAAATCCCTTGGGGTGTTGGTCAAACTGTAGCTTGCTGGGTACTGTCCCACAAGGGCTGAGTCTGCATTTCCTAGATGAACACAGGAATCCCAGTAGCTGATTCTATGTTACAAAGAAGAGTGAGGAACACTGCGCTATGTGACCTTTATCATCACCATCACCAAACATTTATTGAGCAAACTTTGCTCATTTCATAGTTTAGTCTCCATTCTGTGAAAATGACCCGTAGGAGATTTGTAATCTACTTTATCAGGTTGTTCAAGGCTTTCTGGTGTTGAATGCATCTGTTTGCCTTATCACTATAATCATCTTTATTAAAAACACCCATACACATGTTGTGCCATCATGAGTTTTCTATAAAATGAGAAAAACAGGTAGAAATATTTCCTTCTCAACTCCAGTTAAATTCTGAAATATGACATATGACTGATGATGTAAAGTTCATAACCTAAAGAGTTAGAGGGGAAGGGAATTTTCCTTTTGGTTTTCTGTAGTTTGGAAATTCCTTCAAGTCTGAAATAGTAATTCATTTAAGCAAGTTTGTCTTATCTTGGTCCAATATGGCTTCACATAATAAAATGGAATTTTCGAATCGGAATTCCTTTTATGAATTGACACGGGATGAGTTTGGAGCATTTGGCTTGACTAATTCCCTTTGTCCCACAAATGCAAAAGAAATTTGAAAAAAAAGAAAGAAGTCCATGTTCCTAAAAAGTAAGCTTGCACAAATATTGTTCTTTTTGTCAAGTTTAGGCAAATTCTAAAGCAGAATATGGAGAACTAAGGGACACACTGAAGAAATTTGAATAGTTAATTATGCATGTATGAATAGAAAGCTTCTCACATCTCCACAGAACATCCCTGTGTGAAAGAAATGTAGATTAAAACCACAAACTTAGCATAGTAAGTACATCCTCTGTTGCAGATAGTAGGTAGGGAATCCATCAGCTGTGTTTTTTTAAAATGAGGCAAATCTCAGTTTCAACTTCATGTTAAGAGCGATAAAAATAAAAAGCAGTGTTCACAAGTGGACTCCAGCAATGAGCTACACTGCTATGCATTTACTATTTCCTCTGGACAGTCCTGAGCCTGGAAATCAGCTGGACTTGTAGATTCTGAATCCCCATTCCTCATGTATAGCACCAGCCTGCCACTGTGAGCTGTTTTGCTGAACAAACACAAGATCTCCAGGAAAACAGGCTTCTGACATGGGCACACCCCGCCTGAGCAGGGGAAACACTTGAAACATGCTTTGCCAAGGAAAAGAAGCAATTGAAAGAAAGGCCACCAGGAGCCTCGTGGGGAAGGGCGCACAGAGACATCAACTATTCCAATCATCTGAGGTCTCTCTGCTATCAGATGGTAACACTGCTTCTTTCCCAAAGAAGGTACTGTAAAAGAGAGTTCACCAGACCTCCAGAGATGAAAGTCATTCTTATAAGACAGAACTGAAATGATCCAAATAAAAAAAAGAACTTCCTTTGGTTTATGAAGGACAATAGTGGGTCATTGACTGGTGTCACCCATAATCTTGTGCCCAGCTATGAGGAACAAGTTAAATTGTCCAGATAGAAAAAAATATTTTTAAAAATTTAACTGATTCGGTGATTAGTTAATAACTGATCATATAATTAATTACAAAGAAATTGCTTTAGCTTTAACTCTCACCTCTCCAAAGGCTGACAGAAGATGGGTTAATAGTCACTTTAAAATGAAATGGCCAGAACAATCAATGTGCACTGCATGTTTTAAACAATGAACAGGAAAATTTGAGGCATTTCCTGCTTCAAGATTTAGTTGTACATAGGCAAAAGGAACTAGAATTTGTGTTTTATCCTGACAAGCACAATGTGTGTATTGGAACCTGTAGAGAGGAGATGGGTTCCATTGATTAGGGCTAATTCTCTCACCTGAAAGCATCTGGTGGGTTGAAGAGTTTAAACATGAGAATCTCCACTTCCCAGCTGGAGTTGCATGAGTTGCTGACAATTCATCTGCAAAACACACGATCTACCTTGCTTATAAAAAAACGGGCAAGAGGAGAACGTTCAAGTGGGGGTGAAATACATCCCACTATAGATTCCAAAAGGCCAAGGAGATCTTGTCTTTTTCTCCCTCTTATCTTTTCCTCCTGGCCTGTTTTATGTGAAGATGCTGGCCCTGGTTTATGTCTTTGGTATTCTCTTTCATCCAGTGGAATTTGTGCTGTGTCTTAAGAGCTTTTCTGAACCATACGTAGCATATTAATTAATTATTGAGTTAGTGAAACAAATTGCACATCAGTGTATTTTATAATTATTCTCCAATTAGGTTTGCTTTATCGAATTAGAGGAGGAGGAGAATGGGATTTCTGGTTAGGCTAGAGGGAACAGCATGCAGGGTTATGTTCTGAACTGGGAAACATTTTGAGCTTTCTTATTAAATAAAATCAAGCAGCAGCTGGAAGAGTGTAGAGGGACTGAGAATCCAAGAATGAGATACCGTGTTCCTTCTTTGCAAGATTTCCCCAACTTTTGAAAAGGCTATAGCTCAAATTCAAGTGCAGGTGTGGCCTGGAAGAGATACACAGCAAGAGGAAAAAGAAGGAGTTGACATTTCATTGGCATGAGGTCAATAATGCAAAGGGTCAGGAATTTAGACTCTTTCACATGGCAGAACAATTTTGGGTCAGGGGTCTAAGAGAAGGGAAATCTAGAAACCATAATGGACCTCATGTCCCAACTGTCATAAGCCACAGAAATTCAACTTGAGAAAAAAAAATTCCTTGCATATTTGGGAGGATATTACCTTCACATCTCCTGGTATATGTTTGGTGTGTGTCCTTTTGAAATATTTGATTACTAATTGGGACTCTTTTTCTGTAAGCTTTTCTTCTGTATACCAGGGGTCCTTCCTCAAGCAAGATCCTCCATACTTGTCAATATTCTATACCATCTGGCCACTAGCTCCTTTCACATGTCATTCTCCCTGTGTTGTCTCCAGAAGTTTCTGCTTAGCCATGTTGGTTTGTCCTCTGAATGTTCAAAAAGGCTCCCAGAGTTCTTGACTAGAGCAAAGTTCACTGTTATTCTTATTCTCCTTTTCCTCCTCCTCTCCATTCATTCAGATTCTACATTACCTTCAACGTGCAGCACAAACTCTGCCTCCGCCATGAAGCCACCCCTGCTTTCTCTACCACCAGAGCCAAAGGTGTTCCTCTTTCAACCATTAGCTTGGCAATTAATCATATATGTCACTGTCTTTAGTATTATAGACATTTCAAGGTACTGTATCTTGTCTCTCTTACTTGGTTGTTAGTCCTTTGAAAACAGTGACTGGGTCTTGTGTGTCTTTAAACCCCCATAGTCTCTAGGGCAGTACCCAATGCTTAGTTGGAGTTCTATGAATGTGCAATGATGAATTAGCAAACAACAAAACTAAAAATGAAAAATTATGAAAATTCTAAGAAACATTCCTTTCATATTTTTAGTTCCTTTTTATTAGTATTAGATTTATTAAACTTATTTAATTTGCTAGATGCTTAATTAAAATTTAAATAACAAATTATTAACTTTTTAAAAATGCATTTAATTTCTATTAAGGAGGGTTCAAGACATAGGAGCTGTTTTATTTCTTGGCATCATATTTTATGAGAAAATGAAATAGTATAATATACCTTAAAGAAATTACTTATCTTTATTACGTTTTTATACATATTCTTGTCTTTTGTTCCATTTTTACTGTTACAGAATAACTGATAATCTTGTCACATATCAAGAAAAGATATCATCTTGGTTTCCTGGTTCCTTCCACACAAAAACTGTCCCAGATTTGACCTCTCTTTTCTGATTGATACTCATTTCTTCTGCTCTTCATTCCCAGGCTAGGGCCTGGCCAGAGCCCAGTGTGCTGGTGCATTAAATAACCAGCAATTGCAGCATGCAGCACCCATCCAGAGGCAGCTAAGTGGTTAACTGCAATTCATGGACCCAGCCAAGCTAAAAAGCAGCTTGTTCACCAAACAACCTTCTTTTTTCCTCTTTTCTCTGGAGCAATCCCAGCTCTAATTAAAATGTAATATTCTCCTTATGTGATTCCTTGGAAAAGTTTGTGGAATGACCACATAATACAGAGCAGGTTTTCCAGATGTTCCCTGTCTTGGCTGGTTTTCTCATGCACAATCTCCACCCCTAAATTTCTCTCCTATATACTTACCATATGACCTCCTCTCCCCTCCCATTTCTCCCCTGCTGTCCCCGATATATTGTACATAACTTCCTGAGTCTTATTGTTGTGCCTTCAGTGTATAAGAACCATTACTGAAGTGCAGTGGGCCAAGAAAAAAGTAATACTTGCCTCCACAGAGCACTTTAATGCTATTTACAATGGAAAAAACAACTTTGAACTGCTTCCAAAATAACAGGCATTAAAATCACTTCTGTTTGCAGTTGAGATGGATTTTGCAGTAACCTTTCCAAACCTGCTTCCTCTGAATGTTTTTTAGTCCACAGAGTGGCTCTCTCAATGAAAATTTAAAATGGTGCCCACATAAACACTTGACATGCACCACAAAAGGTAATTTTCCAACACTTACTCTAACAGTTGCTCGTGAAACCAGGGTCTGCAGTACACGATCCCAGTGATGATTGTACGAGTGTGGAGATATTATGAAACACTGCCCCGAACTATGAATTCATAAAAAGCCATCAGTTTTAGGCACACATTTGATAAAGTGATCACTTAGTCTGGTTCTATAAATTCAATTTCTCACGCCTTTCCTCACACTTGTTTTCCATAGACCTTATATCCTTTTGGTCTTTTCATCTGGGCTCATTAAATGCTATGAGGATTTCTCAGCCAGAAGTTGCAAAATGGCACTCTGTTAAGTGAAATCTGTGTGATTTTGTTTTGTTTTGCTTTTGATCTGTGTAGTTTCAAAAAATTGTGAATTAATAGCTAATGTTTTAAAATTGTAATATTTCATTCACAAATTTGGATTCCTGGCTTCTCTTGAGAGATCGTTTCAATCTAGTGCTGTTCCAGTGCTGTTCTAGTGCTGGCACAGAATCAAATGGCTGTCCCCTTGCATGGGACAGGAGCCCTCTGCTCTCTGGAACTTCTGATGCTAATCATTCTTTTCCATTACTCACTTGGCACTTGAGTTTAACATTTTGGGTCATAAGTTTTTTAGTTCAAGTGTTTTATAGACAGAAATTCAGCCAAGCAAAACATATGTTAAACCATATGTTGTTAATTTTTAAAAATCGAAATTCTTCCTCCATAATGTATTTCCCATTTATCTATATTCTTGACCCTGGGTTCCCAAGAAAACTAAGGTCTATTTTGCAGCAAGCCTAGTGATTATGAGCCAGGGCTTTAGAGCCATGTAACTTCCACCAATTTCCAACTGTAAAGTGCTGGGAAATTGCTTAAACTAGATGTGCCTCAGATTTCTTATCTATAACATGGAAATATTCCTTAATCCAGTGATTCTGAGTGCATCAAAACTATCTGCCAAGGGAGGGTTTCTTGAAACCTGAATGGCTGGTTTCATCCAGAGAGGGTCCAGGATGGAGCCTGGAAATTTGCATTTTTAACAAGTTCCCACGTGATACCATGGTCCAGGCAACACACATTGAGAACAACTGCCTCACCCTTTTGGTGAAGAACAGATGCCTTAGTTGTGTAAAACACATGGTACAGTGAGACAGTCATTTTGATTGAAATAAAAAGTTATATTTACTTTATTAGAGACTCAATGTTTAACTCTTTATAAAACCCAATAAATTGCTGCGTTTTCATAAATAACATCAGTGGGGATTCCAGATATAATTAAACTATTTCACTTCTGCCATCTACGCATTTTCATAAAGAAAAGAGAAAATTCACACCTTAAACTTGTTTTAGTCTTAACTTGAGTCTCTTGTTCTTTCAACATTGTATTAGTTTTTGGTCACTGACAAAATACCTGAAAAAAAAAATCAAATTAGAGGAGGAGAGATTTATTTTGATTCACAGTTTCAGAGATTTAAGTCCATGGTCATGTGGCTCTGTTGATTCTGGGTCTGTGGTGAGGCAAAATGTCATGGAAGAGAGGATGTGGTAGAGTAAAGTTGCTCACCTACTCTCCTCATGATGGCCACAAAGTCTGGGGAGGTGGGGGGTGGAAGCGGGAGAAAAGAAGGGACTAAGGCCAAGACATATCTTTCTAGAGCACACCCTTAGTGGCCTACTTCTTTCAACAAGGTCTTACCTCCTAAATTATGAACCCATCAGTGGATTATCCACCAATGAGATCAGAGCTCTCATGATCCAATCACTTTCCAAAAGCCCTACCTCTGAACACTGCTACATTGGGGACCAAGCCTTAAACACATGAGTCTTTGGGGGATGTTCCAGACCCAAACCATAACAAAAATTTTAAGGGAAGAATTAATAGATTTTTCACAAGACATTAGAAGGAGGGTGTGCAAGAAAGGAATCATCTTAGATGAACAAGATCATGTTCTGTTCTTCCACTGCCCACCCCCATGCTCCTTATATGCCTTCTCAGAATCCAGATCCATCAACAGAGGGTAACCTTAACAACTCAGGGTTCCCTCTCATTTGCAGAGAATCCTGCAGAGATGTACAACCCATGGTCCACCAAATGTTTGCCCTTTCTCCTTTCCCTGCCTTGGCTCAGTGATGGAAAATAAGAAATGGGATGACTTCCAGCATACTCAAAAATCTCAGGCGTGGGTCCTACACAGACTTAAATTCATAGGACAAATATGTTATTTCCTCACCTTTTCTAAGCCTTATTCCTTCCCACCTTCCCTCCCTTCCTTCTTTTGTTATTTTCTTCCTTCTTTCCTATATTTGAACATTAAATATTATAGGAATATAACATATGTTTTGCAATACTGGTGACTGACACCTCTTTAGAAGAGAGAACACCCAGAACCCAATCCAGCTAGCCTGATTCTAAAAAGAAGGTTCTAGCATGGTTTTCAGGCATCTTCCACTCACAAAAAAATAGTTTGGCACATATGCAAAATATAGAGGTTTTTTTAAATAACACCTGGAATGCAATGCATTATGCCTAATTAAAAATTGGTGGACCCCTAATTTTCAAAAAATGTGACCAACACATTATACTCTTTTTACTCCTATGGTAGAACATGTGTGATTTCTTTGGCTCTTCATTCAGGAGAAAGGGGATGGTTGAGTGAACCGCAGGGCTTGGGAAGGTGGGAGGAAGTTCCTCTAAGGGTTAGGCTTGTCTGATGGTGAACTGTAAGAAAGTCTGTGGAATCCCCTTTACTGAAGATTTTAGGGATAATTCTAAGTTCAAGTCAACCCAGAGACAGCAGATTGGGCTGAATGACCTCTAGAGTTTCCTTTCAGGACTGTGATTTTGTGAATATTTTTTGTTACTCTAAGTTGCTCCTTGCTTCCTAGCACCCCAGACATTTATAAAGTACCATGTAGCCTCTCCACTGCATAGTTAACTGCCATGCAGTCTTTTATGAGCAATTCTAATAAAATACCCACTCCAGAGAAGCAGAAATGATCAGAGCCAAAAATGCCTATGACTTAGAGCACCCTTTGAGACAGGAGCTCTCAATTGATATTTAAATTCAAATACAGCATCATAGTTCAGGATGCTTCAGTGCATAAAAGGGATCAATACCAGTAAAATGACAAGGAAGGCTGGCATAGACCACACAGCTTCCTTTTCCACCTAAACGCTCCCAACTTGTCTCCAGATCTGATTGACACCGCCTCATTTGACGTTACTTAGTCCATAAAACTTTACACATTTATAATGGGCAACAATAAGACCAGGCAGTTACTGTGGCATAAAATGGGAGAAAGAAGTTACCAGACCATCAAATATGGACGTCGTTTTCTAGCCAAATGCTTTATTAATGATAAATCAGCAGCTCCAAATTAACACAGATGTGATAAAATACCTGCTCCATTGATAGGTTTTCATTGTGAACTATACTTTCGGCCTCAAACTGAAAAAGACTCAAATCCTCCACAAACCACTTCCAACTTTTGAATAATGTTTCCCTTAGGATAGGTAAATACGATGCATTTTAAGAATGTCTCAACAAATTTCCTCTGGAGTGAGACGGATTTTGCCCCCATAGACCAAGTTGGGTTGGAAGACTTATGAACACAGGTGGATTTTTCTTGATGTCATCAGAAAAGAAGGCTACAAGCAGTACTTTGCTGCTGACAGTTTTCTAAGATCTTACATCCTCTGACATCATCAGATGATGTGGAATAATGGGAAAATAAGAAGAATGACAAGGAAGTGAAACTGCAAAAACAAGGGTGTATTTGCATCCAAAAACTGGAAGGAAGAAAAAGAATTCTTCTCCCTGAACCATTTGCCCCCTTCCTTCCTGCTTCTATGCCAAGTAGTCAACAGCTCTTTAAAAGATGTGAAGCTTAGAATTACATTACTTTAAAGGGCAAAGCCTTCCATATTCTGGTCTAAAAGCTAGTCTGTATCTTTTTCATTTCGAGAACAAGCAGTTTGGCACTTCTCTGGAGTTCTAAACTAAGGACCAAGTTGTCCCTTCAGTTGTTTAGGCCTCTTCAAAGAAAAAAAAAAAAACCACACACACACGCAATCCAACAGCCATAACAAAACCTTTATTATAAGGTAATACAGAGACACTTTTCCTGTATCCTGTAATGATATTTCCAGATATGTTTTTCAATTTGTGATAGATTGAAATGTATGTAACAACTCATAGAATAATAGGGTTTGATTATTCTTGGAGTTGTGTACCCCCTCCCCAATCCCTTCATTCTGACACATTTCCAGCTCTTCTCTGCCTTCTCCCAACATCACCCCAAAGCACACATCCTGCAGGATCAACACACACTGAGTATTCGGCACAGCTTCACTCCACTGTGTCATCTGGACTTTCAGACAATCTTCCAGCCACCGTTCTGGACCTTTCTCATGAAGCAGTGGCAGCCTTGCAAGAATTTTCCACAAAAAAAGAAAAATGATATGGACTTCACAATCAACCAGACATAGCCGCGAACAGACGGGTTCTCAGACCAAATCAACATCTCTACTCCTGTCCAGACAACTATAAATTTAGAAGTCGTCACCACATAAAGTGCCTCATGCACAAATACTTGAACTCTGACTTCCTTTCAACAGCCTTAATGGTGTTGCTCACCACAGCACTGTAACATGCCCTGGTGTTGTAATGTCATAAGTGACAAGCTCAACTACGATCATAGCCAAACCTAACTCCACACACCTTCTGTCATACAACATGTGGCACACCCAAGGGATCTACCCTCAAAGCTTCAGCTCTCCAGAGGCTTTCTTTCTCTATTAGAATAAGAAGGTCTGCAATCCACTAGTACAAAGGACAGACATGAACACGAAAATAATTAGCCATCTCTTCTGTTCAGCTGTAACTTATATTCCCTGTGAGGAGGAAAAATGGAGAGAGAGAGAAAAAACAATCAAGGCCCAGAGACCCACGTTTCATTTGGAACACTAGGGGTTCTTGGTGGAGCTCATTAAACTGTGGTTTGAAATATTTTCCTTTTCTCATCAAATCACTAGCCCTGTAATTGATGTCATAAAAAATATCTGCATTCAGTGGCAGTGGTTTTCTCGGGTCCCTTCAAGTTATCAATTATTTACATCCCAATGAAATGAAAGGAAGCTGTAATGCAAGGTCCTGAAATGCCACAGAGGAGTCTGAGGGTGGCGTCGTTAATCTTGTGCATGGCACCCATGAAGAGGGCATTAGACTCTGCTTGGGAAAGTTCATTTCCTCTTCTCGGTCATACATTATCTGTGTGGGTTTTATTGCTTCTCCTCATAAATAGTCTCATTGGGCTTTTTGTTTGTTTATATGCTCCACAATTTATACTCTTAAGGATGAGAGGAAAAACACTAGCGCCTTCAGCTTCCACAGACTCTTTCCCTGGATCTCCTGAGTATTTGCCATTTCCTTCTCATTCCTGGAGCATCCAGGAGTCCTATTTACATACACTGATGTCCAGACAATCCAGGTACTAGAGAAAATTACATCTGCAACAGGTGTGTACCATTGGCATTATGAGTCTTTCCATTTTCTTATTTCTTCCTGTTTAATTTTACCTCCCCAAACTCCCCAACCACACAATGGAGTCACTCCAGCTAGACCAGACAAACACACCATCACTTGTCCTTGGGAGAAGCAACAGAAAACATTTGGTGATCGGTCTTAAGACCCAAACTTGGCCATCATTCCTTCAGTGATATAAAAAGGAGTCTTGCTAGTACACACAACCTTTCCATATTCTGGTAAAGAACTTTACAAATATTGCTAGTAAAACTGGGTCCTGCAGTTCGTGCCTACTCATTAGTTTCAGGCTTCTTTGGGATTGTCCTTTTATAGGCCTCATTGTAACAACTTGAGACAGTTTATGGAATCAGATATTTTATTTCTAAATTCTGCAGCACAACCAACAGGCTTTAGTTTTGCCATCATGCAAAGTGCAGATCTCAATCTACATGACTCTGTTCCTAATCAGCCCTTTCTCTGATCTATAAATTAGGTGGTTATCAATGAGGTGGCAGACAAAGGCATAAATTGGGGAGGGAAAAAAACCCAAGATGGCACTTTTCAGGACTGAGGTGGGCCTATTATACCCCATCTTGTCAAAAGGAGTTTGGAGCACAGAGCAGGGCATGCTGGTTAGACAGGACAGCAGCCTTGGTTCTTTCTTACTGCTGCAGTCTGCAGTCGTGTGTTCTATATTTACCCTTCCCTGGATATTTAAATCTCTGAGTTGGCATGGGAGGGTGGGGAAATTCTGCCAACATCCGGATCCCGAAAAACCTCAGCAACTTGATTAACTTTGAAGACTTGTAGTCTCATTTGCCAACAAGTCCTATGCCATTCAGAGTTCCATGGAAATACAGATAAGTAATATTCCTCTCACCTTTGTTTCCTACAAAGAAAGGGCTGTTTGGAATAATGTAAGGGGAGATGTTCATTGAATGCAGCTACAAGGAAGAAGAGAGGGATATTTTTGCCATGTGATTAAAAGCAACTGACACAATTAGGTGCCTGAGATGAAGGACCCAGGGGTCGCTGGGATCAGGAGCATGGAAAGGAATCATGTGGCTGGCAGTTAGACGTTTTCCATGAAGAGGAATTATAAGGGAATCAGGAAAGGAGGAGTAGGGAGAGCAGGTGGGTAGGGATAAGAGGAAAAGAGTCCTCTCTAGCTTTCTTGTGATCCCAATGAGCAGCCGATGCTTGATGGTTCTTTTAATAGAAAGTGGTTCTGTCAGGGCCAAAGCAAGCACAGCTTAAAGCAGCCTTTGCTGATGATTTCAAAGTTGAAGAGCAAGGACTACTTACACAGAGAAACGACTAAAAATGCCTGGAAAATGTGGAAAGATGGGCATGGATTTATAAGAAAGAGAATGGGTACAAGTAAACTCAAGTGGCCTTATTTATGCTCAGGTCTAGTTTATGATAAATGTTTCATTATATTCAGCTAAATGTTTCCCAAAGCATGCTCACACACGTGTCCATTGTTCCTCAGGTAGGTAGACAGGCTGCCGTCCTGTTTCATGATTCTCAGGCTCAGAGAGGAAGGAGATGTTGTGAGATTCCTATCAGGGAGGACATGTCTTAGCTCCTATTTACAGCTGCTTCCTTCTCCAGATCCTCGGAAGCATAGCCTCTGTCTTCATAGGCTCCTCCACCTTCCTTGGCTCAGCAGGGCACAATGCTGTTCCCTGTTCTTGGTGGCAGCTCGGTAAATACTGATTGATGAATTAATTGGCAACAGTGATAATGACTTCTCTCAAATACCTACAACAAAAGTTGTTGTTTTCCTCAGGGATCTGCCCAGGACTGATGTACCTAGGACTGGTATTAGAAAAATAATGAACAATATCTGTGGATATTAGCTTCTGAGGAAGTGGGCTCCGGCTTAGCTCCAGACACCACACTGAGATTCACACAATTAGAAGTTTATAGTCAACTGCTGGATGATACAGTCCATTAATCTTTCTAACAGATACATGGTTCCATTTGGACCAGGCTCAGCTCTTATAAAATGCAGACTCATTACACTGACTCAGACGGGAGCCAGGGGAGCACATTCAAGGGCAGTGCCACCATTCGTGAGCATATTTAAAGAACCATTTTGGAATCTTAATTGTGATATGGAAGTTAGGCCAGTCCTCCAGGAAGTCAGTCCTCACCCTTGTTCATTGCTCCCCTGTCCTGCTTGCCTTGGCCACTCAGTCTGGGAGTTCAAATACAAGGAGAGCACCTGTGATCATCAACTCAGAGAACACAGCCAAGGGATTCTACCAAAGTCGATTTGAGATGGAAATTGCCCTGTTTGGGGTGCCAGGAAGGGTAGTCGTATTGTATATATGGTGACTCCAAGGATGTAGTGGATAATCTGACCTCTCAAATTCCCTTTGGAATGTGTGAAACATCCAGTTCAACTATACTGAACAAATGAGCATGACACAGTCCTCAAATCTCCAGACTTTGAACCACAAGGAGAAGCCCTGTCCCATCCTTTCTATTACAAAGAATTGCCTGCTGGGGTGAAGAGCTTTGTTCATGTCATTTCTTTCCATGTGTGGTCTCACTTTACTCAGCTAAGGAACTATATCTGAGAAAGGTAAAAGAACTCAACCCAAGCCACACAGCTGTGAAGTGACCAGGGAAGGATATGTACAGGAAACGCGGGCTTGGTCTCACTGAAGGCCATGCTCTGAAATCTACCTTGGAGCAACTAGAAGGAGACATCCTGCTTCTGGCTCTGACTGGTTAACTCAACCTGGACATTTGCAGAGAGGAAATGAACAAAGGGTTAAAAAAAAAAGAAGTGAAGAGGCAAAAATGATTGACTACATCTGTGTCACCATTGAGCTGGACTGGTTCTGTCATGAGGGACTGTATACATCATGTTTCTCTGATGCTTGGGCATGAGAATTCTTTGAGATCAGTTAATAAGTGAATACTTTAGACATGCATGTGAGGCTGGAGAGCAGCCAGGCTGTAGAAGAGAATGCAGAGATGCTGCAGGACAGGTCAGTCCCGGGCATTATTTCCACCCTGTAGGGCTTTCCAGCAACCATGTAGTTCTGATGCAAGTGGTACTGGCCTTCCCACTAATAACCACTCTCAGGATTTTTTATACTCTCTTCTTGTGTTTCCATAAACTATAACTATTGTAATCAATATTTCCTATCAACAAATACTGATCATTGTTCACTGTGCATCATCTGTAAAGATGGTTCCTAGAATCTGCAACAGTTATGGAGTCAGGTCCTGATCATCTGCAGATGGATTGTCCATAGCCAATTTTAAAGGCCAGTCTGGTTTCCTCTGCCACAAGAGTCTCTTCTGAGCCAGCTCCTCTTATACTCTGTCACTGGCTGCTCAGGGAGGGCACATTAATTTTAATATTGGCTTTAGTCAAACCTCATTAGGAAGGTCAATATACTGCCAAAATCCCATTAAATAATATGTTTAAAACGCTAAATAAATAAGTCTTAGATTATCCATAGTTTTGGTTTTTCAAGGCAGATTTTTTTTCCTTTTCAGTATTACAGCTAATTTGAGACTCCAAGGGGGGAGTTGTTAAACACATTACTTTTGGCTTGAGCCCAACAATCTTGCAATATGATATTTAGAGCTCGTGAATCAAGAGACAAACATGTATGGCCAGGTGTGGTTTGACATAAAAATTTCTGCCAGACAATTGGGCTCTACGTATGATAAATGGTCAAAAATCCCATTCATTTCTAATGTCTCTGCTTTAAAAAGAAAGGTAAATATACAGAAGGCTTCCTTTTCTTTGGTTGGCATTTATCTTCTCAAGACTGGAGGTCCATTTGATTAATGTCTAGTCATTTAAGGAAAAAGATGCCTTCTCTAAATTGCATAAAATGTAAAATGATTGGGTCATTTTGGGGGGAGTTTTTATGTTCAATTACTTAAACTTAAAAAAAAACTTTTTAAAAAAGTTTGTATTGAGTCTACTTCAAGGAGACCCTCACACCCCCCCACCCCCGTTACTTAATAGATGGGGCCATTTATTTCTTGATATTTCTTCTTTAGCAAAAACTTCCTTCTGCCATCAGTAAGGGCTTTGAATTCTAACAGTGCCCAAGTACTAGTGGGAAATGGTCTCATCTGGTGGGAGATCACATGTCAATCTATCACTCATTAATAGTTGCATTAATTATGAAAGAAAAATGTGTGTTTTTAGAACATTTGGAAATTATATTCTACTCCCTTGGCCATCTACAACACCATGGTTGCTTTTCACTCTATTATTCACTCTATTATTATCTGGTCTGGGTTTTGACTGTTGTTGTGTGCGTGTTGTCATTTTTTCCCATGGGGACTAACATAGTTTCAAACATTATATAAATGACCCAGTTCCACTTGCTAGTTTCCACAATTCTTTAAAATCAAGATACCAGATAAAATAACGTTTTGATGGCTAGAGTCTATTATCAGCATATGACACAAGCCTGGTTTTTTAAAAGGCATAAATCAGATAACACGGTTCCAGTGATGCTGTGCTCTTTTGATTTTTTAAAGCCTCTGTCAAGGCTGCCTTTACCTTCTTCTTTTGATAATAAGAGAATTAGATCATTGGCGTCATCACGAGATGCGTCTGGCGGCAGCTTTTCTTCATCATTATCGTTACCAGGGTTTGTGGCATTGGGCTGCTCTCAGCTCCACTTGTTTCAAGTCTGTGTTTCTGGGCTCTCACAGTCCCCTCCCTTCCCCCCAGACAGAGACATAGATGGAAAGAGATTAACAGAGAAACTGAGAATGAGGAGAGAGACTGGTAGAGAACTGAAAGAAGTTGGAAAAGGGACTGGTGAGCCATGTGCTGAGGATTCTTTCCCTGACCTTCATCTTATCCTTACTGGTTATCTAAAAAGCATCGTCAGACAGTCCTTACAGAAGGCACCATGGCTGCCTTTGGGATGATTCCTGGGTTCACCCACTTATCCTCTCTCAGGCTCAGAGGCTCTGAGATGTGTGGCACAGAGGACATCTCACAGGGAAAGCACACATCTTCCTGACTGCCTTTTAACAGCACATTCTTGATTTGGTGGCACAAGAAGAAACACATTTTCTTCACATCTATAGAAAACCATCACTCACTCTTCGTGTCCAAGGTTCGCCTTTTGTTCAGCCAGAAGGAGTAGCAGGCAATTCCTCATACCTGAATCCTTGAAGGGAGCCCCTCTCCCCTTCCTGAACACACAGCCAAACTGTCCTTCCTGTGCCTCTGGGATGGAGGTGGCACCATGAGATGGAACCCTGAGCAGAAATTATATTGGCCATTGCAGACTTGGTCACAAACACCTCTGTACAATTGTCCAAGCTCTCACCACCTCTGTCTTTGGGCTGAAAGTGAGATCTTTGAGATGTTGGAAGATGGAAGATGCACATGATGAAAGGGGCCCAGATCCCCACCTCACTGCTTTGAAGAGTTTGTTTCCAGGACAGCAGGAAAGAATATTCACATTGGACTCTAGATGAGCAAAAACCTGGGATTTAGGTTTGTTTGTGATAGCTGTCAGCATCATACATAATATTCTTTTTTAAAAATTTTAATAAAGCACATCTGATTTTGGTAATTTTCAGAAAAGTTCTCTGACTTAAAAGAAAAACACAAAAAGTTACTATCTTTAAAAAGAAAATAAATTTGTGTAAAGTGCTAATAACATCTTGAGATATAATATCCAGCATGGTGCAGAATGGTCAATTTTCAAGAGAATATATATTTCCAGTAATAATCAAGACATTTGCATTATCCTCAGTTTTGGGAGAAAATTATTATAAACGGTTCAGTTTGTGCATTAGTGAAGTCCCTTATTCCCACGGTGTGCTTGTCATCTGACTGCTCATTTGCAGGTATTCAACATTTCTAATAACAGTATTCCCCTACCTGCTTTTAAATCATTACCGTTTTTATAATGGTTTCATTATTTCTTAATTGTCCTAATTTTCTTTCTTACCTATTCTTGTTAAAAAGCCGATTGAAATATGAATAATTTTAGCATCCCAGGCATTCTGGAAGCAAAACAAATTTCAGGTTTACATTCATTATTCAGCAAAAGGCAGGAGAAGAGGATAGGATGGACAATTCTAGATTAACCTCAAGTGAATTTGATTGTTTTTATGCCACATCCCCACAGGACTCAGAATTTGGAAATGTCAGAGCCAGGAGGCATCTTAGCAATCATTCAGCCCTGATGAGGAAACTGAGGTCTTCAGAGGCTGCACAGTCAGATAGTGATGAAGGCAGGCTTAGTCCCAGGTCTGACGATTTCCAGACAAAGGAGCTGTGTGAAATTAAGTCTGTTTATGTGACTATTTCCTTCTCTCCGGAACTGTCATCTGTCTTTCTCTGGTTTCCTCTGGCCCTAACCTAGGACCTACAGGCTAATGGCAGTAACAAACACAACTGATAGACTGGCAGGCTGACATTTCTAGATGCTTCTGCCAGAAGAGTGAGACCAATATAAATCTGACAATAAATGCACGAAAGTCTCTTTTTATCACCAGTGCCCTGTCTTCTTCCCTGTTGAGTCAATTCACTGGCTATTCTGGTTTGGACTGTCTCTGGGCAAAGCTGGATAAAAGGAATATTTGGTTCCTTACAATTATTGAGACATTGCCCTCTTCCATGTGGTAACTGTTAGCTAATTGAATAAGAGAGCCACTATCATCTGCATTCTTTTCCAGGCATGCAAACATTTTATTCCCCTTGGCTCAGGAATACTGGACTTTGGTTTCATATGGTGCTCTAGCTACCTATGTGACTTTGAACTAAGTACACCACCTTATTGATCTTAATTTCTCAACAGTAAAATTTGGGGCTAGTTTAAAATGTCATCATTGCTTATATTTCCAGTTGGAATTAATTAATCAATCAATCAATCAATCAATCATTTCAAAAATATGTGGTAGTCACTGTGGAAGGCCCTAAGTGTAACAAAAAAGATGAATAAGAATTATTTCTTGTTCTATTACAGCTACAGTTTCTGCCTTGTCTAGTTGTGGTGATAAAAATAGGGACCCTCACAAGATCTAGTTTCCATGATCACTGTAGGGAATGTAGAATTCAGGGATACCCCCTGAGTCTGTCTGGACTTTCAAGCCTCCTTTTATCATTATTCTAGATCACGTTCTCAATCACCTTCACCTGTATTAAAATTTTTTCTTTTTATATTTTATCTGTCTTTTACTTTGCTTTCCATTTTTTTCCTTTGTAGATTGTTAACTTTTAAGAATTGATTTTAGATTCTTTACATAGGATGTTCTTTGATGCACTTAGCCTGGCCTCCAATTCTTCCTAAAAAGATCTTTGTTCTTTTGCATATGCATATATGTATTTAAAACTAGAATTCTGCTTGTATTTTATAAGGTAATTCTTTCTTAAAATGTTATTATAGGGCTGGAGATACAACTCAGTGGTAGAGTACTTGCTTAAAATGTGCAAGGTCCTGTACCAGGGATCCTTACACACACGCGCGTGCGCGCACACACACACACACACAAACACGTTGTTATAAAATAATATTTGATTGATAAAAAGGAAAACAGGTCCATCTCTCTGCTACTCTAAAATTCTGAATACCTGTCAATCATATCAGACAGGGGTTAGAGGAAATTTGATGGGATGGTGGTGGCAACCTAGGGAAATCTGCCTAACGGAGCTTCCTGAAAATCTGTGCTTGGTCTGCAGACGTGGAAGCTCTACAATGCATCCTGCTCCCCCAGTGCAGACAGTGCTGATACTTTGAAAATCCAAACCATGTTCACCAGCTGGTCTCCATTTTATGTTTTCTCCTGTCTTCATTTGCTGTTGGTAGCAGATAAACTAGAGTTTACCTGCGTCATCTCATACTTCAGTTCAATTGTGTCAAATCCTCTCAGCCTGGAGACGTTCCCAACATCACCATTGAGGTCTTTTTTAGTGCCCTTGTGCCTCTGACTGACTCTGTGTTTGGCACATAGACTCAATGAGTAAAGGGTCTCAGCTCATCTGGGGCACAGATGGGAGTTCTTCTGTGTCGCCTACCAGAACAATAGACTCAGATTTTACATTCGCAGTCCCACTATGGTTCACATTCATTCTTTTGAAGTATACTACTCAGGATCATCTTGGTTATAAAGGACAGAAAACCTACCTCTAAGCTGATATTAATTTAAAAGAAAGATTTAAAATAGATTATATTACACTTTTTAAAAGCTATGCAAAATTTTGATTTGAGGCATGGCTGGATTCTGGAGTTCAAATTCATCTGTACTCAGTCTCACTCTTCACTTACTCTTTTGATGGCTTCACTCACAGATGTTCCCCTTTTATGGTGGTCCATAACGACTTCAGGTTTGTATCCTTCTGGATTCCTGTTTAGCTCAACCAAGAACTTCTGGGCTTGATAATCAGAGTCAGAGTGGGTCATGTGCTTCCCCCTGCACTAATCACTGTGAGCACAGGTAGGGAATATGCTGACGGTAAAAGTTGGAAATAGCTGCTTCAGGTGCAGGAGTGTCCCTCATAGTGTTTCCTGAGATTATGGGAGGGTCGTTCCTCATAGAAATAAAAAGGTATGATTACCTGAAGAAGAGAGAGGGAAAGTTGAGCAGGCCAGAACTCAGAGGTCTCATCATGTATGTGCTTAGCTCATTTTTAAGATAATGGTTTGAGGTTGTCAGTCTCATGTTTTCCTCTTCCTGAAGTTTCAATTGTGGTTTCTCATCTTTTCAGTACTTCAGCTCATACTTTTAAAAATCAGAGAGGGTTTCTGTTATTTTTATTCTGTGAATCAATAGGAAAATTTTCCATTGTTCAGGTTTTAACTGTTCCTCCAATCTAGCATGCTCATAGTGTGACTTCAGGGTGTTCACTGGTTATAAACACAGGATAATACTGGGTAGGAAGCAAAGAGTGTATTTTGTACTTCAAGTTCATATTTTTTTCTACTTTAACAATTCATTTATTCTGTATTCATTAAAAGAATTTTAACCTCTAAACACTGGGTGGAAAGCAAGCATTTCACATTATAAAATTAACAAGTTTGATAAAATATAAAAGGAAAAAAAATCATTCTCATTTGTAATTGTCTAAAATAGTCCAAAGATCCACATGAGCTAGTGCCAAGTATATTTGTTTATTTACTTGATTTATAACATAGGCTCAATGCATAAAACATCATAGCATACATACAATAAAATATGTGCCTGTGTTAATCTGTTGGCTCACAGTATCATGTCTTTCTGTACTTCAAAATTCCCTTAGCACATCTTTGACACTCAATGTATATTCATTAATAGTGACTCTTCCCTGTGATTTCTCATAAACATCAAACAAAATGAGTAACACACGGGGAGGGAGGGAGGGAGGGAGGGAGAGAGAGAGAGAGAGAGAGAGAGAGAGAGAGAGAGAGAGAATATGAATACCTTTAAAGTCATTATAATTTTCTAGATCCTTCTCAAAAAGCCAAATGGAAGTAAGTAGGTCTGTCATTCCATGTGCCCCCCACACACCCTAAGAGACACGGTGTGTTCATAAGACTTTATAATCTGGTAGGATTTGGGGATTAGTTTCTAATTGTTACTCAGAGCTTGCTATTTATCTAATCAAGGATTAACTTTCTAGTTCCAGAGGTGGAACTTTAAACAGGGTTTTCTTCTTTTAAATAAGCAAGTCTTAACCCAGGGCTGAAGACTCACAGACAGGATAAGGCAAGGACACATTATAATGCCATGCTTTCCCCTCCTGTGACTCACTAGAGAATAAAAGGTAGAATGTATAGTCTAAAAGAAATGCGGGGGCTTCACCATCCAGGCAGGGGATGGTGCATTTTGATGAGTCACTCCTATTATCTGGGTTTCCCCAAGAAAACAGGGCCTGTCTTTCTATTATCTGGGATGGGAGAATGTGCTGGATCTCAGAAGGGGTGAGCTGCCAGTCATGCTTGTGCCCTCATTCCTTCTCGGAGATAGCTACCAGTTCTTTTCCTGGGGCCAATTGGGTGTATCACCCAGTGAAAGGGAGTCACTGGCCTTTTTAGACTAGGCTACCTATGTACTAATAGCTGTCAATCACTTGTTTAAAACAGAACTAAAACCTGATCATTTGTGTGTATTTCAAACATATAACAATGCCTGGCCATATTAAAATTAGATTGAGTCAGCCAGTTTTATATTTATGGCTTATGGGGTTCAACTAATTTAGACTATGATTTTGTAACTAAAGAAAAGTCTCATTACAAATGGCCTTTGTAGCTTCAGGTCTCATTAAAAAAAATAAAGAAAGAAAAGAAAAGAAAAAGAAAAAGAGAACCTCTTAGACTGAACTGAAAGGATTATCAGTACAAATGTTAGCCTCTTCCCTGATTCTTTGATTCTACTCCCTCAGTTATGGTATTGATACAGCAATACTGTACTTACCACCTAATGTATTCGGCCTCTTAGAAATGCTCTGAAAATGCATGAAATGACTCCCTGGGTCCCCTGAATTCTATAGCAATTCTCTGAAAAGCACCCATAAGATAAACAATGTCTGCACAGATAAAAATTTTACATATCCTCTCTTTGATGAAATGGACAAGTGTAAAAAAGCTCAGAAATGTAAGAGTATGGACAAAAACAGCATATACTAATCTTTGGGGAATGTTTCTAGGCAACAGCAATGCATGATATAGAGATCATTAAATCTGTTCCATTATTATGCCTAGTGTTCCCAAGGGGTTCAGAGATCTCAAAATATTTCAAACACTTTATAAAGAATCTTCCCTTAGCTCTAGTAATAGGAACTGAGGACATTTTGGATACAGGGACATTGCTGGTACCACTTCTCTGAACATGGCAATCTTACACATCTTGGGCTTAGTCAGTAAATTTGCACTGTAACACACGTTATTCTCCTAGGACTATCATACCTCTGCAGTCTCCAAATGTGTATATGTGGATGTGTCTGTGTATTTTAATTTTAGTCTGGCATTAGAATTCTCTTAGTTCATGGCTATAAACCATGATCATCCTTTCCATGTGGTCATTATTTTCTGCCAACAAGCACAGGCTGTCACAACTACCACATTGACCAGGGTATTCCCCAAGTGGCTTCTGGATCCCTCATTTAAGTGGCTTAAATTTATGAGTTCTGGCTTTAGAATGATAAGAATTCCCATTACAGAATGGGTCCAAACCTTTTTTTGGCTGCAATTTTGATTTCTCATGATTTCTGTTGGAATGCAGGCAGCTGTCAGTCTTGTTCATCAGATCAGGTCTGGTGAGTCCAGAAATTCTTTGTATTTCATTGCTTTGAGCTCTGATTTACTACTCCCAGTGGGCCAGCTGTCCAATGTCTGCAACAAGGAAATGCACATTCTCCTATTTCTCTGGAATACAGTCTCTTGAGTAATTCTCTGGAAATGAGAGACTAGCTGTCCATGCTGGAAGGGATGCAAGCTGTGGGACCCAGGACCTCTTGAGCTCCTTTCCAATTCTGTGTCTCCACCATTCCATGCCTTTCCTCACTGGAAAGCAGTTAATAACATTTGAGGAGGTTCCATGCTTCTTCGCTTTCTCAGCCTTTGCATTTCAAACGTCTATTGATTGCACAGTAGTTGCATGAGATTCCTTTGTTCTTTACATCTTTATTGATGCAAAGCAGTGCCAGAAACTGCATTTTAACAGTTATTCAATCCCTGATGCCCTTCATGTATCAGATTTGGGATTTCATTTCTTAGAACTACTGGGCTGGCTACACAATTAATTGCTTCTTATTAATAAGCCATTAGACTCACTTGACCAATCTTCAACAGCCAAAGAAAAGCACGCCTCTCCCACCCCCCACCCCGCCACTGCCTTTGCCTATATCTCTTTCTCTTTTGATGTCAAAGCTGTTCTCCTGTGTAATGGGAGACTTGCTGAAGTGTCTGGAAGTCTCTGGCTCATTTAAAGTGACAGGCAGTGTTATCTCCTGATAATAAACAGGTTTCTGTGGTTGTCATTATGACCTTTACCCTTTCACCCATCAGAGGGATCCCAGAAGGCCATTGACACTTACCTCTAGGAAATGATGTGGCTCTAGGAAAACATGCATGTGTATGTGTTTAAATATCACCCAAAACATCAGCAAACTATATTCAAGAGGGGGAAAGGCATATGGAATGTTGAGGCCAGCTCTGAGAACCAACAAATGTTGATTTGAAATCTAGCTCCACCTCTTATTAAGCTCGTAAGACATTGAGCCAGTTACTCTCCTCTTTAAGCCTCAGTTTCTCCTTCTAAAAATGGGAACCATAGCACATCAAACTAGTTTGATTGCTTTGAGAATTAAAAGGAGTACCTGTGTAAAGATTACATTCGACAAGTATTTGCTAGAATTGCTCTCTTTAGCCAATAGTCAGCTGACTTATGTTCAACAGGAGACCTGCATGGTATAATGGGCAATGGATGAGCTTTGGAGTCGTACAGACCTGGCTTGATCCCAGTGGTGTCACTGACCTTGTGGTCTGATCCTTATTTTCCCTTCTCAGAGGGCAGGTGTAAGGGATAAAATGAGGCAATGAGTCGTGCCTGGCATGCTGACCAGACTTTTGGGAACATGAACTTCCTGGCTAGAGACCATCAAGGCCCTTTAGACTCCCCTCTCACAAAGACATGGGGTTAGGATCAGCCCCTGGTGGATTCTGTTAACCATTCTAGGGCTCCCTTGATGTGGCTGCAGCCCCATATGTGGACCCCTTGCCCAGGCTGTGATCTCTCCAGTGGTTCTGTGTTGTTGGTCCTGATATTCTCAGGTGTGCAGTCTGCCTGGCCCCTCCTACTACAGGTCCCCAATGCAGTTTCTTGGGAATATGTTTCCTGATGTGTTTCCAAGTTCAGAATTGTCTGTTTTGTAATAATGATTTGGTGCTTTCTTTATTCTGGTATTCAACACCCCAGTGAGGGATGGACAACACTTCATAATCAAACACATTGCTATTTCTTCAGTGAAATGTATGTATATTCACCTTAAAGTTGGATCATTGTCATCTTTTTGAATTAGGTTTTGCCACTAGATGTGTTCAGGTCAAGTTGGCATTAACAGCCATGGGAGTTTGGGGGAAAAATGTTGTTTTCTCAGTCTTTGTTTCTGTCCCTCTGATCTCTAAGCCATTTCAAAGTATTCCATTCCCCTTAGCTATAAATATCCTGTTTAATCTGTGCCAAACTACAGAATTCTCATTTGAAAACTTTTTCTTCAGAACTATCTCCTTGGTAGATACATTCCATTCACCCAGCTAGCCACCCCCATCCTTACTACCTGCCTGAAATCTGAACTTCAAAAAATATATTCTGAACAGGTTTGTGTTGCTAACCTTGGGAGAAAGAATGCTTCCTTTATTTGTCCTTCTTTACAGCCCCTCTCCTTCTGATGACAGCCCACAGAGTCGAAATCCCATTATTTAACTCCTTATTAACTTGCTACCCACAACTGGAAATTTCCACAGGTTGGATGGATACAGATGGGAAAGATTGCCGGGCACCAACCCCAGTCAAAGCGTCCATCACCTCTAGGGCAATGGGCTGCTCTCTTAACCTTGTTCAACTTTAAGGGATTGTGAGAAAGAGAGTGAACAAACCAATATCTACATCTACCTCAGCTGCCATAAAAACAACTCACTCTCATTCCATCAAAACCGAACATCACCTTCAAATAACACTGAAGAATTGACAAAGATACCCCAGGTGTTACTCTTCATGGTGACAGGGATCTTCTTATAAAAGACTTCACTGAGAAGAACGCTGGGTATTGAACCCAGGGCCTGTGCATTCGAGGTGAGCCCTCTACCACTGAGCTACAAGCCTCAGACCCCAGGAGGAGTTTCCGACATCTACTAATGAATAATTATGAGTGGGGAAGAGAAGCTGGCAAGGAAAAGAAGGCATCTCTGGCTCTATTTCTTACATGCCAGTCACTCTCCCACCTGGTCTCATTTGTCTTCCCTCACTACTGGAAACGGTTTTCCCCAGGGTCACGAGTGGCCTCCAATGGCTATATTCAGAGGCTATTTTTCAGTCTTAATCTTACTTAAACTCAGAAGTATTTTGTGCCACAAGCCAGTCCCTTTTACTTGAAATGCTTTCTTCCTGAGTTTGCCATGATATCACTCCTTCATCTTTTTACCTCTTCTATTCAGTTCCTTTCAGAAAAGATCATCCTTCACTGCCTGGTCAAGAATTACCAGCCTTTGAGAGGGACCTTTCACCATTTCCCTCAGTAACCTTTCCGTAGATGATCCTTCTTTCCTATACTCAGACAACTGACAAACTATTATTTCTCTCTTTTCAACCCCAGACTTGTATATCCAGCTACCTCTTCCAGATCGGTTTCTCATCCAAAATGGGGCTCATGACTCCAAGACCTGGTCGGTCTGTCTTTCTCTCTCTCTCTCTGGTAGTAGACTCAATTGCTCTCTTTTGCAAGCCAGACACTTAGGGGTCATCCTAGATCCCTTTTCTCCCCATTGCTCATATCCATCAATTACCAACCCCTCCTGGACTTACCTCTTAGTAGTTCTTCTGCCCACCACATCTCTTCATCTACACCATCACAATGCTAGTCCAAGTTGCCATCAACTCTCACAAAAATTGTGTTCCCATAACTATGGAGGGAAGAAAGAATGGATATTGGAAGGAAACCAACTTGCAATAACGGTAGGTCTATAACTGTTAAGGTTAAGTATAATAGTTAACAAAGTGTTACATTTCTCAAATTTGCAACACATGTCTTAATACCAGACCCTTTAGAAGACTAAGGAAGGGTCTCATCTCTTCAAGAATTTTGGCAGGGGAATCCCTCAGATCTAGGTCTGACTGATCACTGTGATGGTAGCACTATGTCTGCAAGGAGAGAACAAAGGGAGCCTAATCCAACTTGAACCCCCTTGAGTCCAGGGATTTGGAGAAAATGGAGTATACTTGTTACCTCCTTTAGGTTTCTTGAAGCCTATTTGGCTCAGATTAGATCAGCTCATATGTAGTCAAGCCCTTCTGTGGGATGAATTTACAAACTCTCCTTTCCCAACCCTCCCCCAAAGCCTGTCCAGCTATGGATATTGCTCTTGGAAGTTGATTTGCAGGAGGATCCCAGCCCAAGTCTGCTCTAACCTACACTCAAGGAGTCAATCTGGAAATGTACTGGTCTGGGTGGTTTTGTTATTCTACCCTTATCTCCTACTGAATCTGATGCTTATACATCCCAAATCTCTTCTCAGTGAATAGTCTCATACACAGCCTCAAGATTAGCTCATACCCAGAAACTGTTCAGCAGCAATTCCAAACAGAGATTCTCATCTCCTGATTTTCTCCTTTGCTAGTCTTCTCCCTTTTTGTTAATACCAGAGATGGTCCTCTATAATCATGCAAGCCAGTTCCCATTATTTACATGTATGTGTATGTAATTTTATTGGTTCTAGTTCTTTGGAGAACCCTAAATAATACAACTAGGAAAATCATTGGCAGTGAAATAACCCCAGCCCATTGGCAGTACAACAAGAATGAGAAATCTGGTTGATCCTCCCATTGTTCATGTTTAGTGTCTATACTGAAAGTAGAACAATAAGAATCTCCACAAGAACTTTTGACTGTGCTCTGGTACTTATTTTTCCCCCAGGGGAAAAAAAAAAAAAACTTCCTCTGAATGTATTTCCTGGGACTCTTTCTCCAGGTTTATTTATGTTTTGTTTTTCTGAGACAAGATCTCACTAAGTAAAACTCTGGATCCTCCTGCCTCAGCCTCCTGAGTATCTGGGATTACAGGTATGAGCCACTGTGCCTGGCGCTGTTTTTGTTGTTTGGTTATTTTTTCAGCTATCTACTAATCGTGGCTTCATTCCAACTAAGGAAACTGGCCTCCTTACATCCAATGATGACAAATTGCAATACCATGGCCGGACTAGAAAACTATCCATTAGAATCAGTATAGCTACTAGGGTTATTAGGGAGCACATTTGGGTTCCCCCCCGAATCAGTGCCCCAAAAGCATTTTATGTAGCTTCAGCTATTTCTAATACTCTTACGTCATTAGCTTGAACTTATTTTGGCAAAATTTTAGTGTATGTTTGTGTCCTGGGCAAAAAAAAAAAAAAAAAAAAAAGAAAAGACCTTCTGGAAAATACGTGTTCATACCAAGTACCTTCACTTCCAGAAAAGTGTTTTCTGGAAGTTAATATGTAAATCACAATGAGAGTTTGACAGATAGTCTCATATAGCCAGTTGATTCTGATCAGAGATAATGCAGAAATATGAGCAGAAGATGGTCCATAGGGATGGATGTCTCCAAGGTTTGACTAAACTAGTGGTTGGACTGTCAGTCACAGAGGCATGGCTGTCAAGGACCCACACCTCTCATACTTGGTTACATTCCATCTTTTGGTTTGCAGAATGTAGTACTTTGCCAGAATGTAGCAGGTAGACCAATCCCCATGTGCAAACATTTTGTGGATCTTGGTGGTTAGCATCTGAATTGGGAAGCCATTTCACAAGATACAAGGTGGCCTAAACTGTCACAAGGAGAGCTGAGTGACCAGGTCAGAGCTCTGAGTCTTGGTCCAGGTTTTGTTGCTGAGGGCAGAATGCTTCTTTTTCAGCCTTTGTGACCTTGGACTAGTTATTTGACCTCTCTGACTCATTTTTCTCCTCTATAATAGGAATAAAAATAGTTCTTAGTTGGTTGGGTGGTTTGAGGATTAAATGGGTTAACATGCTGAGAATAATACCTGGTGTATGGTAAGCACTCCATATTAGTTACTCCCCTTCCCCCAACCCTCAATTGTTTTTTCATTTTTTAAAAAATTATTATTCCACCAACTTGCCTCTAGTAAATGGGTTAATCCTGCTCTAAGGAATGTCTAAAACACAGCATAGAAACGATCATTTGATGCTGTAGTTTATACCATAAATGAACAAGGAAATATCTTCAGATATAAAAATTGGGGTAATTTAGTTCAACTTCTCCCTCGGTTTAAAAAGCTTCTCCTCTAGGTACTCATGGGGGTGGGGGTGTCAATCCCTGGTTTGGACTTTCTCCTTCAAACTTCCTTCCACTACAGCTCTTTGGTTTTCTTAGAACTTTTTTTTCCCCTTAAGAAAGTGAAAGAATAACAGCACCAGCTAGAGACGCCTGCTGGAAATAGCACTGGCACGCGGCGTCCTCCTTTGCAGGGCTCTGCCAACCCGCCCCGCCCGCCGCGGATCCCGGGACACCGGGGCGCCCTCCCAGCCCCTCCCCGCCAGGCGGGCGGCCAGCCCCGGCGCTGCTGCTCAAGGTGTGCACGCTCCCCTTCCCCAGGCCAGGCAGGCGCCGCCCATCTTGCTATCCTGGCAGGTCGTGCCAAGAACAACACCCGGAAAAATCGCTTTTTCATTGTTTGATTGTACATGGGCTTTGAAAAAGTTCCCGTTTCTCATAGCCAAGTCCAGGATGAAGTTGGGCTTCACGGAGAGTTGCTGGGGGGCGCGGGGAGACCCTATGCAACTTGCCGAGAGACTCTTCTCTTTTGGATCCGTTTGCAGCCTCGTGGATGACGTTTCCCACGTGCCCTTACTCAAATCCCTTCACACACAAGCTGACCCCTCAGTCTGCTTTGTAATATAAATTATTCATCTAATTTCTTCAGCACGAAGCAGACGTGGCTGAGGAATGCTTTCCTCTCTGAAGGCGATGTAATTGACGTTTTCTGCTTTCCTGCTAGTGACTAGGGAATTATTAAAATGGACTTGTCTTGAATAGTCCATTTTTGTGGGATATTACAGTTCCACTGTATTCCGTACTTCCCATTTCCTAAGGTGTTCTGATGGTTGGTGGGTTCGGAATCTCCAAAAGCTGTACCTTCATATTTATCCATTTACTTTCCACGTTGTCCCTCTGAATGCAGAGAAGGAGAAATGCAGTCATGTGAGAATTTTGTGTTAAAAAAAATAGAGGTTGAGGTGATTGCTCAGTGGTAGAGCGCTTGCCTAGCATGTGCGAGGCACTGGATTCAATTCTCAGCACTGCATATAAATAAATACAAGAAAGGTCCATTGACGACTAAAAACTACAATAATATATTTTTTTTAAAAAATAGAAAAACAAAAACCTCAAAGCCACAATAATAAATAAATAAATAAATCCCTGAGATTGCTTTCTATTTCCCCTCCCCCTCCTCATCGCCCACGCCACCACCAACAGTGACACCTAGTGGTCAAATATAAATTAGTTCCTTCATTCTGAGTTGACTAGCTTTTTACAGAAAATAAAATTTCCTCTAGAAGCGAATGAAAGACTGAGCTTTCTTTCTTTGCATGCAGACTCAGAAAAATTTCCTCGTAAACGTAGCATACATTATTTTGGAGAGAAGGTAAGTGCATATATTTTTCTTAAGCCCATACTGGAGCTTTTAATTTTTTTCTCTATAGTTTCTACAGACCTTAAAGCTCAGTTTTCTTAATGCCCAATTTTATTTTATTTTATTATAATTTTTAAAGTTGCCATATGCTGGTCAATACCTTAAATTTTGGCACCTACAATATATGTTTAAAAGTGTAACAGTTTAAAATGAGTGATACTACAAATCAGCTATTTGCATAACAGTTTTTAACTGATACCCATTTACTGGCAAGAGTTCTTTCTATTTTAATAATAGCAATCCCTAGGAAGTGTTCAGAATTTTATCTAAAGAATTTTTTTCAGTAACTGAGGAAGTCTAAAAATATCTACATTTTAATGACATGTCTTAAAAGTTACAAAAAAAGGGAAAACCTTGCATCATTTCTTAACTTTTAATTTGAAAATAATTATAGATTCACAAAAAGTTGCATAATAGTACAAAGAAGTCCTGTACACTCTTCATCTGGTTTCTCCCAGTGGTAACATCTTGCAGAACTGTAGTATAAAGTCAGACCAGGAAATCAGCATTGGCACAATGCATGGACTATATTTAGATTTCACCTGTTTTACTTGCACTCATTTGTGTATATAGTTTCATGCAATTTTATCACTCGTGTAGAAGCATGAGCCATCACCATGAACAAAATAGAAAATTCTTCCATCACTACAAAGAGACCTTATGCTACTCCTTTACAATATCAAACTGTATTGTTAAACCCAGAAATCTTGTCTATGGTAGGCAGAAGATGTGGATGCCATCATCGTCATCTGCCGCAGTCTGGCTGGGCACAAGATCATGAGCCACTCACAGCTTTGTAGATTCAAACAGCAATTCTTTATTTCCGAACTCACACCGGCCTCTACACACACGTTCTGGGGAAATCCCAGTTCTGCCCGCCCAATTCACGTCCCAAATACTTTCTCAATTCCACGAGAACTCAACGGGAACTCAGGCAGCAGGATACGCCCTATTCCCAGCAGCAATAACCTTAAACCTGGAACTGCCTTAAATCCAGATTGTCCTAAACCTGGAACGCCCTAAACCCAAATTATCCTAAACCAGGATACTTCCTAAAACCTGCAGGATACACCCTAAACCTGGATCCACCCTCGTCCTTGAGCAGGGTCACCTTTCTCAAACACACATGCAATGTCACAGCGAATTTCCAAGGCAAGTCCATTTAACATGGGGTACGCTGGCAAGGAAATTTCGATGCGTCATTCCTACTTGGCAATGGCCCTCAGCAGTCATCATCATCATCATCACACGTTTATTGAACTCTATGGTCTGTGTTGTGTTATTGTTTATGCAGTAGGTGCTATTTATTTATGGTTTACAGCTGCATTCATTTAAAAGGATAGAATTAAGCAAAGAAAAATGACGATTCATTTGGAGTCTTTCCCTCTAGCACATGGGATAGAATTTACTTCAACAATGGTTTAAAATCTGATAGATTCAGTTCAACAAACATTGGTCACTGAGCAGGGTGATAGGACTGGGGGGTGTTCCATGAAGTGCACAGCTCAGCTCCAGCCTTCAGTCCCAGGTCAGGTTTTGTCCTGAGACCCTGCTGTCTGTTCATGCAGAATGACTTCTCCCAGAGACACTTCTAACAAGGATGGAGAGGGAACTGGACATATCTCATTTTTTTCTTAGACATTTTAGATCTTCAAATACCCTAAAATCTGGAGAGCAAAAACATGCTGGGAAATTAACTTATCCTGAAATACCCATGTGATTTGAAGTAGTTACTCTACAGTAAGAAAATCTAGAAGGCAATTTGATGATTGCTGTCATCTGTCCAAGCACCTCATTAAAATAAAGAGGGTACCTGGGAGTCAGAGACATCCTTTGCCACTAACTTGCTTGGGCTATAATGTGAACTTTGAGTGTTATATTTCCTGTGTAAAGATAAGGGGCTTCAGCAGATGATGACCAAAGCCACTTTCAGTGTTATCTTTCTAAAGTAAATGGTAAAATATTTCTCAAAAGTCACTCTTAATTATTGAGGAAGCAATAAAAGTCCATTAGAGAGGGCCGTGGTTGTAGCTCCGAGGTAGAGCACTTGCCTAGCATCTGTGAGGCACTGGGTTGGATTCTTATCACCACATATAATTGAATAAAATAAAGGTCTATTGACAACTAGAAAAAAAATGTCATTAGAAATGTTCTATAGGACTTAAAATGGGCTTCCATCTCCAAGCAGGTGGTTTAGGAGCTAGAGATTCTTGTAAACATGCCCCGTCATGTCTTTACTCAAGACTTCCCTCTGGAAATCACTCTAGATCTTGAAAACTTAGTGCAATTTATTTATTGGTAAATAATGTGCTAAAATATGGTATCATTCTAATATGATATTTCTGGTGAGCAGAAATCTTACTGGTGAGGAAATTGTGATCCTTGTTTTCTGATTTAAATTTGTCTCCTTTCAGCTGTGTGATCTTAGAGAGCCACTTGACCTGATTGAATCACATTCCTTCACCTCAGTTTGCTATTTATTGAAATTTTATTAGACATCTTTCAGGAAACTTATCATGTTAAAATATAGGAAAATGCTTTGTAGTTCTGAGCTTTGTAGTCAGATTCTACCTCAAAAATACATGGAGCTGGGCGTGGTGGCACAGGCCTATAATCCCAGCAGCTTGGGAGGCCGAGGCAGGAGTATCACCAGTTCAAATCCAGCCTCAGCAAAAACAAGGCACTAAGCAACTCAGTGAGACCCTGTATCTAAATAAAATACAAAATAAGGTTGGGGATGTGGCTCAGTGGTCAAGTACCCCTGAATTCAATCCCCAGTACACCCCCCAAAAGGGAAAAAAACCTCAAATGTGTTATTTATGGTACACATAAAATAAAATAATCTTAATGACTTGGAAGTATTTATTTTATCCAACAAAATTTAGTACCTACTTTTAAATAGTAATATTGAGAATGCCTTACTTTTGGAGTAATACATTTCTAAAATATGTGAAATGTGGGTGTATAAGGGTAGAACAACAGATTCCACATTGTAAGAGAGGATAATGTACCTTTCCAGAGGGTTAACAATTTTAATCGATTCATTCCGTCAGCCACTGTATTTTAATCGAGCATATATTGTGTGCCAGGCACTGTGTTAGAGGCATTGGGGAAATAGCAGGAAACAAAACATATTTAAAACCCTGCCTTCTTGGCTGTATATTTTGTGGGGTGAGTAGAGGACACAGAAATAAACAGTAAAAAAGAAGTTTAGTTAATTAGTTAATTAATTAGAAGGGTGTGAGAGAGAGAGAGAGAGAGAGAGAGAGAATACAGTTTCATGTGGAGAGGTCCAGGGAGGCTCTGTGAAGGGGTGATGTGTCCGAGAATCTGAAATGCAAAGATGGCTGATGGATCCCAGTTCCCTAACATGCAACTTTGTTTCCATACCAAGAAAGTTTCATGCTGAGAATCAAGTGCCTAGAACTGGACTCAGAAAGGAGATGGTGCTACACCTAATAGTCCTTTTTCCTACCACTTAGTATGTATGCACTAGCCAATTAAGGGAGACTGCTCATGTGACTTCCCATGAGCATCTTTTGTGGGCAGCTCTGGTGAATGCCACAGACCAAGTGGTCCAAAGAGGCTTATAACTTAGTTAACAAAAGAGTTTTTACAACTTTGAGAAAACCGAGTATTCCCTAACCAGCAGTGCCTTTCTCTTAGCTGGCCGGTTGCCTTTCTTGCATTCACCATTCTCATCACAGTTCTCAGTCTTGCTAGGCAGAGGACCCTGGCGCCTCCTGCAATACCTCCTAGCATCTCTCTGCTCCATCAATGACAGACCATCAATGTTAAAAGAGAAAAAGGATCATAAGAGCCCTGGGTCATTTTCTTGTCTTCTTTCATATTGCAATGTCAAATAATAATGCCATTTTGTAGTATAAGAAATAAAAACATAAAAATGAAATGAAAATTCAGCTGGTAAGAGGCATAACTGCAATACCAAATGGTTAGCTCCAGGTAGAACTTTTTTTGAAGTATGAGATCTGCTTACTCCCACTTTACCACCTGGAAGCCAAGCCAGAGGCACAGAATAACTTGGAGACTCCCTCATTTGCTCTCCAACTCAATGTGGCAGCATTCAGCAAAGGCACTCTGTGATTTCTAGCATGCAGGGAGTATAACTCTCTAACCTACTTCCTGAGGCCACTCATTCCATTCCCTAATTCCCTAATATTTTTTTTAAAGTCTCCAAAGAGGCAAAACCTGATTTTTAAATTGTACTTATGTATAAATGACTGATATTAGATAAGTGCAATTGTGCTGGGAAAAAAGTCCCCAGTGGTGGCGAGATGAGGGAGAGAGGGGAGAGACTCAGAAGGAGGAGGCTGGGGATGGGGCATAAGAAATAGAATGAGTTTTTGTTGGAAAGACAGCATCACCTCCTGCACTGCTGTGCCCCAAGCTAACCCTGTCTATGCAAGACAAGACAGGACTGTAATTGGAGGAGAAGGCGGCAGACTGTGGAAGGGAATATATGGGGGATGGGAGCAATGAGAGGAATGTCAGTGTCAAAGAGTCAGAAAAGAATTCAGAACTTCAAGGCAATTATGAGCAACAGCTTGCACAGGGTATCTAGAGGCAGACAGAGAGTGAGCAGGACCTCCTGGGCAAACCCAGAACTGAGAACTGGACGGCACCTCTCCAAACGCGTTTCCACTGCACAGGCTCCTGGGAGGTGAGCTGCTCCATCAGAAGGTTCCCAAGAGCCCTGCTGAAAAGAAATTGAGAAGACTGTAAGCTATACTCTTCCTACAGACTCATTAATCTATTAAAAGCAACAAGAAGCCCTGCAACAAACAAAAACAAACCTCTTCAGCTTTACTTAACACATTTTTTTCCTCAGTTAATTAGACCTTGCACCACTACCTCCTTTATGTTTCATCAAATCTATTTCTAGAAACATAGTTTGGGAAACACACTTTTATAGCTCTTTCCCCAGTCCGGTTACAGTGACCACCCAACCTGAAGTCTCCTTGGCCACTCAGGTGGTACCTGGTAGAGCTCTTGCTATGAGGCACAGTTCTTCCCTCCCCAGTTCCCAGATCCACAGGGTACATGGACACTTTGCTCACATCCTCTTCCCCTCACTGTCCCTACAATAGTGGCTTGGAAACCATGACTGTACTATAGAAGCACCTTTGATCCAACAGAAAAAGTATTTTTCTTATAACTGGAGAGAACCATTTTTTTTTTTTTTCCAACTGCCCTACCTGTATTTTTCAAATCTGGAGGGATTTTTTTTTTTTTTTTTAAACTGGGATGCTTGATGTTACCTCAAGGCACAACTGTCAGTTAGCTTAGCTGTACTTTATTGCAAGCTGGTGCTGGCTAACAGACCATGAACCATTGATAGCTAATATCCTTAGTTACATCTCACCCCTACCGAACACAGGAGCTGAATTGCTAAATTTGTTTTTCCAAAGGACATTGATTAAAGGAGTTGACAAAGCCACTTGAATGTGAAATTTCCAACTGTCTAAAATGAAAAGCTTTCTCGATCTTCATGTCTTAGGCTGAGGAGAAGGTTTATTTTCCTACTGTGTGTAAATAATGGATTTTGCCTTTTCTGGGAATCCATCATCGAAGAGTATGTTGAATACTCAAACAATGGCAGTCTAAATTGTCCTGCAGTGACACTAACTAGCTGGAACTAATTCAGAAATGTGCACGGAGCGTGATGAGGATAACTTCGTGTGTGGGGAAGAAGCAACACACCTCACCTGCCTGTGTTGTGGCTCAGGACAATGCCACAATGTCCAGAGCCACTTAAAAAACGTAGGAACCTTGTTACAAATTACTTCCAGCTCTACCTCTCTCCTCCCTTCTTCCCTCCCTCCCTCCCTCCCTCCCTCCCTTCCTTCCTTCCTTCCTTCCTTCCTTCCTTCCTTCCTTCCTTCCTTCTTCTAAAAAAGGCTTCTTGCTAGAGAACATAAAAACTCAAATACTTTTTACTCATTTTCTTGCTGAGAGCTGCAGGCATAACCAGCAGCACAGCCAGTAATTAATCATAGCTCTGGAGATGGGTGCACACGTTCAAAGACATTTTCAACCCACTGAAACAAGTCATGGGTTTAAAATTCTGCCATAGAACAGAATCTCTGGAATGAGGCCTTACATTCTTTCTGATTTTAAGGTACCTACCGAGTGTGGCCAAAGGCATTTCTCAGTAAGTCATCAGAGGGGGCAGAATTCCTTATGAGGAATCTAGCGCAGCTGGCATCACGAACACAGTGGGCACAAGCAGATGGGCAAAGATAAGCATGTGATGCTGGGCTGAGTATTAGGTGAGTATTTTGGTTATGCTTTTTTGTTGCAATGAATAGACTCTCAAGCTATGCAAGTGATTTATTTGCAAAGATGCTGTGGAACAGCATTAGAAATACAAAATGCTCAGAGCCAGAGATAGTTCTAAAAATCACCTGTGCTCTTCCTTGCCCCCTGTTGGTTTATATGCTTATTTTTGTCACCTGCTCCATGCTGACTTTGGGCTGGCTTCTATTGCTGACATAACCTCTCATTCCTTACAGTTTCGGCCCTCCGTGTTCCTGTTTGCTCCACCCTCTCTCTGTATCATCCATTTTAAACTTTAGCTCTCATTACTAACTATGTTGCTCTCTTGGCATTTTCCATAGTTCCTATCCTAAAGAGAGCAAACTTAATGAGTCTGGAGTACAGGTGTGGCCCAAGCCCCATTGCCAGCCTGCCTTGGGGTGAGGTGCTTACCCTTGGTTTAATCAACTGTGACCAATTGGAGTAGGATTACATTGTTTAACCCAAGCTCCTATTGACCTGTCCTTTAAGCTAGGCTGTGGTCAGGGCAGGCCCAGTGATAGACATCTGAGGTGACTGCACTCCTGCTCCATAATTAATGAGTTCTCTGGAGGCAGCTCACATGCTGTACTCATCCATAGGCCCACATAGCTTTCAGATCTTAAGTTCAATTTCTAGATAAGTATCCAGGTCAGTTTCCCTTGTCCCTGTGGCCACTACTGTACTCAAGGCCATGATTACTTCTATTCAGTTGCTCCCTTACTAGTCCCCTGTTGACCTTCCTATGCCCCTTCCAATCTTGTTCCATCTGTTTATAATACACATCTGATTATCCTGCCTCCTGTTTATAACATTCAATGGCTCCCATTGCCCAAAGGATAGTCTATTTCCTTGATGTGGTTTAAAGATTGACAGGCTTCCATGGCCTGGCTCCTGCCAGCCTCTTCTTACACTGTCTTTTATTACCTTTCCTTCCATCTCTGCACTCCAGCTTATCCAACTCCCGTAAGTTTCTCATACATGCTGCACCCTCAAAGGGGTGCAAAGGGGTACAAATGAGGATGGGAGCCCATCAGCAATGTTTGCAGTTATGTCCCTGGCCTGTGCTGGTATTCGGCAGGTGCTCTGTGAGCATTTCTGGTTGGTGTGTCTTTGAATTCTGGCACTCTAAATGATTATTTCTGAGTGGGAGTTAGAAGTGAAAGACAAATGTAAGCGTGATATGGAGAAAGGAAGACAGGGAGAACGTGAGGTAGAGAGGGACAGGGTGTGATGTCTGAAAAACTCATGGAGTGCACATGGACCCCCTGAAGGAAGAAAAAAGATCTTTGGACTTTGATTACAGAGAGAAATCTGCAGCCCCAGAGGGTGAAGCTGAGATCAAAGGACTTTGCTGCGGGATCCATCTCAAGGTCATCTAGCCATTAACAACAGTAGGATTTAGGCTCTGGATTAATTTCTTTAGCAGAGAGAGGTTAACTCCTTTCTAAAGCATTTGGAATAGCTGTGGTACGTCTGATGGGATGTGAGCCCGGACACCTGTTTCTTGGGTTTCCTGGGACGGATTGCATTCCAAGGTGCAGCCTACAACTCCCTGTGTGTTTCCAGCATGCAGGGCTCCCTCCTGCTTCCTGATGGAGGTTCACAAAGACATGTGGAATATTTTATTGCCCTTTAAGAAACTTGGCCTGAACTCTCTCTCCTCCTTGTGTCCTGCCCTTGGAACTCAGGGGGGAGAAGAGAGCTGGCAATCTTGCCACACCTCTGTGAGGGAAACAGGCTCACCCCTCCCTGACATTAGTCTCCTCTAGGAGGGTCCTGGAAGCAAGTGGCCATAATTGTCATTTCTGTTCTACTGGAGTAGGATAAAGAGTAAGGTTTTACAAAAGCCGCCTGAGGTGTACAAGTGACACCATCCCATATGTGTTTCAATGTGAACAGAAATTTTTGAAGTGGTGAGATATGCTGGCAGTTAAAAGGAGAACAGCTACCATGTGTTTAGCAAGTGGGAGACAGAGGAGGAAAGGGAGCTAGCAGATAGCTAGTCAGTAAGTGACATCAAGAAACTCATTTTCTTTAGGCCACAACCTCTAATGGAACCTTTCCTGCCAATAACAGATGGTGACCACAGAACATAGTCTTGTGACATCCAGGGAGGAGATGGTCAAGGTCAACATGCAAGGCAAGAACCTGGCATTCACCTTTTTTTTTGTTGGGGGTCAAAGAAGGAAGAAATTGCTCTTGGAAGCTCGCATTGGTGCTTATAGGCCACACATACTCTACAACAGTGTCCTTTCAAATATGATTCCAAATATACTGCCATCCATGAGGCCTGGGGAAGCCAGCCCTTATACTCCCATCCAAAGGCAGTGTGTGGCCCATCAGAAAAGCAGCCATCTTAGTTATTAATTCTCTTGATAGTTCCGTCTGGGATTCTCACCTCTGGCCGTCCAATCTGAGATGGACACCAGCAAACATTAGCTATTTCATTTGAGTTTTCCTTTTTCCTCTTTTTCACTCTGCAACAAAAGAAAATAAACAAATGCACACCAAGTAGATGACCTATCTGATCTGAACCTGTTTTTCTCACCTGCAAAATACTCTGCTACTTCTACACATTTCATACAAAATATTTTCACACACTGTTTTCACTGATGGTCCATCCAATAAAGAGAATAATGAGTATGTTGATGCAGGGTGCACAACAAGGCTGACTTTTAGACTCAAAATCCTTAATTCAATGGTGACCTCCTCAAGGTCACAGCCTCTTTCCTGTTGGTGGCATCCAGCCCCTCAGTGCCTGGTACACTGCAATGCCGTGCAAACCCTGGGCTCCCCGCCAGCTCTTGACTTAACTCTTAACACACTTGCTTATTCTTCTCCAAGTTGGCTCATCCACCCACACCTTAGGCCTAGGCGGGTGGAGGCACGGCAGTGGTGAGATTGCTCTCATTCTTTCCTCCTCATCGCTGTTTAGAACAGCCTGTCTGGTGAGGGCTAGATTTATGAAGAGCTGCTCTCCTTTAGACTGCCTGGCTTCCAGGCTCACAGTCAGGCTGCTTCAGGATGCTGATTTTTGTTCTTTTGCTATTGTTTCCCTGCTCCCTATTTCTAATTCTTGTTTTCAGAGGCTGACACTGTTATTTCCAGCCTGAGTGCTTGGCCCTACTATCAGGCTGTGGGCTCTGTAACCCATGGCAACAAGAGAAGAGAAGCAGGTGAGCGTGCGCCCTCGCACACACACTCACTCACACACACAATTCTCTCTCTCTCTCTCTCTCTCTCTCTCTCTCTCTCTCTCTCTCTCTCTCTCTCTCTCTCAGGGAGGAGCCTGTCCTGGCTGCAGTGCCAATTAGAGACGCAGGCCTCTGAATGCAAAGCACTCAGGGCTTCCGGGTCACGATGCAGCAGCTGCTGGGGAGCAGGGCAGCCTCTTCTGCTTGCTCCAGCTCCTCATATTTCTCCAGGGCAGCAAAGTAAAATCTGACCTTGAGACACAGTTAAAGCACCTTCACAGTAGTCCTTGCCCTGGGAGCTGGAAACCTTATTTAATGTCATCACAGGGATTGGCAGAATTGTGTGTATTAGTAATAACTGAATGTACATGTGTTTGTAGGAAGAAGAGAGTTAGTTCTTCCCACATGATTTTACAAAGGAAATCACAATCAACTCATTCAGAATTTCAACCCTCTCTCTCTCTTCTCCCCTCTTCTGTACTTATGAGTTCTGGGAAGCTTTATCCAAGTTCAACAATCATTTTGGTTTCTTGCCAGATTTTTCTAGTTGGTTTGACCAAAGTGATTGATTTCTGTTCCTAGTGGTAAGAATTCCTTTTCTGTTCATGGACTGGAGATACATGGTAGGCACATTATCACTTCTTTTGGTCAGAACAAGTGGCTATAGCTTAACAAAGATGTCATTTACTGTGAAGTCTCATAAAAAGCAATACAGACAAATCCATGTAACATTTTCTTTTCACTTAAAACTTACAAGTAAATGTTAATCATCATATATATTAATCTCCCACTCTTTTGAGATAGGGCCACCATCTGAGGCTGAGAATCTATATCACTGTTCTTGTATATACTGCATTCTTAAAATTATCACCTACAGCTTCTAGTTTCCATTTCTTTGAATTGTAGGAATTTAAAGACACTTGGGAAACAACTTGAAGCCCAAACCTGCCCAGTTTGTATATTTTCTTCTAATACGCCACCACTGTCTCATTCCTACCTTATTGGAAGGCAAATGATTTGACTTAGTCTTTCCAAACAATTCGACTTATTTTTCATGGAAACAACAACTTTACTTCCTTTTGCATTCATATTACACTGGCTTATATATTATCCAATAAAATTATGAATCACAAAACCAAATGAAGCTTGCAACAACTGGCTCGAGAATAAACACAAGTGCTTTAATAGTGGACACACAACTGTTGGTTACAGAGGTGGGTGGACATCCAGCATTGCAGAGCAATTAGAAACTTTTAGCCTTTATACACATGCCAGTGGAATTTAATTACTGATGTTAGACATACTAGAATGAAGTTACTGGTACCGGAAAGCTAATACCCACACAGAAGTAGGCAGCCCCTTTCATTGATTTCTTCTACACACATGCTGCTGAACCTGTATCTTCATCCCAAGATCAATTCTTCATATTAGCACTTGGATACCTCTGCTTGTCCTATTTACTCCCCAGATTCAGCATGTCTGAAAGCCCCTTCTCTTCTGAGGTGGAGTAGAACTACTAATTTTGCTAGAAGGAAAACTCCTTCATCAAAAAAATTAAGTCAGGTTGAAGCCAAGATGATTTCAGGTTGAGCCCAGGGACTTCCATCATGCACCTCCAAATTAACCTCAGGCTTGTGAGGATCTCTAGAAATCTTCAGAACATGGATGGTAAACCTCTAGAGTAGAAGTAGACCTTGGAGGCAGATAATACTGAGTTCATAATCCTCCAATACTTAAAGTGTTCCAAGCTGCGGAATCTTTTCTTTTCCAGGCCAATTTTTGACTACTTCCCCACTGACATCCAGCCAAAATGACTCATCTTGATTCCCTGAGCATAAACAATCTTATTCTTTACCACCTCTGTGCCCTTGGTGAGCCATTCCCTCTACCTCAAAGGCTTTCCCTCCATACTTCTGAGTTCCACTAAGATTTGAAGTTGAACTAGTACTCTTGAGGAAACTGTTTCATCTTTTCATGTTTTAAACACCCTTCCTGACTCCATTACCTAGTCTATGCCAATGTTCCTGTATGGTTTATAGGAAATTGTCTCCCTCATAAATCTGGCTCAGAAACTGGCCATAGTAACCTTCAGAAAATATATCTTGGATAAATACTTTGTGATACAAAAGAAAACCCAGGTCGCAGATAAGATCCTGATGAGGAAACAAACCAAAGGAGATGTCAAGCTTTAAAATGGGTTCATAGTATACTATCTGGGCAGTGGCCTCTTCAAAGAGGGCATCCTTACCCTTGAAATCTTTGTTTTTCTCCCAGAAGATTCCATGTATAAGGAGGGTAAGAAATGAGTCCAGAGAAAACTGTTTTCCTTGACTCTATGTCTTGCTACAAGTCTATTCAATTTATTTTTTTAGAGAGAGAAGAGAGAAGAGAGAGAGAGAAAGAGAGAGAGAGAATTGCCAATTGCTATAACAAAGAAAAACTTGCATATTCTTTCAAGTATTTCTTGCTGCCATTTCATTTTCTACCAAGTTTGTGGTGAGATATATTGGCATAAAAAACATGCACACACACACACACACACATGAAATTTTGACTCCAATAACAATTTCTGATGTAGTTGAGTAAAATTCTTTTCCCTTTCCATTATAACACATCTAAAATGTCATGTAATATTATTCTCTATTATAATCATGAAAAACATGGGATGTTGCAATGAATGGTAGAAAAAGAACTCAATTAGCATTACCAACTGAACAAAACCAAAATATCCCTTATCCTTTTTTATTAAGCTGGACAGAGCTGCTAATGGAGGGATGGAGTGTTGGGCTCTGACTACTGAGAAAGTCACCATTAACAAACATCTGTTTGCGTCCCTCTGCAGTCCCTGCCAGCTGCAGCTGAGGCACAGTAAATTACTCTGCTAATTCTATTGGCTCACTCCTGCATTTCTGTAATGCTGAATATTGATTTGTGCTGGGGATCCTGGGCTTGCCCACATTCTGAAGTCCAAAATTTTTTTAACACCAGGAAATCTTGTTGGTATGGGGAATGTTGCTGAAGTTGAAAGGTACCCAGAAATAGGATTGGAAGGGAAAATGCTGAAGTTGAAAACAATGCATCAGTTCATAGAGTTCGCTCGATAAGTAAAATAGTGGGACTCATGTAAGAGAAGACAAGTCACTTGTTTAGGCATTGATGGTCAACAGGATGATTTTGACCCATTTTTAAGGAGAGCAGAAATGAGCTGGCAGCTGTAATGAGGAAATAGTCTCTCTTTAATTGATAATTTGATGTAGAAATTCTACTCAAAAGAAACTAAAACCCCTCTGTATCAGATACCTATTCATCTGCCATTTTTGAATTTCTGAGACACAATAGTGTAGTGGCATGAGTTCCAGTTCTGTGAACTCAGATGCCCCACTACTTAGTGTTTGGTAAGGCTGAGCTTGTTTCCTCATCTCTGAAAGGCTATAGTAACTCCCTTAGCCTTGCAAGAATGGAATGAAATGTTATATGGAAAGCATTTCTACAGCCCCCGGAATATTGTTGGATCTACTTTCAAAGATATATGTTCTTTATTCAGAAAGCTTATAGACAGTGGAGTGTACTGCTCTGCAGGCTTATTTGAGAAGTGCAACGTGGGTATTTGATATCAGCAATCCAATGAGAAGAAACCGTCTGTGTGCACCCTCCAGAGTTAATTTAGCACCTACTTCTCTGGCTGGTTGGGGTGTGTGAAAGCATACCATGAAGGAAATTAGCCCTCCTATGGAAAGCAAATGGGAATAATACCATGGACAATTAGGAATTAGCAGGTTGCTTATGAAGGGAGGAACTTGATTTAAGCTCCCACACACTCCAATTTAACAGCTATTGAATTTCAAAGCATTATTCTCTGCGTCTTCCTGGTCATTTTAAATTCTAGGGTCTCTGCCAGAATAAGGTATAGAAACAAGATTCAGGATTGATGACAAAGATAAAGCTGATGTTAATTTAAAGGAGATATTCTGGTGGGATGCCCTCACTTATTCAGATAGCTGGCATATGTTAGGTGTGGTTTTCCTGGAAGGTGACAGAAGCCCAGAACACCTAAAAGCGTGGAGAATTTCAGAAGGTTTGGGAATACCTCAGGGTCCTTCCTTTGTGAGTTCTGAAGTATTGACCTAAAATGAATGTTTGAGGAACTGCCCTTTTATTTAGCGGGTACAAAGCCCTGCCTGCAGCACTTTATGTGGTTTCTCATCTGGGTCCACACAAAACTATAATAGTAGATATTACAGTATGGAAATATTAGAGGACCCTAAAACTGAGAAAGATTAAAGCATGAAATTGCCTTAAGGTTTCAATGCCAGTAAGGTGGTTGAACTGAGATGGAATCCATATGTGTTCACTGGACTTCAGAAGCTATTCTAAGTCGCCTACATTACAATACACATTTTAATAGATGAGCCCTGTGAAGTAGCTAAGTTTCAACTAACATTTCCTTACAAAATATTGGCTTTAAATACAGCTTTTCATTTGACCCATAACATGTTTCAAAAATTTAGATCAGCAATATAAGTCAACTACAGTGTAAGTCAACTACACTGATGATCTAAACTTTTGTATGGATACTATAAATCTACCCAAAAAGGAATGCAAGTAAATGTATTTGAAGACTTCCATTCAATTTCACTCATTTTTCTACAGCAAAATACCAGGAACTCCTGATGGATCCTACCTCAATGATTTATGTATCATTTATGTTTTCTAATAATTTTAAAATCTTTGTACTCTTATCAGCTTTATTATGTTCTGACCTGCTGCGCTTATAAATGTGTTTTACTCTGATTGGTTGCTGGACTGTGACACATTTTGCCACTGTGATTTTACATTACCTCTCAGCTCTTTCTACTCTCCTCTCTGCAATATTACTGGAGTAATTACTGCTCTTTATACTTTCAAAACATGAGTATAATTTTTGAAAACATAAGCTATACGAATTTAATTATATTAAGTTCTCTGGGATCTATAAAATATTCTCAATGGAGACAAAAATACACTACATTTATATGTACCTAAGATATGCTTTAGAAGACATTTTGTTGGAAAAATACATTTTGTTAGCACAAAATGGTAATATATATTCCATGTAGCATATCACATATATAAATTAATGTTTGACTATATGGAAATTTGCATAGTAATATTTATTATCTATGTTTCAAATTTCCAGCTAATTAGTGTATGGGTTTTGTAAACTTTTCTCCCTATCTTCCCAATAACTGTCTTTTTCTATGTCTATGATCTGATGATCCCCTTTAAGAGAATTTCTTCATTCCTCTGCCCCCCAAGTTTTCACTTCCAATTCTCTTCTATAACCCTTTACCATGTTTTTCTTTTGTTTTGTTTTTCTTTCTGGAGCTGGGGGTCTTACTTTGTTGCCCAGGCTGGCCTTGAACTTTTGAGTTCACATGATCCTCCTGCTTCATACTCCTGAGTAGCTGGGAATACAGGCTTATGCCACCATGCCCAGATACCCTTGATTTTGCATCCTTTATTGAAAGACATCTTTTCTTACTTCCTAGCAATGGGGATATTTATATGATGAATCCAGTTATCTTTTGTCCAGCTCACCCAAAAAGAACATTAGTGAAATATCATTTTTCATTTGCTTGGCATTTTCTACTTTTCAAGAAAACTTTCACTGTTGCTATCACTTGACATTAATATTATATAGGTAATGCCCATGTCTCTATAGTTATTTTCTTAATTTTAAAAAATTGCATCAGTGTGTTTGTATGTATTTTGAACAATGTCTGGGTTACACTGAACAGATTTCTAATTTTTCAGTCATTTTCCAGTGTGGGATTCTTACCTAGTTTAGGTCTTTCAGCCTGCTCATATGGACAGTCTCTGCCATGGCTTGTTTGTTAATAACAACACAATAAGATCTAGTACTACTTTTAGCTATGGTTCTTTGGAACTAAGCTTCCTCTGACAAATACAAATATTTTCCCATAATGACAAAGGCTCGAGCTGGTGGTGTGCAGCCTCGTGGTCAGGAAGGCTTGCATTAGGAGCCATAAATTTCTAAGAGGCCTTACAAAACTGAGCTGTTTTCAGATGGTCTTCCTCACGACCATTTAGATTTAAATATCTGAAAGGAATCCTCTAGGGACAACCTTTTTTAAAAAGCAAATTTCACAAATGATGATGTAGCCAGAGAGCTCTCAAAGCCACAACCAGTGCTGCAAAAATTCTAACATCCTGTTTTTGTCTTTCTCCTCCTGCAGCTACCTCAGTTGTTCCAAGGCGCGTTCCTGAACGCTTATTGCAGGATGCCATGGCCATTTCCTCATTCTGTGCAGCTATTTTTATTAGGTGTGAACAATGTGCACACTGGTGAGGAAAGGGTTAACACTCAGCTGTGCTGTTGATGTGCCCTTAGTCACAATATGTTTCCTTTGATGCAAGGGTACAGTGTTTCAAAAGACAATCACTGTAATTCTATGCAGATTTTTCCTGATGAATGAATAGGAATTTTTCAATTGAATCTTTAAATGCCTTAGAACAATGTAAGAGATGGATATAATCCTTAAAATTTTTTATTAAAAGGCATTTCAAATTTGAAAAAGAGGCATTATATACATATCTGATTTATTACCATATATGTTTTTTGAGTCATAACGTTGTTGTAGAAGTTACATAATGCTTTCACAAAAAAAATGATATGGTTTCTTTGTGATGCTAAGTGAAATAAAATATAAAGTTTGTGATTTATTAAATCACAAACATAAATATGTACTTTATGGCCAGCTGTGATTTTCTAAATGTGCACATTTTAAAATAGAAACATTTACCCAACATGCTGATTAGCAATTTCCCAGTTCCAAAGACCCAATTGCATTTAAGATGCAAAAGATTAAAGTGCCTAAGTAGATAAAGTTAATAGTTCATCTTCCTGAATGCTTGTATATGCTTTAAGTCTTACAGTTCTTTCCAACCCTATGGACTCAAGAGATGGAGCTACTTTGATGTGGATTTGTGTTTTACACACATGCTTTCATTGGAACTGAATCTGATTGCATCTCCCACACCCAGAGACATGTTCTGCACGTGAACGGAGACCATGTGGCCCTGTGCCACTTCACACTGTGTGTGCAGGGTCTTGGAGAAAGTGGGCTGTTTTTCTGTTATTATCACACATATTCAAACTTCGTTTTGGCTAAAAATTATCTGAGCCATTAATATTCCATCTCCCAATGATTTTACTCCTCCCCTGCATAAAAATTGGTCAAGGAGAACATGCTAGATTGCATTGACTGGAAAACACAATTCCCCAGGGACACCTTATTTGCTCGTCCATGCAGCATCTCTATCTCCGTAGGTAAAGTTGAATTTGTAAATGCCTCTAGTCCTTTAGGATACATGGGCAATTGGCAGTTCAAAAGTTCATATGATGCCATATGTCCTAATAATTTTTATCTACATCTAAAACAATACAGGACTGTCAAATAAAATCCTGCATGCAAACAAATGATGGAATGCAGGGGAACCCTCTGCTCTAGCCTTTTCTTCTTTGTCCGACAAGCTAATGCAATAAGGCCAATAATAAAAGGTTGTGTACTAGGCCTAAAGCCTGTGACAGATAAAAAAGAAATGTTGGAAACCAATGAAGCTTTTGCACAATTAGATTTTTTGAGGCTGTGCTGTAAGGATTGCCCAGAGCCTGTTCAGTCCTGATTGATGGTAAAATCATAACTACATCATATTAGCTGTAGAGTTCACTGACAGGTTACTACAGATTAATATTGCCACTGCTGTTCACTTACCATCAAACCAGGGGAAATATGAATTGAGCTGTTCTTCTAACAAACCCCGCATATTAAAAGGTAAGGTGTTCTATGGAACAATCTCCCCCTGTCACTGAGGAAAGACACAAACAATGTCTATTTGAGAGATATGCAGATACGGCACAGCATACTAATTAGTTCTCTGCTAGAGAGTCCCATCACATCCGGTTGGCTAACGACCCTTCATGTGAGCTTGTTCCTTCAGAGCTCTTGGCTACAGGATTGCAAACGACACCCTAAAACGTGGAGCTGCAATCTTGGTGATTTAAATGCCGGCTGCCAGGCAAATTGCAGCGACATAAATTTGGCCCATGTGTTTTGCATCGTGTGAATATGAAACAGGAGACGCCATGGAACCGAGTTTTGTAGTTTTGTTTGCTTTGGACTCTGGAGATTTGGTGAGGGCTATTTTCAGAGGAGGCTATTCATGGTGGGAGGGCAGTGCATCCTTTTCTTAGCTTCCAAAATGTTGAGAATGCAAGAAATAAACATGTTGCTCTCCTAATTCAACCATGCTGATAATAATGATATCCAAAAATGAAAGCATTTGATCTTTTTGTCATCCCAAGCCTTGGACAAAAAGTCAACTGTGAAACAAAACCAGGGCTCACTTAGTTGCATTAAAAAAAAAAAAAAAATGGAAGGGTCATTCCAGATTAGAAGCTGCCAATGAGGAAAACACTTGAGAGTTCTCTTCCTGTCCTGCCTGGTGTGATCACAACAGTCTCCTGCTGGGAATCCCAGCAAGAGACCTGTGTCTTCCTACCTGACACTGGTCATGGTGATTGTCCTCTGGTGACTTGGACTGTTATATCTGTAGGTCTGGGGGTTGAATTAGGTGATCCCCAATATTCCTTAGATCCTACGCCCTGTTTCTGTATAGGTGGCACTTGGATTTCAGTATCAGCAATCCTGAGGAGCTTGTTAAACATGCTGAGTCGGGGCCCTACACAGTGTGGTTCAGGAGCACACTGAAGTTTAAGAACCACCACCATGAGGGATGGCAGTGGCTTGGCCAAAGTAACCTTAGATCATACTATTGTTTTTGAGAAAATATGCAAAGAGCTAGAGTCAGCCAGAGTCTGGGGAAAAGATAATCATGTCTTTTTGTTTGTTTAAGCAGAATTGTTTATCTGTTTTTAAAAATTGTTTTATCTGTTTATTTAAAGAGAAAATGATGACCCTGATGTTTATACTTTAAAGTATAAACATCATAACATTAATTTACTGATGGAAGACTGGGAGGAGATATTCATAGTGCTTAAAACTGAGTATAAAACAAACAAAAAACCTGAACCCAAATTAATATCTAGGATATATAAATAATTCCTTCAAATGGACCAGAAAAAGACAGGAAACACCATAGGGGAAAAAAAAACCACAAAGGATGTGAAGTCCAAATGATGAACTGGTATCTGAAGAGATTCTCAAACTCACTGGTAGTCACAGCAACATAGACTACTTCAGTCACATCTGAATGCTGAAAATTTGGAAATCTGGATGATGCCAGGTGTTTGCAAGAATCTTTTTTTTTTTTTTTTCAATTAATGGAGGGAGAGGAAACGAGTCTGATCATTTTACATAGCAATCTGACAATCTTAATGAAAATAAGTGTGAGCATGCCCCAAGACTAAGGTGACAGGCCTTCTTACCAAGGGTAGCAGGGGAACCTAAAGTCCTGGTATAATTATGAATAGTGCTCCTTTCATGTCCCCAAATACCCTTGGGAGAATAAATTATTTAATTGCCCTACTTCTGCAATCCCACTTCTGAACACAAACCCAGAGAAATTTTCACAAAGGAACTGTATACAAGAATGCCTTTTTAGCATTATTTATGATGATGGGGGATTGAAATCGATCCTTGATGCCTTCCACTAGAGGAATTGATAAGTGCACTGGGGGGTATTTTCTATGGCATACCATACAGTGAATGTGGAGGCAATATTTTCATATGTATATGTAGCAATATGAATTAATTCTGAAAGCCACCTTATGTATTAAAAGAAAAAAAAGAATGAGATTTAAAGCAAAATTCCATTTCTCCACATTTTAAACACAAATTAAACTTGTTAAATGCAAAACAACAGTGCATATACAAGAATATATGCATATTTCAAAAATATCAATATGTTTATGTAAGGGTGAGAGGAATGTGGACCTGAAAGTGAGCAAGAAAAAAATAATGAAACTAGAAGTGTCGTGTGTGGAGTTATGTGATGATGTGCTATAAAAAGAGGTGTGGGATTATTATAGACTCTGACCCAGAGGTCAAAAATGAAAGATAAAAGAGTGACTATGATTTTAATTTCTATCTCTGGGAGAGTAATGAAAAATTTTTCCTTCAAGTCAAATATGATTGTTAGCAGGAAATGATAGTTCATACATAGGGAGGCTTCCAGTCTATTTCTATTCACCAGGAAGATAGAAATTTTGATTCAGACAATTTTACTGTCAATCATCTCCTGACTGGCCGTAGAGCCTCTGGCATTATTATCAATGACAGATTCAGATTTCACAGCAAGGTGTATAGCAAATGGTATTTGTAAAGTATATATTTGTAATTTTCACCTACAACTTTCAATGGCTCCCTTTTCCATATAAGATAAAGTCCAAACTCCTGAGCTTGGCAGAGAGGACCCTCTACCATTTGACTTCAAACACCTTCTCCCATCTACTTCTCTAATTTCTCTTCAATGATGCTGTGCTCTCTTGAACCAGTCCTTCTATGTCCATCATTACTAACACCAACTGTCCTGCCTGGCATGCCCATCCATTCCTCTTCCTGTCTAAGTCTACTCACTTTCAGGAATAATTTGAGGTGTCGATCTTCTTCAGAGCCTTCATTTACCATCCATGCACCCAGGTAAATGACTTTCTTCTTCATGCTGCTGTTGCATTGCTGCTTGGAGTTAAAATTACTTTTCATGCTTTCTCTGCAGGGACTAGGATTTGCCCTCTCAATTTTCTCTTACAAATAGCACTAAGCCTTTTAAAAATAGTGTTGAATAAACATTTACTGACTCTCTGCTTGGGAGAATACAATGATCTCTGGGAAACTGTCCCTGAGTTCACAGGAGTTTATGGTCCAATGTTGATGCCCAGAGAGAATAAGTTAAAGATGTTGGAAGTACGGTAGGGCCTGGGCTAGGGCTGAGAAAATGCTGCATGGAGTGAAGCCTGGGGTGAATCTAAGGAGTCTCCACATTTCTGACTGAACCTTGACCTTTTGTGTATGGTGCTTTAAATCCAGGTCTGGCATGTTACCTTGGGGCTCAGAAGAGTCAGACACATAGACATGCTTTAGAAGTGTCTGCTGGCTGCTGGTGATTATAGGGTTATAAAACAATTTCTTTTTTCTGTCTGGTGTTTTTAAGGGGAAAAATAATTGTTGAATGAATGTGAACTTTACAGAGGGAAGTGTTAACTGATAGTTGAAAACAGGGAGTGGTGTCCTTAACGGATTCAGGACCACAGCTCTGATTCCCAGGGCAGACTGAGTATGAACACTTGTCCCCAGGGCTATCAGAAAGGTTCAGTGCTCTCACTCTACTGTGTCATCAGGCTCCACAGAGCTGTCCAGTGGCTGCTCCCTTGGTCCTTGGATTTTCCATTTGGGTGCTAGAGCCATGCTTTAGATTTTCAGGGTCTCCTCCTGGTTCCCTCTACCAACAACTCCCAGAGTTCACAAAAATATGGCTTTGAGGTGCCTCACACATAGACATATATATTTCTTCCAATGTGCATGGAATGAGATGAGAGTGAATAGAGCGTCAAATGGGAATGGGGGCCTGGATATTCCCTGAGAAGAATGAATGATTTGTTAGGTAGTAGAGTTGGATGGGACCTCAGAATGTGGTCAGGCAAATGCTTTCTCCTCAATGAGGCCCATTTTGCAGTTGAAATGAGAGGGTTGAACCTGACTAGGCCAAACATGGCCCTGATTAGGACTGTAGAAGTTAAGTTGCCTAAGGTCTTAGAAGTTAGCATTTTTATCTCCTAAGATGGATGTTTTATAATGTATACCTTTGAAAGTTAACTATAAATTCTATGACTTTTGAATCATAACAGACTCCCTGTACATGAGTCTAATATTCACCAAAAATATTAAATGTACCCTTCTTATTTCTTTCTAAGAGAGATTGACATATAGCTGAAATTTTAAAATTGATCTACTTTTTGTCATATGGACACTATTTTTTATGGTTACCCTGTGATTCATGAGCCAATTTGCCGCAAAAATCTCAGATGATGGGAGTGAATTATTCACATTTCACAGTGAAAACATAGCAACTTTTCATTTCCCAAGTCAGTTAAAATATCTCCTAGATCCTATGTTCTGCATAAAAGATATTTTTAGTGAATATACACACATTTTTTTCATTTTGGAGTACATTTGAGAACTTTGTTTTGTTAACAACGTGTTTGTGAAAAAGTAACTGAACTGGGTAAAATTTCCATAACCTGGTATTCTCTAGGAGTTAAGAAATGTCATTCTGAGCGATAGGAAAATCTTGATGCCAGTAGCTTCCTGGTTTAGTTTAATCAGAATCCCAGCTCATCAGTTAACTTCATTGTGTCTGATTCTTCATTCCTAAAATGAGAGATAACCTATCTGACAGCCAGATAAAGAGAATAAAGTTTGCAAAGCACTTAAGTCATGTACAGAATGATTTGAAGAGAAAAAGATAATAATCCACTTGGATTATTCTTTGATGACATAGTGGATTGGCCTGGTGACATAATTTATAGGCCCCTTTCTTGGTCCACAATGGAATCACAGACCCATGATTGTGTTTCCAGGGTATTGTACTAATTTTTGGCATGTATCAGGACCTGACTATGACCCAGATATTGAACACAAGATCGAGGGAAGCCAGATCTTCCCCGGCTTAATTTTTTTTCTTTTGATAAATATCACAGCACAGAAATGTTTTTTTTAAAAAAGCAAAATATGAAAAGAGTGACTGCAAAGCATTATATTTTGAAAATTTTTCCCAAGAATCCTTGCAGATAGGCACTGAGAGTGAGCAAGCTGAGCTGTTCCTTTGCAGGACAGCTTATAAAATATCAATGGGAAAAATGTATATGTTGTAATTACACAAGGAGAGATCTTACAGAGAAAGGCCCATAAGTACAGATTTCCAAGGTATGAAAGTCATTAAATAAAGCAGTGCAAAATTTCTAGAAGTTTCTAATTAGATTTTGGGCTGTGGAATTTGCCTTTGCCTAGAGCAAGAAGCCTAGCTGTTGACAATTGAGTCTTTTGCCTCCTAACAGCACAGCAAACTACATGTGCCTTAAATAGTAAGTCTGTTTTCAAGGGCTACATTTCTTGATTGTAGTTTCAATAAAACATTTTTCTGGAGTTATAATTCATGTTGTACAGCAATATTCATTTTATTGTTTGTTTATTCAAAATTTTGACCTAGCGTTAAATTCTTGTGCACTTTATTTTTTTGATGCATTAAGTTTAATTGGAGCACAGGACTTCCACTTTGAGGTTTTGCTATTAAAAAATACCATTGGTCTTTAAACTGAAAGGTTTGATGGAATATTAAATTTGATGAATCATAGCAAGTGTCTGTGTTTGTTAGCTTTTATAGACCACATTAAAGCATTCATTAATAAAGTCACACTACATTGCCTTGAGTAGATCCTAAAAGGTTAACGACTTGATGCAGGCTGGTGTTCTTTAAGCTTTACTATTTGAGGGTGCCTTGTGGCAAACTTAGTTCACTTTGGAATTGGAATACAAAAGAAATGATTTATTTTCTATCTCAAGGTCCAGGAATTTCTTGGCCTTTTCCCATTTTTTTCTCTTCCTTTCTCTTCTCCAACTATCACCAAAATATCTTGCACACTCACATGTGCACGGTGTGACTCCAGTGGTTTATTAGCTACAGGATAACCCTGGGGTGGAGGGTAAGGGTGGTGGGGTGGGGGCAGTGGTATCACCAGAGCTTTAACCTCCCCGCTGGCAGCTCCAGTCATGACCATCCAGCAAGCAGAAGCTGACTTGACCATGAATCACCTATTTTGGGAACAGGAGTCAGTATTGGAGAACTATTGCTGTTTCTTTCCCCTGCTCTTACAGGCTCTTTTAGAAAACAAAATCTAGAAATATTTTCAATGATTAAATAAAAATAAATTATATATCACTGATTACAATATTATTTATCCAGAGGACCCTTGGGTGATATATTTATTGACTAACTGGGTACCCACTAGATGCATGACAGAGATACACATTCTCCCATTCTGAGGCTAAGAACATCTGGAATAACTGCTATATCTGAATTGTTTCCCCCAGAGAATTTTTGTTTCAACTTTTTTTTTAATGTGTCAGAAACAGGATTAGATTAAAACAGACTGAAATTGTGTAGCTACTTTTTAAAATTTGCTAAATCATGCAAATCTTCAATATTACATAAAAGCTCTATAGACACTTTGCAAAACTTCATGAAGTCTGGATCCTTCTTAGAAGACACTCTTAAGTGTGAGGGTCATTTTTTCTTTTAAAAAGAGACTTGTCCAGTGCCTTGATTCTGTCAGGAGTTGTTAGTAAAATAAATGACTCGTATTGGTTTATGTGGGAGACAAATCAAAGCATTTCCATGAGGTCACCGGGCTGACCTGCAGCAGTTTAACCGTTTCCTGAGCACCTACAGAAGCTGCAGGCTTGATGGGTGTTAGTCATTGAAAGTTCATATAAAAGAGGCCACCAAGTGTTATATGGCTGCGATTGTTTCCAGGCTGAAACAACTTGGTATCTGTTTATTATTGTCAGTATCTTGTTATATTGTTCTTTCAGAATCAATAAAAGCTAACACCCCCACCTCTCCACCCCCCCCCCCCCCGCCCCCGTTTTTACTACTAAACCCTTCTGGAACCATGTGTCAGACTGAAAGCCAAGAATTACCAAACAGGGAGGAGGCAGGCCCAACAATGAGGAGGAAAAGTTCAACCTACATTATTCAGCAACCTTCTCCTGAGAGGAAGTTGTCTATTAATGGAAAACATACCAGAAAATTCTTGATGTTTATTTTTATTTTCCTAATGTGTGAGGTAATTTTTTTCCTCAGAAGTAAAAAAAGAACAAACCCATGTTGTGGGGATAGTTTTCCTTTGATTTAGGAAGGCTATTTTTAGAAGATTCCTTACTGTCCATTTTTCCACACTTCTCAAGTGGTTCTGGGTATCAGTTGTCATGTGACATTCAATTTATCCTATGTAATGATATTCTTTTTTATGTTTAATGAAAAGATAGATTTATTAAAACTAGTTTAATAAGCACAATCATTTGCAATTTTCCCCTTCTCTGTATTGCCTCATTCATTCATATCTATTTAAGGAATGAGCATGAGAATATTAAGTGTTTAATGATTCTTGATGATTAGAATTCTAGAAATGGTCTTTACCAGTCTTGGGGTTCAAGGCTAGACCATGATTCTGCTGTACTTGTGGTATGCTGGCAAATGTTCAACATCCATCTCTGGGGAGGTGAGCAGAGGGAGCACAAACATTCAGCAATGTCTGAGGTGTAAATACTCCCTATTATGACTAATTTGACGCTTCCAGCTTTCTATTGTGAAAGGGATTGAAAGGGGATGTATGCAACTGTATTTTGTCAACCAATTATGTATTGGCTTCAGCCCATCACCCAGACCCCACTCTACCCTTAGTTACGAGTTATATATAATTCCATGATTATTTAACACTTAGAAAAGGAGATCTCTATTGGCTTGCACATTTACTTGCTTGCTTATTTTACCAAAAAGCTATGAAATCAATAGTATCTAAGACTAAAAATATTGCTCCTGGGTATCAATACATGCTTACCTTAGCCAAGCATCCAAAAAACCCAGTTATTATGCATTACTTTATCTAGAAACTCTTGGTTAAAAAAACACCTTTTAAAAATAAAATATTTTAGGAAAAAATTCTCTGCACACACAAAAATGTACAATGATAGATTATTATTATTCCCCCCAGCTTTACTGAAGTATAGTTGACAAATGCAAATTATATACATTTAAGGTATACAATGGGATGATTTGCTGTGTGTGTGTGTGTGTGTGTGTGTGTGTGAGAGAGAGAGAGAGAGAGAGAGAGAGAGAGAGAGAGAGAGAGAAACACTCAAGATCATTCTCTAGCAAATTTCAAGTACATACTAGATTATACTCACCATGCTGAAGATCAGGCCCCCAGTAATTATTGGTCTCACAGCTGAAGGTTTCTACCCTTTTACCAACATTTCCCCAATCTCCCCACCCCTCAGCTCTTGGTAACCACCTTTCTACTCTCTATTGCTATGCATTTGATGATTCTTTTGATTTCATATTTAAGTGAGATCCTGTGGTTTTTCTGTGTCTGGCTTATTTCATTTAGCAAAATGTCTTCAAGAGTCATTCATGTTGCTGCAAATGGCAGAATTGCCTTCTTTTTTTTAAATCTAAAAGGATATGGTAAATAATAGTGGGCAGACTAGTTTTATAATTGTACAATGTTTATATTTTAAGATATGGCCTCATTATTGGAATCAGAGTCTTTGGAGAATAGGGCTGCTTGGAAAGACTCATTCACAAGGTCAACAAAAATGATGAGCTATGGAAATCTCTAGATCTTTTAAAAATAAATGGGAAAAGTAGAGTCCATCACATATATGGTCACTATCTCTGAGGTAACTTTTGAGAAGGTTATATGGAGTAAGGCTTATCATTTACAGCTGTTTAGGAGGAATGCCTGCAATGTGAGTAGCCTGGTTTTAAAGATAATGGATTTATGAGTTGCAGGAAGCCAAATGTGCAATCACTTGGACCAGAATCTGTTAAGTATCATGTTGCTATTTCTTCCTTTCTTCCCCATGTTAGCTCATATCTCAAATATGAATGTCACCTATAGGTTACTCAGGTGATCCCAGGCCATCCCAAGTGTGCCGCTGTGCAGGACTTGACCTTGAAGGACAGATGGCATCAGGAGGAATTCTTTTATACCTTGTATTAGCCAGGGCTCAGTTTCTGACATTTCTGTCTACAAAACACAAAAGGCTTTCACTGTGAGTTGCTTTCTGATGTGTGCTTAAAACCAAGTTGGGTGCATTAAAATGGTGAAGAGGCAGAAATCTGCTCACTGTGCTCTGTGAAGAATTAAACAAAATTTGGAGTAGATAGAAAAACCGATCTTTAAAAATCTTAATGGATTCTCCTGTACAAAATTAGATGTAATATTTATTTCAGATTAATTTTCTGTTGATTCCAATACTCATTGTATGCTATATTTCCTTTAAAAAATAAATGCTTTCAATAAATTCTTGACACAAGTTATATTTATCTGATTTTCATCTATCTTTCTGATTTGAATAATATGATTCTTGCAAGTCCACACCTTTCCTTGGCAAAACTTAAGTCACTAGGATGATTGTATACTTTCATGGAGTCCTTTTCAAATGTTTTTTTCCTCCAGCTAGAATACTTTTGCAGACACCTTTCTAAAAAAAAAAAAAAAGATTCTTTGAAGTATTATCTGATTACAGAACTAAAGCCTAACCATGTCCTCTTCAGGAGATTTAAAATAACTTGTATAGATTTCTAATTTAGCACTTCATTCCAACATGTATCCACTTCAGTCCTCTTGACCCAACATACTTTGGAAAGAACAAAGCAAGATTTCCAAAATTTGGCAGTTAATTTGGATTACATAAAGGCTGTGTGCTTCAATTAAAAAAATAGTGATAGCTAACATTTCTTGAGTGTTTTTAATGTCCTAGGAATTGTTCTAAATGTTCCCTGCACATTCTTCACTTAATCTTCACAATAATTGGGAGGAGATAGACCAGATTCTGGTGATCATCTCTGTTTAGCAGATAAGGAAGCTGAGAAAACAGAGACCATGGAACTTTCAGAAGATCACAGGGCAAGTCTATGAAGTCAGGATTTGAGCTCAGTCACTCTAAGTGGAAAGTCCACATTTTTATTCATGATGCCATGTTTTGCTGAGTAGCCTTGCTATTCGTTTTGAGCCTATATATTCAAGGCAGTGTGTGGATTGGAAAAAATACCAGACTAGACCAGCAGTTAGGCTCTTGACATGCTCTTCTCAGTAATTAGTTCTAACAACTTGGACAAGTTGATCTTTCTGGAGAAAGCTAAGCAACCATTCATATTAAGTCCTTTTATAAGCATCTTATTTATTTCATATAAATGCTACAGCTCTCATTCCTGTGTATCTGATTCCAATACACATTGTACGCTATATTTCCTTTAAAAAATAAATGCAGTTGTATGAGGCCATTGAGCAGAGCCATTGGGATTGGGATTGAGTCCTGATACTGGGATCAGACATGGTGATGGACACAGAACTCCATACAGGTCTCACTGGGTTGAGTCCTTTTGCAGCCAAGTTACCCTGCCAGAACCTTATTCCCTCTTCTATAAAAAGCAGAATACAAAATGTATACGCCTCTGGCGTTTGTTGAAGGTGGAGGAACAGTGCACTCAAAGTATTTCATACAGCATATCTAAGCTTCTCTACACGATTCTCTGAGGTCACTGTCATTATCCCCATTATACAAATGAATAAACTGAGGTCTACTGAAGTTGAGTCATCTGCCCAAGGATATTTGTCTTGTTTATGGTGGAATCTGCAGTCTAACCCAGGCAAATGACTATTGAACCAATACACCATCTTTCTCAAGGACTAAGAGGCCACTGTATAATTATCTATTAGCTAAGCTAACAGTCCCTTTCTAGAATATCCTCCACTTTGGCACAGTTCAGCAGCCATGGGAGTAAACTGGTACCTGCAGAAAACTCCCAGGATCTACCTTTCCCTTGACCCACAATCCCTTGTGACTGGATAGGACCCATCTCTACACACACACACACACACACACACACACCACCAACCCTTGGATTCCTTTTTAGGAAAACAAATGGGTGTCAAAATGTCCTCCCGGGTCTCTAACTTCCAAGTTCTCCAGGCTTAACAGGTATCCATTCTTCCAGCTCACATGCCCCACATACACAAACTTGCTTTACTAAAAGTTTATTTCTGATTTAACACAGAATATTGTGAATTAAAGTTACACCAAGCAACTACTAGTAGAAGTGACCTTAGGACATTGAAACTTAGGTCATAAGTCAAGCAATTAAGAAAATTAAATGTTACACCCAGAAAGATAGAACATGGACAGACAGGAATGATGTTGTGTGTCATTAGGATGTACAATGGAACACTAGAGTGGTGGTGCCCATATTTTACTACATGTTGAATATGAATTTATTTCTATTAAAGTGTTTGGAAGTCTTTAGCTTTTTACAATTATTGTATACTATCTAAAGAGGGATACAAGCCATATGTGACTTAGCATCAGATTCTCTGAAAATGTTTTTTCTTCCTAATCAATAGCTAGGATATATTTCAGAATGTTCTATTTTTCAGAACAGCAGGATTTCTGTATTTTGATATTTCCCTATTTTCTCAAAGCCCCAAAGTGCCTTATTACCTCCTAATCAATCCTAGCAGACACATGACTTCCATCTATTTTGGATTCCCTTTAACTAAGAATGCTGGAAATAAGCATTGCCAGTTGGCACCTCTGTGTGGTCATCTTCCATCCAAAGACTCTTTCTAGCTTTCAGTTTGCACAGTGATGCTGCTTTGAGTCAGAGTTCCTGGAAACACAGCTCTTTTGTAAAATGCTTTGACCACATTTCCACTGTGGTCTCTTCAACTCTGAACGTTGCTGGGGTAAAGCCAGAGATCTGCACAATTTCTGTGTGAGGTGGACCTGCATGCACAGAGGAGCGACACCCAGGCTCCCCTTTGGGACCTATGTAATTTATTTCTAACTGAAGCACTATCCTTAACTCGCTGTTATCTTGTCGTTCAGGCATCCTGCTCTTGCTTTTGTGCAATATGTGTTGGGGTTGGTGGGGGGGGGGGGAGGAGATTGCCCAGAGAGGGAACACCTTTAGCATGGTAAGGTCCTTTGGATGAGCTAAAGATTCCGATCTTGACTAAAGTTTTCTAGCTTTAAACCTCATCTTTCATCTTGTGATGCCTGAGATGACAAAATAATAAGTTGGCAAATAATGATACACATGTGCTGAAATACAACGGGGTTTCTTTTGCCATTGATATAATGTAGGAAAATGTACAATAATGCCACTTAATTTACACTAGTAGATGAGAGCCCTAAAACCTTCATTACGATGCTAAATCTGATTTTTGTTTGTGACCAGCATGAATGCTGACCTCTGCCCTTTGAATGATCTTTCTGTCTCCCAGAAAGTTCATGAAAAGGTCATGGAGCTGCACTCACTTCCTGTGTGTGTGCATGGACGTGTCTTTGCTATTGATCTGGGAAAAGACCATTTGGTGGTTTTGTTCACTTTATTTTTAATGGAAACCTGATCAGTAATTATAGAATTTTTCTACCGGAATTCACACCTGAGTAAGTGCAAAAAGTAACCTCATTTGACACTGGTTGTTTAAACTTGGCCATAACTCCCAATTAGATACTTTTCTTGAACCCTTAACAAAGCAAAATACGGCACTTACTGGTCACAAGTTCAAAGCAGGAGACAAGGAAAAAATGGCCTAATAGCTGGAAATAAAAACATCAGTGAATTTTTCTTATGGATTCCTTCATGTCAAATTCATATCATGAGTGACTCTGAGTTTTCCCTTTAGATCATCTTGGCATGATCGAGGAGCAAAAATAAAAATGATTTCTAGTATATTCTTGAGGTGATTCCTTCTTTTGATGCCGCCTGTCACTGTAAAAGGGGTTATGAATCTCCAGAAACCTGCTTTTCTGTCAGAAGCGTAGGCACCGATTTTCAAATCAGACTGCGGTAACTGGTACGGTTGGAGGGCTTTAAATCTCAACTAGAAAACTATTGCCATTTACAAACAACAAGGATTGTACGGAAATTGTGAAAAATGCACCAGCGTCATATTTAGAATGATTGTGCGGGAAGGATATAACAATACTTTTCAAGACTGTAAGCAATACGTATATTCATATCTCGTGCTATTTATCTTGTAGATATACAGCACTGGAAGTTCTCGGCTGCTGGCTGTTAGGCTCGTAGCACTGAGAAGGAAAGATCCTGAGGTTTGTCACTGCCGTATATCACTGCAGCTGTGCCCTTTGATTACACTGGGGCGCCACCAGTCATTAATAACAGCGAAAGCTTTTTGTCTGGCAAATGCATCGCTATACAATCCTCTCTTAACACCTAGGCATCTTGATTTGGTAGCAAAGGTAAATTAAAGAGGAAGCATGTTTATTTTGCAGCCACACTTGTGAAAATAGAGGTGGCCTTTCTAGAGCTATTCAAGAAAATGGATTTTTTTCCCCTTGCCTTATAAAACTTGGAACATTTTCATATTTTGCATTTGCTCAAGGGAATCCTGTCATTAAGTCTCACTTGAACAAACAATGTGAGCACAATGTAATTAGGATTTTAGTTCCATCACTGTCACATTCGTTTGGCTATCAGAGGGTTACAAAACAAGCTATCATCCAGACAACAATTACTGTGTAGACTTATAAATGCAAGCAGGGCCATGGTTGAAGATTTCCTGAAGAGCATGATGTAACTGGAATTTGCATAGTAGAATGCTTTCCAGTGTGGAAAAAACATGGTAAAATGTGATGCTTCCTGAACACGTTGCTTTTAAAGGTTAATGCTGGCAAACTGTTTTCCAGGCAGTAATGCTCTCCCATCAAAATTCACCCCAGAAGTTGATTCACACTAAACATACTCACCGAAATGGATTTATGAATGCCACTTTTCTATGTCAAATGGCTTTCAGGTTTTTAAAGGTGAGGTGCAATGATCACACTGTCAATCTGACCTGTCTTCGATTTCTATTACCACTAGAATCTGTTAGGACTCTTCAATTCTTGCCTAGGCTATTATGACAGTCTCTTCAGTTATTTTCTTGCCCCCACTTCTAACTTCCCTTAATTCAAAGTTGTTCAAAGTATGGCAGTTTTGCAACTCATGAGTGTATGGTGAATTCAATTTAGTGTTTCCCTATTAATGTTATAAAAAAGGAAAAAGATAATGGGATGGAATAAGGCATATTGCAGCATATTGCATGGAGGAAAGGTAAGTATTATTACCTGAAACTTGTTCCTTCGTTTGTGTGCATATGTGTAAAATATGTAAAATGTGCTTCTTCTGCAGATTCTCATCCACTAAGTTCAAAACCTCTACTCTAGTCCATTGTTCCCCAAAGCATAAGATGTTTCCGGACAATTCAGGCTCATAACATTAGCTTAGGTGATGACAAAGTTATTACCTTTTTAGTTCTTTATCCAATTTATATAATTGGATCAAGAAGAAAGCCTAATATTGGTGCTCGTATATCTTTAACATGAATCTGACACTTGCTAAGTTCCTTTATTTTGGGGTCCACTATTCACATAATGGGAGCAGTCCTCAGGCTCAAGTTTTTCTCACAAGAAAATTATCTGGATCAAATTTTATTTTTCTGTTAATATTGCTTCCATTGTGTTCATTTGTAGGGAAAATGCCAGACTTTCCTTTGATGCTTATATATAAAATTTATTTTTAAATAACTTGAAGAAAAAGGCATTCAATTTAAAGAAAAATATTTTTTTAAGCCTGCTCTTTCTTTTTTGAATATTTATTTATTTATTTATTTAGTTTTCGGCGGACACAGCATCTTTGTTTGTATGTGGTGCTGAGGATCGAACCTGGGCCGCACACATACCAGGCGAGCACGCTACCTCTTGAGCCACATCCCCAACCCCAAGAAAAATATTAACATCAAGAAATTCAGAGTACAGGAGGCATATGGAGAGGGCAAAAGCTGTGATTGACCTATGAAAATAACTAGTATTTTTACTAAATTTTTAGAAAGACTGCCATATTAATCTGTCAAAAGTGCAAATGGAATTCTGTTATTTCGTCTACAGGAAATCCTTCAACAGGGTTCCACTGTCCACAGGATCTGAGGTCTGCCTCTTTTTCCAAACTCACCTCCAGATTACAGTCCCTTCTGCTGAAATGTCAGCCCTTCATCAGGAGCTCCTCTTCACCCCTCAAGACCCAGCTCAAGACTCCAGTTCCCCTGCACCAAGTGGCCAGGCACCCTGTTCTCCATGCTCCAACAGCTCCACATTTATACTGTGCTACCAGGTGTCACAATGACCTCTAAGTCTTTTTTCTTTCTTTCTTTCTTTCTTTTTCACATTGTTATTTACTTTGAAGCACAAACTGCCTTATTCATCCTTGTATCTTAAAGGCCTAATTCTTGGTGCACACACAATGGCAGGCACCCCCCAGCATTTGAAAATGAATAAATTCCTCATACTGGAAAATACAATTGGCTCAAGAACAGGACCAGACCTACCTTAGGAGGAAGTTACAAATCCTGAATTTGCTCCATTGGCACTGAGAAGGCCATAGGGGATATGAAATTATTAACAACAATAGTAGTAATAATACTTGCCAACATTTAGCAAGCACTTACCAAGCATATGGCCTGCTCCATGCAATTTCTCCTTTAGTCCTTATAACTACCCACAAGGAAGGGACAATCATTGTCTTCCTGTGGAAATTGAGGATCCTTGAGACTGAGTCATTTTTCCAAGGTCAAAAGTTCTTTGGTAGTGAAATTAGGACGCAGAGCCAGAGTTGTCTGCTCCCAGAGCCTGCCCCCAGCCACCAGGCTGTGTATGAAGGATAATCTGTTGCCCTTCTATCTCTAGGAAGAGTTAGATTGGCATTGAGAATCTGTTCTCACGCAACTCTGACCCTCTTGGTCTCCGCCATACTTGTGTTTGTTGTCCCACCCACAGCTTTGTCTCATAAGCTTCTCTAACACTTTGCCATTCTGGCTCCTGGCCCTTGCAGTTACTGGATTCTACCTCACTGGTCTGACCACAATCTGATATCTACTTGGTCCATCAAAGCAGTCTGATATCCTAGTTAAAAAAAAAAAAAAAACAAGACTCTGCAGATGAACTGTTTAACTATACCCTCATCTGTTTGACTTAGGGCAAGTTACTTGAACTCTTTATGCTTCCAGCTCAAGATTAAAATGGGGGCCAAGTGTGGCACATGCTTATAATCCCAGCAGCTTGGGAGACTGAGGCAGGAGGATCACCAGCCTTAGCAAAAGTGGGGCACTATGCAGTTCAGTGAGACCTTGTCTCTAAATAAAATACAAAATAGGGCAGGGATTGTGGCTCAGTGCCCCTGAGATCAATCCCCCATATGCTTCCCACTGCAAAATAAAAAAGATTAAATGGGTTATTATTTCAAAAGTGTTTTAGAACCATGCATATTTACATATGAGTGCTAGATAAAATGCAAACCATGTGGCTCATGCCATGTCCTACTGTTCCAGGTAAACATTTGCTCAGTCAAGTCCCATCAATTCTTCACTGCTTTTACATGCCCCACAGAGATGGCCACCCACTTGAATACCTTCATCAGAGTATTGCCTACCTTCTGATGTGTGCCAGTGATCTTCTTTCTTAAACGATGCTTGCTTTGGGGCCAGTATTGAGCTGAACAGACAAGATAGTATAGTTCAAGAACAGACAGATAGTATAGTCTTTGTCCTTAGGGAGCTTTAAGATTGACCCAAAAGCAAATCAAAACAAAAAGCATTGTCTCTGTCACACATCATTCTGAGAGTTCCCAATAGGGAAGAGGGACAAATTTGAACATGAAGGCTAGGGACAAATTTGAGCAGCGTAGGCTTAAGTTCCACAGAAGGCCTAGAAGCTGGCCTCTTCCTGAGAGAAGTCAGTCCTTTAATCTGCCCAATGTTAGAGGTGTGGCAGACTTGGATAGGGTCTGGATGGGGCCACTATCCAAGCTGCCGGGTGGGGCAGGGCAGGGTATTGCAGTGGGATGCAGGGGATGGAAGCAGTTCTTAGGATCAGTTAAGATGCTTTGGCCTGGATCACAGCGGGTTTCCCCAGCATCCTTCTGCTTGTTGGCTGCTGTTCTGCCTGCATGCTGCCCATGCTGCACTGGTTGTCAAACCAGTCCTGGGAGAAGGCAGTGGCAGCAAGTACGAAGGGGTAATCACTGATCAACCCTGGACTGTGATTTTTGGAAAGACTCTGAGGAGAAACCAAATAAAAGGGCAGAAGTTTTATCAGAAAACTGGCTTCATAGACTAGTGAAGAGGAGGTACCTAAGTTACTCTGAGTCCCAACAAGACTAGACCCATCAACCAGTTCTTGATCACACCTATTAGAAAGTCTCCCCACATATGAAAAGCTGGTACTCATTGGCCTCCAGGGGGTCAGGCTAAGCGTAACAGGGACACAGAGCAGGTTAAGGGCCTATCAAGGGAAGGCAGTGTGCTTCCCAATAGGATCCATGGTAGAACTCTAGATAAGCTTCCCAAACCCAGGGACTCCATGCTTTAGAGCAGTTATTTCTTTTGGGAAGAAGACACAGAGTGGGGATAGACTAGATCTGATGTGATAAAAGTACTGGTGTGATTTCAGCAGGCAGTCAGGAGAGGAACACAATCCCTTTTGATGGAAAGGAAGGAGCAAAGATATTGGGGTAAGACAGCATAAAGGAAGGGCAAGATATATTTAGAATTTAGTTTTAGAAACTGGGAAAATTGGGCGGTAAAGGTGGAATTGTCTTTAGAATAACACATAACTTTTCTCATTCTGGAGGCAAGGTTAATCTGTTCCTAATTGCTAGAGGAATCCATTGTTGATGTATCCCTTTTTGACACCTTCTGTCAGTAACTGAGACCCAATGTGCCAGTGGTCCTCATCGAGGAAAGAGGTGGGGTAGTAGTGATGGGGACAGAGATTTGAACTGATGGGGTAGGATCTACTTTGTCAAGGTCATTACCCAACACCCCTAGAGAATACTTGGTTGATTCCTGCTCCCAAGAACAGCCACTAGATGTTAGAACTGTTGTGCTTAAATATGGGGGTTGCCTTTGGGCTCAGATTCTAGGACTCCCTTGCTCCTGCTCCAAGAATGGAATATTTAAAGGAGTTAGAGATATTTTAATTGAACTAGAACACTACTTTTTCCATTTTACAATAGACTATTAGCACTAGAAACCTTGGGAAGTGTGCAAATATAACCACATATTTCATACTTACTCTATACAAAAAGGTGTGCCAAGACAGCATGAGATGCAAATGAGTATGATGCCATCCCTTAGCTCAAGGAACTCACTGTCTAGTAGGAATTGCCTTTATAGGCACAGAGAGAATACATGCATAGGAATGAGGCTGATCCATGTCAATGCTAGACACTCAGATTTACTTGTACTCCCTTTAGGTCAATGGCAGTGGGGAGCCATAGACTTAAAGGGAGCAGAATGACACAGGCCCAGTATTCCCAACCAAACTTCTTTAAACTAAGGGTGACATGGATGCCAAAGTGATGCAGTGAGGTGATTGCTTCAGATCACCCATAGGGAATGCATTCTTATGTTATAATTAAAACAATTGCCAGGAATGGTGGTGCATGCCTGTAATCCCAGCAACTCCAGAGGCTGAGACAGGAGGATAGCATGTTTGAGGCCAGCAACTTAGCAAGGACCTAAGCAACTCAGGAAGATCCTATCTTAAAATAAAAATAAAAAGGGCTGAGGATGTAGCTCAGTACATAACCATATAACCACACCTCGGGAGTGCAGGGTTTTGGGGGGCTGGAGGCGGGAGGAAGCACCAGAACTGACTGGCTCCAGCCAGAAGGACATGCTCTGGGGTTCAGCACATTCATCAGTACTCCACCTACCAACACAAAAGGGGCCAATAAAAGTGTTCACATAAGCATGCTTCCTTACTCCCATCAATAAAATTTCATATCAAGTAGATGTTACAGATATGTATGTTCTCACTGAGTGGGGTCTGCAGATCACAGTCACTAATACAAAATAAATTGCTGCCCTTTAGAAGTGACTTGCAAATAGGACTTCTTCAGATATTACAGCATAGAAGGAGAATATGGTTTTCTTCGGAACTGATTGAGAGAAAAATTGCTCAGTTGATATTGTTTTCCAGAATGTTACCTCTTTAGAAAACACTTTATTTTACAATGGTTCATTTGCTCTGGATCTAATTTCTATCATTTCAGGTTTTGTTTTGTAAACAATGTGCAAAGAGCCAAGTTTTGTTTAACAGTTTACAAATTGCCCCAAATCACACTAATTTGAACATTTTGTGTGCCAATGATGTACACTGTCTACTGTTGCCCTCACAGCAGCCTGTGAGATGGGTATCACAGGATTTTAGAGTTGTGAGAAATCTTGTAAGATGAAGTTAAAGACCCTCAACCTTCATGTGATTCAACTCACTCATTCACCAAGCATTTGTTATATGGGTACTTGACAGAAATTTTGCCAAAATTACTCATGATGCATAAGGGAGGAGGTTCCTGGTCTCAAGAATTTACATTCCCAGTTGGAGGCAGACAATAAACAACAACAACAACAAAATGTCTAGATGATTGTGCTGCTCTGAAGGGTATTAACAGCATTCTCTGATAATGAGGATTTGAGTAGAAAATTCATATTTTAGATATCATTGTTAGGAGGTGATATTTGAATGGAGTCTCCAACAATAAGAAGAAGCCAGACATTGAAGACCTTGGAACAGAGCATTTTAGGCAGAGAGAAACTCAAGTGCAAAGGCCAACAGTGACCTTTGGCATGGTTAAGGAAACAAAGGTGGACAGAGTGAAATAAGAAAACAGTGGTACACGATGACGTAGGAGACCCAGACAAAGGCCTGATGCTGAGGACTTTGAATTTCAGCCCAAGCCACTGAAGGATTTTAATAGAGGAGAAATATGGATTTACCTCTTTCTTCTAGATTAGTCACATGCAAGATGATGATAGGCCTCTAAAGGTCACCTTATACTCATTATGGGATCTCTATGGCTGACCAAAGTGGATGTAAGTGAGCACTTTCTGTGTTACTGCTTTCATGACTACCTGAAAATATTGTCTGGTCCTAGTCAAGTCTTTTGACAGCTGTTCAAGGGCACTATGTGGGTCAAGGAACAAAGAATATATTCATTTCCCCATTTTTCCACATCAGAGTTGCTCTTACAATTTGCATTTTCTCTCTTATGCATAGATACATGAAGACATTGGACTGTAACCTCAAAGGTAATGTCTGTCTGTAATGATTAGTATGTAATTTCAAATTCCAGTAAACCATGAAGTACCATGTGTTATTCTATAAAAATTCATAATGTATCTAACTCATGGTCTCAGAAGGGGTTCTTATAGTGTCCACAGAAAATGTTGGAGAGCAGGTCACTAAGCAGGTTTATAGGGCCAAGAAGAATCTCCAGCTTTCTTTCCCCCTAAAGGTGCCCCAAATGCATCCATGACCACTGAATAAGCTCCATGCATAGTCTAATTGTACTAACCCTGGACCAGAATAAAAATCCAATGGGCGTTGTCCCTACCACAAGCTGTGACACTGAGCAAGTATTTTCACTTTCTAGGCTTCTTGTTCTTCTTGTATCATTTGCCCAACAGTCTATTCATGCAGCATGCATTTACTGCTTTCTGATTTCAGTTGTTTAAAATTCTTTTCACTAGCAGAGTTTCTGGGAAAGTAAAGCATTTGGAAGTTTACAAAGAAAAATCAACCATGAATGAGCAGACTCATAAAGCCCCAACCCTGCAGGCCAGGCTGTTCCTCAAAGAGACCAGTCCTAGAGGTGGCTCGGGTACCACCAAGGGGCGACACACTGAGTGATGATGGGAGCCCCTTCTGTGTTTCGGCAGTTACAATATCCCTTCTAACATGCCTTCCACTCTGGTGTAAGAACAGAGTCTGTATAAGACTGAAAACTGGTCATGGCTCACACATGGGGAGACAGTTGTCAAGGTAACTTATTTTTCTTTAAAAAACACATCTTAACATATTTCTTGATGTTCCTTGGTTTCTTGTCCAAATTGTGTCCCAGGAAACACTGGCTTTGTGGTTATTAGTGGTTCCAAGGTGGTGACTTGTGATGATTTTCAGGTTGGGTTGGGGAGAGGAAGAAGAGATCAGTGGGTTTGTTATCCAGTGGCACGGAAATACTTTTCACAAATGCACAGTCTCTTGAAAGTTTGGTTTCCCATCACCATTTATATTCCTGAGGAATAGACGTGTCTCTCACTCTGCAGCAGTGTTTCATGACATTTGGATTTACAATGTTCAAGTTGAAGTCTCTAGCCCCTTGCAGTCTGTCAAAAACAGCTTCTTTGTCCATTTGTTTTTGTCTTCCACACCCAGTCTGAATATCTTTTGTAAATTTATACTTGACAACCCTCGTATTTCAGTAGCTGGCTTCGGTTTCACAATCTACCTTGCTTGCTCAGTTACATTAGCTGAAACAACAAATTTAATCCATGATGTCAATAGTAAATTATAGCAGAGAAGTAATATATGTCTGACATCATAAAGGTCAAGGCCATGGTAAAAACACTGCAAATTCTGGGGCCATTGTGTTTGATCAAGCAGTGGGCTTTTGCTAAACACTAACATGAAAATCAGATTAGCGCTAAAAGCTGCATTTGGCTAATCTTATTTTTTTTAATATCTTTTTTTTTAATGGAAAATTTCAAAAAGCAGAAAGCTCTTCTACTTTACACTGCACTGTGGATTTTGCTCCCATGGACTTTGGCTATGTAATTATATTTTATATTTGGTAGTGGATAAATAATTAAAACGAGAATTACTTTCCTGAAAAGATTCATTTAGAGCACACATTTTCTATTACCATAGCGGTTGGATGGGGGAGGGGACATCGCCTCCTACCTACCTAAACTACCTTGCCATTAAAGTATCTAAATTACCTCGGTGAATTCTGAGCACAGAAGTGGTTGATGAATTGCTTTTGCATAAATGCACTTTCCCTTTGCTAGAATCTAATTTTATGAAACACACTCGTGTGTGTGCGCACGAACACACACACACACACAAGCTCACCAAGAGACACACATATACCAAAGCAACCACTAAACCCTCTCAAGAAGAAAAATTGAAGGCTGGAATTTTCCCTATATAATGAAGTTTTTTTTAAACATTGCCAGTAATATAAGCATCTCGGAGGAAAGCCCAAATGGTTTCATCTCTCTCCTATAGGGAAGAGCAGTTCATGAATCATTGTTTCCATGCGAAAGTGTTTCATTCCTTTAACTGGGGCTATCAATTGTACTGGCTGATTTTTTTTTTAAGTATCAAAATTTGATTCAGGTTTAAACTCATTTATTACAAGTGCAGGAAAAACACAACAAAACAACCTTCTGCAGAGTGAACCCACAAGCCTTTCTTTCCATGGATGTGAGGGTCTGAGAATTCCCATCCCTTTGTCCTCATGTGTTGCAGTGGTTTGATCTGTTATGGGCACAGCCCCAGCAGCCAAGGAATGTTCTTAAGCAGCAGTATCTCTCTCAGGGCTCAGATGCATTTTCATTTGCTAATTAGAAGCATTTATTATAGTTTCCATGTGTTCTCGCTGTATTAGATGCAAGGAAGAATGCAGTATCTGAACCCAAAGATACACATGGTGGAGTAATCTGGTGCTAGGTATCATCTTGTGGCAAAGTCATTTGCTTTTGGTGTCCTCGAGAAGGGAAAAAATAACTTTAGCCCCCTTGTGCCCAGGGATATCCAGCTGAATATGGGACTGCTTTATAGGTGCGTTGAAGCAGTCGCTCTAAGGAATCTGGAGAAGAACGGGCTAATAGAAGGAAGTATCAGTGAGTGCTAGTGGGGGCCTCTCTAGTTTGCCTGCCTCCATTACTGCATAGTGCATGTTAGGTTTGGTCCTGGGTCCAAGGAGAGAGGGAATGTTGTCAAGGAATCCACGTGCTTAAGTCAGTTTCTCTGCCTCACTTGAATTACCGCAAGCAAGATGAAGAAACCTATTTATTGCCCAAACTGACCATGCTCAAGTTCATTAGCACTTGAAGAAAAGAAAATACTAAGGTTATTGCAATTGATAACTATGCATTTATATTTCCAAAATTTCTTTAATTTGTTCATTAATGCTGATGAATATCCCCAAGAAAATGTGAATGAGATATAATTCTTGCCTTCAAGAATATTAGAATTGAAAATCATGACAGAAATGCATAGCCATTTTCAGCCTTCATTCCTTCTCTATGCCACACTGCTGCAAGGCAGGGTGGGAAAGTAGAGAACAGGTGTGTCACTCACGAAGGGCTCAGTCACAGTTCACCATGGTGCACATTGATATATTGGCAGTATTACCAGCATTGGCGCATTCATTCATATACCCAGGTGAGATCGCTGGTGTGTGCATCATGTTTTATATCATCAACATAAAATTGTGACTTTTTTCATAGAGAAGTAGAAAAACTAATTTCTCAAATTTTTATCACAAAATAAAAGTAACATTCTTTAAAACATGTTTTGATAATTTTGATAGCAATTATCTTTTTCTCCCCTTTAATATAAGAGTAAATCTTGTTTCCTGAATAAATAAGTGAATCGTACTGGTAATAATATCTGCCCATCTGCATTTAATGGACTTCCCTTTTGCTCTGTTAGTGAATAGAAGTTTGCAAACATTTAAAGACACAGAAACTCTAAGCTATGTGGCTACTTCTTTGTCTAAATGCCAGGAGGGGCACAATTGTGGAGAGTGCACCATATCCTGGGTGCTATGCTTTGTGCTTCATTTGTAAAGTGCTCAGAAGAACTCTTTGAGTTAGGTATTGTTATTTTCCCATTTTACAAAAGACAAAACTGTGATTGAACAAAGCTATATGACCTTTCAAGGTTATACACAATAGGTTGGTTGCTAGTCTACAGACTGATTTCCTCTGAGTCAGGTATTCACTCCTGCTCTAAAAATCCATTCACAGATCTAAACCTGCCATGTTCCTAACCACTACCTAACCCTGCCTCATTGCCTGTTCACTTTATAAGCTTCCCTTGATGTGGATCATTCTCCCTGCTAATTCTCTTATTTCTAAAAAGACAATTGTGCTGCCTTTAGAATTCAGGAAGCAGGAAGCCAGATGCAGCGGTCCAGGCCTGTAATCCCTGTGACTCTGGACGCCAAGGCAGGAGAATTGCAAGTTCAAAGCCAGCATCAACAACTTAGCAAGACCTTGTCTCAAAATAAAAAAAAAATAAAAATAAAAGACTGGAGATGGGATATGGCTTAGTGGTTAAGTGCCCCTGGGTTAAATCAGAGGAGGAAGAGGAGGAGGAGGAGGAAGAAGAGGAGGAGGAGGAGAAGAAGAAGGAGAAGAAGAAGAAGAAGACGACGACGACAAAGACGACAATGAAGAAGAAGAATTTAGGAAGCAGGACTATCCTAGGCTCACACCACTCCAGAGCAAGCCTGCTGGCGGCAGCTCTTGGCAGGGGAACTGGGAACATGACGGATGATGGCCGTCTGCTCCAGGCATAAACAAACTCTTCATTATTCCATTAGCTATTTTCCATTTCCTGCTAAGCCTATCAATTTATTAGCACCATTTAGGTTAATGTATGTCTGCATTATTTTACATATTTACTTCATATTCTTTGTGTGGTGATGTATTTAGGTGTTCAGATGTTAAGATCCTCTGTGTGGCTTTCTAAAAACAGATTGGATGAGTTTGAGAAGATACATGTGAGACCACCATTAACTTCTCTTGTGGAGCACCTTTTCTCTAAGGGTGCTGAAGAGAAGATTGCATGGCCCTGTGAATCAAGTGAGGCTTGAAATGAGGGGCAACTTTGAGAGGAAACATTATACATAATGATGAGATTCACTGTAGCATATTCATGTATGTATATTGAAAAGTTAGATCAGATTCATTCCATTGTTTTACCCTTATCCTGTTTCTCCCCTCTTCCCCTCAATCTCTTTATTCTATTCCCCTGATCTTTTCTTTATTTTGATGGAGCCCTCTCTATTTCTTTTAGAGAAACACTAATTTTTTTAAAATGCCAATAAATAGAAATATCAGTAGAGTACAGGAAAAGAAACAGAGGGAGGGCAAGGGCAAGCACTGGGAACTTAATTGGAGCAAATTGTACTCCATGCATTTATAATTATGTCAAAATAAACCCTAATGTTATGTATAACTATTATGAACCAATAAAAAAAATTAAAAAGAGGAAGCATTTATTCTTGCTTCCATCTTCCTGTGCTCAAAATAAATCTCAGGAGGTGCATTGAAAGCAGTGGTAGCCCCAATTTCCAGCCTCTACAATGGAGAGCTTTTTACAAATCAGTGAAGGTAGGTAGATGGTGATTGGAAGAAAGAACCTTTCTCTCAGACCACTTAACCAGAAGGCATTTATTGGAAGACCATACACTGATGGGAACTGAGAGTGGAAAGCTAAGTCCTTGGGGATGGAGGGCACTGTAGAGTATCTCCTAGCCCTCTCTCTCTTTCTCTCTCTCTCTCTCTCTCTCTCTCTCTCTCTCTCTCTCTCTCTCTTTCTCTTTCTCTCTCTGACTCAGGTGACATGGCCTTGATCTCGGGGGGCCTGCCTCAGTGACCTCAAGTTCCCCTCAGGGTATCCATTGCTCTCTTCACACTCCTCCCCTCTCCCCCAAGTGACCAAGAAAATGGCCAAGAAACCAAATACAGCTGAAAGATGGGCTTTATTTGACCAACTCAAAGCTAGACCAAATTTTGAACTTGAATTTTTCTTTGGCAAGGTGTGTTTGGTTGACATATGGTTGCAAATTTGCACATTTATTTTATTCAGATGAAAGTGTTTGAATTTGAACCCCTTGCACTCTCTATTTTCTACTTCCATCTGCTTATTCACACTTTTTGCTACTTTTTTATTTTTTACTGGGGATTGAACCCAGGGGTGCTTAACCATGGAGCTAGATCACCAGAACTTTTTTTTTTTTTAATTTTGAGTTAGGATCTCTCTAAGTTGCTTAGGGCCTTGCTAAGTTGCTGAGGCTGGCTTTGAACTTGCAATCTCCTGAGTCAGCCTCCCAAGCTGTTGGGATTACAGGCATGCGCCGCCATACCCAGCATACTTCATTTTTAAAAATTAGTGCATTATAGTTGTAGTTATACATAATTTGGGTTCATTTTGACATAACCATAATGCATACAACATGATTTACTCTATTTCATTTCCTAAGACTGCTCCTTACCTCTCCTCATTCCACCTCTTTTCATTACTCTTTTCTTCTATTAATGTATTTTTTAACCATTTTGCTACTTCTTAACTTTCTATGACGACTTATACCCTCCACCCCATCCAATAATGTCCTCTGCCATTTACATATTTTCTCACTGCTTATCCTCATTGAACTGTTTATCTCCACTTACATTCTTGAGCAAGAACCTGGCTATCCCCACACAGCATTGCCACACTGCATAATATGTCATCTCTAGGTATCTTCGATGACATGTTTATTAAAAGTGGGAAAGCACTTTGTAATTCATACAGTGTGATGAATTTGTAATGGTATACAATTGTAAGGTGTCCATTATTACTATCATGATTATGTGGTAGTATATATTAGGGTCATATAGATTGATCTGACTTCCAAAAAAAGTGTTCTCTCCTGGCACATGTGATGATTTATTGCTTTGGAGTTTATCCAAAGACCGTAGCTAAGAAACATAGCTGTTAAGCTATGGACCAATTTTTTTACTCATGTGAACATACCCATGGGTCTTCTGTAAGTATCTAAGGGGGAATAATTTTAGATTCAGACAAATGGCTTGAATTCTTGGTCCAGTGGGAGAGTATGTAGGCATAGTCAAGGCACCCTGGGGATACCTGGGCAAGAATAGATCATTTAGGGATACTTTGAAAACAGTTGCTTTTTTTTTTTGATACAACAAAGCCATCACTTGAGGGGAAAAAATATGTGGCCTTTACTTAGGCTTACAAAATTGGCCCTTTCCTTACCTTTGATTCAGCCACCATTTCTGTTAACACTGGAATTCACCTGTTTCAAAACTCTGCCAACACAGGCTTACGTTAAAAATAAAGCACAGAAGACACATTAAGGAGAAATAGAATTTTTTTTGCTTTCTGCAAACTCTGGGCACTAAGACTGAATGTCTCTCTCAGTATCCTATTTTATAAAGGGACAACTGCTATCAAAGAAACCCAAAAGGATCATAATAAATTGAAAGATTTTATAACTATTTAGGCTTCACTAATACATTGACATATGTTTACAAAGAATATAGTCTCAGATATTTCATAACTAGAACCAATTAAGGCTAGTAATTAACTTTGGAAAGAACCCCCAAACCAAGAAAACAATTAGACAAATGAACTTAGGAGATGCAGGATTATGAAATTGCCTATGACTCTCTTGAATGTGTCAAGTTTTCCAAGAGGCACACCAGAAAACCAACAGACTGGATGGTGGCCCTTGTGCAATCTTCCCTGGGCTCAATTCATGATGTTGTGAAGATTAAAGAATCAGAGACGTGAAGACACATTAAGCACTTGGAAAGAAAGGTGATATATATACAAATATACCCCAAATACTACTGGTATAATTATTACTGTTGCCTGTTTTAGCTGGCCTCTTTCGTCAAGAAGTAAAAACAAACAACAAAACAAACCAGCAAAGCAAACAACAAATCCCCTGACTCAAACCAGAAGTTCCTGGGCCCGGGATTCTTTCATCTGTGCTTTGGAGCAATAATGTGATAGGTCCAAATCACTGAGCTCATGCAGGGGTAGGCTGTGGTTTGTGTGCGCAAGGGCGTGTTGTTAATCCCTTAGGCACCTACAAAATGATGCATGGGAAGAACCCTAATGCAGAATTACTCAGCCTGTGCGAATGCTAAGAACTTCAAGTTGATGCTGCCAGCTGACCTTTTGCAAGTCTTCAAATGGTAAAACTTTTACACCGAGACCAAAATGACAGGGATGAGAGCACTGAGCTGCAGGCCAGTGTCTTCACCTGGGTTGCTCCAAAAGTCCTGATGACAAGGACTTGTTTGTAGGAGGTGTCTTTGTGGGGGATCCCAGCTATGGAGAGTGAACACTTCTCAGAATTGCAAACACTGAAAGGCATTGGCAACGAAGCACATTCATGCATCAGCTCTCATGATTCTTGGTTCCCTTAGTGTGGGTGCTAAAAATCCCACCCAGAGTTTTATCTGTTTCTTGTAGGGTGTCCAGTTGATTGCCATATAATTGTTCAAAGTAGACTCTTACTATCTTTATTTTATTTCTGTGGTGTTATGATGTCTTCTCTTTAACATATTTTTATTTATTGAATGTTTTCTCTTAGTTAATCAAGTTTGTCAATATTTAAAACCATTTCAAAAAAATGTAACAACTGTTAGGGTGGGGATATAGCTCAGTTTAAGAGAAATTGGTTAGCATGTAAAAGCCCAGAGTTTTGTTTCCAGCACCACAAAAACAAAACACTCCACTTGTTAGCTTTGTTGAATCCACCCCCATTTTCTATTCTCTATTCAAAGTATTTATGTTCTAATCATTACTTCTTTTTTAACATTAAACTTTCTTCTAACCTTGGCCTTAGCTTGTTCTTTTTCTAGGATAAGTTGTAAGGTTACATCGTTTATTTGTGATCTTTCTTTTCTTTCAATATAGATATATTATTACACAAACTGATAGAAGCAGAGAATGGGATAGTGGTCACCAGGGGCTGGGGAAAGGGAAATGGAGAACTAATTGTTCAATGGGCCTAAAGTTTCAGACATATGAGACAAATAAGTCTTCAAAATCTGTTGTACAACTTTGCACCTCAAGTTAACAATACTATATGGAGCATTTTAAAACTCATAAATACAAACAAACATGGTTCTTACCATGAAGACAGACAAACAACAAAAACCAAAGAGGTATAAGGGAGTTTTGGAAGGTTTCAATGTGTTTATTACTTTGCTTATAGTAATGATTTCATTGGTATATGCATATCCAAATTTATCAATTTGTATATATTAAGTATGTGCAGATTTTTGTACATCAAACGTATTTAATGAAGCTGTTCAAAAACACAAAGAAGACAAAGAATTTGATGACAGAAAGGTGAGCTCTTTAAATGAGGTACAGTTAGCAGAAACCTTTAGGGGTATATACTGCTACAGTGGTTCTAGTCAAGGTGAGGCCTGTAGGATCCCAGGTGAGACCCCAGAGATTTACTCAACCTACTTTTGTTTAATTGACTTATGTTAGTCTAATAGCAGAATTGACATTTATCCCTCCTAAATTTCATCTTGTTAATTGTTGCTCAGCAATTTGGCCTAGAGAATATTTTAAGCACCCTGTGTCTTTCACTTGTAACTGTGCCAATCTTGGCCGGTTTTGCCTACCCGCTTAGGTGGGTCAGACCTGTGGATGTGGGGTCACTTGCACTGGATTCAACATCAGCTCCATCACTAACTAGCCATGTAACTTTTTTCATCTTAAAATAGAGAATAATCCTTACCCGAATCATTGGTAAATAGTACATTTACATTCTAAATGTTAAAAAAAGAATCATGGCAAAACAATTAGCTCAGTACCTGGGTCGTACAAAGTAAGTACTTAATTAATTATAAACTGTAATTTTAAGTCTGAAGAACACTATTTTGCATCTTTATCTAAATCATTGAAAAGTACTGAACAGGAAAGGTTCAAATGAAGAAACTTCCAGCAACTTTCTGAACCTTCCTTTAAGTTAACATTAATCCAAGGGATCACAGAATCTGTTTTGAGAGTCCAAGCACCAATTTCATGCTTGAGTTCATCATAAGAGCTGACCTCAGTTGCTTTGGTGAATTAAAGGAGTGCTGCACTTACATAGTAGTCCTATTCAAAGTGTGGTCCATGGACCAGTGCTGGTCCATCAACTGTTACTAGTCTGAAATGAGATATGTATACAAATTGAGGTCTAAATAGACTCTAATTTATATAGCAGTTTGACATCCACATGCCTGATTAGTGGACTCACTTCACTGAAGAGTATATAGACTACATCAGGGAATGCAGAACTCAGGAGGTGGATTACATTGGGTGAGCAGTATGACCTTGCTGAAATGTGTTATTTTTTAATGTTAATTTCTCAACTCTAACACCAAAGATGTAAATACAGAATCCCTGTTTATACAAAACATTAATTTAAATTTAATATACCTTCCTAGAATACATCATTGGGACTCTTTGCTTACAAACAATTGAAAAATTTTGCAAATAGAGTACCACTTGTTTCATGTTGGGAAAGGAGCTAAAAACAAATATCCAATCTTCTCCTTCTTGGAAACTGGTTTCTCTACTTGAAGTGTTATTAAAACATATAGACAGTTTTGATATACGTGATCTCCTATGAGTAGTGTCATCAATCTAACCTTGATTAGTTAAGTTAACAAGCAAGAAGCAAGCTCATTCATCACATTAAAATTAAATATTGATATATAAATTGTTCTTTGAAAGTGTGTATAAAGGTGTTTAATATGAGGAATTTATTCTGCTTATAATTTTGTGCAAAGTTAGAAAAATTATGATTGTAACAATTTTCTCTATTTGTTTCAACAAATGTTTTCAATGAACAATGTGTGCAGCTTCTAAAAATTCACTTTTTTCTGTTATGTTTGATAACATTTATTAAAATGCAATTTTATGTCTATTGAATCTAATATTAAAGGAGGCATGTATTTTTTATGTCTCTTTTTTAGCTGGTCAGTTATTTTTACTGGTATCTTGAAAAGTTTTTGAAAGTCTAATTTTTCACAATAGATAGTTTGGGAAGCATCATTCTGAATTATTTGCTTGATTTACCAGCTCATCAAAAAAAGAAGACAAACAACTCTTATAAAACTAATATAACCCTTATAGATTTTATCACCTATAAAACAACTACAATTATGTCACACCAGACATTGTAAGGTTGAATTATTGATTCTGAGCTAGCTCTGAAGGGTGAAGGGAGGTTAAAAAAAAATAACCACCAATTTTCACATTCACAGCAATGTCTTCTGATGTCATCCATGATCACAGAGTGTTTTGAAGTGGAAGGTATCATAGAAAACATCACCTTTCAAAGTATGACGGCTGCCTGAGACTACTATAAGAATCATCAAGGCCCAGAGAAGGCCATAAGGACCCTGGAAGGGGGGAGGAACTCCAGGAACGCATGAAGTCCTTTGTTCTGGGGCAGTTTCATTTTTTGGCATAATTTTTCTTGCTGATCTCTTAACACAGACAATTGGGCCTGACCTTTCCTGGCAGCTCTAAAATGGGAATAAAGCTGTGATTCATTAGCCAACATTTATCAGTCTTGGATTATATCCTGGTACCCAGGACTATCAAGACTTGAAAAAGGTAAAATAAAACTGTGGAAGGGAGGAAGTCAATAACAACAAAACTCAGAGGATGATTTTTTTTTTTTTTTTAGGAAAAAAATTGGATAAATTCACAAGCTTTAAAAACATCTTATTAAGATAGACCTCAAATAAAATATAAAATTCACTTAAAGTCTACAATTTAATAATTTTTGTCATACCCATGGAATCGTGTGATCATCACCACAATCTAAGTTTAATTTTAATACACTCACTTTTATATAAATATTAAATATAGACACATATATTCTGGTTTATTGAGTGAAAAAAAATAAATTTAAGGTCACTCTAGAGATATTAATGTGAGGAATTGAGCTTCCTGTCCTTTCTGTCTATTGCTCCAGGTGGAGTTGAAGAAGCAGCTCATGAGGCCCTCACCTCCCACTCAGATGGCTGGAGCAAGATTGCTTTCTCCTGCCATGACCCCATCATGGCTGTAGGTGACACAGGGCCCTTCTGAGCAGGTCTAAGCAGGCAGCTGTGCCACCCCAACTCAGGTCAGAGGTGCTGTTGGTTTCTCAGTGCCCACTCTTGTCTGGTTACAATGCCCAACACATTTTTGAGGCAACCACATATTATCAGATAATGGTTTTACTTCCCACTAACCTGGATTAAGTTAAAACTGGATATAGACAGACACCTATGTCCCATGCTTTTTTCTGTGTGTCAAATCCGAAATTCTTTGAACCACTTCCTGCTTCCAATTGTGGTCTGTCCTGTGCTCTCCATCTCGCACAATTCTCACTTTTTTCTTCAACTCTAGGAATTCTAATTGCCACTCTTGGAAGGGCATTTGGGATAACTGGTTTTTGATGAACTGTTATTATTTTAGCGGCTAGACATTCAGCCAAAGAAGTATTTTCCTCAATGCAAATAACACATTCTTTTCCAAGTGCTCCACTCTGGAGCATACCAGCTACCAACCACAGTCCATGTGGAACACTTCATGGATTAAAACAATAAATGTGTTCATCTGGGAAGAGGGAAGAAAATGAGAATGTTATTTTATTGGAAGACCCAAATGATTTAAAAATAAATACAGAGAAAATATAGCTCCCTTAGGTAAACTTTGCTGTGAAAAGGCAAACATCATAAAAATGTGGTCTCTGTTTCAGGTACTCTGGAAACAAACTCACTTTCAGGGTTTGGGGAGCCAGTCCAAGCGTCAACAGAGTTAAAGGAGGGATCCTGTGTTTGGAGCTTACATTGCACCTTCCTTCACCTCTCAAATAATCTTTTCTATCTTGCAGAAGTTTTAAGGCTGGAATTTGAATGTTGATAAACAGTTCAACAGCGGTTTCCATAACATGTATTTAAATCATTTAGAATTTGCAAACATTCAATAAAAATCACACACGTTTACCTTTTCATTGTCTGAAAGGAAACTGCAAACAAATTGTCAATGTAAAGAATTTTGATAACACAAAATCCTGACCTGATCAGGGCTCTTCCACAGTTTTGAGTGTGCTCTTCCAGCACTGGCCAAGGACAGCATGGGCCCTCCCTGCACTCACAGGGAGAATGTTCTGGAGCAGGGATGATTAAGGAGCAACTATAACAAAGCATAAGACTGCTGTGCTGGATAAAGAGGATCATTCCTGGGAGTTCAAGGCAGAGGAAAGAATGTCTTCATGGCATGAACTCTCAGGGTTCCTAGGAATAAAATGATTTTAGCTTTACTGCTCAATGTAGAATACAAACTACTCCTCTGTTCCCCCCAAATCAGAGTCTCTTTCCCAAATCCAGGAAAGTGCCAATATAGAATGTTTCCTCAATGCATGTGAAAGGAATTTTTCAACAATAAAGGTATTCAACTGCATATTTCGTGAATGGGAACAAACCAGCAAGTCTTTGTCGTTTTTCTCTTTTCAAGATATTGGCTCTGTGTCTGCTCTGATTGCTAAGGTTTTCATTAGAAAAGGTAGAATATATCCAACTCTTCTCTATTATTAATACATATTGTCTTTTGCCAGTGATGAATTCAGACAAGTAAAGTATCTCTTTCTTTTCCATCATAGTTGGCCGTAAATCCTGCAACCTACAAGTGATAATGTGGTTTGGCTTTGTGTAATTGTTCTGGCTGGGGCTCTGGATGCTCATGTCTCCAGTTTTATTGTATTGGGAAGACAGACAACTTTTCCAAGTTGCTGATGGAGATGTTGGCGGTGGCCCAGCTCTCTTGGGTGATGATATGTGGGTTGCATACTCTAAGGAATTGCTTTCCTCTGGTCAGCAATTTCCCTCATGGCAGTGTGTCCATCCTTTGGAAGAGTATGAAGAAAGTAGAAATCTTCTTCCTCTTTCCATCAGTTAATGGGAAAGTGAGAGTGGGAGGGGCGGGAATGAACATGTTGAGTTTGAAAGCCTAAGAGATAATAGGCAAGTCACTTTAAAGGCATACACATCAATTCAACCCTCCCTCCCTCCCTCCCTTCCATATGCATTAATTAAATCCCTTATATGTTTCGCACTACGTTGGGTATCATGAAAATCCTAAAGGAGTTCATGATCTGGCATGAGAAAGAAATCATAAAGAGAAATTTGGGGAAGTGATTTACCTTTGATGGTGTATGTGTTAGGGTAACAAAAATAAACTTCAATTTTTCAGTGACTTAACACAAAAGAAGTTTATTTCTCACTCAGGGGACAATCCAAAGCAGATGTTCCTTATCTGTGGGAGCCCTTTCTCCATGTGGTGATAAAGGCTTTAGGCTTCTCTCTTGAGGCTTGGCCTTTCTCTATGTCTTCAGAATCCTTTCCAGCCCTCAGAACTAGTGGAGAGGGCACAGCCACTTCTCAGAAATCCTATTTCCGTTCACTTTCCTTTGGTGAAACTTATCACGTGACCCCAGCCAGAGGCTAAGGAGGCGGGGATGTAGGATCTAGCCAGGCAGCTGCAAGCACAGTATGGAATGAGAAACTAAAACTGAGTGGACAGTGAACCACAAGGAAAATATGAATGAATTTTCTGTCTCTCTCCACAATCTTTAGATGATGATCAAACATTTGTAGCAGATAAGCCAGGCAAAGGACAAAGAGGTTGGGAGTCTCAAGGTTGGGATACTCGCATGTCCAACCTATTTTCCTGGTAAGAAAACATGATATTGTTGATGCCACTTCTCATTTTCAAATTCCCCATCACAGTGTGATTTGGTTCATTTTCTTGTTCTTTTTTTCTTGAAGGGATCATAAAAATTAAGTCTAAAACAAATGCAATTCCTCAGAGAGCAGCTTTGGTCGCCCTTTAAGAGACCTAATTTGCAAAGCTCCCCCTAATGGGTGCCATCTTACAGTCAGGGAAATGAGCCACTACCTTGCAGTCAGGTTTCTTAGCTTTTCTGCCTGACTCCCCTCCATTTTTCTTATAGCCTCAGTGAGCACAGTTTCTTTTCATTTTAATGTGGTGGGGGATAAAATGAAAGGAAAATTTCCTTAATTCAATAGTGAAACTTTCCAGTTGTGAAGCACTTTGAAATACAAACTAATTAATAAACACAACTCTGTTCCGAAGCAGTAAGGATTGCTGCTCTCATTGTTCACGGCTGAGAAGGCTGCAGTTAAAATAGGTTGCCCCAGGCTGTGCACCTCTTCTGTGGGAGAACTTTGAGGCACCAGCCCTGAATTCTCCCAGGATGGCATACTGCCTCTGGAGAGTAATCGGCTTTTATACGGGTTGCAGCTAACAGTGACTTCCTCAACGACTCTGCAGTGCCCCTGGCACCAGCTAGGCAATTAGTAATGTTCTTGTCACAAACTCTGAGTAACCCAGTAAGGAGAATAAAGAAAAAGTGACTCACTGGATGGGCCTCTCTCATGAACACTTGGGGAGATTGAAGAAATACTTCTGTAATCACCAGCGCTGTGCTAAACTGGGATTCAAAAAGATGAGAAGAGATTGCTCATATCCTCATGGTGCTAAAATCTCAGTGGTAATTATTATTACTGCCATTTCACAGATAAAGAAATTGAGACCCTGACATTGTTGCTCCTAATGGTAGTTAATAGCAGCTCTCTTACCTAATGCCATCATCTTATCTTGGCTTGACAATGATAATACACTACAGACAAATAACAGTCAGCCATTTCATTAAGAAAAAAATTACCATAGGTGACATTATATGTGAGTGTTGGCCTTGACCATATCCTTGGTGACAGAACAATTGATTCTGATTTCTCATTAGCTGAATTATCACAAGTTTACCCCAGAGGTAATGGAATCTATAGCCAACCTGTAAAGCATGAAATTCTTTTAGTATACTCACAGGTAAAATATTTATTTTTCCAAGACCACATCACGGTTTGGTTATGAGGTATAGGGTGGGTCTGTCATTATCAAAACTGTTGGCTTTCAAGTATATGAAAAATCCTTCAGATGGAACATAGACCTTTATAGAATCTCTGTTTCTAGCTTCTTAAAGTTGGTGCTATTTATGTTAGTGAGGGATTAAAAGCTATGAATATATCCAGCCAGGACACTGGGTTCATTTTTATTTGTGGCTAGAGTGAGATTTGATGTTGATGTTATAAAACTGCCCTGCTCAGTATGACAGCCAGCAGCCACATATAGTTATTGAGCCCTGCAACATGGCTTCTACAAATAAAAATATGCTCTACTTGTGAAATTCACACTGTATTTGAAGGCTTTATATGAAAACAAGTTTGCAAAATATTTCACTATCTTTAGACTGATTACAGGTTGAAATGATAATATTGCGGAAATGTTGGGTTAAATACAATATGTTATTAAAATTAATGTCACCTGTTTCTTTGTCATTTTATTCTGTGGCTACTAAAACATTTACAATCCTATATATCGAATGGTATTCTACTGGAAAGTGCTATCATAGGATGCTTACCTCTTAAGAGTTTCCTAAATGAGACCATTATAAAGTAAAAATAATAAGTAAATCCTTTGTTTTTGTATAGGACAAGCCAACAATGGTTATAGTAGTAAGGCTATTAGTGATATACATGAAGCAATCATTGGCAGTAGGGAAAGTGCCTACAGAAAAATTAATGTTGTGTTTGGGGTGTTATATAATTTATTGTCCAAACCCAGACACCCTGAGGGTTAATGGGAGTGCTATAATACTGGCACAAAATGCATAAAATGGACTGTCAGGATCCAATCAGGACATATATTCACCCTAGTTATATTTAATGAGAACCATTTCTCAGGCAAGAGATCTATGGAACAGAAAGGATGGATGGCTGATCCCCACAGGTTGATGGGAAGGGAGGGATCCTCACTTGTAATGGAAGTCCCAAGAGTTAGAACCAGCGGTCCTAGAGGCTGTCTTTGCTGATGATGACTTTCTGTTGAATAAATGAGATGGAGCAGCCACTTGGGCTCTGTGAATGGAAGGTCTCTCACCTGCCCATCAGGTAACACGCCTAGAAAATGGCTTCATTGGGGCTGGGGTTGTGGCTCAGCGGTAGAGTGTTCGTCCAGCACATGTGAGGCACTGAGTTCAATCCTCAGAACCACATAAAGATATTGTGTCCAGGGGCTGGAATTGTGGATCAGCGGTAGAGCGCTTATCTAGCAAGTGCGAGGCCCTGGGTTCGATCCTCAGAACCACATAAAAACAAATAAATAAAATAAAGGTATTGTGTCCAACTACTTCTAAAAAATAAATATTTTAAAAAAGATATTGTGTTCACCTAAAACTAAAAAATAAATATTAAAAAAGAAAGAAAAGAAAATTGCTTCGATGGCTCTGTCTCATCCATTGTGAAGAGATTTCTCTCTTGACCAATGTCTAATGAGCCCTCACCTTCCTCTTTCCTTCTGCATTCCTCATTAGAGAGGGTGGAAAGGGAGAGGACCCATGAGCTGCATCTTGTTAATGCCACAAGCCCATCATTATTTTCAGTTGTTACTACTGGACTTGGAGAAAAACTAATAGCTATGCTATCTTGAGCAGTGCTTTCAATTCAAACCAGAATATATGTTATTATTTTCATGAGAGATGAAGAAACTGAGGCTCAGAGACCATAATAGATTTTCCTAGAGAGAGAATCATGGTGGAGATTTCTGAGGTGTGGGCTGGAACATTTTCCACTGCAACACACCGTTTCATGAAAACACTTTTTGAAAACTGCACTGCTTTGATTTCATTAACGATAGAAGCTTGAATGTTTCCAGAGAAATCAAGTGTGACCATCACTCTTTGTTTCCTATGCATGTGGTTACCTTGTGCGATTCCTTCCGCTTGTTCTCCCTAGGCCAGTGTGACTCTGTGCACCTCATAACCACAGCAGGTCCAGCCAGAAGCCCCTGCTGCTAGAGTTCCATGATGCCGACCCACATTATTTAAGTTTTCACTCACAATCTCCTTTAGGGTGACTTTGTGCACCTGAAGTGCCCGTTCAAGAAGATCAACAAATGGCTCAAGACAGATTTTTCAGCCAGAGGAAAGAATTATTACCTTACCATCAGTCTAATGAAAACAGAGGTGAAATACCAACCTGCACTAGATAAACAGCACACCAAGCCATCCATCACACTCGGCCGCACTGAGCACAGCGCCCTAACCCATTCCACCAGACTCCTATGCGCCTCACGCAGACGGGCATTCACAGCATCAGAGAACTGGGACCTTTACTGGCAAATTTCTGTCAGCATAAAGACCTGGACAGGACCTGGACAGGAATCCTTTAACCATCCCTGCTCCTGAACTAGATTCCATTCTCTCTTTTGCCACAGAAAACAGTAGCTTCTTAGGGTGTGCTTCTCACTTATATGCTTCGTTAAACTGGGGTTCCCCAACAGAATCCGATTTCTCCCAGTGGGGCTACTCAGTGGCATCCCTCTTTCTCAGAACCACATAGTTGATAATTAACCTACCCATTCACTTAATAGAAATGCCTGCCTGGTCACTCAGTGTATACAGTTGCCTGTCTAGGAACTCAAGACCTAGTAGAAAAGATAGAAATTTTGTCTATGAATAGACCCTTTACGTTTCACATATATCATCACTCGTGTTGCCTTTACAATATCATGTGAGGTTGAGAAGGTACTATTTAAATCACTTTAAGAAGAGGAAGCTATGACTTGGGTAGTATCACCCAAAGTCATAATCAGGAGAAAATTAGAACTCTGAATATTCTTTATATGTATGGTTAGACTTCAATCTACCAACCCTAGCTAAATTATTTTCCAACAGACTTCTTTGATCCTGTTTTCAGATTTCCCCTTTTATTCTAGAATCTTAAAACCTAATCTATAGCATCCACCTAGTCAGGTCCACGGAAAATCCCTATACAAATTGTAACTCCTTTGTCATTTTTTTCTAAAAGTTAGTACTGGTAGTCTCAGGGACTCTTGACAGCTTCTAGAAAGTATACTTAAATCTAGTAGCAATTTGTGTGTGTGGCTATTCTCAAACTCAAGAGTTTGAAGCAAATACAAGGCTATGGGTCCTAGTTTAAGACTGGTATGTTTTTTCAATCCATGGGGTCCTGAGTCTTCACTTGTACCCAAAGATCTGGATCTCCCAACAGAAGTGATTCTGGTGGGAAAAGAAACATTCCTGCTGTTAATTGTGAACCCTTCATGCCAATCAAATGGAAGGAAATCAATGAGATCAGGGTCAGTATTGTTACCAGTCATACTTATTACTTTTTCATTCAGGGCAGCAGACCACCAAGTTTATGGATGGAGTCAGAGTATAGCAGTCCCCCACTTGCCCACAGATTTGCTTTCCACTGTTTCATTTACCTGTAGTCAATTGCAGTGCAAAGGTATTATATAGAAAATTCCAGAAGTAATCAATTCATAATTTTTAAATTTCATCCCATTTTGAGTACTGTGGTAAAATATTGCTCTGTCCTTCCCAGGACTGGAATCATTCCTTTTGTCTGGTGTTTCTACTCTGTTTATACTACCCCCACGTTAGTTACATAATATCTAATTTCAGAATGTTTGTGATTAAGTAATCCTTATTTTACTCAGTAGTGGTATTATAAAAGAATAATAATAAAACCAAAATTGAATACTAAATAGATCGGTGGAATGTTATAATGTGATAGGCACAAAGCACATATTGTCTTGTTTTAATACTTATAATAGTTCCATGATGTATTAGTATCCACAATATACAAATGGAAAAATTGAGCCCAGACCAAGATTACAATCTTGTGAGTAGCAAAGTTATTATCAGGACCCAGATGTTTTTCAGAATATGCAGAGATGGTCCTACTCTATCTGGTCAATTCACAAGAAACCGATGGCCAAGGCAAGATGTTGACTATGTGTGGTGGAAGATATCATGGTCTAGGATGAAAAAATACCTTTTCTCCTACCTATGGCAACACCTTTCAGGTATCATATTATCCAAGAAACTACATCAATATTCAGAAATCTGCAAAGAGAGAGTGAATAGTATTGGAGGGTATTCTCTGTGATCTATGGGACAGATGAGAGAGCATTCCAACTCTCTCTCTCTCTCTCTCTCTCTCTCTCTCTCTCTCTCTCTCTCTTTCCTCAGTCTCTGATGATTGGAGGGCCCCCATCTCTTGGGCAATTCCAGATCAGTCACAAAATCCTCATGTCTGATTACTTACTTTGTGTTCTAATGCAGCTTGCCCAAGGTCATATACTTTCTCTGGCTTGAGCCATGCTGTATTCCCAGAGCTGGTATGTTTTGCAAATTCAGTTCTTTAGTCTGCTAATAAGTTGGCTTAAAGAGAAAAAGAGAAAGCTGTGGTGGCTGTGGAGCTCCATGGTTTAAAACAATGTTTTGAAGAATGCAAATGTAAACAGAGTTAAATGGCATTGTGACTATCAAAGATTATCCTAAAATAATTTGAGAAGCATTGCAGAACTGGTGTTCCTTGGGGCCTGGGCTATACCCAGGCTTCTTCTGAATCACTTTTTTCAGAGGATACAGAAACACTTCATCTCCTTCAATTATGCGTTTATTTAAGTAATTTAATGTTTAGAGGTCAACAACTTTCCCTGTTTCTAAGCTTGTGAGAGACACCTCTCTGTCACCCCCAACTACCATCTGCTATTTATTTCCATTGCTTTTAACCTTTACGCTTAATAGGGGAATAAACTTTAAAGTAACCACTATTTTACTGGAACTGTGACTAACCATATTAACATCTCACCTACTGTGGCTGTGCCATAAAATGGTAGTGATAAGAAGAGCTGAGATTTTGGACTTTTCTTCTGTGGTTGGGAAACTTGGAAGTAATACAGCTGTTGGGTCAAAAACAATCTTCACCTGCACTGTTTCAGATCCATCATGCATGGGAAATGGAAAGATAAAGTTACACACAGTGAGGTGCTGAAACATGGGAAATGGAACCGACCCGAGGGCCATGTTAATTAAAGCAGAGCTCTGCCAAGCAGGGCTTATCAGCTGAAGGGAGTGGAGACTCCTCAAATGTGCACAGTTCAAGATCAAACCCAGTGAGCTCTTGCCCATGCCTAAAGGGCACTCAAAGGACCCATTTGAAGCACAACGTGAACTTTGCTGGCTTCAATCCAAATTCCTACAATGGACTTTGATCATATAGCTCTAGATGCCAAACTGAGGCTTGTCTCCTTCACTAACAATGACAAAATATTGATGGAGATTGAAGGAAAGCAGGGAAGACCCAAAACTTCAATCGCCTGCCAAGAAGTTAGCACTATATTGATAGGCAGTCAGTGCCTCATACGCTGTCTTTGAGCCACAGGTCAGAAGTAAGAAACTAACACACTGTCTTCCAAGATGTATGTCTCTTCATATTTCTCACTCGTTATTAAGTTCATGGGCAGCAATATCTTTATGTATATTAACATGCATTTCTCTAGTGCATTTATATTTTCTGGGCCATGTCATGTGCTATGCCAATTAGAGAGTCTTGACATGGCTTAGATTCTAGACAAACATAGTGAAGATTTGATTTTTTTTTTTTTTTTTTTTTTTGGTGTGATAGAGCTCAAACCAAGCCCTAGTCTGAAAGCTGTTCTCACAATCAGTTTTGAAGGTAGTGGTATTGGTCCAGCCCTTATTTTTTCTTTTTTGTGCACCTTGTTCTCAGGAGGCTCCACTGATGCAGTCTGCAACTGGCTGGGAGCCAAGTGTTGAGAGAAGGGAAGCTGGTGTGTGTGGTGTGTGCTGACGGAGCGTGGGAGGCCCAGGGCGCCCTTGGCTGTGCTGAGTGATGTTCTGCACCGTTAGCCCAGGCCAGATGTCCTGCACAGAAGGGATTTGTGGAGCCCACACGAGTTATGAACTCTGGAGTCTGAAGCTATGGAGAGGTATTTTAAGAAAGGAATTCCTTCCTCTGGAGTACCCTTTCTGGCATGTCTAATACGCTTTCCCTGTACATGGGGTAACTATAAATGGTGTTAAATGTCACCTAATGAATTGGTCACTTGCATTGTTAATTATACTAGTATAGATGCTTTTTGACTTATAATAGGGTTACATCTCAATAAACCCAACATGAGTTGAAAATATCAAGTCAAAGAGGCATGTTATTTACCTAACCTACTGAATGTCATAGTTCAGCCTCTCTTGCCTTAAATGTGCTTATGTTGGCCTACAGTTGGGCAAAATCATCTAACACAAAGTCTATTTTACAGAGAGTGTAATTTATTAGTATCATACTGAAAGTTAAAAACAGAATGGTATTGTGAGTGCACCTCATAATATGAAAAATCTTAAAATCCAAACATCTTGCAGCTGTCTATGACAGCCAAAGAACAAGGCCCCTGAATAGCTACATAAAAACAACAAACAACAATGAAACCACAACTGTCTTCTGTGTTGTTGCTATTAATCATTCATCCCCTACTTTCCTCTATGAAGGAAGATTCTAAAACAAAATTCTTCAGCAATTGAAGTTGCCTACTTTTGTGTTCTTTCACCTCTATGTTTAAGTCTTCTGCAAAGACACCATATGAGGTCATGTGCTCCTTATGTCACAGGTGGCTTTTGTACAAGATCTCAGGGTGGGCACTTGGTGTTAGGATCCTTTTACTCAACAAGCTCGTGATGGCTGAGCGTCGTTCCATGTTGAATTACTACCATTGTTTTAAATCATTAAAATTGTCATTTAAAATAGTATTTAAAGCAGAAAAGGACACAGCCTGGTCTATCTGAGTGGGTCTTCCACTCTAAAGTGCACACACTAAATAGTAACAGAGGGCAGTTCTGCTACCATCATTTACTGATGTGCTGAATCAGTGTTCTTCTCCCCTGCTTCTGTTCTCTGTGCTCCAGCCCCATTGACCTTCTTAGTGTCCCTGGGGCATACTAGTTGGGGCCTTTGCACTTGCTGTTTCCTGGACCTGATTGTCTTTTCCAGCTCTCTGAATGGCTTGCCCCTCTCTTCCTCCATTCTTTGTTAAAATATCACCATCTAACTGAGGCCTCCCTGGACTGCCCTATCTAAAGCTCTCCCTGCCCCTGATGCTTTCCATTCTCTTTTCTTACCTTATTTTTTTCTCCTCAGCCTTTATGGCTATACTCTAAATATATATGTACTACATATTTAATTTTGGTTCATTTTAGTGCTAATCTCCATAACAAATACAGAGTTTTTGTTTGCTTTTGCTTCCTGTTGTAGGGCACATTAGGAGTGTTTTGAATGAATGAATGAAGAATGATTAAATGAATGAGGGGGGGGCCAGGCTATCTGCTTGTCACTTGTAATCAAGACAAACATAGTTTCTAGTTGCAAGGAGTTTATATTCTCATGGAAAAGACAGATATCAAGTAAGTAATTAAGATAAAGTGTGTCCAAAGAAAAAGTTGCACATGGTGTGTATAGCAGCTTTATTCATAATTGCCAAAACTTGAGAGCAATGAAGCTGTCTTTCAGTAGGTGAATGGTAAACAAACTGTAGTACCTCCAGACAGTGGGATATTATTATCAATTAATAAGTGAGTTATCAAGCCATGAAGAGACATGGAGGAAATTTAAGTGCATATTACTAAGTTAGTGAAAGAAGCCAATCTGAAAAGGCAGCCTACTGTATGATTCTAATTATATGACATTCTGGAGAAGGCAAAACCATGAAGACATTGAAAATATCAGTGATTGCCAGAGAGGTTGAGTGGGGAAGGAGGGATGACTACACAGAGCACAAGATAATTTTTTTTTTTTTTGCAGGGTACCAGGGATTGAACTCAGGGGCACTTGACCACTGAGCCACATCCCCAGCCCTATTTTGTATTTTATTTAGAGACAGGGTCTCACTGAGTTACTTAGCATCTCACCATTGCTGAGGCTGGCTTTGAACTCACAATCCTCCTGCCTCAGCCTCCCACGCTGCTGGGATTACAGGTGTGCACTACCACACTGAGCACAAGAGAATTTTTAAAAGGACAATTGAACTACTCTACATGACAGTATAATGGATATGAGTCATGGCACATTTCTACCAACCCATAGAATATCAACACCAAGAGTGAACTCTGCATGTAAAGGGTGGACTTGGGAATGATGACAATGTATCAATGTAGGTTCACCAGTTTTAGCAAATGTATTGTGCTGGCTGGGCAGGTTGATCAGGGGAGGCTGACCATGTGTGGGAGAAGGGAGTATATGGGAAATCTCTGTACCTTCTGCTCAATCTTGCTGTGACTCTATAATCGTTCTACAAAATAAAGCAAAAAATAAAGGTGTAGTTAATTTGTGGTGACATCTAAGTGTCTTCAAGATAATTAGTTTGAACATGAGAAAGATAGTCATAGTACATGCCATGGGAGAAAAATGACTCTTGAAGGAGTCTGTGAGAGGGAATGTCTGTGTAGCCTAACCTGGTCTCCTATGTAAGTGTTTAAACCAAGACCTAGGCCTTATGTGAAAAGCCAGAGGCAAGAGAGAAAATGGTACCTGGGCTTGCAGGAAGTGAAATAGCAACAGTAGGTTCCAGGTGGTGGAAGCTGGTCTAGAGAAGCAAGAAGGGCTCAGAGAAACGGTATCCAGATCTTGAAGGTCTGGCAAGCAATCTTCATGATTGCTTGAGGAACCACTGAGGGGTTTTGAGCAAATGGAAGGATCAAAATACCATTTGAACCAAATTTGAGAAGAGCAAGACAAAAAGTTAAAATGAAATAGATCTCAGTGTGTGCAGACCATCCAGTCTGTCCATGTAAGAACTAGCCAACCTGGGGACAAACCCTGAAACAAACAAATTGGAAGCATATAGGGGAGAAATGAAATCCTCTCTTGGGAAACTTACTGTTCTGAGAACACATTGAGCCTATCCCAGCCATTATGGCATTTCCCCCACCAGGTTGCCCTTAATGGCAAGGTTCTTTTCATCCAGCCAAAGCTGCTCACCCTTCACTATCCTTCACAAATCCAGGCGCAGGCCACCTCCTCTGGTGAACCCATCGATAGCTCTCTGTCCTCACAAACATTTCTTGCTTTGATCTTCTAAAGCACTAAGGTACACACCACACACTTTAGCTCTTTATGGTATACCTCCTGGAATAACCTGAGATTGTATTACCCTAAGTAGAATGTCCTCGCCTTGCTAATGAGGACCCCATATCCCACCCAATCCTCCACCCACCTGGAGGAGGGGCGAGAACATACAGGGTGCTCTCAAAATGTACCAATTAATTTGGGTTCAGATCACTGAGTGAACCCTCACACTCTACAGCCCTTGAGTGGCTCTATAAAGACTCTCACTGTATGCTAGAGAACATCTGGGCTCATGTGGGTCAGCAAGGAAAGCCATATGGGAAAAACTAAAGTTGAGAGGTATTAGCTGGCTATCATGTAGTTGAGTTGATTGACCCCCAAGTTAAGAAAGAAAGAAGGAAGGAAGGAAGGAAAGAAAGAAGGAGAGAGAAAATAATTAAGGTTGTAGGACATTAGTAAAGAACAAAGGCAGAATATTTAACATTTAAGAGCAAATTTCAAATATAGTCCAAAATTAGGCATCTGCTATAAGAATACCTATTTAGTAACAGAAAAACAAAATTCAGAGAAATTTGACCAACTGTATAAATGACACAAACATCATTATTATCAGTTTTAATTCAGAATAAGGAAGTGAAATATACAAGAACAGCTGTATCTCTGGAGTAAGCTATCGTAGTTCGCCACACCTGTCCCTCCCTTCTCTGTCCCCATTCTGCTTTCTTTCTGATATTGATAATATTATTAGCAGATTCAGTCAGGAGAACTTCACTTCTGTCTTCCTCCAGTGTCTCTTCACTGGCTGACAGGGTCGGTGAATGGATCAACAAAAGCCAGTGCATCGTCTCTGGCCTCCAGTTCAACATCTCAGTATATGAAAGTACACTGTGTCTTCAGTGAAAATTTGATGGTGTTTTACTAAGGCCTTGTTGAGAGAGACTACTGTGAATGGGGTACACATTGCTGACCTAGATGGAGCAGTTTGTCAGATGTTATAGTGGGCTCATCACAGAAATCACAGCAGCTAAACTATGTGGCAATTATCCCACATTTATTTTGTGCATCAGCCATAGCATGAAGGGGGCACCAATTACAAAGTTCTAAATGCAAGGCTGTCAGCTTTTCTACTCCAGGTTCTTATGTTCAAGAATTTATAACTTGCTCATAAAAACTAATCACAGAATTACTCTTGGCATATGCGTTACCCCAGAAGAATTTTTTAAAAATACAAATTAGGAAAAACTCCACATGCTTTGCCTTCTGACATTCCCCACAGGCCCCAAAATGAATTAGCAAATCTTTTCCCCTTATCTCATGGAAATTGCCTACCTCAGGGCCTTGGGTCAGTTTTTAACCTGACTGGTCTGGTAAAGGTTATCACTCAGAGTGAAAAGAATTAAGTTCTGTTTTGCTACAGGAAAATATTTTCCTTCAGGTGGTGATGGGAGGAGGGAAGGTCAGCTAGCACTAAAAGCTCATGTTTGAGTTCAAGGCTGTTTCTGAATGTGATCAAGATTCAAGTATTACAGCTGTGCATTTAGATGCTCTCTTTTTTCCTTGACCAACCTCTAAAATTTTAGGAGATACAAAACCATGAGTACAAAGATTCTGTCTTGTTTACCTCCTGCCACTCCAGTATAAGAAATTTACTGACGGCAAAGTCTGTTCAAGATATTTTGTGGACATTGTGCAAGGCATTCATTACTGTATTCATTCCACAAACAAGGAAACTGAGGCACAGACCTATTAAGTAAATTGTCAGAGGTCACAAAGTGAAGCTAGAACTAAACTTAGACCTGGGGGCAGAGGTTAGAAATCTGGATGTACACTCTTTAGTCTTAACAGAGGTAGGTCCTGCTAACAAGTACTAAGACTTAAGTGGAACAAATTACTCACAGTTAAATATATACTCTACGGGGCTCCATTTTGCTAACATACAATTAAGTGTTTGGGAAGCGCTAGAGCTTTGCCGACAAGCCTGCATAAAATGCCAACACAGTCTGCCCCTCCATTTAGTGTGTCCATTTTTTTAAGCCACATTGTCTTTGCCAATTTCCCATTTTCCAGTGGGACAATTTACCAATTGTCATTTTCAATTGAGTCAAAAAGTTTTACCAGAGTTTACTGATAACTGATGGCCTTGACCAGCAGCTAGAAATACTCTTGTACTCCAAGCTATATTCCATACAGGGACCTGGCCTCAACTAGGCTAAACTCCCTGAGTTACCCTCAAATGACTCACATTCATGTAAATGGCACTTGCCCTCAAACAGCTGCTAATTATTAAAGTTTTTGATCAGATCCTCCCAGATATTTAGTAGTAAAAGTCCAATTTGCTTCAACCATTTTCAAAAATCACTTTTTCTTCTCATTGTTAGTAATTTTAATTGAAAAAGAAAGGAAAAAACTATTCTCCAATACCATTTCTTTTACCATTTTCCATCTTTTTATGGTGGATTTATTTTTTATTATAAGCCCCGTAGGCAAAGATTAAGTCAGTTTCTATGTTTGGCATAGAGCCTGCTGCAATATTGATGATATAATATCAATCATGATTATAAGTTATCCTGTTAGTATCATGAGAATATTATTTTCAAAGCTTTAATAAGATGCTTGAGCTTTTAAGATGAATGGTTTAAAAGTTTAAATTCATATTCATGCCAAATACATAGGACATATTTTTCATAATTGTTCTTGTCCCTTGGGTCAGTAATACAGTTTATAATCATCATAAAATTTCATTCTTAATTCCTTTTAATTTATCAGAAGAAAAATATGGATGGTTATTACCCAATTAAAATACTCCTGATGCTTTTAAGGTAGACATTATGGGGGTTTTGGAGTTTCACTGAAGACAATTAAAAAATCAGAGCAGCTGGGTGACTTCAAAGTGGTTACAAGTGCTTGAAGTCTGCGGAGATTGTCAGCTGTTCCTTTGTGCCCTGCTCCCACCTGTCCTGTTCTAAAATCATTTGTGATGTAATCAGGAATGACTAGAACACTTAACCTGTATGGAAGGTGTGGGAACATGTAACTAAAGGTAGGATTTTCGTTTGGTAGCTATAGAATCCATTCTGATACTTAAACTTGGCTTACAGTTGCTAAAAGTAGAGACTAGAATCAGGGTCCTTTTCAGAAACTTGAGACAAATGTGGGAGTGTGGCGTCTACCCTCTTGGCTAGACATAGTGTGATCACTTGCTTTGGGAACATAGGTGGTATGCCCTTGGGATGGATGCTTTGTGAAGATGTATGCTAAAGGCATTTTCTCCAGATGGGTCACTGTTTCTGGCCAGAAAGCAGCCTGCTAGGTGTCCATACACAATCTAGGGCTGACTCTGTTACCAAGATTACAATATCTTCCAGAGAAATTAAGTGGGACAAAGTGATTAATATCCATAAAAAGGAAGTGCATAGGCATCAAAATTGCCTTCCAAGTTATTGTGAAAGAATTACATAAACAGAATTTAGGACAACACTCCTCCATTTGACACATTTAATTTTCTGTATAATTTCTTATTTGAAATCTATTTTTGACTTCTTTCACTCAGTTTTCAAATATCTTCTTCTCTTCCTCCCCTCCCCCCAGTGTTGGAGATTGAATAATCTAGGGCCTTGAGCATACAAAATAAGCACCTACCACTGAACTACATCCCTCGCAAGACTTATCAGAGTGTCCTAATGTCACATACACATATCCAATTCTCTGAAAGAAAGCCCTTGAAGTCAATAAACTTCTAAATGCTTACTTTAAAATTAGATGAAAAAAACTCTTGATTGCATTACAAAGATGCCTTATTTGTGCTCAGGCTTTCAGACAATTGGAAAGTTTCTCCAAGAGGACAAGTTAGGTCTTTGCAGTAAGAATACAAGGATTAGTTGGTGGGTGTGGTAAAATCAAAGTTATTTAAATCCCTGCAAATAGGTTTCATTTGAAGGGTGTGCTATGGTTTCCAAAGAGCTCTCATGCACTTGTATCATTTGGTAAAAATAAGCATACCCATCATTCTTAGAAACAATTCACAATTGTCTCCTAATACATTTTATGAAAGGTATTTTCTTTCAAATACTCGAATTTTACTAGAAACATTTAATTGTAGGCTCCGAATCACAAAATATGATGAAGTAGTATGAATTCTTAAATTAGAAAAAAATATCATGTCTTTACAAGGACATTGGTTGCTTTACTACTTAGATCTGTTTCATCTACTGTGGCACATTTGCTATGTTCTGGCATGAGAGCCTAATGCCTGAGCACTAGTTTCTCTGGTTCTAGAAAGCTATGAATTTTGATATATGGCCTCTCATTATGAAAGCTTACCTCTTTATGGCTTCACCAGGTGAGTGGATGGCTCCAGGCCTTTCTTTTAGACTCTCTGACCTAGAGGAATGAAGCTTACAGGGGATCTGCAGGCACTGACTTGTAAGAAAGTCCCGCAGCTGCAGAGTCTGCAACCAGCGGGCCGGGAAATTCAGGCAGGGAACATGGAGTCACTCAGTCTTTCAAAGTACGAACAGAGCCTCAACTTGTAAGGAGGTTAGCCACACAGGTGACAAACTACTATACTTCAAAGACAGGAAATCCCTTCAAACGTTAAATCGTAAGGACACAAAATGACCTACATTCAGGAAAACCGGGAGCCAGTCATTCAGTGTCACGTTTGTTCCGGTTTAATGAAGCGTGTTGGGTGGATATTACCTGGTCCTGACAGTAACAGCTACTCCAAGTAGATGGTAACCTTTTCCACCAGAAACCTGTGGTTTCAAGAAATATATATATATATATATATATATATATATATATATATCACTTGAGTTCCCAGGAGATTGAAGTTACAATGTAAAGACTCTCTCTGGGCCAGTTTTCACCCTTAAAATTAGTCTGGTTTAAAATTACGATTCCATGGAATATTTAAGAAACTCCATGAAAATGTTTTAAAGTCTTCCTGAAGATCAAAAGTAAGGGAAAGCATGAGCCTACAGAGCAGCTTTTGGAAAATGAGCAGATGGATTGCTTATGATCTGGAAGATAGCCTGTAAGTGCCCCAGTATGAAGCATGGGATTCCCCATTCGATTTTCCCAGCTCAGAATCCAAAAGTCTACATGGGTTTCTTGCCAATTCTCAAAGTCCTTAGGGCTGTGGAGGTAGCAGTTTGAACTATGTGTCAGTATTAAATTCCTCAAAATAAAGGGCAGTGGGGATGATGAAGGGGGCAGAGAAATGGTACATGCTCTTTTTCTCATTGTTGGGCTTCTGTCCCCCCCAGCACTCGGATAATGGGATGATGGGACCAATACACAGGGGGAAGGAAATGGTTGGGAGAAAGCCAATCCCACCTCAGAACAAAAAGTTGTCTTTGTGTGTTTACATTTTGAAAAAAAAAGTGAAAATCCATAAAGGGTTGAGATTGGAAAATTCCTGAGAAACCAAAAAGCTTAGCCCACATTCCATAGTTTTATCAAGTTAAGCTTCTCTGAGCAAGGAGGTCAAAGTGAACTGTTTCCCGCTTATAAAGCAAGCAAACTTATTTTGTATGTATAGCTATAAACTGTTTGCAAGTTTCCTAAATCAGGCACTCGGGATGAATTATGAATGGAATCAGGCAGCTTGACTTGGAATTTCCTCACTTTTACTGGTCTTTAAACAAGATTTTTATACATTCATAAGTAATCGATGGGACCAACACATGAAATGGCCCTTCACATAAAACACTCTGTTTTAGAATGATTTTGCAGTTAAGGAAACTTAAATATGAACTTCTAATGTGGAAAAGGTAGTTTTTACAAGTTGCTTTAAAACTGATCTGGAAAACTGATGAGGGGTCACAAGATTTCTGTCAGAAACTAAAATTAAGTTTATATTTTAAAATACAATATTGAATGTTTGCTTGCTTCCATAAAACCAGTCTGCTTTAGTCACCTTAAAAATACATTTGGTATTTGGTTGTTGAATTTTGAAGCTGCAGGGTAGAAAAATTTAGATATTCACAAATAAAAAGAAAATCCTTCTTGAGTACAAAACTAATTTTAAAATCATAATCCCAAAATGATACCTCCTGATACAACTTTAACTATTAGCTACTTTGTATCTTAATATATTTTCTTTTGTGTAAAATTTGCAGACTTAAAATTTTCCTGTAAATTGTCATATTCAAATTGATTTCAATAGCATTTCGTATGATTAAAAAAAAAAGTGTGACCAGGATCAATGCCAAGTTTTAGAAAGAGAAATGGACTTGGATTGTGTTTTAGTCCAACAAGGCACATGTTCAAATTTATTCCATGTATATCAAAAGATGATCAATATAAAATATTTATCAGCTTTTTAATACAGAAAGTCAACAGAACAAACTCCAATAATTTTTTATCATACAGATGATTAAACTAAACATTTGCAACACTTACAAGAAAGCCACTAATTAAAACATAAAAACTTCAAAGTTTAAAAAGTAGTTGGAAAAAATACTTCTGCTACTTAGACAGAATATAATTATGTAATTACTTAGACATTTTAATGTTCACAGATTTCAGTAGCATAATGTGTCTACAAACTTCTCACTTTTTCAAGTCCCTCAAACATATTAAGGGTTGAGAATATTCTTATATTTTCTTAATAATACTTTGAAGGCTAGTCACCATCTTAACAGAACTGTTTATTATGATTTTAAAAATATCTGATGATTGCATTCTGATAGGATGGAAAACAGTTTCTGAATTTTTAACTTTTTGGAAGGAGGAGGAATGATGTGAGAAAAGTACTTTACAATATGTTCTCATATTCATTTAATATATATAAATTTCCAAGTTGCTTTACAAAAATGTTTGACCTCACAATTTTATATAGACTGCATTTTCAGGCTTAGAAATCCTCTTCTTTGTTTTAAACTCCTGGAATGGGGTAATATTAATCTTATTTAAAATTTTAAAAAAGACTTCAGCAATCATATGTGTAGCTGAAGAGGTAAAAACAATGATTATGTTTTGTGAAACTTTTTTATAAAAATGTTTTTTATAAAATCTTTTGAAAGACAGATGAACTTCAATCTGAAATGTGAACATTGAACAAAATAATACAAGTACAAAGTTTCCTTGTGAACTTCATAAATCAATGAAGAAATGTTTATCATAAATTTTTAAATGCAAAACTTTTAGGCTGAACTACTGAGGAAATCCTAGGTAGTAAAAATTTTTGTTTCTGTACTACCATAAACATACTTGCCCTGCATTTTCAAAGGCAATGCTGACCTACCACATTCACAATTGCTGTCCGCAGGGACTGGCTCAAAAACGAGGAGTCCTGAGTGTCATCTGTCCCGTCCCTGGGGACAGGCACATTGGGTCAAAATGGAGTTTTATTATTTATATCCATTCTTTTTAATTCTGTTTTTATTAGCTCTCAAAGCCTTTGATAGCAAATATCAAACCACTTTTAAGTTGACTTGTTTGCTTTTTTAACCCTGCTGTTCCAGCCTATTTCAAATTCAATGTACTTTGCAAATAAAACATTGTCATTTAAAAATTGTTAATCACCTTTCTCATATAACTTATAACTAAAGAAGTTGAAAACATGAGGTATAATTTGTACTGTAAATCATATTTATTTCATGCCTCAAGTATTAAGTAAACATTGTTCATCAAGAGACCCTCGGAGGCTCCATTTGCCCTTGAACATTAACCTTGCTACCTTAAAACCAAACGCCCTTGACATTTGGAAAATTAAAAATGCAAGATGCCCTCGCCTAAGTCACCTATGCAAGCTTCTAAAAGAAACTGGAGGAGTGTATAGTACATGGTAACTTTAACTTACCTCTTCTAGGCTTTAAGTAACCGATTGACTTACAAAGTTTACTTTATGGCAAAATGTGTCTAAGTCTTAAAACCTTGCTTAAAACAAACTTAAAATCTTAGACACTCCTAAGGAGAAATGATGCCACGAAACACGTCACTGCCCACTTATTTCCCATTTCACTAGTTGCAATTAACCCAGCGATACGGACTCTTCAGAGGGTAGAGTTGGCACCGTTCTGGAACTGCAAAACAAGACGTGGCATGTTGATTTTTTTTCTAGCTAAAAAGCACCCATCTTTCTTTGCGCGCCGTAACCAACATTTTACTCCCTGGAAGACGAATATTTTTCAGACCTCGCTCCCCTCTTTACAAACCTGTGCGGGGCTTTCGAGGGAAGGGGGAGACAAGACTTGAGTGGGAGCTGCTTTTCTTGAGCAAAGCAAAGGCGGTCTGCAAAGGCGCAATTCGAGGAGCCACTTCCTGCTGATTCCGGAGTCCACTTGGAGCTGCGTGGAGAGGAAGCCCGACTTCTTTTCCCGGAGGATTTTCACGAGGGGCTCGGAGGAGACCCTCAGGCTTGGGCCCTGGCAGAGGAGGAGTTGGGTCTCGATTCTCGCCCGCGCCGGCGCGCCTCTGCAACCACCCGGAGCCGCGCGCGGGGATTCGAGCCCTAGGCGGGCGGCCCAGCGGGACAGGGAGGCGGGGAGAGGTCCCCAGGGTAGTGGGGCACTTTGAAACCGGGAACGGGGCTGGGCAGGGAAGAACTCACTCCCAGAGCGGTGGTGTCTACGCGGGAACGCACTTGAACCCGCGATTGGGAGGATGGCCCACCGCAATCCGAGCGTACCCGTGCCCAGGGCAGAGCTAGACGTAGGCCTCGCTAGTTCTTCGAGCTTTCGGGGCGGGGCGGCCAGTCCACGGGCGCTTGCCTGGGAGGGGGGCAGTGCGTCCTCTGGGGATTTAGCATCGCGTGGGGGAGGGGGGGAGGACAGCGTATCTCTATCCTGGGCTCCCATTCTGAAAGCGGGAACCGATGGCTGCCTACGGCAAAGCTAGACTTAACACTTCATTTTCTTCCAATTTGCAGAAAATGTCACAGGAGTGGGGGTACCTCTCACTGTAAATGTGATTTCGTGGGGGCGAGGGCTAGGCGTGCGCGGCTTCGGGCGGCGTGGGCGCCCTGGCGGGGATTTCCGGTCTCGCAGCGCGCCCTAGTGGACACCCTTTCCCTCGCCGCCTCCCCCCCCAGACGCTCGCGCGGTCTCCCTGCGCTCATTACAATCTGCAATATATTATTTCTTCCAAAGTATTGACAATGTGTGAGACTCCGGTAACCCCGGAGCTCTTGTCTGTAATCAGCACATTTATTCACATTTAGTGGGAAAAATCCGAATTAAATCCCCGTGACCCTGATTGGGTTACAGTGTCATTTTCCCTGGATCCTCTTTTAAATCCACTCCACACTGCTTCTCTGTCTATTACATGCTAATTTAATTTTACTGTGGACGATATTTTCAGCATTTGCTGAGGACAGTAAATTTTGTAGTTTATGTTATTTCACTTTTTATGACTTTTTAACACTTAATAAAATTTTATTAGAGCACTTTTGTGTTTACAAGGCCACAAAACTCTTGGCAGGTTGTCAGAAGTCCTTTTTATTATGATCCTACTGATATACTGCGAGTAATGAAATAATCATGTCCAGAAATGTATCAAAGGCCAGAGGGATTATCCCACTTAATAGCTCCACAGATGCGCCCAGAAGAATGCGGACACGGGGCTGAGAGGCTGCGGGAGGAAGGAGGCAGCCCCACTCCTTTCTTTACCATTTCAGTTGCTTTCCTAAAAAGCTACATTCAGGGTCATGTGACTTTCAGCGGTCTCAATAAAAAAAAAAAGAATTTATTCTATTGCAAAATGTGCTTTTCTTTTTATTCTCCTTGTGTGGGCATTTAAGGCTCTTCTCGTGGCAGTGGGGCTGGCTCAGCATATCCGTGTCAGTCACTTTCCTCTCATTTCTAAGTGTAGTTTTGTGCCATTTAAACAGCCGATGGTGACATTGGTGTTGAACAGTGCCGGCTTCTACAACCCACGACTGAAGGCATTGGGAGGGACCCAGGAGGGCACAAAGTGTTTTAAGGTCCTTCCCTCTCACCAAGACAACTCCTCTTGCAGTTGTTTTTTGTTTTCCTTTAGTTTTGCAAAACAGAGGAAGGACTTGAGGACTCTGTTTTCTGCCTTGTACCAGAAAGCCAGAGCATGGTGCTTTCATTCATTTTTATTTTCTTATTTTTTGATTGAGAAGGACTGAGATATTGCTCCTTTTATTTCTTTACAAATTTTTTCTTTTCTTTTAAATAGATGCATGATCACTTAACACACTGGTGCTGCAAAAGGAGGCCATTGTACTTCCTGTAAGGTGGGTGGCTTTGTTTTATAATTAAATTTTCTGTCTCTTGCTTCATATTTCTCTTTCTCTGTTATTTCCTAAATAGTGTGCCAAAGTGATAAAAGAGATGAGGAATGGATTCATAAACGGAGTGATTTTGAAATGACTATTATTATGTCCATAACACGTGTTCTTTTAAACTTTGGCTTTGAAGGACTTTGGCAGTGTTTTTCATAAGTGTGTGTGTGTGTGTGTGTGTGTGTGTGTGTGTATGTGTGTGTGTGTGTGTGTGTGTGTGTGTGTGAAGTTCTAACACATCACACTGGGATTTTGTAATTTGTCATTGTTTAGCACAGCTCCCAGGAAGCATGCGCCTCTTGCAGGATTGCCTCTAGCATACACATGTGTGGACTCTCCTGTGTAAGACTGCTGATGAGGGCTCTTTGATTTCAACTTCATGGAAGCAATTTTTGCTTTTTGTGTGTCATTTGCTAACCATGAATAAAACTTAGCACCTGGTCTAGTACAGTGCTGTGTGCCGGTGGTGGTCTAGGTTCTGTAAAGAGCATAAGGAAGGACTGCACCCATCTTTTTAAAAAATTTATGTGCTGCAACTATTTCGGCAGCCATTTTTCTCTTTTTATGATGTTTTCCCTTTGCAAATAGGAGGCAGTTTTTCTTTTTTTTTTCTTTCAAATTTTTTCTCTGACAGTGGAAGAACTAGGAAAGGAGGTAATGTTAGGCTCTGAGTCAGCATTCTTCCTCCATTCAGTTATTACTGACAGTTTGTGTTCTTTGCTTTGTACTGCAAGAGACAGAGAGAGGGGTTCAGATTGTAGCCCTCCAAATTTCACAGTGTTTTATGTAAGAGGATTTATGCTCAAGTGCAGAAATCAAGAGAGCCTATTAATTTGCATTCTGGTAAGAAAGTGACAGTTCAATTTTATAAATAATCTGTGTCTAGGACAATTTAAGTAATACTTCAAAGCCCACAACTGCTTTCAGGTTAAAAAAAATCTGGTTTATTAGATTATGAAGTAAACTTCCCATAAAGCAGTTATTTTTAATGAATGGAAGTTCTAGTAATTTTTATTTTTTAATAAGAGTGTAATTGGCTTAAATACAGTAACTGATGACATAGTTTTCTCAGTGAAGGGCCTAACTTGTATCCACAGGGACACTTCAGTCTTCCTCAAGTTTTCAGTGCTGAAATGAAGGGAAAGAATAAGCCCCAATCATACCACCCAGGATAAAGAGGAGTAAGGAGCCAAACTAGAGGCATGAAAGGGTCCCTTATAATACCAGGTGCTGTCAGAGAGTGGAAAGCATGAGGTCGCCAGGCCCTAGAACCACTTTGGTACATTTTGATCCAATTCTCCTGCATATTACTTATGTGGCCTTGGGCAAGTTATTTAACCTATTGTGCTTAGTTTCTTCATTCATCAAATGGGGATAATGCCATCAGCCCCCTCCTAGTTTTGTTGAAGGGTAAGGGTTAATTCCTATGGAATGCCTCAAACAGATCCTGAATGCTTCTTAAACCCCAGGAAGATGGACATACCTGTCACCCAGCACAGTGTCTGGCACAGGGTAAGTCAATAGCTATTTGTCAGATGTGTGCTGAATGCTATTGCATAACCTGCCCTAGTTGGTTCAGGTATGGCTCATAGACCACTACTTAAGGCAGCATCTGTCTCTGGCTTGGACTTGACTTTACTGGGAACACTCCGCTCTCCAGGAGAGGTTGTGTCCAACTGCTATTTTGCATTTTTTTAAATGGGTTTCTGTGTTGTCTCCTCAATTAGCAATTAAGTTACAAAGTTTTTGAGGAGAAAGCTTAAATTTTTTTTTTTGAGTCTCCATACCACTCAGCACAATGTTTTGCACAGAAGTAACAGATAATAAAATAATCTAATCTACTTCACATTTCAAAGCACTATGTATTATAATCTGTTGTTCATTACACAGTAGTTTCAGGTACTCTGCTAAATTCTTGTCATACTTTGTTTGACTTCATCCTCACACAGATCATACAGGTAGTTACCACAATTCCTATTTTACAAGTAAAGGATATGATGTTCTGAGAAGTCAAGTGACTTTCACAAGGTCACTCAGCTAGTATATAATATATTGGGAGTTTAACCCAGGTCTATGGAAATGTAGAATCTATGCAGTTAACACCACTCCCACTGTGTTTGGCTTTCTAGAGCTCCTAATCAATTTGGCCATTCATAGTTATTCTGAAAACCATGATGAAAATGGACAGGATGAAGGCTGGGACCCACGTCTATTATCCCTGAATCATCTCGAATCTTGAGCAGTGATTGGAATCCTGGACCTAGGGGGATGAGACACAGGCCTGCCTCACAGGGCCTTGCTTGTCCTCAGCTCATTACACTGCAAATAGATGTTTGGAAAGGGCTAGAGGAGAAGCCAGAGGTACCCCCTACCCCTGCCACCCCACTTTGGAAAAACATGATTTAGCTGAATTTACTTCCAGTAGTTTTAAGCCGCCCAGTGAACAGACATAGATGACTACTAAAGACTAGAAAATCAGAACTCAGATAGTGGGTAGCAGAGCAGTTTTCAAAATTTTAACCAAAAATTCCTTAGGAACTTTAAAGACAGTCATTCTCCCAAGATACTCAGTGGGTCTTCTGACCATTTCAGGGTACGGAAAGCAGTGTGGGACAAAAAGGAAGGTTTTGATGCTCCTGGGAGGCTGTGTAGTGAGTAAGCTTAGTACAGCAGAGTGCTCCACTCAAACTACATGGCTCATCCTGCACCTGAGACCTAAATGTACACAGATCTGCCAAAGAGGAAACCAAGGAGCCAATTAGCTTTCCTACAGAATGTTCAATACCCCCTTACTAAAAAATCCATCCAGAGGTAAATTAAATGGACCATGAAAGGATGAGGCAAGGATGGATTTCTGGCAAATTGTGTTTTCTTCCAGGGAAGAAGGGCTCTGTCTAGGTGGAGTGAGACTCCACCACGGTCAAAGCAGAATTAAGCTTTGACTCATGGCTTTGGGATTGTTAGTGCTGGGAGAGAGGAAGGAAAACAGGAGGAAATGAAGGCTCCTTCTCAAGAATTCTTGATTCCACAGAACCCAGTCTCACTGTATTAATCTGGAGCAACAGATTCTAAGGCAGGAACCCAGGTCAATACCAGGCTTGGTAGCCTTGCTGGGAAAGAGGGCAGGTTTACCAGTTCTCTGACACATGTGCCTGTAGGCACTGAATTCAACCTGTCTCATCTGCATTTTCCTTTTTGAGAGAAAAAAGTAACTAGATCTTTAACTCACACTTATGGGGTCGAGGAATTAGGGATATATTTACTATTAGTTTTGAGTTCTTCACCATGAAGTCTGAATACTTTTTTTTAAACAATGAGTAACTTATGGTCTTTATGAATAATTGAAAAGAATAAGAGAAAATTAAAAATGCAACATCAGCTGCTAAATTCAATCCCACCAAAATAAAACTGTAGTGTTATATATACTAAAACTGTGGTTAGAAATCTCTAGAAAGAATGTTGAGGCAATGGATGCTGAACCAATATTGCAGCAGATATCATTTTAAGAGCCACTGAAAACTTTTAAGGATCTTGAGCCACTTTCTTCAAATTTGACTTTGCCTTTCTTTCTGCATCTGTGAATTTGCCAAGTTAAAGTTTATTGCCATGAGAGGTTTTGAATGATAGTGCATCCCTTTGGAAAAAGTCTGAGTACATTTTGATTATTTGATAGAAATAATGCATGCTTTTTTCTTTTTACACATCTTTCAAACCGACCTGCTCTGATATAAATAAGATCTTTAAAAATATATATTCACCCTTTTTAGGCTAAGATGAAACATTCTTTTCCATGAAAGTCATGCATATGATTGCTGAAAGGACATTATGAATGAAATGGTACCTCGACTCTAATCTAGGAAGCCAGCCTGCATATTGGACCTTATTCCTAAAAGTTTCAGAATCTAGAATAAATTCAATGATGAGCAAGGCCAAAATGCAAAACCTAGCCAATAAAGCATAAGCCCAGGCTGGCTCCCAGGACAGGAAGCCACTGGAATCTGGTTGCTAGGAGACAGTTGTCTTTCCCTGGCAGCAGGAAGATGTCCTTGAGCATGGCTTCCCCTATGGTTGGCTTTGGACAAGCCATGAATCAGACTGTCCTCGTTAGTGCTGTCTTCTAAGCAGGGGCCAGCAGCCCATAGTACAGTGCCACCGAGGGGACGTTGCTGGGTCCTATTCCTTTGGAAACATTTCTTAGGATGTATTCTTTGGAAATCAATAAGCATTTGATATGTCTACTCTGAGTTATGAGAATATGGAAAAATAGCTTCCTGTATGGTGCTTACACCTGTAAAAATGTTACAAAATAAAATCACACACTAAATTATATGAAAGAGGCTACAAAGGCTATAGAAGATTTTTTTTAAAGGGGAATAAGATAATTAGCTAAGACAATTAGAAGAGATTTCCTAGGGGAGAGGATGCTGGAGATGTTGGATTCACCTGGGAAAGGGTGACTGGCAGGGGAATAGCACCTCTGCTGAGGGGACTTTCTCAGAGGGCCCTGGGGGAAGTGAACTCTACTTTCTTGCTTGCAAATCCTCCCAGCACTTAGTTCAGTGCCTGGCTAAGAGTATATGCTCTGTGTGCAATGGCTGGAGGAATGAAGGGGTTGGAAGGAACTCGGAGGTGATTGTCAGGGGTTTGGGTAGCCCTTGTTGCCAGTTTAAAAAAGTGAAGTGAAGGCTGGCCTCATCATATCAGAGTGTCTATATCAGAAAATGGTGAGAAAAGAGATGGGCCAGGCAAGGTATAGCCCAGTGATAGAGACTTTCAAAAACCAAATAGAAAATGGCTTTAAAAATGAGGGAGCTACTGCAAGATTTCTGCCTGGGAGAGATTAAAGTTTTATGGTTGACAAATGCTCTTTCAAATGCGTCATCTCTTAATATGTGCAGTTTATTATGTGTCAATTATAACTCCATAAAACTGTTGAAAATACATGATCCCATTAGATGTTCAATATTTGGTGAAATGGACCTTGTCATTATTTCATTTTTACAGATGGGGAAACTGAGACCCAAAGAGGTTCATGGCTTGCCTGAGTTCACATGTTTCAGATGACAAGCCAAGACTTCCAGGTTGTCTGCCTCCACAAACCTCATTTTCTCCTTCCTGGGAGCAACCCTCTAGAGGGACTTGAGACACTTCCAGCCTTTGATTGGGGAGGGCATCTGGGAAGCCACAGCTTATGTCTCTGTCTGTGGGGATGGACAAGGAAGATGAGAAAGAAGTTTTCCCTTCTTCTCCCTTGCTTACTGTGCTCTTCATTCTTTCTTTTCCCCTGTCAGTGTCTCAGACTTTGAGTGTCATTCCTGCTAAGCATGTGTGTGCAGGCTCCTTGGCTTCCCCAGCTCCTCTAGGGCCAGCTTTGGGGCACTGCTTCCTATTAGGATAGGAAAGGCAGCACCTTCTGGATCTGAAACATCTGTGGCTCTTCTTTGAAAAACTCTAATATGGAAGGAGAACACAAAGAATGAGATTGGTGTCCCATAAAATATTACAAAGATTTGGATAATACATGGAAATGTTGCATTTAAACATGTATTTAAAAGCTACCCTAATGGTCTTCCAGACCTGGTTTCAAACACACTCACCCGACTCTCATGTATGTGAATAAAATAATCACTTTAGATTTTTGACTTTAATATTAAATGGCCTCAGAGCCGGAATAATGCTGTGGGCTTTGGAGGCAGATGACTATAAAAATTAAATCCATATGCCAGCACTTATTAGATGTGACTAGTACTAGGCATTACTTAACCTCTTTGATCCTCAGTTTCCTCATCTGCTAAATGAGGATGAGTCCTTTAACAGGTTTGTTGTAACAATTAAATAACCAATTGAATGTAAGGCATTGAGACAGTTCTAAGCATCCTTGAGCTCTCACGTGTGAATGGTGGCTACCGGCATACCTGAACTACTCTGTCCTATTTTGTGACAATAAGAACAGCTTGCTTTCTTTAACTATTGGAGTTCCCCAAGGCTGAAGCTTATATTAATAATTCTTCAACTTCAAAAATAATTGTTTTTTTCTCCCATAACAATTCCATCAACAGACACCCCCCCACACACACACACACACCCTGCCCAACTGGCCAACTTTTTTCCCTACCAATGAGTGCATATAAAGCTATTTAGAGAATGACACAGAAGGATTTCTGGAAATGTTTATAAGTGAACTTCCACTACATCCAGAGTATGTCTCCCTCCACTGATTCCAGGGAAGAGTCCTTGTTCCATGTGGGTTGGCATGTGGTGTGGTAAGTAGGAGGGGCATGGCACAGTGGTTCTGTGGGGTTAGAGACTACTATCCCATCATTGATTATATTTGGATTTTTTTTTTTTATTATACTGCAAAGCCGCATGCTGGAGAAGAAAAATCTAGTTAACCACTTCTTTTATGGAAAACATCTAGTTTGGCAGGAGTTTTTTCACTTAATCCCTCCCCTCGCCTTCTCAATAGCCTGGCTAGATTTAACTCATTCCCAGCTGACCAGCTCTACCTGGCAGAGGTTTGGTAACAGAGTCCCTGCTCAAATACTCCCTTTTGTCCCCCAAAGACTCTGCCAACTGCTCTGGAGAGAGCAGATTGACAATCTCTTGTCCCTACTCCATTCATTTTGACTGGTTCTAACAGTTGTTTCACTGTTTTGCATCATGGGTATTGAGAAGCTGTAGAACATTGATATTAAGTAGCTGAATTAATGCCAAATGGGACTAGAATTAAAGCAAACAAACAGCAAGGAGGTCAAGCAGCCTGCCAGAGGAAAAGACAGTTTGGGCCAGCAAGATATCTTCCCAAGAGGCATTCTACAAAGAACTGGAAATATGATCTCTTCTTTAGGGGGGAAATATATATATGTTGAATTATATATATTTATATGCATTGCCTTTAATCTTTTAGTATAGTTTGAAGTTTAGTATAATATAGGTTTTTTTTTAACATTTTAGACCTATGTTTTCCTTTATTACAGAGAATCATCTTCCAGATTCTGCTAAGAACTGGTATTAACAATAATTTTGAACAGATCCACATCCTGGAAAATGTCACTTAGCATCAGAGATTCTTTATCTGAGGTTCAGATCACCAGGCCAGCACCTATTTTCAGGCCCATGTTGAATCTGGTTATCACCACCAAGTTTGTCCCAAACATCTCTTCTCAGAATCAGGTTCTTTACTTCTAATATGATCGGCCGAAGGGCTCAACCCAAATGACTATCCGACTAGACCACCAGACCTATGTCTGAGAAACACCTTTTTTCCCCAGTACACATTTTTCGGCCCTCCATCCTTCCATCCATATACACATCACTTCAAAAAATACCCTCACCCAGGTTGCACACTCTGAAAGGTGGGTATCCTACCTGTCTTCCTAACTACTTGATCTGGAAAATTTCATCCAGCCCTGGCATAGAGTAATCATTGAAGGAATTCTTCAATAATTGAATGAACAGTTATGAAATGCCTACTGTGCATGGGGACAGGGGACACTGAAAGGACAGAGCACAGCTCTAGCAGCCTTGATGTTCACAGCTGTTTTCCAGGATGGTTCTGTACCCATTAGAAAAAAAAATAGATTTCAAGGCTGCTAATGCCCTTTTTATATCCAATTGACAGGCTGTTTCAGTAATTGACAGTGGCATGCACTAAAACAGATGCCCACTTCTGAAAGAAACAAGGAAAAAAAAAACATAAACAAAAAAACTCCCCAGCTTCTCATCAGACCGATTCTGATAATTTCTTCCTGAAGCGCTCACCACCTCCAGCCGCTAATGGTTCTAAGAGACTTTGGGGACACCGATCTTAATGCGCTGTTTCCTACAGGTCTTGTTAGTTCTTAAAACCATCTGTAAGAAGTTATTGTATTTGGCTTTCTTAAGCCATATTTTTCAAGCACAACATTCAATTAGTGCCTGTTAAGATGTTTTGAGCACGCTGGCCGCTTCTCTCACCCCTGCTGTTTCTTCCTGGTCAGCATATTTTCTGGAATTGTGTCCGGGAAAGGGCATCAGATGCTTCTGTTTGGAGAGTTGCTATGTGTGTCTGCAGAAGCAAAGTCTGGGTGGCAACTGAAGAGACCAGACTGTCAGACCAGCTGTGCAGAAAGGGCTCAGTGTTCACAGCAGTTTCTTTGAGAGGCTTCTAGTTTCCGTGAATATTAAAACTGTTCTGAGAAAATGCTTGGACATTATTTGGAAAAAGCTGAGACCTCGAAGTGGGTTTGGAATTAATGTCTATGGGACACTAGAGCCCCAGAGAAGAATGTCACCAGAAGGAATCAATTTGAAATATTAAGTCTAAGCATCTTTGTGGAAACTCCATAAAAAGGAGTTCACCTGAAAGGGCATAATTTCAGTTACTCTCAGAGACGGTATGAAAATTGCAAAATAGTTCATGCTACTGAAAAATTCACCAATATTCACTGAAAGAACAAATATGTTGAAGGTGGTGCTATTATTTTGTAATTCTTTAATACCATAAAATTAAAATTTCAAATGTTTTACAAAGTAAGACATTTTTACCATGTTTTCCTGAAATTCTTCATTGATATTTTGATTAGAATGGCTGGATATTTGTTTCAGCTTATTTATCACAAATGCACGTCAAATCTGGTTATGCAAGAGAAAAGTACTTCAAGGCAATATGGAATCTTTGAAAATGAGAAAAATGAAGAAATATGTCTAGATAGAATAAGAAATGTTATATAACCTACTAGAAGAACTTACACATTGTTTTCCAGATCACATATTTAAGGAACAAAAAGCTTCAAGCTGGTTATTGCTTTAATGACCATTAAAACAAATTTCTTTTATCTTTGAATTTTAATATACTCCTCTAAGGTAATCTTTAATTAAGGAAGAAGTATAATAAGGATAACATAGAGTTAGCCAAATTATTAAGTCTCCTATTCCACAGTAAGGTAGTTTCTACTGGAGTCCTGTTTGCTTCAATAATCTAAACATTTAAATATATTAAAGGCTTCAGGGACAGATTAACAGATCAGCATTTGGCACTGGGTGTCAAAACATTTCCTGCTGGTTCTTTAGCCACTAACAGGTTTTTGTTTGGGAGGAAAGGGGGAGAGGAAAGGGGAGGGAAGGGGGAAAAGAGGTTGAGTTGACCAACTCTTGACATCTGAAATCTTTATCAGTCACAGCCACTTAGCAACTTTTTCAGTTCCTGTTGATGATTCGTGGTATTGTTGTTTATCTGTGTATCATTCACTTGGCTGTTTAGATGCAGAGGTCTCAGGACCATCTGCAGTCTCACTGGGTAGTTATAGCAGCCCAGGCTGGACATCTGGCTGTCAGTTACAATTGCATCCCTGCTCCCAAAGTTGTTCTAGGATACTCCTGGTTCCCTTTGAAGGTGCTACTGTGATGCAGCGTGGCCTGAGGCCATTGCTGTGAGGGACTGAGTCGATTCCGGCGCTTTGGTCTAGCTGGACACAAGATTTATGAAATGGAGGGGGGTATCCATTTTGCTGGAATGGTGGCTGTTTTCGTCTGTATTAGGTTTAATGATACAGCACTTTCCTCTGCAGCCTGCACAACTCAACTCTTTGAACACAGAGAGAAATAGTGCATCCGAAAATTATTTTCATGGCGTTGCCATGTTTACTGTTTCCTGTTGTCTTTGCCTGAAAGTGTTTTAACAAAAATTAGGGTTGAGCATAAAAACATTTGAGCCAGGGGATGAAAGGAGTTGTTATTATGTCCCCTTCCAGGTTATTGTGGTTGCCTTTGATTTAAGCACTATCGACTAAGGACAGGATATCACACCAATTAAAAACATGAAACTTAATTTTTGGACTAAACAGTCACGTAATCCTTCTTCTGGTATCTGGTTGAGGGCTTCTGACATGACATTTATTTCTCAGCCACAATCTTAAATTTATTGAGTTGGCTTTATTTAAGGTACACAGGGCAACTAATATTAGTGCACGTAAAAAGCCTAGTAATGTCTCAAAATTGTAAAGCAGCTATTATAAAGGAACATATTTTTACCGGATGACTGTCAGCACCAGGCCAAGAACACATGCACACTCACTCATGAGCCCCAGGCTCACTCATCTGGACTGGAGACTGATTTTGATTTAAGAATGAAATTTCAAAACAAATCAATTAATTTTATCTCAAAATGTGCAATAGGGAAAATTTTTACAAATAACCTCTTGTTAGCCTTAACTTTTAATTGCGTTTTCTCAGGACAGTTTTAATATTCATGGAAAATCAAGTTTTGTTAGTAGTCACAAAATAATACATGGATCGTTTAAAAAGATGAAAGGTAATGTATTGGGGTAACATTTAAATTATAAAATTAAATATTAACATTTAATTTTAATGCAAAGAATAATTAAAATGAAGGCACGTGAATATAATGAGCCAGGTCAACCTTCCCATCTTTTCACTTTGACACCTTGTTTAACTCTAGAAAATGATCCTATGAAACAAGTATTAGCGGTTTCAGTTCAGCCCCTGGTGGTCTATGTCACATATTACATAACCTGCTGGTGGGTCCTCCAGGGCTATTTCTCATTTATAGACAGTAGCCTTTTGCAATTCTGTCTGGAAGTGGAGGAAAGGTGTCCTGTCTTAGCTATTTATTATGCACCCAAAAAAATAGCAAAAATGTTTGTAGAAAGAAGTCCATTTAAATTTTGTAAGACACTTTAGCGTGTTCGCACGTTCAGATGTGAGCCTACCACTCTATACCAACCTCAAGTCATCATGTTTAAAACAAAACAAAACAAAAAGTCGCTCATGACTTCTACTCCAAGTGGAAAATTACCGAAGACTGCAGTTTTTCTAGCCACGAACATTCTCATTTCCCATGTGCAGTTGGTTAGCTTTTCAGTATATCCCCAAGGAATGTGTGAGTCTGAAATACTGCAGAAAAAATGAGAATTTCCACACTTAAAAAGAGCCAAGGCAGCATTTGTAATGATTGAAAATAAGAGAAGTGGACAAGAAGGGAAAGAGTGGTCCTATTTTCTTCCCCCCTGTAAAAAATGACAGTGTGGGGTATGTACATTGTGGGGTGAGAGTCAAATGTGGGCTTGCTTTTAATTTTCACAGAACATTAGGGAAAAAGAAAAAGAAAACAATACAGACTGTCTTAAATTTTCCAACTCAACATTGCAAGCAGTGAATGCTAAAATGAAAGGAACCATCAAGGCCAAATGCATTGTACAGCTTTGTGAACTGTTAGAAGCTGTTTCAGGAACTGTGCCTTTTACTTAGTTTGCTTTCACTCTCGGCCAGAGTGTTAATTTTTGACTCGTCCTTTCTAGCCTTTTGCCTAGTGTACACGGCTGATTCTTTCAGCATTTTACACTCACACACATAGACACACACACACAAACACACTATGTATATATATATTTATTTAAAGAAAACAAATACCTCCAGCCATTCGGCAACAGTATTTTTAAAGCTTGATATTAGGATCAGAGAATAGAATGCTCTCAAGGACACTCCCGTGGGCACGACGTGCTAACTGTGTTCTGTGCCACCATTTCATTGTGTGCGCGCGGTCAGCAAGATGGTGGTGGCAGCGTTTTTGTTGCATGAGGGGCTCCTTCACGTTCAGCCTCCTGTCACAAAACCAGTTTCTATACCAATAGAAAAGCCAGATTTCTCAGGCTCGGGGGCTGATTAAATAAAGCACACATACAAATCTTCTTCCACTCACTGCTTTTCAGATGCTTAAGCAAAATTTTAGATTGCATAAGCACAAAGAGAGCAAATCCTAGTTAAAATTAAAAATGCAATAGAGATGATATTTCAGTTAAATATGTAACTCCATGGGGTTGGTAAATGCATGTGTTATTAATAGACCTTCCACCGTTACAGTTAGTAATCTACCTTAAGAAAAGATCCAAGACAGAGTTAGCATAGAGAATATGAATATTTTACTTGTGAATAAATGATCTTTCCAGATCAAGGTTGAGGTCATTGGCAAGCTAGTGTAGGTGAGCTCATTCCACAGTTATTTGCACATGCAAATCAAGGTTTTAACTTTTTTAAAAAATTACTGCCTTTTGTTTTTGAGAAGAGCTTTGATTAATTTCTTAAAATAAGAATATTAAAATAATTGAGCAATGTACCTTTGCTAATAGAGTTCAGTTTTGATTAGCTCTTAAACAGAGCGAAAGCTAGACACGTTTTGACTAGATCTCAAAATGAAGAGAGATGAATTGGAATAAGGGAAGAATTTGGCATTGACTTCTATTGCCTATAGATGAATTATCACTCTCTTTTGTCTAAAGAAAAACATTTTCTTCTCAATGAGGTACATATTTTTAAGATAAAAAAAAGAGGTTCATGGAATATAGTATTTGGTTTTTTGTTTTCTTTTTGACTGCAGTTGCCAAACATTTGAGATTATAAAAAGGAAAGTGCTACATAAAATAGACCTGCAGCAACACTGTTTATGGCACACACGACAATATTATTTTCTGCTGTTTGGTGTGCACAAGTTGTAAATAGGGAAATGTGTAAGCTATTAAATCTAGTAGCAATAGGACTCTTAAAGCAAGGTTTATTATACCAATGCATGAAAAGCTTTACTTTTTTTTTTTTTTTATCTGTGTGTGTTAAATTTTCGTGTTTCCAACAGTATTTTAGCTCCGGAGCTATTTATCCCGTAGCATCTTTGAAAAAAAGGAATGGACAGATGTCCATAAACAAAGGGCTCCACCTGGTGGTCAAAAGAAGGTATGAAGCGTGGATGAGAACTAAGGCTTCAAAGGCAAACAGATGGAAGGGCAGCATTTGTGTGTGTGTGTGTGTGTGTGTGTGTGTGTGTGTGTTTATGTATTTGTGTCTTGCAATGAATATGTTTGAAGGAAGGAGAATGACACCATTCCCCAAATTTGGATTCCAATGTTATAACTTTCCAGCTCGAGTCATTTAATTATTTATTTCAAATTCAATTCTTTCAATGCATTTACACATTATTTTATTCCAGATACATATATCTGAACAGGAATTAACATGTGACCCTGACAGATATTAAGAACAATAGAAGGCAAACTCCACATATCATCTGGTCTTCGTAAGAATGCCATCTAGCAGGCAAATTTAAACAAAGACAGCATTTGCTCCAACACAAGGGTGTTTTTTCAGAATGGCTTTGTGTTCACCTACTCAGGAAGATGTGGAAAGGATGTGGGGCAGGGCTCAGTCAGGGAAGGGGAGAATAGATTTGAATCTATTGACTAAGAAACAAAAATCTGTTCATTTTTAAAATGTCATCTGTGACTGAAATGTTAAAGAATTTGAATCTATGTATTGTCTCTTCCACCTTTTCAAACTCTAAAATTAGGGCAGGAATTACATATATCAAATGCTATGCAAAATGTAAAATAGGCATGCCGTTTATGGCTTTCTATGTAAGGTGGAAATTAAATCTTCAGCCTCCAATAAAATTGTATTTCTGTAATAAAACTGCTGCACCTTGACTCTAGACTACATTGAATCCCAAATTAAACACCCCATTTACTGTACTGTAACAAGCAAAAGGGTTTGCTACACTGAACCATATTACAGATAGGAAAAACGGATTATATTTCACTTTACCACCTATATAGAGTTCACCAGAACAGGCTCATTCCCTACCTCTTCTTCCTTAAGAACACAACGTATAAGAAAGAAGAAAATGTGTTAAGGTTCGCTTTTCATTGTTAAAATTTACATTTCCTCCAAAATTATATAAATCAGCATAAGTGGTTAGTCCTAAAAAACGTCAATCAAGCGGGATGATATGTACTACAAAATGTCCTACTGCATTTCCTGGATAACTCAGGCTTATAAGCGGAAACAGCTGGTGTGCTAAGGGCTAGGTACATTTCTTTATGCATTATATACAATGCAAGCAGTTTCCCTGGTACGAATACACACCGTTCATTCTGTATCCACGTCTGCAGCATGCACTTACTGCTACAGAACAGGTTTTAAACTCAGGATCCTGTTATGTGTTTATCTCACACAGTGTTGATTTGGAAGAATTCGACTGGATGTTATTTTAGGCAATCTAATAGGTTGATTCCTCCTCCCTCCATACCCTACCAGCACCATGCCATGGCCCAGTCAACATTGAGTTTGGGTATTTGCTAAGTGGCTTTACTGGAAATGAGAACCTTTAGAGAGCCATGGATATCAACTCAAGTGCTGCTTGAGTGGAGGAGGTGTGCCTCCCGCCTGGTGTCCTCCCTGGCTCAGGCAAGCCACCCTCTAGTGGACTGAGGGGGAAGTGTCCTCTCCAGGATGCCAAATGCACTCAGCCTGCATTTCATAAATATTCTCCCCTCCCCCTCCCTCAGGAGCTGGCGGATATTATTAACCTTCAAGCCCGATACAGAGAGATGAATGTTAATCACGAAGGGATTTCTAATCAAGTTTAATGGTGTAGGACGTAGAGAAGTTGTGTTAGCAGTTTCAATCCTGCTAAAAATGCTAATTGTCACGTTGTGTGAGGTAGGTAAGGGTCTTTGACAATGGTAGCAGCTTCCGTGTTTCTGTTTGGAAGTTTCTGTCTATAATTGTGAGGTAAATAGGGGGAAAGGTGGTAGGAACTCTTTTCCTCTTTTAAAGGGTTAGGGTGACTGATTTACCAAGAGGGTATTTAGGATTGTTTCTAAAGAGACCTTGGAAATTTGAGGCTTGATGTCCCGTTAGGTCAAGGAAAGAGAATTCTTTCCAAACAGAAGTTTTCCACCTGGGAACAACATTCTACACCTACGGATGCTGGGGTTATGATGTAGAGCACAGATCTTTCAAGTGTCTTCTTTTACATTTCCCTCTGTGGCTCACTGTTACTTTTGCCAACATGTGAAGGTAGTTTTTGTTTTGTTTTGTTTTTTCAAAACAGGTGTTCCTGACCTAGGTATCATAGTAACAACACCTGGGAGTCTAAGATGAAGACCAAGACAAAAACCATTTATTTCTTCCTCAATTTGCCCTTTTCACTGACTTGTGATTCATGACCTATGCTCTGATGTAAAGACTCCCTGCAGTCCCCAGCTTGAACCCTCTCGTTTTTGCAACATTGATATCTCATGTGCCTTAGTCGTCTATGATGGTCTCTACCTATTTGAGCTGGTGTTCTTGTGGGGCAGATGCACCCACAAGTTAGAGGGTGTTGGATGTTATCTGAGCAGTGTCTTCAGTGTATACTTTGATTTGACTTTGATTACCCTAAATTAAGTGACTCAAACCTACACTTCTACTAGTACATCATGATGTCACCTATTAATGAATGGGAAAGCATTATATAACAGCACAGTTTACCAGTTCATTGTGGGCCTTGAAATATTTTCCCTGTGTTTTTGTGGCTTACATAGTTAGTCTAAGTTTAGAAAAAAAAATCTAAGTGATAAATGCAAATGATAAAAAAAATCCATTAAGGAAATGAAACTATGTGGATCTGGACTACATGTGGATGTTGACCCAATCTCTGTTTGTGGCTTTTGTCTTTTTTTGTTTTTGCAGATTACTCTAAAACTGATCCAATGTAGAAGAGATATAAATGATTCCCAGTGCTAACATGAGATATGATATCAGTGACCAACATTATTTTCCCATCAATAATGATAATTATACTAATTAATCCAGGCATTGCACCTGTGCAAAACCCTTATCCCTATTTTACAGATGAAGTAACTGAGACACCAAAGGTTAATTGCTTGCCCAAAGCCATGTAGCAACTTGGTGAGTACCACCATTTAAATCTCATACTCTTACTTCCTTGGCAATGTAACAATTATGCCTCTTTTCCAAGAAGGGAAGTTATTTATTGCTTGTATCACAGGAGATTGGTGTTGATGAACAAGGGAGCAGAGATTCCATATATTGTTGGTTTTAAAATTATAGAATCTTCTTTATGTTAGTAGAATCTTTTGCTCTATTTTCTAGGTTGTAATTACTTTAGTATCAGATAGCTCCACATATATACTCTTAGCAAAATCAGTAGTCACCCATGAAGATGAAGAGAGAGCAATTATAGATGGGACAGATCCTAATGTATCTTGTTTGAAGAGAGTAAATTCCATGAGATACTTAATTTTTTTCTTCTTTGCATAGAATAGGTAGTTTTTTTCCTCCATGTCTAAAGGTTTCAGTGAAAACTGTGAATGTGCGTATAGAGGCAGTTTTGCATGCAATGTGGAGAATGTATCCCTTGGGATTGGGGGAAAAAAAAACAGCAACAACAAATTTGAAAACAGATGGTTCTGATACAGTCTGATAAGAATGTAAACAGGAAAATATCTTTGTTGACTTTTTTCTTAGTAATCAGTAATAATTAGTTATTGTCTAAAGAGGAATTCCAAATTTCATGAGCACAGGCCACAAACAGCCTTCGAAAAATGAAACTGAAGTTCTGACAAGAGCGAGGAATTGGTGACTCCTGTGGAATCACCCCATTCACATTCTTCTTGGTTGATAAAAAGGAAGAGACCCTTGAAGAGGATAATTTCCACATTCTTTAGTGTTTCTTTTATCATAACTTGATTTAGAAGGATTGTATCCTGACTAGCTCATTAGAGGGTTCATTTGAGAAAGAACCTAAAATTTCTCCACATCTTAGAGAACTAAACTCTTTCCCTCCTTCCCTCCTTCCTTCATTTTCATTTGTGGGGGTGTTGTTATTCTAGATGAAAAATCTATTATCCAGAATAGTTTAAAGTCTGGACTGATGTTCTATAAACTTGTTATATTTATATACATTTCTTTGTCAAAGACCTGATTTCCTGATGGTTATTTAGGTCCAATAAACATTCATGAATCCTTCCCCTTTTCCTAGCCCCATGCCAGGCACCAGGGATACAAAGATGAATCAGACAGACTTTCTTCTGTCATAGGGCCTATAGTTTAATTGGAGAGGCAGATACATCAACCAAAGACTCTACTTCAGTTTGTTAAGAAGTGGGCACAGTGGTAGGGAAAGGGGTGAGAAGGATGGATTCTGTCGGGGAGATGTTAGATTTAGTATTATATATTAGTATGAGCACATAACTACAGCTGCAGAGGTCCCAGACTTTTAGTTGTGACATCTTGAGTGGATAATGAAAATTCAAACTGCTGGCCACACTTTGGGTCAGATAATTGTTTGGGCAGCCTGTAGATAAGATCATGGGATCCTACCATGATCCAGAAGTCTGGAGAGATGCCCTTCTTTTAAACACAACATTTGTAGTAGATATCTTGGGCTGTATGTCCCCTATGGGGACATGCCTTGGAAAAAGCAGTCGTCCTTTGGTATGTAATTCAGCAATCTGAAAACACTTATTATAATAAAATAAATTGATATAAATAGTATATGTGGTGTATCCCAGAAACCCTTATCATTTTATTTTTTCAACAACATTTGGTAAGTGCTTATTATGTGCCAGACACTATCCTAGGCATTTGGATTAAAAGAACATATACTGCATGAAACCTCTCCTTGAAGAACATAAAATCTCGTAGGAAAGGATTATAACAAATAAATAATTACTCAAATTATTCATTAAAATGTGACAAGTGCTATTGTAAGTGATAAAAGCTATTGTTTTGTCTACCCTGTTTCTATTCTTTCTTCTAGTGACAGTTTTTTGATTTTTGTCTTTGAGAATCACCTTTGACCATTGTATAAAACCTTGATGGTGCTATCAGTCAAGGTGCCCTGCCCCTAATTTGTGATCAAGGCCAATAAAGCACTCCTTTCCAGGAATCAATATGACCTTTCTCCTTGTGGTTTCATAGACTAAATATTTTGAAATTCTGTTGTTGATTGATTCTTTTTTTTTCTTTTAATTACCTATATCCTGTATAAAACCTAGGATATAGATAGATAGATAGATAGATAGATATAAAATAATCCTGGCTGTGTTAAGATAATTATTATTTGTAGCTGGGAAATAATCCTTGTACAAAATATATCCTAGTTTGTGCTCTTATTTGAATATTACTTGCATTACTTAATGTTACCAAGTGCCTGTATTACCTTGACCTATATCCTTGCAAGAAATTTCTTAATCAGTTTCAATTGCTTAAAACTAATTATAGTATTTATAGCATTTCCTAAAAAGTCAGGATTCAAATAAGAAGTAAATTACATTGTGGCATGATTTTAAGGGTCTAGTGGAATTTAAGAATATATAATTTATCTGATGGCGATGCTCAGAATATTCTATTTTAAATAGCATGACTTTGCTAGCACAGAATTTCATCTTGTATCTGCAACATATAACATCTCTCTAATAATCAGAAGTCATAATATTTGTAAAACAGAAAGTAAATGTTATAAACATTGACATAAAAGCTATCTAAAGACAGAAGTCCAGAGGTGGTGAGGTGTGTTAACTTTCTTCTTAAGAGTAGTGAGAGCAATAACAATTTTGAAAACTGCTAGGTCCCAGAATGGAGGTGTAATTAAATCTCTTAAATGTATACAGTTATCCAACTGAAAAACTAGGAATCTGTGGGTTAACCCAAACCATAGGTGGAAGAGGTGGGGTGAGAAGGCAGGACATATAAGTGAGTAAAATTTATCATCTTTCATGGAGGGAAGGCAATAGCCACCAATTGCTAAGGTTGAAAAATCAAGAGAGCAGTGCAGACATTTTGTTTATTTTGAGTGAAAGTAGAAACCACTGGAAGAACTAAAATATAAATTTGTTAGCAGAGACATCCTGTGGAGGGTCGTGGGTGGTAGGGTAAGGGGCTACAATTTGACATAGATTTGGCTGGGGAAGATCTGGAATTTAAATGTCTACGAGTCTTCAACTTCATGTTGGCATTAGGAAAGCAGGAGGATCCTGGCTGTGTTAAGACAATTATCATTTTCAGTTGGGAAAATGTGCAGAACTTATCATCGGTTGGGTTCTTATTTGAATATTATACTTTGGGTCTATAACTGAAAACATGTGTGTGAAAATTGCCCAGAATTCATGGTAGGCAGAGGAAAATGATGACAGGGGTTGGAGTCTATCTACACAAGGGAAGGGGGCGGGTTATTTATCCTGGAGAAGAGAAGGCTAAAGGGAGACAAAGTTAACCTCTGGGAAGTGTGATGGAAACTTGGAGAACACTGGCCGGCTTCCTCCATCTCAGTGGATCACGCAGCAGAAAATGGATTTAGATTACACGGGGAAAAGTCTGTTTTTAAGACCCAGGAAGACTTCATGACCTTCGTGACTTAGGAACATCTGGTCCCCAAAACTTTTGAAGTACTTTAGAAATAGTTAGAATGATTTTATTTTCAAAATAAGGATTTGTACCAGACTTGAGGTATATTTAGAGATGCAGCAAACATGTTCTATAATCAGAAGTCTATGACTTCACTGTGGAGAAAGGTTAATGATAGGATAGACTAAATTAAACAGTCCTACCTTGGCTGTGATTCTCACACAATAAATATCTCATGGGGGGGGCAGGAAATCAATAGTTACATTTTTTCTTTCTCAAGTACTATGCTAACTGCTGGTACCTTTAAAATATATATTCACACTTTTGCATCTCTCTTTATATATCATGTTTTAAAAGAAATTCATATATCCTTGGGAGTAAAGTTATCAAATTTTTAGTTGCACCATTATTAAAATATTTATGGTTTATATTTGTAACAAAATGTAGTAAGTTTTTAATGCTGAAAAACATCAGAAACACAGAAAGCACAAGACATACAATCCCTTTTTCTCATTAAAAAGTAAACAAGCAAACAAAAACACATAAACAATTTTGGTGCTACCTCATCCTGACTGCAAGGTCCAGCTGGGTTTCCTGTTGGCAGGAATCTTGTCTTGGAGGCTCATCCTCTCAAGAATGGGGGAGGAACACATGATCAGCTGCATCTCCATCTTCTCTTCTCACTGCAGTGGGCTCCCATGTTCCCATTCTCTGACACATATTGAAGCAATTATAAGAAACGTGGTGATGGAGAATTGGCAACCTGGCACCTAAATCAGGGTAGCTGCGGCATGTTTAGTTAAGACACTAGCTTGAATATGCAGGCATTGGTTCAGGTATTTTGTACTAACACCACATCAGATTTTCAACTGTGAACTTTGGGTGTGAAGGAGAACCCTGTCTACCTTGTGCTCATGGTTGCTTGAGGTTTGGTGCAGGAGAGCCAGATGGAGGGGGGGCCAGGGGGGATGACTATTGATTCTTTAACCAATAGTGCACACTTAAGGAAGGTTCCAGAGCTAAAATAAATTTGAAAATTGCAAAACATGCTGGTCATAGGTGACAGAGACACATTATTCACCAGATCTTTCTATTTACACACTTGGAGTGTGTGCTTGTGTCATATCAATGCAGTTCTCAGTCTGCCCATCACCTCTGTCCACTCTTGAAGTCTTAAATATGACACTTCAGTTTCTCTGGATTTTTCCTGGAAGAAGACACTCTTTACTCCCCAACCCCATTGACAAAGTGGCAATATGGAATACACAGGAGCTGAAGTCCTCATTTGTTCAGCAGTTATTCCAACATGCTTAAAATTTTTTGCCTTCCACTCTTTGCTGGTTGCAGTGGTTGGACCCACATACAGTCACCCCAGGGATAAAGGATTTCAGAGCTAGAAAGATACATTAAGGAATTTTTTAAAAACTTTTAAGCTTTTAATTTGCAGATTAAAAAAGAAGAAAGAAAGAAAGAAAGAAAGAAAGAGAGAAAGAAAGAAAGAAAGAAAGAAAGAGAAAAATCAAGCCCTAGAGAGACTACTAAGATTCTTTCAAAAACCCAAAGACTTGGAGTTCTGCAATTTGGGTTTTAAGAGCTAAGATTTAGATACTTTACCACAATCTTTCCTTTGCCTGCTACTGTAAGTAGTGTAGGTGGAAGGCACTAGGTCTCCTCTTGGCAGGGTAGTGCGGGAAAGCATGGTGGGACTGAGTCACTTATCAACAGGAACTGCCTCAGTGCCTGACAGAGGATTCAGACCATTGGCTTTTGGATTTCTTTTATCAGAAATGATATAATTTCTGAAAAAGCAGAAAATCAACAGGAAGGGAAGCAAAGAAGGACCAAAGGCCACTAATGGATCAGCAAACTGGCCAACGGAAAATGCCAAGTACTTTTTTACAACAAAAATGTCTTTTTTTTTTCCTGCTTCTAACATCTACTCTTCCATCCTGAGCAACTTTTTCTCATGCTGGTCTTGGTTTAATGCTTGACCCATTTAAACACCAGGAATCCAAGACTTTGGGAATGGGGAACAAGAGAGTTGGGGAGGATTAAGAAGAGGCACTGGAGATGAACATCTGTCTGATTATGTTGTCAGTTAGGGTTTTGGACAACTTGGTTCATTCATGTCAGTTTGTATATGTGGTATAATTAATTGGCAGGACTCTAAGCTCATAAATACTCTATGATGTAGAGAGTATTTTCTAGTCTTTTATTCTAGGAGTTGCATGGCCTTCTACTACCATAACTCCTGATATCACTTGTGTGTGGAAATGACTTGAATAAGCCCTCTTTTTAGCAGTCAGGGTGGAGATGTGATAAGATAGACACTGAGGACCAGAACAGCAAAAGATTACTCTCTATGTGTGTCTCAAATCTGTCTATGACATAGCCAACCCACTCATTCTAGTTATTTTCATAATTGATATCAGCTCCAGTTATAGAAGCTGGAAAACATATCACAGCTGTTGCTCAAACTCTGAACAGTTAGCAGGGATATCTATACCTATATCTACACATGTGCACATATATCACACACATATTCTATGTGATTCATCCATATTGTATGTTATAAACAGGACACACACACACACACACACACAAGTACAAGCAGAGATGCTAATTTGAGAAGCTCAGGTAGGAACTACTTAATTTAGATAAGAAATGAGTGAGGAGGATTAAGGAGAAGAGAAGAACCACTTGGGAGTTCAGATAGACATTTAGCCTGAGTTTTAGAGGGAGAAAAGAGAACTTGGGGAGACTGTCTTAGGGGGAGCCTAGGGCAATGCCAAGTGAGAGGAGCGGCAGGGATTTGCTTTCGCACTCAGACCTCTTCCCTTCTGCTCGTGAGTCACAGTCTACATCTGCATGTCCTTTCCTTGTTTTTGGAATCTGAATTGTCCTTTCAGAGACCCTCATTAGAAGGAGACTAACTTTAAGTTGAGCAGTTATTACATTAACAGGAACAAAAAGGCACTGAGCCAAGGATATTGCAAACCAAAGTTGGATGTCGCTGCTCTGCACTCAGCCCAGGCTGGCTTGTTCACATGGCCTGCAAACACCACTTGCGGTCTAAGTTCCTTAATAGCTATAAACCCAGTAAAGGTTGTCCTGAGCGCTATCTCATGGAAAACAAAAAATTCTATAAAGAAAAACGGGAGTGTTCCAGCCAGCTGTCTGGTTTTGGGGAAATTGGATAGCCTCTCTGGGTCTTGTTTTCTGTGTCTGTAAAAGGAGCTTGATATTTCTAAGATTCTAAGCAGCTGGGCATTAAGCTTATTGACCACCACACCTGTGGCACAAATGCAGTTTGGGAACAGTAGTGGGTGCTGAGTTTGTCAAAAATCGAATGGGAAATTGGTCGACAAGACAATTTCTGCATGTCAACGAAAGACTGTGTTGATCTTTGTCACTTCCAGGCACCTGATTAGTGCATCAGAGACTAAGCATACCCTCCCTGCTTGGCCAGGAAATCTGTCCAGAACAGACCACAGAAATTGTAGGGGAGTGGGACCGCATTTTTTTTTCCCCTAAGAGAGATTTTATGCTTCCCTCTTTTGGAGGTGGAAAATTCCATCCTGGTGAGCAAGACCATCCCAGTGCTTAGGACCCATTTTATGTGTTAAATGTAGATTTCCAATTATCTTCCTTTGTTTGACTTGGAGCACACAGAGGAGCCCCCTTCTTATTATTTAGCTTGCTGGTTAGATCCGTCTACAGAGAGAGAAAAAATTGAAGTATTTTGGTTTCTGTGACAATTATAGCTCCTTGTAAATTTTTTAAAAAGAAGACTTTGACAGCATTAATGTGTAGAGGAAATTTAAAGGGATAGCATGTATAAGAGAACCAGTAAAGAGTAGAAAAGGGATAGAGAATTGGGCATCATCTGTGACCCTTAGATGACTTTTGTAGGACATGGGAATATAGGTTGGAGGTTATTGATATGTCTGTATCGCTGACATGACAATATATACTTGGAGCAAATGTTAGCAGTGGATTTGCTTTATCAAGATGGCATTTTGCAATCCATTTTAAATAAAGAATGTGAATAATTTATTAAAAACTGGATTGTTTTGTGAATAATATTAATTGCAAATAAACAAACAGCATAGTGGTCACAAACTATATGAGTAAGGACCAATTTAAAACTGGAGCTAGCATGAAATGACTGAAGAGATTCCTTGAATGAGCACTAGAAGATCTCTTCTATGTGGAAATATCTCTGTATTTATAAGTTGACATATTTTTACATACTTCTTGCTGGAATAGTATTAATGATGGGAAAACCTTGAACATTTCAAAAGTTGAGTAATTTCACAGAGACCTCTGTCAAGATACAAAGCACTGTAGTTAACAGGGTAAGGGGGATATATATTTCTTAAAGTTCATTTCAAGTGTATTACAACTATTAAGTATGCAGATTTACATCTGTTTCTTAAACCTCAAACAAAATCTTCAAGAAGCATAAACACAAATACCTTCAATCAGAAAAAGGGCTGCTTAGCAATCTAAGAAGAATATAATTAAAGAAGCCCATTCTAGGCATACATGCAATTATTTTAAGATATGTTTAGAATTTGCATTTAGTAGAAAGATTGGGTTATTAAGCATACAACTTAGCACCCCTAGTAATCCTATTAACATAAATAAAATGGCCAGAAACTTCAGGAAGTTGATTAGTAATCTACATTTTGTACTAATTGTGAGAGGGCATATTATAGGTTATAAATACGCAAGATAAAAATCCCAGGTTACTGAGTGCAAAAAATAAACTTTCACATATTTTGAAAAGCATTGCCTGGTCTGAACTATTTATAATACTTTAGAGTGTACTAGCACTTTTTTTTTGGTAGTATAAAAAGTAATAGAATCTTAGTAATATGAGGTCCCACTAGAGATATTTGCTATTAAATTGTTGCTGAGTGTGCTGAGGTTTGGGGGAGAATTATCGAGTTTGCAGATTAGCAGAGCGGGTTCTGGCAATGTTTTAAAATTGAATCAGTGATGCTTTAAAATGAAGTATATTTTAAGGATTCACAATAAGAATTTAAAAATAGATGAAAAGATTGGTTTGTTATCCTCAATCGGTATATGTTAATTAGTGTTTTTATGTAAACAGATTTCATGTTTGTCTACATGTTTAAGCATATACAAGCAAGGGGGTGAGACCGAGGCGGAGTTCAGAAGAGACTAATTGAAAATGATGTGTGAAATTAATTTTAAATAAGTATTCTCCCATTTTACTTCTTTTTTTAAAAAATATTTTTTTAGTTATAAATGGACACAATACCTTTATTTTGTTTATCTATTTTTATGTGGTGCTAAGGATCCAACCCAGTGACTCACACATGTTAGGTGAGCACTCTGCCACTGAGCTACAACCCCTGTGCCCCCATTTTATTTCTGCTTTTAAATTTTATTTATTTTTTAAAAATATCTTTCTCCTTTCAACCATTATCAGCTGCAAACACAGGAAGGCTTGATTATGTGACATTAGCCTTTTGCTTGTGTTTCTGAGTTTGATCTAAGTTTCCCCCTAAATGTTACCAGTTCAAGTTCTCTTCTTTCATGGGTACTGTAAAACTGGTGGGGGCACAAAAAGAGAGATGTGTCCCATGAATCCTTTTTGTTTGTGTTCTTATTGAACCTTGTTCAGTTTTGAGTGAACTTGCCCAAGACAGAGAAGCCATTTCCTAATGACATAATTGATAAATATGCTCTCTTAACTGTCCATCAACTCAAAACTGAAAAGATCAGTGATACGTAAGAGCAGAATTCTTCTTAATTGCCAAATAGCTGTTTTAATTATTTTTATTATCCTGTTTTCTTCCCGAGGTCCAATGATGAGATCCTTATTGGAAGCTCAGGGGAGGAATCATAATGGTTTGTCAGCAATACTTCTCAGTAGTCATCTTCAATTTATTTTGAAACTATTATTTAAATCAGAATTAGTTATTATGTCACATGTAAAGTTGTTGGCTCATATGATATGATTACTCAAAGGGAATTTGTAATTAATTATCATGGAAAAATCTGTACTGGAAAAACAAGTCCTATATAAATTGAACTATTTTTTGCAGTATTAATAATTATATGTATACCTATTGGTGCAGCCTTTATTAACCATTCACATTAATTATTGTTACAGGATAATCTTAGATTTGCAAGGATTCTATAAAGTTCTCTAATTTAGCTTCTTGCCTTCAGAGATGATTAGGCTAAGGCTCTACCTTCTCCAAGAGAATGATTCCTTCTGTTTGCTTTCTTTCAGTTCTGTGCTTTGTTTTTGAAACCTAGCTTTGGTTGCTCTGAATTGCTGTTTCATGCATGTATCCTATCTCCTCAAAGACTGGATTTAGACATTTTTACCCACTTCCCCACATCTAAGGCAGTGGTCTGTTGTAGAAGATGCTCAGTATGCATTGAGAAGGCTGATAAAAATTTATCTTGGAGTTTGTCTATTACAAGATAAGAACTCTAGATAGGACAGAGGGGTTGGAGGGGAAGGGAGGAGGCATGGGGTAACTAATGATGGTGGTGGAAATGTGATGATCATTATTATCCAAAGTACAGGTATGAAGACACGAATTGGTGTGAATATACTATGTATACAACCAGAAATAGGAAAAATGGTGCTCTATGTATGTAATGCATTCTGCTGTCATATATAAATTTTAAAAAATTATCTTGGAAATTCTGCTAATCCTTAACAATCTTCTTTTGCTATTTTACCAATAACTTGAGTTGGACAATATTACAGATGATCAAGAGCTTGGAGGTAAACTAGTCTTATCCATGTTTTACAGATAATGAAACCGAGCAAAACTCAGAGAGCAAGATCTCTTGCCTAAAACACACTAGTAGTTGATAAAATTTGAAGCAGAATTCTGGGTCTAAAACATCTTTTCAGGGTGTCCTCAGATTTTAGTACCAGTGTAAATGCCCTCCTTTAGGATCTGACTTCAAAGGTCTGCTCTCCTTAGGCTTATTAACCTGAATGAATGAATGAATGAATGAATGAATGAATGAATGAATGAAAGGATCCTTGTTAAAGGTCTGGTGTGCCAGCCCAATCTTCTTTCTTGTGCATTCATGGATTGGTAGCAGTTTATAATGCCATAGATATGCTCTGACCCTAGAAACTAATTTATAACATCCAGAAAGTATACATTCTTTGGAACATGTGAATTCCATGTGTTAAAAAAACTACTCATGGTGGAAGGTTTGGGAAATACATCTTCATCATTCACTACTGATCCAAATAGGGAAAACCAGGTCAGTGAATTGTACATCTGTATCAGCTGGTGAGGAAGGACTGTTTTCAGCATTCTCAGACATGTAGCTAAGCAAGTCTGGGGCTCTCTGATGTCACATAATTTCTCTGCTAAACCAAAGATCTCATTTGAATTTGTTATTCTACCACGTCTTATGTTGAATTATTTGTTCAAAACTCAGTCTCATCATTTGTCCAGCCTCATGGTATTTTCCCAGATAGGGAAGCCACCTACCGTGTTTGACTGAGTTTTAGACACTGCTGGGAGAGTTTTCAGTGAATGAGGACAATGTAGAGTTTTCATTTGTGACAGATTCTATCTCATTTCTAATTCTCGTTCAAGTTATTTTAAGGAAAAGCACCACCTCACTTTCTCTGACCAACTTAAAAAAGAAAAAAAGATGAAAGATCTTCTCAGCACCAATAATAGCAAAAAGCACATGACAACATAAGCTTTTGAACTCTCAGACAGCTGGTGCGCCTAGCATCGGAGCGATTTTCTTTTAACAATGTCGACACAACATGTGTGTGTGATCAGAGTAGACTGGGGGATCTTAACCAGCCCTGTGTCACGTGGGGAATTTCCCATATTTGGACTAAATAGAATTTCTGAGTGAAAATTAGCACCCCATCAAGAGAAGTAGGACTGTGTACCGGGAGGTTGGCTGGGACCTTTGCTGTCATCTAAAACACTCTTTTGCTTCCCTAACTCCAGTACTTTGGAATGCTGTTTGAGTTTGGGGACCAAGTGATTCCAGAGTCTTTCCGAGAAAGGAGAATCCAATGAATCATTTAGTATCAAAAACTTGGTTAACAGTTCAACCATACCAGTGTAGAAATGAATTAGAGACAGACTATGAAACCCCACCTGTGGTCAGTAAAACACCCTGAAAGTCAAAGACACCAAGGAGGAGAGGAGATCTGGGTCACTGCCCTTATTGCAGGCAGTCATGAGAGAGATAGGAGCTCCTGAGACTCATGTTCCCAGGTCCCACTTACAGTCACCAGAGCAGGCTATGAGGCTGAGTTCTGTGCCTGATTAGTTACCTGACCTTGGCATTTCATAAACTAGCAACATTTCCAAGAATCATTTAAGAACTGACAGAGTCGCCAACTCCCTCCCACCCTTAGTCCAGCAAAGTACAGTGAACACGCCCAGATCTTTTTTTGCCCAGTTTCTTACAAGAAGGGGAGTTTTCATACTGAAAATATGAAAAGACCGTAATATAAGAATGAAGTCCTTCAAATATAATACATTTAATTTTAGGAAAGAGTCCCTATATTATCTTCTCATTTATGTTATTTTATTTTAGATATTTTTTTAGTTGTTGATAGACCTTTATTTTATTTATTTATATGTGGTGCTGAGAATCGAACCCAGTGACTCACACATGACAGGCAAGCTCCAACCACCACCCCACTTCGAGCCCCTGTCTTCTCTTAAAAAAAACAAAACAACAACGACAAAAAAAAAAAAACCCTCTCCTTTTGCTCTAGAGTGGTAGAAATTTTACCTTTGGGAAATCACTTGACCAAGGTAAGAAATATCACAAAGCTCCCTCTGCTAAGGACCACTGCCAGTCAGCGCAGGCTTAATGTTCTTAAAATTCTGGCTGAATGTCACTTAGTACTGGCTGGACCCTTGTTCTGTAGTTTTGGTGGATGCTGCTGCTAAAACCACAATTCCCTTATTATTCATTTGCTTATTTAACCAACATAATCAGACCCAGCTCATGTGCTAGAGAGAGAAATTTGTGGCCTTCAAAGAGCTACTTGTTCAAGAGTTTGCTTTTTAAAAAAGAAAAATTAAAACAAACATACAAAAAACAGTATCCCCTTTTCTGTGCCATCAGAGTTTATGAAATACAAGCAGAAATTATAAAATGAGTAGTAAAATAAATTCTGAATATAAACTTATTGGAGAACATTTCTGTCTCTCTCTTCTCTTTGTACTGTTCAACTAAACCCCATAAAATAAAGATAAGGTAGAAATTATTGAACTATATAAAATTCTGACAATGAATTTAAATAGCAGAATCTAATGTGATTTAGGGGCATCAAAATTTCCCCAAAACAAAACAACATCAACAAAAACATTTACAGCACCTCCAGCCCAGTTCATCAAAACAGTTGTTCAGCCCTTATGCTTGTCATTTAAAATACCCCAAATATTAATAGAAACACAAGTAATTAAAAAAAGAAAGGAATAAAGAAGAAAAACTTTATTAGGGTCATAGATTTTTCTAATTTATTTCCAGCAATAAATAAACTAAGCAGGGCTAGGGCTGTAGTTCAATGGCAGAGCACTTGCCTAGCATGTGTGAGGCACTGGGTTCAACCCTTATCATGGCATAAAAATAAACAAATACAATAAAAATAATTTAAAAACAGAAATCCCACCACCCCCTTTATCTATCTATCTATCTCTCTATAAATACATATATGTATATATACTCATATGCATATATATATATATATATTTTTCTTTAAAGAAACTAAGCAAACATTTACCAGATAGCTACCTTATTTTGTATTGCATAGACCCAGTCTTTGATTACTGGGTAAGAATTCTTGCAGTTGATGAGGCTAAGAAATTACAATCTGTTTGCTTTAAATAGTATGGTATGTATTCAAAGTCCTACTCAGTTAAGTTCAATTGTTTGTGAATTTAAAATTGAAAGGCTTTGTATGTTATCTTTTTGATTTAAGGCCCATTTCAAAGGCCTGTTGCTCATTGGATAAATTCCTGCTCACAATTCTAAGCCAAAATCAGAGGGGTGTTCAGGCACCTTTGAGATTATCAAATTCTTGACATTGTGCTGCTAGATGATGGACACTGAATAAATATTTGGTTAATGAGTTAATATGAGTTCAATTAACAAATTAAATTAATTATTATATCTTGAGTTTTATATTGTTTTATAATTTGTATAAAATTATATTTATCCTCACAGTAAAACTCAAGAAGTTAACCTTAGCATGTTGAATTCTACTTTAAAACTATGAAACCACCATCTATGTCCTTAGACTAAAGTGAAAACTGTAATAGAAATATGCCAGGAAGTATGAATAACTAGAAAAACAGAAACAATAAAATACATACAAAAATCTTTATGATTAAAGTAAAAATAAATTAGAGCCAGGCACACAACTGTAATCCCAGTTGCTTGGGAGACTGAGGCAAGAGGATTGCAAGTTCAAAGCCAGCCTCAGCAACTTAGCAAGGCAAGCAAAACCCTGTCTCTAAATAAAATATAAAAAAGGGCTGGGGATGTGGCTCAGTGGTTAAGTGCCCCTAGATTTAATCCCCAGTGCCTAAATAAATAAATAAATGAAGGATCAAAACAATGGTTTAAAACATTATGCTATAATTATTTTTATATAATCTGTGGCAGAGTTGACACCCTTAAAGCATAATTCCACCCCTGATTAATGTTTATTGTCCTATGTGTATGTGATGTGCACAGAGGCACATATATTGTAGTATTTCTGTTCTTCTCAGAAATGTAGCCAAAACATCTGGAGAGTTACATCAGAGCTTCAGGACAAGTAACCAAGATGGCAGCCAACCACCCAGCTGGACAGTAGTCTTTTGTCTTTTCCCTGATGGAAGCCATGGCTTTGGCTCAGCTGAATGTCAGTGAAAGTAGTGGTAGCAATTCTCCCAAATAATCTATCTAAAGACTGTTAGAGTCTGTAAACAAGTCAAGATGGCGCCTGGCATTTTGCAGAGGGAGTGGTTTGTGAAGTAATGCCAGCCATTAAGTGTGGAGATTCCTTATAGGTTAACTGCTGTATCTAGTTTATGTTAATTAAGATAAGCTGTGTGGAATGTATATATACCCCTCCTGTCCTACAATAAACTGCTCCCACTCCTGCTGTATCAATGTACACAAGTTGTTCGTCACCCCCCGATTATTTTGCTGCAGCTGGACTGCGGCAAAAGACCACCAAACTGGACCTGCCATGCACTTCTTCTTTGCTAAACTGTGGATGACAGCAGGTTTTCCTTGAAGAAATAAGAGATAAGAAACACACAGGGCAACTCATAACAACTTCCCAGATACCAAGCTCTCAATTTTGTTCCAAGAGCTCAGATATCAGCCCTGATCATCAGTTATAATGGATTCTAAGGTGTCTTATGGAAAAGAACATTTCTGCCACCCTAGGCTGATAGGTGCTACATGAGACTTGTTGAATGTTAGGTTGGTGGTAAATTACTGAAATCCTTAATTTTGTTGATGCTGGTATTGTTCTTGTTTATTTGTCTTCTTGGATAGATTTTTTTTAAATTAAATGTACTCACACTAAAGTGGAGTTATAATGCATTCATGGGGAGGTTAAAAATGTGTATGTATAATGCATAAATCCCTGAAAGGTATGCTCCTGTCAGTGCACATGTACCTTTCAAATTCTGCCCTGGAATCCCTGAGTGTAGGATTCTAGCTCACAGTCCTGAATTGTCTCCAGGCCACAATCAGGCTCTTTAGGAATTCTTTTGAATTGTTTCAAAATTAAGGGTATAAAAATTAAAAACAAATCTAGAATTTGGAGGAAAGAAAGCCATGTGGGTTTTCCAGAAAACTTTATCAAGATGATCATGAAAATGGTAAAGAGAGACATTTTAAATTTCACATCATGGAGGACTGTGATTTCATAGAAGAAACATTTGGATTCAGTGGACTCAGGGTTTGGATTCCTGTTCTGTTACCTAGAAACTAAGTATCTTTAGGCAAATCACTTAATCCCTCAGCTTCAGTTACCTTGTGTGTAAATATGGATACTAATACTCCATCACAATTTTTATAAGGATATGATAAAATGACTGTGGGCAAAGTCTTTTTAAGCTATGAAGGGATGTCAAAGTAGGCATTATTGCTAGTGGTAATATTTTTTATAATACTTGGTATTTTTATTATAAAAGTAATTACTCATTGTAGGAAATTTTACTATTATTTCAGTTGTAATGTGCTGACAATACAACTGCAGATTCTATTAAGTCTAAAGCATCTGCCTTATATTTATGGGGTTTGCAGCCATGCCTGCTCAGGCACTGCTTGGGAGCTCTGGGTGACCACAGACTGCCCATAATGCCTGAACTCTTAGGGCCACTAAAATACTTTCCACCTGAAGACTCCTCAGAAGTAACCAACCAGCAAAACTGCAGATACTGTAAAAATTGTGGGTCAGCCTGCCTATCGGAAAGAGACCTCTGGGATAGAAATCAGGGGATGGAGCTTCAGTGCCGATCATCTGTTAACTCTTAACACTTCTGGGCCTAAGCTTTCTTATAGCTAAATGACTAGGTTGAATTGGATATTCTTTAAGAAGATTCTGGGTATAACTTTGCACAATCTAGTTTTGGTGGGTTCTTTGAGCACCAGTGAGGGCAGATCAGGAAAATGAGATCCATGTCATGTCAGCTCATGGTCCTTTTTACAATATTTCCAGGTGCCTTCAGGAAGCCTGAACAACATGGTCACTCCATGTCACCACAAGATAGGGGGAGCTAACTTGGTCAATAAAGATTATGAAGACAGAGTGTTGCCCATTTTCTGAGTGGGTGGAAAAAGCCCACAAACATGACCAGAAATTTGAATTTAGTTATAGGAGTAGAAGCTAAAGAAGTAGATAGATTGGGTGGTCACATTAGGACCTTGAGAGGGAGAAAGACAGAGAAGCACTAAACATTGCTCCAGACAGTGGGGTCCAACTCTTGTCGGGTTCTGGAAAGAAAAGTTCATAAATGGAGGGTCTGAATGCTATCATACAGAGTTAATGTTGGTAGTCTTCAACCCCAAATCAGCACTGGCTTCTATACTGATTAAAGCAAGCTTTCCTAGGAGATTGACTTTGCCAGAATTTGCCCACTCAAGAAAATGACAAAACCATGAATTTTGCAGGGAAATGGATGGCATTAGAGCAGACAATGCTAAGTGAAGCTAGCCAATCCTTAAAAAACAAATGCCAAATGTCTTCTTTGATATAAAGAGAGCAACTAAGATCAGAACAGGGAAGAAGAGCATGAGGAAAAGATTAACATTAAACAGAGACGAGTGGGGTGGGAGAAAGGGAGAGAGAAGGGAAAATGTATGGAAATGGAAGGAGACCCTCATTGTTACACAAAATTACGTATAAGAGTTTATGAGGGGAAAGGGGAAAAAAAACAAGGGAGAGAATTAAACAACAGCAGATGGGGTAGAGAGGGAAGATGAGAGGGAAGGGGAGGGGGGATAGTAGGGGATAGGAAAGGTAGCAGAATACAACAGTCATTAATATGGTATTATGTAAAAATGTGAATGTGTAACCGATGTGATTCTGCAACTTGTATTTGGGGTAAAAAAGGGGAGTTCATAACCCACTTGAATCAAATGTATGGAAGATGATATGTCATGAGCTTTGTAATGTTTTGAACAACCAATAAAAAAAAAGAATAAAAAAAAAGATCAAGGCAATGTACTGAAAATTTGGGTCAGCTCTTATAATTTAATGCAAGAAAGAATAGATTTTTTTTATTCTTTTAAACTTGGTTCCAAGATATTTGCTATCAGAAACTTGTGTCAAATGGCTTTACTTTCACTTTAGTGTGAGAGGAGTATATGTCAGGCTTTTGAAAGAAGATGTCGGAGCTAAAACAAGTGGTGATTAAACATGAATTCTTAAAAGCATAAGTAATCTAAAAAGTGGATTTCTTTAGAACATAATGAAATATAAGTTGAAAGGTAACTCTCCAAAGTGACAGTGTTCTTACAATATTACTGGAATCATCTTACTGACTGATTTTTTTTAATTAAAGGGAAACTGATGTACTGACATTAAATCCCACACAAATATTCTGGTTATTTAAGTTTAATTTATTGTCATTTTACTGGAAATTTTCTCATCTTAGTTCTTAAAAGGTTTTACAGGCTCAATTAGCACCTTTACTCCTAATAATCAATATTGATTTTACTGTATTCATTTTAGATTAAAAACTTTTTACCTAGAACTCAAATCTTAACTGTTTTTAAGGCAACATATCTCATTAAAAATATCAGGCTAATTGGGTAAACCTTAATTGCCTTCTAGAAAATGATTAATTTCCATTTATTTGATTTGGGTTCTTTATTCAGAAGAGAAATTATAGTTGTGGGTGATATGGGTTCTTTAGGTTTGAAATTGTTGGCAAGATGTTAAACAAGAATGTGTGCATCATTTTACATTAATTTCTTAAAATAGGGTAGCAGTGGCTATTTTTAATCATATTGCAGATTCTGGTTTTGGCCTATTTATCTCTGTTCTTTAATATACTTGATGTGTGTAGGAGCTTATTCTCCTGCTCAGACCTTATGTTTATTTCCCAGGGCACATTACCCAACTGGGGACCTCAGAGGTGGCCCCAATATGTTATGAGATGTCCTCCTAGAGAGAGCAAGTGAACAGGAGACAACAGTCAGGGGTGATTCCTGATCATCCAGTGGGCTGTGACAGTGAGCTGGAGTTACCCATTTTCTTTGTTACATTATTAGTTTTTTATCCTCGTATGCCTGGTTTTCTCTGACATGGGACACATGGCATCTGGAACACAAACAATTCACCCAAACTCTGCGATTAAATCCTGTATATCTTGTTAACATATTTCCTGTGATTCTTTTGGTGGCATTCAAATTTTATATTCTTTGGAAATTTTAAAAGATCAGTTTTGGTTGTTTTTAGCATGCAGTGACACTAGTAGAAAATTAACAGGGTTTCTAAGGATTGCCTTTTCCAGTCACACGTCTCACAAACATTTGAGCTACCTTGGGTTGGCCAGGAAATGTCTGCCGCCACATTAGTGATGTGATAATGGGCTTCACATATCACCTGGACGTTAATAGAATGAAATCACTTATTGCTTCTGAAAGCAGCTTTGTTCTCTGCGCTGTCCTGAAGGTACTGTATGAGCACAGTGGACTTGCAAAGTCAGAAATAACCTAAACTCCTCTTTATCACTGGCGCCTGCGCGAGCATGTGTTTATGTGTGTGTGTTCGCGTGTGTGAATGTGTTCCATCTTTATTTAATGGTTCTACCCATATTTAATGGAAATGTCAAAAATTCGACTAGTTGCATAAAGTATTTCTGGGTCTCCAATCTGCTCCACTCAGTGACATGCAAAACTTCGAATGACCGGGGACCTCTAACTCAGGTGCAACAGCCCATCAAAGGTGCAACTTTATTCTCTCATAACAGTCTTGTAATGTGATCAGCAGACATACCTGCAAATGTTTCCCTGAGCTGTGCAGATGTGGCCGTAAAAAAGGCATGAATGCCATTGTGTATTTCCTACTTTCCTCCGAAAATGAATTTGCTTTCTGATTATGGTAGAGCGGCTACCATATAAAATTTTCTACAGGTGCACACCTACTTAAAGGAAAGCTGATCTATGAAAATCGGGAACTACAAAATGAGTTTGATTCCAGGCTATTATTAATTTTATAGCAGCTCTTTGCTTTGTAAAGGTATTTGCCATAGAATTCTATAAATAAAAGACTTCTTCAGTGCATTTGTGATATTTATTGATTAATTAAAATTAGATGCATAGGTGTTTTTCAGATAGACACCTATTATGTAAATTTAAACATGGACACTCTTAAATTATTAGCTTTGTGACCCTTTTTTAGTTGGAAAAAACTGTAACTGCAAGTTGTTTTGCTGTACAAAAGGTTTATTTAAAATTTGGATGTATATATTTTATCTAAAAATCTTTTTTAAAGCCTGGAATTATGGTTCACACAAAGTAAAATGGATGGTTTCTAAAACTTCATTTTGAGTTTTTAACCTATTTCTCCTCCAAGGCACATGAGCTTGTGAATAGCATACATTCTTCATATCACATTCAAAGTCTAATCTGGTTTTTCTAAGCAATCACATGGATAGGTGTAAACAGATAAATAGTCACCATACACCATTGACTGCCAAGGCTCATTTTTCATTTTTTGAAATAAAAGCCCAAGAGAATTTTTGTCAGGATAAATTGGAGATTAAAAAAAGAAAAGGTTCTCTTTTGAAGTGGATACTTTGAACATGGCAGATTTGTGGGGAATTTTCTTTTGCCTTTGACTCCTTTTAATATCTAGAAGGCTCCACAAAATTGGAATCTTGGTAAATTACTATAAACACTATTTATCTGCCCCTGAATTAAAGAAGTACTTTTGAGCCAGAACTAGAGTGGGTTTAGGTTTTGTAATTTCAGATATATTATCAGGTTTAACACTAAATTTAAATGTTATAAGTTAGCTGACATTTCCCTTAATTAGCCTCAGCTACATTCCTATAGAAAAGCTAAAAATATGAATACTTACATTTCTTTCTGCAGTCGTCTAATTACATTATTATCTGAAATAATACCTCCCTAATGATTCTTTGAACAATACTGCCTATGTTTTCTTCCTCCGTGCAGACTTTTCATAAATAACACAGACTACATCAAAACAAACAGTACATTCAGCAAGTGTTGTGATACTGAGAAAGGCAAGTTGGAGAAAACAAATGAACCAAACCTCTGTATTCTTAACAAGCTTCTAGACCCCTTTAATGCAGAACTCACAATTGATGTGTATATTGTTCATTGGAGTATTTTAATATGTCTTTCATACAATGTCATCCATCAGACATCCAAAGAAGGCAAATTACTCACAGGAAAGAAGCACAGAAATATTGAGCTATATACCATGGCATCACAAGGGTAAAATATGCAATGGATAATATCAACATGACTACTAATAACTAATAAAGGAAATGCACTTGCTAGGTTAATGGTCATATTACAAACAGACCTTTCTGTTTAAGGCCAAAGGAAAAAAGGCCTATCAATTCTGAGCTATTTCCTTATTTAAAACAAAATAAAACAACACTTCTAGCAAATCCCTCTAGACAATTTAAATCCTACATAAGATACACCAGAATTAAAGAGCATTACATGGACTTTTAGGATGGCACATCTACAGAATTATTATCCATTGCATTATAGAAAATATATTTTCCTCTTGTCTAGAGTTGGTCCCTTGTCCTCGCGGGAGTCAGTATTTAATTCATTCCAACAGTTTACTGAGGCTTGATGTGTTGGCTTTTCTTTACTGAAGGATTCTGCTCAGAGAATTACATTGTACCAAGTGACATGCATGGCTCTTTATTACAAGCTTCTTTATTTTTCAAAATTCCATTGCTTCTTCATTCATTTACTCATTTCTTTAAGAACTTCTTGAGTTCACTTCAAGAAAAAAAAAGAAAGAAAGAAATCCTTATACGTGCTTCATGCCATGGACCCATGGGCATAAATAACAAGATGTGAATTCAAATACACATCCTTTTCCCATTTGTTTCCATTCTCAGTGCCAACTTTGGCTCAATAAACAATAACCTTCAGCTTAGTATGAAGGAAGCATTTAGTACATAATGCACAGAGTGGTGCCCGTCTGAGAATGAGACTCCTCAGAATGGCTACAGGCAAGAATGAAAGGGAAGCTCCTGAGATTAGGATACACAAAGAGGGTAGTTTCAGATTTACCTAAAGTGACAGCAGCAATGGTAAGTCAGGGAAAACTTCAAGCACGATTTTGCTGATCATGTTTAAAGTCATGATCCATGAATAAGATATTCATGAAATGAGAAGCTGAAATGGGTATAGAATTGAACAAGAACCGAGATGGCCTGATTCATTTCTTATCGCATGTGATCCTCAACTTGCGTTAACAATACGGAAGAATTAATTCTTTCCACATTGCTCAAAAGCATGTCTCAAGGATTAAAGAATTCAAGGTGGCAAAGGATCAAATTGATTTTCATCTAGGACTCTTTCTAACCAGTGAGGTATCATACAGCACACTGGAAGAGCTTATTTATCGAATCCCCAATTGAATTGGCCTCAGAGAGTTAATACAACATCCACGGTGACAAATTTACTCACCACAAATGAATTGCATCAGTTCCATTATTTGTAAAGCACTTTCCCATCTGGGAAGAAAGTTGTAGTATAAATCCCATTCTTTTCAGGATCTTGGCTAGGGAAGTTCTGAAGAAATTAGATTAACCTTTTATGAGCTGAGAAAGTCAGTTTATTTTTCTTCTATTAATTTGCTAAGTGTACACAATGAATATATGACAGGTGGTAGAGGACAAACACTAGGGGAAAAGGAGGGTCTTTTTGTTCCACTCAGTCCTCTGGAGGCTTGTGGTTTCACAAGATTTGGGGTTGACTTTGGCTCAAAAGAGTAGCCCAGAGTTAACAACTTAGAATAATCATTTAATTGAGACTTACATTCAGATCCAGACATCATCTCAAAATTTTAATAGATTTATCATATTCTCACAGTTCCAAAACCTTAGCTTTCTTACTCCTAAGCATTTCCACAGTATTATATAATTTCAGGTTTAGATAAGTGGGAGCCCAATGATCTAGCTTCAAGCCATAAGATAGCTATTGTTCAGTTTGACTTTGGTCAAACTAATTTCACCTCTTCGAGCCTCTGTGGCATACTCTGTAAAATGGGAATAAGAAGAGTAGGTCATCCGAGGGTTTTGGTAAGATCAAAAGGTTGATGCATATCCTAGCTCCTAGCACATGTAAACCCTCACCAAGTGTTTGATTTCATGGCTGAATGTGACTCTTCACATGTGTGAAACAAAGTTTCTGCTTGACTAGAAATGGTGCCTAAGTGGTCTGGGAGAGTCCAATAAACATAAGTTCAACTACATGACAGTGAACTTCAGTCAGTTTTGTTGAATCCTGTTGACACACTCAGCTTATTAATTTTGAATCTTGTTCTGTATACTAACCTGGACCCATTCATCCATACATTCAGAGAGTACCAAGTTAAGGTACTCTCTTTGTGGGTAGCTCCTGTGCCAGGCCCTTGAAGAACAGAAGGGAGAGTCAGTCCTTATCTTTTAGAAAGGTGAAAACACAGGGAATTCTTCTTAAAACAATTCTTCTTAGTACATATAGATAAGCTGTTAATGAATTGATTATAATTTGATTGTTAGAATACATCTTACACTTACTGGGGACTTGGCACAGGCCAGGTATTATGCTAAGAGTGTTACAAAAATTCTTTCATTTAATCTGCACAAAGATCCTAAAAGGCAGATGTTATTATTCTAAACTTTGAACTTAAGGAATCTAACTTCACAGTCTGTACCTACACTACTATCCTAAAGTATCATACTAAGATAAAGTTGTTTGCTAGCTCATGTTTTAAAAATACCAGCTGCTCTGATTCTCCAGTATAGTCTGTCCTCTTTAAAGACTTGATTCTTAAAATTTAAAAAATGGGGCATATTAATTATAAAGAATAGTGGATTCCATTGTGGCATTTTTGTACATGTATATAACAAAATATGATCAATTTCACTTTCTAAAACCTCCTCTTCCTCTACATTAATGGTTTCCCTTTGACTTTCATGACAACATTCTTCTTTTTGTTCTTTCTCTAGCTTCTACATGTGAGAGAAAATATCTGATACTTGTTTGTCCAAGTTTGGTTTATTTTGCTTAATATTATGCTCTTCAGTTTTAACCATTTTCCTAAAAATGACATAATTTCATTCTTCTCTATAGCAGAATAATATCCCATTGTGTATATACACCACATTTTCTTTGCCCAATCATTTGTTGACAGATGCCTAAGCTAATTCTGGAACTTGGCTATTGTGAATTGTACATGGGCACATGTGTATGTATAAAGTATGCTGGCCTCAATTCTTTCAGATAAACACTGAGGAGCAGTATAGTTGGATCATATGAAATTTCTATTTTTAGTTTTTTGAGAAACCTACATATTGTTAATCCTTATCCTTTGTCATCGTTACTGTATTGATTAAACTCTTGCAACCACATTTATTAGCCATCATAAGTCTTTGAATTTTCATCACCAGTTTCTAATTTATAGAGAGGTGGTATATGGTTTTTTTATTATTATCATTTATTTAGATACCTTGCTTTACTGAAAGAATTGCAGGGTTCTCAGTGTGTAATACAGGCAGGGAGGTCACTTCTATCCTCAATGTCCTGCTAAGGAAGTTGGGTCTTGTATTGTGTCACTCCACTGATGGGCAGGATCATGTATAGCTTGAATTCAGGTCTTTTGGTCCAAATAAATAATGAAATTATCATTAGTCTTTTAAAAATGGGAAAATGCATTTTATGCAATTTAAGCATTTTTAGTTCATTCTGTCAACATCACTGATGGTCTCCCAAGTGCTAAGCATTGTCAAGGAGGCAAAAACAAATAGAACACAGTACCTGACCTCAAGAAACTTATTTGAAAGGGGAAATTAGCATTAACCAAGGTCTAAATAAGTAAATATAATATTAATAATGATAACAATGGCTCTGAAAGAAGGATTGGCATTTTGGAAATTGAGGGAGTCTATGTAACTTGCAGCCTCTATCAAAGGAGGTGACTATCTTAGCAGGGAGAGAAATCATATCAAATAAATGTAAAACTGGTTTACTCCTCTGGTTATTGGGGAGGCATTAAAATATAATGTAATAAAACAAAACATTGTTGTCTACTTTAACTTTTCTACCAGTTGTTTTGTTTTCATGGATACATTATGAAATACTTCATGAACTCAAATGAAAAATTTCATACTCTAAAAATTTCATACTAAATGAAAACATTTGAAATTCCTATTTTCAAATTTTTCATATTTAGCATTTCACTTTAGCATTACATTTTAAAGCTATTCCATGTTGTTCAACGACTGCACTGAAAACAGCTCCAAGTAATGCACTTAGCAGTTTGCCTTTAAGAAAAGATTTCAGGCCTGTTTCTCAGATGGTCATTCAGTGATACAAACCTGTAGGACTGAGATAAATTGCTCCTGGAAACATTTTCCTCTTGGAAAATCACAGATGAGACTAAATGAGACATTTTATATATATAGTAGCAAACAGGCATAGGTACATTTCATTTTGAAAGTCCCATCTGTCTTACAACCCAAACAGCTTTTGACACTGCAGAATGATTGCAGCACTTCAGGACCCAGGGAGGAACCAGAGAGACAGGACAGGATGCCAAAGAACTGGCTACATTTTTACCATGTGGGTATTTTTAAAAAGCAGACCTATAATTCAAAATGTAATTATGTCCTTTGATCTGCATGACCACTGTATTTTACAAAGTATAACCTGAATACCCCAGCCTTGCATTTAAGTATAACTTCAGCTTTTAACAACAAAAGAGAACCAGCAAAGCTTTTTTGCTAGGATTAGAATTTTAATTGATATCATTACAGCTAAAAGTTTGAACATGATGGGAATAATGACTCTGGTGTTTCTCAGCACCTTATTATTCATTTTACATCTTTATGTCAGCTATGTGCCCAAGTCCACAGAGTCTGTAATATTTAAATTAATAATGTAAATTTAACTATTGCCATTAAAGCAAAGAGCTAATTAGGTCCCTGCTTGCTGACTGGCAGTGTGATGCAATGACTAAAATGGTTTGCGCTGATAGCTAATGCTGCCAGGAAAATGTGAATTGAGTTCACTGGAGATTAAAAACCCTCCAAGATTCCAAAAGAGAGGGAAATAAAAAGTGTCTCATCCCATTTTTCTTAAGGAAAAAAAAATTCATGAAGAGAATTATCAAGCAGCTGAGAGCAAGGTATCTGAGATGTTATGCAATTATTTTGGGCATGTCGCCCCAATGATTTTTCTTGCAAACACGTGGAGATGCAGTTTTTCTCAGCCATCGGTTGGATTGTATACCTTCTTCCACATTTTCACATTCTAAGCCAGTGAGGCCAGGAATTGAACTTTACCTGTTTGTAAAGTTTTTTTTTTTTCCCACTTCTTCTCAATAAGTTAGCATTTAAAAAAAAATAAAGGTTAAATGGCATCCTTATTTATCATTATTCTCATTTCAGTAAAACAAACCCAAAATAGCAGAAATGGAGAAGAGAGGCAAAATAAAGCTTATTTCAAATTCAAAAAAGGAGAGTCTGTTCTGGAGCTTTTGCAAACAGAAAAAATAGTGCAGAAAGGCATTAAACGCCTAAGTACACACTTCCATTTAATAGAGGAAAGGCTGATGATTGTCAGAAACAAAACCAGGGCTTTCTTATACTTGGTTTCCTCCTGAAATGAGTGTTTGCCTGCTGGCTACTACAGACTGCATGAGCCAAGCTGCTTCTAGAACATGGGGCATCCCAGCCTCTCTCCTCTCTCTAGACTCTGACACAAGAAGTGGGCTGTTTGAAGGTCTCATGGGGGAATCCAGGCCCATCAGGTGGTCCTGTTTGAAAGGTACATGGGACAATAATTGGATGTAAAACAGAAAAGGGGGAATTGGTTCAACATGTTGTTTAAAAATAAGTTTGAATTTAATAAAAGGTGAACATTATGTTCATTCAAGGAGAGTTTCATACATCATGTGAGACGACTCCATTTTTAAAAGCAATGCTCTTACTCTAAGGAAACAGATTATTTAATTGGATTGCAACGACCTAACACCATTAAATATTTGCTTCATTGAATTTCATCAAATGACAGTCCATATATCTGTGCTAATGAGTCCATTTGTTAAGAGTATTTTCTCATAGCAAATTTACCCATGTTCTTCCATTTTCTCAAAGCTTCTCTTTCTCAGGCTTCCCTTTTCAACAGTGTTATAAGATTCTCCAAGGATAAGTTGTTCTCATTGCCTGTCACTGTAGAAGCCTTTCCTGTGAGGAATGGTGAAGCATTATACCAGAAGCATTATTTGCCCTTATCTCTGGCTCAGCAAGGAACTGCTGCACCCAAGTGACACAATAGTGGTCTTAGTTACTAAAATGCTGGCTAAAGGTGTTGGTCGTATTACCCTTCTGCAACTTATCTTCATGGCAGCAATAGTTTCTGTTTCAGGCCAAAATTTACTTAAAAAATGGATTATTTAGATTGCTAGAGGTAATGTTGCAAGGTGGTTTGTAAAAATAACACCTGCAGAAACTGTTATATTGGGAGGTTATGATGGTTTCACACATGATATCATCTAATCCTCAGGACAATCTTATGACAGCTTTGAAGTCAAACAGATCAGTTGCATTGCTTTGGAAGTTAGTTTCCTTATAAAATAAAGTGATCATCCCTCTTGGCTTTCTTATGAGGATAAAATGAAATTATATATGTAAATTAACAAACAGCCTTCAATAAACAGTGCTTATTCTACTCATTTATCAGAAAGTGTGAGGTTGTCCTTCCTGTGTTACCTGGTAGCTATTGTCAAAGTGCCATTTATTTGTTTTTCCCATGGCTAAGCCAAATTGACTAGTTATTTTGCATGTACCCTCTTTTGTAAGGAGGCTGTTTTAGAAAGGCTATTGCATTTGTTTGTTCTTTCAAATCTTTCTTCCTTTTAAAATTACTGTGGAATGCTTCAGAAAGTTCTCAGTAGATCCTCAGCATTAAGTTATTAATATTCCATTGATTGGCTATATCTATACCAACTAACCACAGCTCTATGGGTAGATGTTTATATTGCCAATTTTGGGATATCTTAAAATAGTATTGTGGTTAATATATTTATATTCACTTTTTCCTACATTCTGAATGTTTTCCTCAGGACAATTTCCAGAAATGAGATAGATGACTGAGTTGGAAAAATGTATTTTTATGGGTCTTGATCATATATTGCCAGATTGTTTTTCAATTTACAATGCATTGTATGAACACAGTTTCATCAAACTCTAGCCCAAGAATGAATTCTTTTTTTCTTACAGAAAATCTTTAACTCAAAAATATTTGCTAAAAGATAGCACTACATTGAGTGATGTAAATATCTGTTGGAAGATAAAATAATGAAATATGTCCCCAAATTCCCAACCATCCTTAGATGTTGATAGACAAGAAAAAATTACCATGTTGGACACAGGACCTATAGATTGGAGTGAAGAAATATATATATGTATCAAACCACAGGAACCACAAGAAAATAAGAACTTCTGACGGGGGTCTTCCTGTAGCAGCTTGTTCTGTGCTTGGATTGTTTTTATCAATGTTTACTAAGCTTTCATTTTACAGCTGAGAAAACTTTCCAGCATCTGGACGTGTGCATATGAAAACAAATTTGGAAGGAATGGTTATGATAAGAGGATTTACCTTTGAGACTCTGGTGTCACAAAAGCAGCTGGGAATATTAAATGTGTCTTGGTACAACAAGCGTCTTGGAAGTCTTCCCTCTGATTTTCCTTTGGGGATCCTGGGAAGAGCTGGGGTGCTTACTTTGACTCAGTGGTGAGGTGTTATCCTGAGACGGTGTGAAGGAGGGAAGAAAAGGGAAATTAAGGGGGAAAGAGTGAAAGCCAGTTTCAGGAGTATGGCTATGAGGTAGAGTAAGCAGAGCTCTTAGTCTCTGTATTGCAAAATGGAACCTTAGTGCTCTCCTATTAAAAGACTCTACTGGGAAGTCCCTGAAGCTCTCAGGATAAAGCCCAAGCTTCTTATTTGTGTGCAAAGCCTTCAGAATTCTGCTCTTCCTTGGGTGAGCACTACCTGACCCTCCTTAAATACACTGGGTCTTACTGATCCATTTTCAGTCTAGGATTATTTAACTCTTGCTTTGAGGGCTCTGTACCTGAGGACTCCTCTGCTTTTAGGGACTTTCTCCTTTTTCAACCCTAGGTTGACTCCTTATACGCCACCTCTTCCAGGACACATTCTCTACCACAAAATACCCAGTCATGTTCCTCTTTTATGGTCCCCTTTTAATGCCTTTGTACATTTTCTTATCAAAATACTTCTTCCATGGATTGAAATTCTCTTTCACTTACCAGTTTCCTCTCTAGGCTGCAAGCTGGCTAGAGAGTAGGAGCTGTGTCCTACTCCATTTTCCATCTCTAGTTCTTAGAATAGTGCTTGACTCAGAGAAAGTCCTTCATAAATGTTTGTTATTGTGGAAGTCCTGACCCTGGCTGCTTCCTTAGATGTAATGCACTAACAATGAATGCACTAAATGTACAGAGATTAGTATCCCATATATTTGTTTCACTAAATTGCAGGCTGCCTGAATACCAGTGCCACCCTGCTACTTGTGCTGTCTCTATATCTCCTCTCTCTTTAAGTGTGCGCTCTCTCTCTCTCTCTCTCTCACACACACACACACACACACACACACACACACACTTGGTTATTCAGCTACATTTTTGAACTAAAATCTTGCCTGGTTATTCAGCTACATTTTTGAACTAAAATCTTGCCTATAATACTACTTATGCTCAGAAGTATTCTTTTTTTCAAAAAAAATGTTTTTAGTTGTACGTGAACACAATACCTTTATTTTATTTATTTATTTTTATGTGGTGCTGAGGATCAAACCCAGTGCCTCACACGTGCAAGGCAAGTGCTCTACCACTGAGCTACAACCCCAAGCCTCAGAAGTATTCTCTACACATCCACTCTGCATTAATCCAGAAAGCATAACTTCTAACATAACCTTGGTAAGCAATTGGCATAAACTCAAAAATAACCAATAATGTTCTATCCTCCTTCTATCCTAAGTAGCTGAATTTGGGCATATAAACCCACTGAGAGGTTCCTTAGAACCACCTGGTTGATTGGCAAGTAGGTCAAAGGATATGATTTTATTGTAGTTGGTTCCCAAACTCAGTGAAGACCTGAAGAGATAAACCCCAAATAGATTAAAGATGCAGCCTATTATTTTGGGGATGGCTGTGGCTATTCCTAGAGCCTTGCAAATCATCAATGAAAAATGCAATATACTTTTACAGAATTAAAATGCTTGTTAGGCAAATGGATCAAGTTCAAAGAGTGGCTTTGTTTAGAGCCACCTGGTGACATTTTCTCAGTCCCTGGATAGAAAGCGGGAGCCACTGCTTACCATCTTACCTCCTGCCCTCTTAACCCGGCTTGTTACATTAAGGTAGAGAAGTTTTATGTGTATAATTTGTGAAGTTCTCTTGAACAGACAGTGCTATATAAATGTGCAATACTGTTATTAATAATAAAGGTTGGCTAACCTAAGAATACTGTAGAATTAAAGTAATGAGATTCTATTTTTAGGCAGACTTGCCAATAACATGCAAGTATGATAAGGCTGTGATTTAAAGCTCCCGTTAGCCTTCCACAGCTCTAAAGAGCACATTTTCTGGGCCGCCCGCACACAGTAGTCCGTGCACAGAGCTCTATTAAGGCTAATGGCAGCTTGGCTTGGAATCTGAGCATGGCTAGCTAAAAATAGGCTTCGGTCTTTCAGACATGGGAGGGTGTCTCACAGACAACCTGCTTTCACAGAATATAGATCAGCCTCTTCAGGCACCTTGCAAACCCGGATCAACTATCTTTGAAATGATCCAAAAAAGCCTCTAGAATGTGCTTTGAAATTTTTATACATCTACAATTATGTGAAGACATAGAATGTGTTTGGGAGACTCTATTATGTTGGTTTTCAGACAAGAAAAGATATTTCACAGAGGCCTGGGTTCAAAGTGATTCATAACTAGAAAAGGAGTCCCACTCCTCAGGAAAAAAAAAATAATTAGCTCTTTCTCCACTAATGTTCAGGTCAATGCTTTGTCAATAACAGTAACTCTTCTTCACCAATTTAGTGCAGCCTATAAAGATCATTATGACTCATAATTACAGATGCAGATTTATGTCAAAATGCATATATAAATCTCCAGTTCTGGCAATGGGTCACCTCTTATCAGAAAGAAAGATTTGTGTAAGGAGACACTCTCCTTGATCCCTCTGGGTATTTCTCTCTTTCCATTTTGGGGGTAGAATTATAAAGGTTTGCTTTCAATGGCACAAATATGACCCAGGGCACGTTACAGATTCACAGCTGGAGGGAGTAAGGAGCTGACTGGCTGTGGTGGTGGGTGATGGGGGAAGGGTGATAGAGTAGTGGAAATATGCTTTCCGGGGTTATTGTTATCTGGCTAAATGAAAAGCATTTTTTAAATACCTGCCGGCCAGACACTGTCAGTCAGGGCAAAGAGGATTATCTGAACAGAGGGAGATGGGTTTTAAAATGACTGAGGATTGTCAAGGCTAAAGTCTACTGCTTGATTCTGGACACAGGGCAGTTTGTACTGATGCGTTATCAAATTCTGTGCCACCTTAAGTGAGCAAATGAGATGTCAGTTTGGCCTTGCCAAGAACTTTGCATTTTGATGCATTTCCTACTAGGAAATCTGAATTTTTGAAACATCAATGGGCCTCTGGAGAACAAACCTGCCTGACAGTAGGGGAGCAGGATTTTCCAGCATCTGTGGAGAAGGTACCCACCTTCTACGTGTGCTCATGAAACTGCCGAAAAATTGCTGGCTCTTCAATTTATTAACTGCCTCAATGTTGGATTTGCAAGATTACTAGAAGAATGTCCAGAAATTCCACCTTTTTTTCCTGCTTATATATCTCCACAATATATGTCTAGAAAAGACAATAGATATTTAATATGGCAGTTATTGGACACTGTTAATAATGATGAATAGAAAATTAAACATTCACCCTGTGGCCAAAAATTTCCACTTTTGGAAATATACCCAAAAGGAGCAAGTGCATATGTCTACAAGTGCACTTGTACAAGGACATTCATCATGGTTTTATTTATGACAGCCCAATCCTGGAGACAACCCAGCTGTCCATCAACAGGCAAATTGATAAACTGTCATATATCTATGCATTCAGCAAGATAAATCAACTACTGATGCCCACGTAACATAGATGAATCTAAAAAAAAATGTTGCATTAAGTGAAAGAAGTCATACACAAAAGAGTCTATACTGTGGGAATCCATTTATATGAATTTCAAGGACAGGTAAAACTAATCCATGAAAACAAATCAGAATACTAGCTACTTCCATGGGACAGAGGGTTATTGACTAGAAAGGTACACAAGGGAACTGTGGGCGATGAAAATGTTTTATATCCTAATCTGGGCAGTGGTTAACATGGTCTATACATATGTAAAAAATTCATTGGGCTGTACTCTTAAGATTTGTGCATTTTACTGTTTGTAAATTATAGCTCAATAAATACAAGCTTAAAAAGCTATGTGAAAAAAAATACATGGAGAAAATTCATTTTATATGATCAATCATGAGCAGACAAAGAAAAGATCTTGTAGATATTCTAAAGAGTAAATGAAAATGGATGAATGAAAAAATATGAATCTTTCACCTCTTCTCACTTTTGTCACAAGACATGAAAATGCTGGGATTCAGGTAACTGAAATCATTACCGGATATGCTTAGGAATTCACTGAGAATTCTTCATAGGTTTATTTTCAGAATGTTCCTCTTAAATTAGGAAATGCTTCATTTACAATTTCTCCTTATTTATATATAAACAGACAGGAAGTAGAAATTTTCAGTTGATTCATCACTTGTCTAAATGAGGTCAATTAGTTAATGATACTGTTGTCCTTCACCATACTTATTTCAAAAATATATTTCATCTTCTTGAATATTTAGATTAATTAAGGTAAGAAGCTATGGTGTTTTTAATGACAAAAAATGATATTAAGTATACATTTCCCATTTTTCCTATGAAACACTTCGGTCTTTTTGCATTTGTCTCATGCCGAAGACTTTCAAGTAAATTTTTAAAAGAGATCTTCATAGGGTACTTGCTGCCCTGTGTCACCAATGAAACAAGGAATCTTATTTTTCAAGAATTATCATGAAAGAACTTCCACATGCATCTGCTACTCATTATTCAGTTGACATTTCCATTTCTGGAATTCTAAGGATTTTCTGAAATTGTTAGTGGCGTTTATAAAATGCTTGCTAAATTTCAAAATGGGCCCTAGAGATCACCAACTCCTTCCTCTTCATTTAAGATGAGGAAACCGAGATCAAGGAAGGTTAAGTGACTTGCCTGGGCTTGGCTTCTCTGGCCAACTTCTTGTGTAGAATCTGGATGCATTCCTTGAACTCCGTGACATTGGTAGGTTTTATGATCAAAGGGTGATCTTGCTGCATCGTTTGTGAGCACGTGCACATTGTGCAGAACAGGGAGTCCAGATAATGATTCTCTATGGGACCCAAAATAGGGCCCAGTCATGGATTCTGTTCTCAGTCTCTGATTTCCCCACAGTGCAGCCGCCCCTTTAGGGTCAACCTGTGTATAAGGCGCCTAGAACTCCAGGAACCAGGACAAGGGACAAAATGTGGCTTGGGACCTGCATTGACTGCGTTCACATCTCCTTTCTCTACTTACCGGCTGTGTAGCTGACTTTCTTGCACTCCAAATGTCAGGTTCCTCATCTGGAAAGTGGGGAATAAAAATATGACCTCACGTAGGGGTTTTATTTATTTATTTTTTTGGTTTAAATTATCTGACATAAATCAGCTTTCCATTTTGGAATTTTAAAAAAGAAAATTATACTCTATCTTTTTGTGAGTTTCCTACTTCCAATTCCTTGCATATGCAGTTCACTGAATGGAATGCCCTCCTCTTTCAGTCATATCCTCTGTCAAATCTGCTCTCAACTCCAGCTCCTTCCCTCATGAACCATACTGTCCTCCACTCAGCCCACATCTGCCAGATTTTCCATTGCATGCATAGCACATATTTTAGCACCTATTCTTTTGGTCTTATAATATCCTTCAATTATTTTATATGATATAAGCCCTCAGCAGACAAGAACTGCATACAGGATTTCTTTTGTATCTTTAACAGAATCTAGTATAGCAATGGGGCATGGAGCAAATGTTTGAAAGCATTGTAAAAAAAAAAAAAAGAATGAAAAGAGAGCAATTTCAAAATATTAAACATTGACCCGAATGATGGCTGGTGAACCACTTCAATGGTGATATTCTATAATATCGTATTTTAAGATATATTTTACAGAGCAAAGTGCACAATTGTCCCCCACCCTCCTCACAAACAAACAAACCCACCCAAACAAACAAGAAGCAAGAAAAAAAAAAAGAAAAGAAAAATCCTTGTCTGGAGTGGAGTTGTGATTTTCACTATAATCCTAATTCTGAAAACTGGGTGTTTCCTTTCAGTTTTCTTGGAGTACGTGCAATGTAGCATCAAGACCAAAACCCTGCTTTGAATTTATGTGTCGGATAAGGACCCAAGGCCAAGAAGAAACTATGAAAATTATCTTCAAGTAACAGAGCCATCAAGACATACATTTTCACAATAAAACCCATTATTTTTGTAGAATTAAAATTCACTATTAAAAATACAATATTTACATTTATGGTATTGATTTTATATATAGTTACATTAGAAATACACATACATCAGAAAATAGAGATTGCTTTGTCAAAAGCTTTTAAGAAAGAATTCTTAAGTCTTGGGCTTTTATGCGAAAACTGTATTTTAGCTTCTCTTTTTGGTCTTAGGATTCCCTGGCATCCATTTCACAAAAGATTTTTCTCAAGTAGAGTTAAGAATGTAGAATTCTTTGCCCGACATGGAGGTGCACACCCATAATCCCAGCTGTTTGGGAGGCTGAGGAAGGAGGAACACACATTTGAGACCAGCCTGGGCAATTTAGCAAGAGCCTATCTCAAAATAAAATTTCAAAAAAGGGCTGGGAATATAGCTCAGTGGTGAAGTGTCCCTGGGTTCAATCCCCAGACTCAAAAAAAAAAAAAAAAAAAAAAAAAAAAAAAGAATGTAGAACTGTGTTGGGATATGGCCATTTCCACTACAACTTTAACCTTCTCAAGGCCTTGGTCCAATTTTGTGATTTATTTAAACAATAAGTATTTTTCCCAGTTAATGTGAGTTTATTGCTCACCTTAGGCATCTGAATTTTAATTTTTGCATAATTCCTAGGTAGTGCCAAATATCCTTAGTGACAGAAGAAACAAAACACTTACTGGGACACCACTCTGTAGAAAGCCTTGCTAACCCATTTGTTCATTTAGGGTGCCAATATTTGGCTGCAATTATGTTAGAAAAAGGTGTGCACATTAACATAGCTGTGTAACTATAATTTAAAGGGTACTTCTGGTGTTTTCTTATTATTAATTTTTAATTGATAAATAAAAATGGTATATATTTATGGTGTACAAGTCGATGTTTTCAAAATACATATACATTGTAAAATGGCTCAGTTAAGATAACTAACATAAGTGTTACTTCACATACGTGTTATTTTTTGTGGTAAGAATACTTAAGATCCACTCTGTTAGCACTTTTCAAGTATACAAGTCAACATTATTAACTACCATCACCATTTTGTAAATAGATCTCTTGAACTTATTCCTCTTTACTAAAATTCTATATCCTTTGGCTAACATTTCCCCAATCCCTTTCTGTCACCCTCAGGCCCCAATAACCACTATTCTACTTTCTGTTATGAGTTGCACTTTTTTTTTTTTGAGTCCACATATAAGTGAGATCACTTTATTTTTATGTGCCTGGCTTATTTTACTTAAAATAATGTCTTCTGGATTCTTCCATGTTGTCACAAATGACAGGATTTCCTTCTTTTAAATGCCATGTGTATATATAGCACATATTTTTGTTCATTGATAGACATCTAGGTTCAATCCCCATCTTGGCTATTATGAACAATGCTGAAATAAACATGGGAGAGCAGATGTTTCTTTGACATATCAATTTGTTTCCTTTGAACATCTACCCAGAAATGGGATCGCAGGATCACATGGTAGTCCCATTTTGAATTTTCTGGTATTATCTTCAAATTTTTTATTTCTCCAACTACTCAACAACTATTGATGTCAGCTATGTACCACTATGGGATACAGCAAAGACCACCAACCCTGCCATCATGGAGCTCAACTGTAAGGTCTTTTTTTTCTTTGAGCCTCTTGGACCTTTCCTTCTGTGCCTTAGTTCCCACCATAAGGTTTTTGACAATAGGAGCAGGTAGCTCTGCATGCCTATGGTCAGAATGGGTTTTAGTTTTAGCATTATTTGTTTTAGGCTATATTATATTTAGGCTATATACATGTCTCACCCTCAAAATGTAACTAAAATATATATTGATTATTTTTTAGAATCTGATATCATTTCTCTCTTTAGAGCTGTCGTAGAAGATGAATCTTCTTAATAAAGTGTGTAATAGTAATCAACTTTTTTTGAATGAATAAAATTGGAATTATTTCAATTTACCGTATATGCCCTAATGTCTGTGGAATTTGAACAATCAGTTAATGGATTTATAGGTTCATTAATGTTTTACAGAAGCTAGTTTTGTTCTTGGTAAATTGTCTTACTTTTTTCATGTTCAAAAATATAATTTATTTGTTTTGCCATTCAACCCAGAGATGTTTCTCTTTGCTATTGTAGAAAATGCTAATAGTAGTATATTTAGACTTAATATGTCATAGTAGGGACCTATATGTTCACATGCAAATGATGAATATAAAGCTCACAGCTAGGTTTTTGACTCTCAGCAAGGATGGTTAATAAATAAGTTTGTGGTTTAGTTTCAGACCTAAATTGGTAAGCAGAAGTAAGAATATCCTAAAGTGTTAATTATTCTTTTAGGTAATAATACTTTGTTGAAGAATTGGGAAGGTGGTGTAGTGATCAAAATTAAGTGGAATTTCTCTGTTACAAAAGAAGCTATTCAGAATTGTTAATGATATAGTCATCCCTCTAGCCATAGTGATATTAGCAGGAAATGGAGAAATCTTTGCTAATAGACCAGTTTCAAAAAATAAGGAATGCACAAGCCCATTCCTGTTTTAAATGGCAATTTTTCAAAGCACTACTTATGATTACCCCACACTATGCCACTCTAAAGAGGTTGTTCCTATCATACATATGCATTCCATGGCAAAGACCTATGTAGGAACTTGATCTGAAGCAAAGAACAGTTGAGAAGTCATGAATTGCAATTGTGAATATAAGTTATGGATTGTAGCTAAAATTTAGCTCAGTTCATATTTATGAATCTGAAGTAGATTTCAGAATGTATCTCTATATTCCATACAAACGTTCCAAAGACTTTCTTTTATTTCTTGGAGTTCTTAGCAAAATGAGTCCCTTTATTGGTTATGGGATTCAACAAAATGAAAATAGTAAAATAAAATAATTAAAAATAATAAAACAGTAGCATCATAGAATTCTTTTCATTTGTCAAACATATACAAAGAACAAACATTATTTGTTAATTTTTTAACCCTTTGAGACTAACACATTTTAATACCTTTTTAACATCTAGGGAAACTGAGGCAAGGAGAGATCAAAAACTTGTCTAAGCTCCCATAGTCAGTATTTGGAGTGGGATTCCATAGCCTATACCTTTAGCCATCTTTTTACAATGCCTCTCGGGCTTTAACAAAAGAAAAGGAAATTCTGTATCATTCTTTTTTATCTCATGCTGTTTATTCAAAGGTCAGATTCACATCTCTTCCAGACAGACATTTTGTGGTTCCTTTTGGAAGATGGCTCATGATTCTTTTCAAAGATCTCTTTGACTTAAGGCACTCATATCCAACTTCGAAAGTTGCCCCATCTGAGTAGCTTGAAATTATCTGGTGCTTACTTACAACCTTTTTAGTAAATGCCCTTCTGGCTTGGGGTAGCTTTGGTATTTCATATTTAGTAAAAGTGTCTGCTACCTGCCCTTAGAAAATATCTTGGTTTTATGTCTCCCAGACTGCTTGTTGCTAAAGGCAAAATGTGAAATGGAGAGTGCTGGAATTGCACTGCGCCGTAGAAATTAGGTGCAACTACTACATTAAAAGCAACGGCAGGTGCCATAAATCTGAACTTTGTTTGGAGGGAGAAAAAGAATAAAAGTAAAACATGTGACAGGATAGGCTGCAAATTGCCAGGGTGAAGATAGTTTTCCTAAAGAAACAATTAAACCTTTCTATAAAGAAATCTTGTTTTATTTTGAACTGCACTTCAAATGTGAAGGTATAACAGGTTTCTAAACAATCTTTCAGTCAGTTTTTTCAAAGACATTTCGTCTCTTTCAGAGCTCTTTCAATTTCTTCACCACACACACATACACACACACACTCATATACACATACGTACATATGAAGAACATTAATAATTACATGAATAACCCTAAATATCATGATACAGAAATACCATTAACATTTTAGTATATATATTTCCAATATTTCTTTTACACACAAACTTTTAAATTAATTATTGTGGTTTTATTAGTGCATAAAAATTTCACAGAATAGTGAGGTTTATTGTGACATATTTATGTATGCATATAGCATAATTTGCTCCATTTCAGTAGTTCTAGTAGTTCTCTTTTCCTTCCTTTCCTCCCTCTCTCTGATTTCCTTCCTCTACTGGTCTCCCTTTCATTTAATTTTTATATTGGTATATTATAATTATGTATTATAATACATAAATGTGGGATTCATTATGATATATTCATACCTGCACACAGTATAATTTGGTCACTTTTGCTCCCTTGTACTTTCCTTTTCCCTCCCTTCTACCTTGGACCCTTCCTCTACTCTCCCCCCTATTTCTGCAAGAGGTTTTTAATTTTAATCCCCTCCTCCCCCACATAAAACTTTGACTGCTTATTTCACTTAGCATGAGGTTCTCCAGTTCCATCCATTTTACAGCACAATTTCATTCTGTTTCATGGCTGAGTAGAACTCCCTCAACACACTTTTTAATATAATCTATTCTTTTCACTTATCAATTTATCACAGAATCATTTCATATTATTAGTCTTTGACAGCCTTGTTTTTAATGATGGTTCAGTATTTTGTGTGTGATTTTATCATATTTTAAACTAGGATGGTGGAAATTGAGGTTTTTCCAACTTTTACATTGTTACAAGCAATGCTGCAATGAACATTCTTTTGTAACTAAATCACATGATATAGTCATGATTATTTTTCTTAGGATAAATTTTTAGAACTGGAATGATAACACCCAGGGTTTGAAAAATACACTGCCCAATGGCTCCTCCAGAATGATGTCAATTTACACTCATAAGACATGGCGTTTTTGATCTTTCTTTTGAGGATTTTGGGTGAGCTGTATTTCGCTACCAGTAAAGCAGGGTCCCTCTTTATCTGTTCAATTGGACCCTGAATAAACTGAGACAGTTTCAGTCCCCTTTCCTTTCATTTCTGTCTCTATCTCCGCTGCAAGCCTTGCTCTGTTGCATTTTGGTAAGGTTAGCGTAAAAGACAGAAATGGTAGGGGAGCAGAGCAGGAGCCCAGTGAACACATTGTTCTAAAGCAGACTTGTGGGGATGGTGCTTTCCTTGTGACAGGGGAAAACAGCTGCTCCTTATTTCCTTTCATTTTCTGTAGTAGCCAGCATTTGGAACACTATATTGTGATGCATGAAAGGAAACAAACAGATCCTGTTGGGTGATTCTGGTGCTCAGCGCATCCTTTGCATGGTAGCTGGAGATCCCCCTCTGCAAGATTCTGTTCTCATCAGTGGTCAAGAGTGGCTTGCTGAAGGAAGGGAGTGACTCTGGTCACTGTATTTAGGAATGGAGCTGGTCTCCTGGAGCGGGGCTATCTGCTCTTACCTCTTAAAGGATGATTTGGGCCGGGGGGGGGGGTGAAGTCTTGATTTTTCCTTTTCAGAAAACACTTGGAATGGTCAATCACATTTCCCCAACCCTTTGTTTATCATGTACTCAGAAAATAGGGAAAAGTGGACTCTGAAAGAGCAATCTCAAATATAAGAAAATGAAGAAATACTGTGTTCATTCAAATAAGAGGAGTCCGTTTTGGATAAGCATAGTGTTATTTTATAGTACCAACCCTTCATTATCCAATTGTGTCTACATCATGACACTACAGGCCAGACTGCTTTAATTCTACATAATTTACTTGTGGAGTCGCATGGAACAGAAATACTGTTTCCATTTCTTCTTGTGAACAAGTACAATAAGTAATTTAGTATGGAATGTCCTGGGGATTAGACCAGTTGAGCTGCCTTGCTTCATTGACTACAAGGAAGACAGTTGAGCTCTGATAATAAAACATCTTAGCAAACAGTGTAGTTAAAGAAAAAGTACATTTTATAACCCAAAGATGAACCCAAGTATTGGCTATATTCCTCCAAAGTAGTTGACAGAAATGGGCTTAGTTCAAGGTACCAGAGTTGTGATGCATTAATCTTAAGGACAACTAGAGGCCAGTTAGCCTGTGGATTGAGTGTAAATGTGCAAAAAGTGGATTGGCTCAATATCATTTCAAACTGAATTATTCAAAGGAATGCTTGTATTATATCATTTCTTTTTAAAATAAATTGGGATGCTGAATTATACTGTATTCTAAATGTAACCTTTTCCCAAATCCCTCAATTCAGAATAGTTTATTGCAGGTCATATACCTCTTTTTAACCAGACCAATATAACTCCCAGATTCCAAGGCAAGCTTTAGTAACATGTATAATCAGTGTATCTTTATTTTAACTTGCTGACTCATCATCCCAGTGTGTTCTCAACACAAGAGCCTTTACGGATGTCATATTTCAGCAGTGGCAGAGCTTTATCAAGACATCAAAGCCACCACCCACTCTTCTGGGAGAAAAGACTTGGGAGCTGCAAAACACTCTAACATGAATTCGATAACATCACTAGTATGTTACCTTCAGACCATGACTAGGCCAACAAACAACCTCTCTCAGCAGGCCTGTGCTTTTGAGGATGGAAGCCAGCCAGCCAACACATTGAGATACAAAGGAAGCAGCTTTCCAATAAGGAAATGTGAAGCCCTCCTTCTACCAGTCTTGGAGGTAGATATAATGATAGACAGAAAAGCAGTTTAATGTTTTTGTTTTTGTTTTTTATTTGTTTGTTTGTTTGGTTTTGGCTAAACAAAGTTTCTCTGACTGTCTGAAATGATGGAAAACATTTCTGAACTCTATCCAGAAGTATAAAAGCCCAATACAGAGACTTATGCAATACAATGATTCTCAAACTCTTATACCCTTAAAGGGTTTGGAGTTTGGTTGAGGTGCTACAGGAGGTGCTGGAGGTTGGAGAGTCCCCTCCTACACCCAGAGCAGCCTTGCTTTTATCAGAGCCTTGCCTTGAACCTCTAAGTGCTCACTTAAAATAAGACCTTCTTAACAATAACCATAGTGCTAGCAATAATAGAAAAGTCCCAGTATAACTGTAAAAATGTGTTCTAATAATGATTAAAATTTGACGAGAATGTTAACTCAATCATAGATACTAGGTATTGAAAGATGTTCCAATTCTATTACAGATTATTTTTATTTCTTTATTTTTAAAAAATGTGAATGGTACTTCACTGAGTCATTTTTGTTTACAGTTGAAACTTTAGGAATTCAAAATTAGCTTTCTTGCCTGTAAGTTTCTATAGCGACACCAGAAAAAGTTTCAACCTTGAGTCCCATATTGCTCCACTGTGCTGTATCCAAATAAACTTTCACGCCAAACCGTCATCCAGCTTCTTCTACCCACAATTCCCTGGGGAAGACCAAGTCCTCAAGGATTACATTTTGAATGGCTGTCAGAGTGCCACTCCTGGGACCCTTTTAATATGGCTTTACTTTTTATATGGCTTTTTTGATTTTGCTTAGGCAGGATTCTCTGAGCAATAAAGATCACATGCTTCCCACTGAAATTTTCCCCAAATCATGTACTAGCTGGACTTGGGTATTTGGGAAAGATTACAGTTGAGGAATTTAGGATAACAATTATAGCTTTCTGACAACCACCAACTTCAATCTACCTGGCTTTTGTGATGTTCACCTCTCATGGCTGAGCCCTGAGCTCCAAGTTCAACTCCAGAAATGCCTGGGAGATGCCACATTTGAACTCATCCAGTTTCTCATCTTTGGGCTTCACAATCTTGGTGCTCAAGCTGAACATGGCCTTCTCTGCGAAGTGCTGGTTTAGGAAGAGGCCCAGCTCTGGTGAGAGCTTAAAGTCTCTATATTCTATTTTTAGAAAGCAAGATGAGAGAACTCCTGGGCCTAGAATCTACTTTGTGCTTAATAATCATGAAACAAGTGAATAAGTGAATGGGAGAGAGAGAGAGAGATGACTGTTAGCCCACTGGTTTAAAATATAGATTCAAATCCTGATTTCTTCACAGAATTTGGGTTTGTATGTTTTGTTGTTGTTGTTGTTTTCCCCTGAGCTTCTATTTCTCAAACTGTGCATGAAGAGTTTAAACTAGATAAGTTTTGAGATCTCATCCACCTCTGGAAAGAGTTATGACCAGGAAAATATACTGTGTTGGAAGGAATTTTAAAGGGAAGTAACAAGTTTTAAATACTGAAGGTCAGACAGGTCAGTAAAAAGTGAGCAACCAGTAGCATCTACATTACCCAGCACAATTGACCTAAAAGCCGTTTATCACTTTGTTCTTCACTAGCAATTTCATATACATCGTCAGAACACCTCATTCAGGCCATTTCATAAATGACAAGACTAAGGTTCTGCAAGTTAAATAATTTTCAGAATGCCACCGAAAGGCAGAGCTGTTTGGAAACTGAGTCTTGAGACTCCATCACCCCATGGACTCAAATATATAGGAAGGAGAGAGGGAAAGACAAAGTGACAGGATTCCACAGAGTTGGTTTGGCCCAGTTCTCGTTCCCTGAAAAGGAGCCCCATAACCCAAGTCTCATAATTTCCGATCCAGAGTTTCATGCATGAAACTTTACTGCCTCTTGAAAGGTGAATGAGTAGATTTGATTCACTGGAAGTCAGAAACAGCTTTTTAAACATTTGGGAATCAGGGTAGGTAGTTAGTCTGCCTTGTAAAATTTTCTTATGGATGTCACCATTAGAAAAATTTATCTTATCTTAGTAGAGTGCAAAGCTTATTCAAACCCATCACATCTTCAAATTCAGTCATTGTTAGTTGAGAGATTCTACATTAATCCTTGCTGCATCTTAATTCATGAGATCTTGGAAAGTAGTGATTTGCTTTGCTCTCACCAGATTTCATCCATGAAAAACAGGTCACCGAGATGTCACATTTTATGAGGTTATTTATACCTCCTTTTGCTTTTGGACTTCAGTTTTACAGATTATTTTTTTCTCTCTAGATTCCTGAGAGGAGATCAGAGTACTGAATTTTGTTTATTGAAGAAATTGGCATCTGGAAATCCTGAGTAAACAAAAGTACAGAATATGAAATATTGAAATACTTTAGCCATGAAAAGGTAACTTCTAATTTTACAATATTAATCAGGAGAAATTTAACATGTAAAATGTTCTTTATTTTCTAGTTTATTTATAAACAAATGTAACCTACTCTTGTAAATTTCAGAATCACTCTATTATGTTTTCATAATCTTATATATGTGTATGTGTATATAAAAATATTCATATGCACATACATATTCCAGCACAATGATCAATTCTGATTCTTTTTGTAGAAAAGGGCCAGTAAGTGCAGTTTCTATGCATATGGACAAGATAACTTCCTACAGTATCAAAGAAAGTTAACAAATAGCAACTATATGTCCATTAACATACTAATAACTATAAGTTCTAGCTTGTCCTAATTATTTCTAATAATCTCTGGGGAGACTAATATCTTTTAAAAGTATGTATGTGTTGATGATAGAAAGCAGGTTGAAAAGTACTGATTTATTATAACCCTTCATTAAGGTTAAAAGCATTCCAGTGAGATGAAGACATCTGCCTTGTATTTTCACATTGCAGAAGAGAAGTTAAGGACAGGAAGAACAAAAAGAAAGAAAACAATGTTTCAAGTTGAATTCAAGCCAGGTCTGAAGAAAACAATTCTTGCCTCATATCCTAAAAGTTCTCAAGAAAATTCCCCATATCCATGACTATCACTTATTATTATTGCTACCAAGTGTATTTAACACTGTGTATTGGCTATGAAAATTAGCTATATGTCCTGAAGTTATTTTTCAAAGTTTTACACACAGTTAATCAACACATGTATCTCTGTCTCTCACAGTGTTTTATTTCTTAAAAAAAAAAATTAACCAAGAAAGCTACTACTGGAAAGAATTAAGATGAGTTAATTATGCAAGGTATTGAAAAATAATTTTTGAACTTGGACATTTCTTTCCTCTTCTTTTAAAGGTAGGACTGACTAAGGTTGGCAATTATAGGGTGTAGTGAATTGTCACTTGATATCTTGGAAATCAAAGGAAAGGGCCACTGGAGAGAGGCTGAACTGAGCTGTTACTGGATTTTTATCTCTCTAAATGAGTGCTACTGACAGGAACCATATGTGTTACTTAGTATAGCTGAGGAAGAGAACATGGGTGGTTTTCCAAGGAGCTGTGACCTGCCTGTGTATGCATGTCTACCTGTGATCCCATGGACAAATCTGATGTATTTATGATGTTTAATAAACACTTAGAGCCACATGTGAGCTTGGGGACTGTGTTTCTCTCCTTTAAAGGATTATATGTGAATATCCAGGTTGATTTTGCCTTAGAATTAAAAATCAATCTTTCTACTTAGTAGTGTTTGTCACTGCACAAAAACATTCATGAAAGTGTAAGGCCCCCTTTGAAATGACAGAAGAAAGATGAAGTAGTTCCCAATTAAGCTTGTATTTAGCCCAGTTGAAAATAAGAAATACCCTGAGCAGAGCTGAGCTCTCAAAACACTAAGTTAAGGATTTCACTTAAGTAATCAAATGCATTTAGTTTATATTGTGGTATCAGGGTTCTTGAATGACAGGCATTTACCCAGGAAAAGCAGACAGAAGTGATATTTTAACTTGTATTTTGTGGTTTATCTTTTTCTATATTTTTACTTGTAACTTACTTATATCATTATATGTGAAGCCAGTTTCTTAATGAAAGTACATAGTTGCGGGGGCAGTAGGGTCATGATAAAAAATCCTTTCTGCTAATCTTTGCTTTGAATGATGTGTATAGACAATTTATATCTAACATAATTATTGAAATATTTAGATTTATGTCTGTTTTTCTTTTATGTTTGTTCCTTCTTTTCTAGTCATATTTATACATTTTCTTGCCTTCTTTTGGATTATATGAACAATTTTTTAGAATTCTATTTTGGTTTATTGTGATTTTGACCGTGTCTCTTTATATAGTCAAGTGTTTTTTAATCATTTCTCTACAAATTGTATAATATATCTAAGTTTTTATAATCTACTTAGAATCAATGTTTTACCATTTTGAGTGAATGTAGAAAACATACCACCATATTGATCCATTTCTACTCTCCTCCTGTGAAGTTAGAGTTGTTATGTACATACATTAAAGCCCTACCAGACAATGTTATATTGCTTTCCTCTTCAACTTTTTGACATCTTCTTTTAGAATAAGAGAGTACATAATGCCATGCATTGCTATTTCTGTTGCATTCCCTTTGTTCTTGATGTTAAACTTCTTCAGCAATGAATTGTCTTAGTTTTCCTTCATCTAAGAATGTTTCACCATCATTCCTGAAGGATATTTTTCCTAGATACAGAATTATGTGTTGATAGTTCTTTTCATTCAACACTTGAAAACCTTTATGCCACTTCCCTTATTTCTTTTCTTTTCTTTCTTTCCTTCTTCTTTTTCTCTCTTTCTTTTTTTCTTTTAGCAACATACTCTTTCTTCTCTTATAAATTTTGAGGCATAGTGTCCATAATAACTTAGGTTTTAAAAGGAAGTTTTCAGATTTAAGTCGTAAATCCCTTGATGTTAAAAGGAATGTCATGCTTAAGTAATGAACAAGCATCATAAAACAACATAGGCATGACTGTATAGTTATTCAGATACCTGCCAAAGACATGCATACAACTCTAAAATTTGAGACCTATTTACACAGTGGTTCCACAACAGATTATTATATAATACTATAATGTGGATTTTTTTAGTTCACAAATGTTTCTCCTGTTTGTATGTACATGTATATACAAATGCCCCCTACACCCAATGTATAACCTTATTTCCAAAACTGATCTGTTTGGAATTATATTTTCCTAAAACAGTGATTCTTAGACTTTAATATAACTAACCTTCAGAGGTGTTAATTCAGTAATTCTGGGATAGAGTCCAAAACTTTACATTTCAAATAAGATGATACCAGATAATGTCACTGTTGCTGGTTTTAAACTAAATTTTGAGAATAACTACCATAGGGAATAGGCAGAACACCCCAGAATTTGACTGGTGACTCATCAAAAGGCATAAACTGAAAAGTAAATTGGAATTTATGACTTTCTACCAACTTTGTGAGATTTTATCAAAAGACAAATTCATGTGACCTTGAATTGATTTCATATCACAATTATTTTAAAGTTCTTCTGAAAGCAAATATTTTTTCATTCAATTGCTAATATATATACATATACACACACATATACAGTTTATACACATGAACACATATGTAGTATATTCATACTATTATTATAAGTTGAAATTAGAATAATTCAGTCAAATAAATTATGTGGTTTCTCCAGTGTTAAAAACTTTATAACTTGCAATCATCTTAATTGTTTCTCACACATTTAGATTTAACTTTCTTTTAATCTAGAGTGGACCTTGGGAAATTATGGCTTAGGGACCAAATATACCCATGGCCCATTTTTGTATAGTCAGTAAGTTAAGAATGGTTGTCACATTTTTTAAATGTAAAGAGAAGGAAGAAAAAGACAGCATAGCAATTGTCTGTGGTCCTCAAAGCATAGAATATTTATATGTCAGATAGCCCTTGTTCATATCCTGACTCTACTTACCGTTTTGTGTAGCTTTGAAATAGACACAAACTTTCTGTGTATTCATATCCTCATCTACAAAATGTAGATGATGAAAGTCCCTAACTTAGGACTAGAGTGCAAATTAATTAGTTAATACACACGAAGTGCTTAGAATAGCACCTGGCATATCATTAGCATAGATTAGACATGAGGCACTGTTGACATGGGTAGAGTACCGTGTATACATTAAAAGTAAAATTTGACTATGCATTCATAAAAGCATATATAAATATTTCTGTTTGATATTAAGTGAAAAAAGCAAAGCACAAAATGAACTGATGTTTTGTAGAATAAGTAAAACAAAAAGCCTATGTGCTAGAAAAGAATCAAAGGAAGGAAATACTGCCACTTATTAGGAGTGGCCATGCTAGTTTGATGGAACTGTGTATGGTTTTCCTTCTTCCACCTTTCTATATTTTCCAAATTTCCTAAAATGCACTATGAGTTCTAGCTTAGCAGCAATACCTCAGGAGGAACTTACGCCTTTGCCAAGGTGCTTATCTCCTAGATAGGATAACAAGATGAGCTAAGGCTGCAGCGGCCACCATAACTCTGCCAGTATTTATTTTGGTCTCTGCAAGTCAGGCCCTTCACATTCTTTGTACATAGTTGTATTTAATTAGGACTCAAGCTAGCCATAAAGTGTGCATTAATTGTCTGTTATTTCATAAATGATGGCCAAAATAACAGCCTTTGATAGGAACAGTTTGGGGGTAAGCACCACTTGGTCTGTTCATCTTCCAAGGCTCCCTGCCCCAAGCAAGAGATTTCTATTTGTTATCTCCTTTTATCCTGGAGAATTACTAATCCTGCACTACCATATTAAGTACCAATTAAGCAGAGATTTGTCATTCCTGCTCGAGAACATTGAGCTGGGCTGTGGCTGCATATTTCACAGACTTCTGACAGAAATTATTTTAATTAGACTGCTGCTAGCAGCATTTAAAATAGTCTGTATGGCCAGAGAGAGGAAGAATGGTTCCTCAGTCAGATAATTTACTTATTTTTCTTTTTCACTCACCATAAATCTTAGAGTTGAGGTTATTAAGCCTCTAGAGGGGGAAGGGGATCGTCAGGGAAAGAAATCAGCTAAACTTTATCTTACTTTAAATACCAGAAAAGAAAAATCTCCCACAGATTTACTGGAAAGAAAAAAAAAAACTTTTAAAAGAAAAATGTGTTCAAACAAAATCTGACAGGATATTTTTACATTCTGAATGTCTAACATGTTTAAACAATAAGGAGGATATGTGCACCTTTTACATATAATTAAGGTGGGCTCTTTTCTTTTTATTTTTGTTCTGTTGCCCCAAATTGAAGTCATTACTTGGCAATTATTAGGTTACTCTGACTCTAAAAAGCAAAGTAAATAAATTACTAAATTGAATACCACATTTAGTAAACCTTGTTTAAAAGCACAAGTTTTACAGGGATACATTTTATTTTATGAATTCATTTCCTAAGATGAGAAATTGGATGGATGCAAGCATTTATCCTCTTTTAAAATTCTTTAATAAGGATTTATCCTTTCACTTTCAGAATTTCTGATCAATACATAATTGGAATATTATTTGGAGTTCCTTATTTGCAAGCATTCTGATTTATTTAATCAAATCAAATTTATTTGAGTACATATTTTAAAAGCATGTTCTATAATATTTGACCATCAAAATGCACATTTTTCCTTTGAGTTCCTCACTCACACATATGATCTAATCCTCCCTTTAGGAAGTAGCCACAATTTATAATTGGAATTTTAGTGCTTTGTGGCTTACTTGAATAGTTTTCCCCATGAAAGCCAAAAATTTCTAAAATACAAGATGAATTCAAAGACTGTAGGTACCACCCTGATCATTGAAAATAATAAAATGAGCATCACATGATTAAAGGGAACATTGGGAGAATGGAGTTGCTTTGGATGTGACACTAGAAACACTGCCCATAGATACTCAGTGGACTTCAGTAAATCACAAAGGGGGTTTATAATCTCTGTTCAGTCTCCACTCAGACTATTTCCACTATTTGTTAAATTTTTTTTCCTTAAAGAGGGGATAGAAGACATGATTGCATTTCTTAACATAAAGGTTTAGAAATGGTAGAGTGTGTAATTCTGTTGGAGAACTGCTAAATACTCAGTTAGAACCACTATTGAACTGTGAACGAATGGAATGGGTTAGGGGAGAAGAGATAGTGGACACACCCACCACAGCTGGTGTGGGAGGGAGCCTGCCCATGTGAAGGTTCCAGGTGCTGTCCATGCTCCCACATGGAGGCTGTGCAATCCCAAGATGAATTTCTGCTTTGCTTTATAACGAGCCATTCTCTTCTTGTTGATATATGTTCTATCTGGTATCTTCTAAAACATACCAAGTTTATCTATGTTGAAAGTCTGTTGTGGCAGGTCTCATTCCTTAATGATCATCCAAATGTCTTAGGAAATGATTTAGCAGCTGCCATATCTCCCATTCTGCTCCACACTTACCTTCACCATGTGTAGTTTCGTGTGGCCCTTGAGACTAAACAATGAGCCATAGGTGCTAAAACAACCTTCTATCAGGTGTGCTGCCACCATGAATTCAAGAACAAACCTTTAGGTTTCTCCTAAATTACTCTCAGATTTATGGGAGTCAAACCTTGAGGCTGAGTTTCTAGTCCATTGTTTCTCAAGTATGCCTCCGAAAATAACAGCAGTAACATCAACTGGAAACTTATTAGAAAAGTTTTAAAAATTATTCAAGCATTATAATTATACATAATAATGGGATTCATTATGCCATATTCATGCATGCACATAATATAATTTGATCAATCTTATTCCCCAATACCTTCTCTTTCCCTCTCCATCTCTCTCTAATGATCTCTATTCTATTGATCTCTCTTTTATTATTATTATTATTTTAACTACTGATATATATATATATATATATATATATATATAGAGAGAGAGAGAGAGAGAGAGAGAGAGAGAGAGAGAGATATTCATGTTCATGCATGGACATAGAATAATTTGATAAGTTCCGTTTTCCAGTACTTTTCCATGTACTCTTCTCTCTTCCCTCCCCTCTTGCTGCAGCCCAGCTGGCTGGGCAAAATAACCGGGGGGTGACGAACAACTTGTGTACGTTGATACAGCAGGAGTGGGAGCCCTTTATTGTAGGACAACAGAGGTATTTATACATTCCACACAGTTTATCTTAATTAACATAAACCAGATACAGCAGTCAACCAATAAGAAATCTCCACACTTAATGGCTCTCTGGCACCACCTCACAAACCACTCCCCCTGGCAAAATGCCAGGTGCCATCCTGACTTGTTTACAGACTCTAACATTTCCCCCTTTTGTTTAAAATTTAAATGACCACCATAGTGGTTTTTACACAAACACCACAAACAATCTGCTACAAGCAGAAGGGGAGGATACAAAATGCCACAATACCAAGCCAATTGATGGCTCCACACAAGAAGTCCTTGGAAAAATTATACCAGCAATGACACTGTTAGCAAAGATACCGAGTTACAATTTGTTGTAGATTACACTTTGTTGTCTCAGTCCAGGTAAAGCAGTGTCTCAATAGATTAACTCACAGTCCAGGTAAATCATAGTCCAGGTAAGTTCTGTAGGCATCTAGCTTGAGCCGAAGTCTCGTCCCGTTTTCAGCAACACTGGAAATTCTTCCATCCTCGTCCTCAGCGGCACTGGGACGAAGGAAGGAACTAGCTTCCAGGTGTGGGAGAACCATTGTAGTTACTGGCCTTGGAAATGATCAAACTCAATCAAACTTCAGGGACTCGGGCTGTCTTCCGCCTGCAGCGTCCCAGGCAGCCCCAGATGGCCCTGGGGAGAGTCCAGGGAGTGTCCCAGACTCCCGGAGAGAGTCCCAGGGAGCATCCCGTACTCAAACTGCCACCAGGCACAGGTTTGGATTTGGGCTTTTGAAGTGGCATCCCGCTCCCCAGGCGGGAGGGGGGACGGGGGTGGCGGAGAGAGCCCGCTGCCAGCACTTGGAAAGTCCTTCGCACCTGGCAGCCGCCACACTGATTCACGCACCCTCTGGTAACGAAAAGTATTCAGTAATAGCCTTTTGCAATTTCTTTCTTGATAATCCTTCCTCCTCTGAACTTTTTTCTTCTTTCTGACTAGAGTTCCTGGGCTTCCATCAACACATGCCCTAACTATTCTTGGTTCCACTGGGGTGCCTCTTTCCCTTAGTAATTTACTTAACACCCCTTCCATATTTTCGTCACAAAGACAATACAATACACTGAGACAAAACAAGACACAAACATACTGTATCAATCTTCTCCACTTTCTCGAAATTGCCATTTTTCCTCTTGCCCTATCTGCCTAGGGACGAGCGGATTTGCTCTTGTCCTATCTATGGACAGGCAGCTTTTTTTCGTCACTTACCCCCGAGTGTCCTGGGGCTCCCCGTAACGGGCCACCATCTGCCGCAGTCCGGCTGTAGCAAAATAATGAGGGGGGGGGGCTCCCATTCCTGCTGTATCAATGTACACAAGTTGTTCGTCACACCCCCCCCCCCCCCCCCCCCCCGTTAGTTCGCTGCAGCCGGACTGAGGCACCCTCTGATACTTTTCCTCTGGCCTATTGGTCTCTCTTCTATTTATAAATGCAAATTTTGGCCTTCACCCCCTGACCACCATCAGTGAACACTGAAAGTCAGGGCCCCCTAAAATATAGTATTATAAGGCTTCCTGGTGATTCTGATGCTAAAATCTAAGAACCATTTCAATAGCCCAAACTTGACTGCAGACTTGTAATCAATTGGAAAGCTTTAAAAACTGTTGATGTCTTTGTTTTAGCACTAGAAATTCTAATCCAATTGGTTTGGAATTTGGCTCCAGAATCAGAATTTTTTAAAAAGATCCTTGATTGATTGGAATGTGTAGTAAAGGTTGAAAACTACTTTAATAGTTCAGACCCAAAACCAAATAACCAAAACAACTCTTGTTTCATCAGTTGCTTGGCAACAACTGTCTATTATTTAAGTACATTCCTTTCCACAAAATGTATAGCTAATTTTCATCCTTTTGAATTATTCTTACTGTCAGATGTTTTGTTGTATATTGATGAGTGAGGTTTGTTTTATCTCAGCACTTTCATTTTTATAGCCCTTTTACATTAAAAATTATTTATTGTTTCCATCATAATCATATACTCAGTATCTTCAGAGTTCTCTTGCTTTTGCAGTTATCAACTATGATGAAATTAACAGTTATCTATCAATGCCTCAAAATGATAGACACAGGAAACATAATTTTAATGCATCTGTGGTGGCAGGTATATTCACACACTTCTGCTTTAGAGGGTCATTTTGTTCTCACCTTAAAATCTTTCCATTAGATGAGCTACTTTACATGATTTATTTCAACATTTCTTTTGGGAATTAAACTGAGTTCAGGGCTAACATACATAGAGGTGGATCTAACATATAAACCACTTCTCACCATAGGCCTTCTCCCCAACACTTTGCTACTTGTACCAATATTACATTTATGCATTGATCTATTCAACAGGTTTTCATTGAGAAAATGCTACACATTCAACTAAACATTTAAGTAATAGTACTGTATCACTGATGCTATTGACAGTAGTTCAACAGATATTAGAAAATAGCTACCCATTACAAGTCAGTCTGGTAAAAATTTCATCAAGAAAGAGCAGCCATAGTCATGTTCAAGAATTCTTACTGTTAAGTGCTGGTGGCATGTGGTGCTGGTCCCAAGAAAATGATAATATATAGTAGTACAGCATAGTGGCTTAGCCTTCTGCCTTCTGATAAATAGACCCAATTCAATCAGATATTTATTGAACATCTACTAAATATTTATTAAGCATCTTTTATGTACATTTCCAAGTTACCAACCTATAAAAACAAAAGAGCTGATACCTATACATTATTCTAGACAGGCATTGGTGGCCCTATTAGGTCTGGACTAAAGCATTCCAATTTCCTGGGTAACCATACCTGCTTGACCATGCCTGGGTTACTTGGTATTGGGGGTTGCTGAGTACCATGTGAATAAATGCATTGTCTATTATGTGCAGGTTTCACCCTGTGTGAAGGAAAGAAATGGAGACATTTTTTATGAAAGGAGTTATTCACTGGCTAATGGTCCAATGAGATTTGGAGAATGTCTGCTATCTGACTCTCCTTTCTGGTGAAAAGTCAAGAAAATGCACATGGGAAGATTACAGTCTGAGTGAATATCCTAACTTGCTTCAGCACCCTCCCCCCCTTCAAAATCAACAAGACAGCCCACTGTTTTCCCTGTGCACAGCCCTTCTCAGCACCCCCCCCCCCCAGGGGTCAGGATCCACTGGGTGGTTCTGACCCATCTCTCAGCATTAGGAGGTTAGAGGTTGATTGTGCTGGATGCCCCAGCATTTCCAGGGTTCCCACCCCTCAGCTTTTAAAACATTGTGTTTTGAAGGTAAAGGTGTGGCATGTGGCCAGTGCTGAGGCAGGGGAGCTAGGGATGGGCGTCAGGGGGATGTGGCAAGGAGGAAATAAGAGCAAATTCCTCCAAAAACGATCTGACAGGAAATGACAGAGTATCAGCCTCATACCACCCCACTTGGCTGCTTAACGGAGGGAAAAGTCCTTCCTAATCACACAGCGGTGCCAGAGCGCAGTAGGTGAGGATGATGAAATAATAAAGCATTTCCCGTGTGTGTTTTTCATTAGGCCTGTTTTGTTTCTCTTCCAAGTGCTGGGGAAACAGAACAGAAGCCCCGCTCCAAGCGCGCCACCGTGGCCGCCTCCCCTGGGAACAGCAGCTGCGCTAACAGGAGGGGCGCCCTGGGTGGAATGGGCTCTAACACCTTCCTAATGGAAATAATGATTTGTAAAGCCTTCTTTATACCCTTCGCTACATAATTAGTAGCCCAAAGAGCTAAAGATTAAGACTGCTGTTCTCACTCCCAGCATTTTTTGAAAATTTGGCAAAACAGTAAATATTCTGTTCTGAGAGCCAAACAGGTAGAGGTCTTTGAGTAGACCCCGCCCTGGCTGGTTGGACCTTGAATCACTCAACACTTATTACATAGAAATTAACTGGCTTGATGTCAGTTAGTGAGAATTTGTTAGCAGCCATATCTAATGGACCTCCCTCTCACCCAACTGGGTAGATGTCATGGAAAATACCCTCCATCCAAGCTGACTTGGTGTTAGGTACCACAAGTTGGATCAGTCTCCTTTGTGTTGCTTGGGTGTGTTCAAGGCCAAGGCTGAACATCAATTTTTACCCATCTCTCAGAGAAGATAATTAAGAGGAGCTCAGAAGGAGGCTGCCTGGAAAATTCTCTCTAGCCCTAAGAAATAACCAATCCAAAATGCCTGTTGTTAAATGGGTCATAAAAGCGCTGGGAAATCAATATTTGACTTTCTGTTTCAGGAATGGTGGCGGCTCTGTGTAGTATCAGATCAATCTGCTGTGGTCCCAGTGCCTGAGACCCAAATAATTCCTGTGTTAACTCTGGACCCTTGGAAGGTAGAAATCTCACTTATCTTTTTATAAATAGTTATTCCCAATATTGAGTAGCCTAGGTTAAAAAAAGAAAGTGTGATACATAAAATAAGGACTCATTAAATATCTAGGAAAAAGTGTTCAGGTGACCTGAAAAGTAATTAAACCCGTAAATAAGCAGATTACTGGCTGAAATGCGAGATTGATAGATGAACCCCTTCAGCTAAAAGGGATTGCTTAATGGACTGAACAACAATCTTGGACTCTGTCCACTTCGGAATCACAGGTCCAGAATCAGACCGGCTGCACTCCACCACTTCCCCTCCTAAGATAAATGAAGCTCCAGGAAGCTGCTGTGAGGAGAGCCCAGAGGTGAAACCTGAGGCCGTGTGCACACAGACGTGCCATGCTCCTAGTAAAAATAGCCAAAAAGATGCCCAGAGCAGTGTTTCTAAGGTCTCCTCCCAACTTCCCACCCAGGAGGCCCGAAGAACGTGTTTGTCTCCAAGGGTTTAAGTTATTTCTGGTTTTTCGAAAAGAAGACATTAATTGCGTAAGAAAATGAAGAGCTAAAAATGAAGTTAAAGCTTCTGTAGGATAAAATAAGCTAAAATGATGAAAAATTACCTGTTATAATTGTAATTGTATTCCTACCTTAGAAAGGAGCCCAAATCCTGCCTTTGTCATTGTAGTATCTAAGTTTCTGAATCCATGCTTTAACCTTCTTTTCTGAAGGTGGTTTTGGTGAGGTTTGAGTACTGTAAAATTTGACTCCAATTCTATAAAACTGATAAATTTCAAGTTTAACTATTTGGAGCATTTTGGATTTATCATCTTGGTTTTCTGCTTTGTTTAATTCATAAACTTGAATTAAATGAGCCATTCCCTGTGGTGCTGTGTGACACTTTCAGAAATTGACAATGTCAAAACATAATGTCTTTTCTTTGGTGCTGATAGGGGCTCGGTAACCTATGTGATCAATGCAATTTATCATAAGGTAGAGATGGCATCCCTGACTTCAGAGCAGAGTGTCCAGGTTGAGTTCTTTTCATTTGCTGCTATTGGACATCTGGGCCTCTTTGCTTCGTGACAAAGAGATCAATTCTTACACCAGCATCTCCCTGGTAAATTCACTCACAGTCTGATTTGGTTCACAATGTTGATGCCACCCCAGAGAAGATAACTGAATGGATCCCCTCAATAAAACCCAATTTTGAAATCTTACTTTTACCAAAACATTGCTGTCTCTCAAAATTTAAAAGGTAAAATTTTGTTCTTTTCTCACTTGTGGAAGGAGATAGTCCTCACCCCTATCAAAACCCAGGAAAGGACATCCCGAAAGCCATGACCCACTTGTGGATGCATTTAGCTAACAAACTGTAGTTTACTTCTTGGTGGCAATAACAGGAAAGGAAAAAAGTAGATTCAAGGCATACAGGCTGGTCTACAGTCATGCGCTTAACCCTGAACAGAGCAGAGAACGACTCTGATGCTGAAATCATTTTATCCTCCCAGAGTTAATCATCAGTAAGATCAGTATTTCCCAAAGTGCCTCAATCTATCTTTTGATTGGAGCAACTCATTTAGCTCCCCAAATCCTCATCTTATGTGCTCTGTATTATCTTACTTCATTGTGAATTATGGGAGGATGGCTTGGGTTTTAAGAATTAATCAGTTTCCAGATTGAGTACAAGAGTCTGTGGTTTTAACTTTAGTAACTACCCCAGACCATCTATAGAAGTATCCTTCTCCCTGATATTTGTCTTGATGTGACACCCAGCAGGGATGGTGGGTCAGGGGATCCTTTAGAAAAATGACCTGACGGGACCAAGAACTGATTTGCTCTGAATTAATTCAAGATCTGTCAAAATAGAGGCCTTAAAGAGAAAAGATAGTCTGAATGCTGCTGTAGTCTTTTGCAATATTACTCATTTATTACCCAATGCATATAGGAAATAGGCCCGAAGCTAATAAAATTTACTAAAAGAATGAATCCTATTGGGGTGAAGTGGCTGACACCTGTAGCCCAAAGGTCTCAGAAGGCTGGGGCAAGAGGATCAGAACATTGAGGTCAGCCTCAGCAACTTAGTGAGACCCTGTATCAAAGACAAAAAAGAGTGATACAGCACCCTTGGGGTCAATCCTTAGTAGTAACACACACACACACACACACACACACACACACACACACTTTTTATATCTTAATTTCCTTAGGTTTATTAACTAACATTTATCAAATAATGAACAAGTAGTATTGTGAGCACATGAACAACTCATCATTTTGACATCTACCTGCTAGTCTCTTAAAGGGGGCGGGCGGTTCACCTGTAAAGTCCTGTGTGAAAGGGGACATACTGATTCAAGGTTTAGTCCAGACCTTCAATCTCCCTTATGGCATAGAGTATAGATGTTGACTAGAGTGACTTTTCTACAGCCTGAGAGGTGAGAATCCACAGTGGCCCAGCACATAGACCAGGAGCCAGATTGCCTGCGCCTGAATTTCCTCTATACCTCTTTCTAGCTGGAGTATCCTTAGAAAGTTATGCAGCCTCTCTGGACCTCAGTCTTCTCATCTATGAAAGATAGTTAACACTATCTCCTGGAGTTGTGAGGGTTAAAAGAGTTGATGTAAGTCACATACTTAGCTTGCTCTTGGGAGCAGAGGAAGTGGGTTTATGTTGGCAGCACTAGCTGTTATAATTATTATGTAGGCACTACTCTCCACAGCAAAGGCCTGGTATGGAGGGAGGTCAGGAAAGGTCCTCTCTAGCAGTGATCCTCATGACGGCTGACTGTACAGAGCACAATGTGAATGTGCTGGATGCTCCTGGCCACCAGAACTCTCCCCACAATCCCACCCACATACTAACTGCTGAGTTCCAAAATGTTCTCAGTCCTTCCCTCTCTGGCCAGGACCCCGTCACCTTCTTCCCAGACCTGTTGGTTTTCTCCAGGCAGCTTTATCTGCACATATATGTAGATCAAGTGGGTACCCTAGGTTTCTCCAAGTCTGCTTCTTCCCCGTTATCACATCCTGCCCATTGCTCTCAGTGCGGAAGGATCCTCTTGGGGAGGCAGGAGAGGGGAAAGGCTGTGAATAATTACACATTTAATATTTCTATCTCTGTCACATTAAATAACTTTCTAAAACACATGAATATGATCCTATGAATCTTTCTAATCTGAAGGCAATACCTAGTGTCTAGTCATTGGCATCTATTGCAGTGGCAAATTTATTTTTTTAAAATATACTATTTGCTGTCGAGGACCCTGGCAGCATGATAGAATCATTACTTTATCATTATTTGTTGTTTTTAAATTACTATAGCAATCTACATTAAGAAACCTACCGAAGCCTATATTTCTCTTTTTACTGAACCATCAGAATGGATTGAAATTAATTTCAAATCACTTCTTAAAAAGAACATTCAGTGTTTCCTTGTTATTTGCTACCTGGTTGACAAAGACAAATTCTATTTTGAAATATTATGTGACATTACTTGATACTGTTTTCCTATAAAAAAAAGTACACCTATTTTTCTGTTTAATGAACTAAGATAACTGAAGGCTATGGCACACAATACATCTTGTGGCTTTTATGATATTGTCCAATTCTGCAAGATTCATAATTTACTACTCAAATGGAGAAGGTAGGGGTGGGCAGAAGTGGAAATTACTAACCTGTTGGGTAGTACTGCTGAGTGTAGAGGCTGATGGTAACTAGGATGAGAGGTTCCTAGCTCTTCTCCAAGTGTGCACCAAGTTGGCCCCAGAGACATCCTTGCCACACTTCCGTTACTACTGAAGAGAGAAAATCTACAGAACCCCTGGGGCTACCAAAGCTGGCATTTGCTACTCTCTCCTTCCTGCCTCTTTTTAATATCCTTCGCTGAATGGCAAGCCAGATTTCTATCCCCTGTCTCTTCTCTGACCCATGAGGTTCTCACAATGGCTGTGATGTTAGCTGCTTTTTAAAAAATGTGTATCCCCCTTCCAGTGCCCTGGGAAATGCCTGCCTGGGGGACTTTATTTCCCAGCCCCACTTCTATCTGAGTAAAGCTTGGACTAGTTCTGATCAATATTCTGGGACAGTGGAGTGTGTCCATTCTTGGCCAAGAAGTCTTCTTCGTGTTCTCTCTTTCCCCTTTTGCCCTTGTCAACAGAGGACCCTTAAGGAGGCTAAGGATGCCAGGGCTGCAAGGTGCGAGGAGAGTGGGTCTCCACATTTCCACACAGAGAAGAGCCGTCTACTCCATGATGCTTATCTTGTACTGTTGCATGATTAAAAAATAAACAATTTTTAGGTTAAACCACTGAAACTCTATGGGTTGACAGAGAAGCAAGCCTTACCCTAACTTAGATAATAAGCTAGTTCCTATTTATTCTCATTGGACTAATGTCCAGGGCCAAGCATTAAATCGAGGACTGTGACTCAACTGGGGGATTTGTGTTACCTGGGGATCTTTCCTCCCTTCTCCTTTCTCAGACAAAGCTGCCCTGGTTGCTCATGCTGAGCATATAGGAGCTGACTCTGCCATAACAAAGAGAAAACAGTGCTGGTTAGAATCTGAATTCCTGGATCTAAGTTCTAGTAACTTAATACTTACCTGGACTGAGCAGTTACTTAACTTTCTGAGCCTAAGTTTTCTTTCCAGAAAAATGTGTGGAATGAGTGTATGGTCAGGCTTAAGACCTTGGGACCTGACAGCCCTAGTTTGTGATCTATAAAATCTTAGCAAATACCTTATTCTTTTCTAACCTTGGTTTTCTCATACACAAAGCACAGATAAGAACACTTTTCTCATGGGCTTATTGGCTTGCTTACTCTTCCAATTTGTTTTGGTACTGGGTAGTCCTTCTTTCAAAAGTATTTAATGAACATTTATTCCGTCTGTGCCAGACAGAATGATGAATACAGGGTATGCAGCTATGAACATACCTCCCTTACAAAACTTATATGTTAGTGGGTATGGCAGGAAATAAACAATAACTAAGACTGTGCTCAGCTAGTGTGGTGAGATGAAATGAACTGATGCCTTTAAATTGCTTATACAGTGCCTGGTAAATGGTAAATACTAAGAAGTGGATGCTATTACTAACATTAACTATAAACATGATATGTTCAGTAATTACATCTAATAGCATCCAATAAGGCCATTGTGAGGATTAAATTTTAAAAAAAAGAAATTCAGAAGCTATTTATTGTTATATTTACTTAATTGGTGATTGTTTTAGTCAGCTTTTTTGCTGCTGTGACCAAAAGACCTGACAAGAACAAATAGAGGAGAAAGAGTTTATTTGGGGGCTCATGGTTTCAGAGGTCTTATTCTATGGATGGCCAACTCCATTGTTTTGAGCCCGAGGTGAGGCAGAACGTCATGGTAGAAGAGTGTGGCAGAGGAATGCAGCTCAGGACATTGCAACAGGAAGCAGAGAGAGAAAGAGAAAGAGAGAGACTTCCCCTCACCCCGGACAAAATTTATACCCCAAAGGCACACCCTCAGTGACCCACATCCTTCATCCATACCCTACCTGACTACAGTAACCACCCAGTTAATCCCTAAAAGGGGATTAATGCACTTATTAGGTTAAGGCTGTCATAATTAAATCATTTCACCTCAAAATTTTATTGCATTGTCTCACACATGAGCTTTCAGGGGACACCTCAGATCTAAACCATAACAGTGATTCAATCAAAGAATATAGGTGCCTCCTCATCCTTTCAGTGAGGTTGAGATATTTTGGGTTGGCATGAGCTGTCTACATCTTGAGATGAGAGAAGCAGCAAAGTCTCGCACCCTTCTCAGCCCATGTCAATCTGGTTCATTTTGTTGAAAAGTCTTTGAGGTGCTGTGTCTGCCTTCAAGCAGTAATAATATAACTTTGACTAAATTTAATGAGAGACAGTAGGACCCCTTGAATGGCTTCAGCATTTGGCTATTGGCACAATAGGAAGAGGAGACCCTGGACCCTGAATAGAGAATCTGACTTGTGTCTTGCAGTGTCTACCTGCTGGAGAGTATCTTTCAAGCCCCTGGTGTGGAATCATTGTGTGCACCACTCTGGAGTACAAACTTCAGCTTATATATGCATATAGGAAGGAGACTGGTGAGAGCAGGAAGGTAAAAATATGTGCAAGGCCTCTTCTGGAAATTCTTACCATGTGATTTCCCTATAAACACACAAGCAGAACACAATGTTAGCTAATAGTTTGGTTTGGATGAGTAGAGAAACTATAAAATTCATCATCCAATGTGGGACACTTATAAACGATAAAGAGGACAGAATTAATAATTATACCAAAATAGCAGAAATAAATTGGGACTGTCCTAGGTGACAAAACAGGACACATGTCCATCCTGGGCATGCATTCTCAGGATTATAACATTTATTGACTTTTAATACTCATATTTCTTTTGTAGAAGGACAGGTTTGTGTTTATAAAAATGTCTCAGAAGTAACAATATGCTAGTATATTTCTTTTTTTTCTTTTTTTTATTGGTTGTTCACAACATTACAAAGCTCTTGACATATCATATTTCATACATTAGATTGAAGTGGGTTATGAACCCCCAATTTTACCCCAAATGCAGATTGCAGAATCATGTCGGTTACACATCCACAATTTTACATAATGCCCTATTAGTAATTGTTGTATTCTGCTACCTTTCCTATCCCCTACTATTCCCCCTCCCCTCCCCTCCCATCTTCTCTCTCTACCCCATCTACTGTAATTCATTTCTCTCCTTGTTTATTTTCCCATTCCCCTCACAACCTCTTATATGTAATTTTGTATAGCAATGAGGGTCTCCCTTCATTTCCATGCAATTTCCCTTTTCTCTCCCTTTCCCTCCCATCTCATGTCTCTGTTTAATGTTAATCTTTTCTTCCTGCTCTTCCTCCCTGCTCTGTTCATAGTTGCTCTCATTATATCAAAGAAGACATTTGGTATTTGTTTTTTAGGGATTGGCTAGCTTCACTAAGCATAATCTGCTCTAGTGCCATCCATTTCCCTGCAAATTCCATGATTTTGTCGTTTTTTATTGCTGCATAGTACTCCATTGTGTATAGATGCCACATTTTTTTTATCCATTCATCTATTGAAGGGCATCTGGGTTGGTTCCACAGTCTAGCTATTGTGAATTGTGCTGCTATGAACATCGATGTGGCAGTATCCCTGTAGCATGCTCTTTTAAGGTCTTCAGGGAATAGTCCGAGAAGGGCAATAGCAGGGTCAAATGGTGGTTTCATTCCCAGCTTTCCCAGGAATCTCCAAACTGCTTTCCAAATTGGCCGCACCAATTTGCAGTCCCACCAGCAATGTACAAGTGTACCCTTTACTCCACATCCTCGCCAGCACTTGTTGTTGTTTGACTTCATAGTGGCTGCCAATCTTACTGGAGTGAGATGGTATCTTAGGGTGGTTTTGATTTGCATTTCTCTGACTGCTAGAGATGGTGAGCATTTTTTCATGTACTTGTTGATTGATTGTATGTCCTCCTCTGAGAAGTGTCTGTTCAGGTCCTTGCCCAGAATAGCAAAAGCAATTCTAAGCAGGAAGTGTGAATCAGGCGGTATAGCGATACCAGATTTCAAACTATATTACAGAGCAATAGTGACAAAAACAGCATGGTACTGGTACCAAAACAGGCGGGTAGACCAATGGTATAGAATAGAGGACACAGAGACTAATCCACAAAGTTACAACTATCTTATATTTGATAAAGGGGCTAAAAGCATGCAATGGAGGAAGGATAGCATCTTCAACAAATGGTGTTGGGAAAACTGGAAATCCATATGCAACAAAATGAAACTGAATCCCTTTCTCTCACCATGCACAAAAGTTAACTCAAAATGGATAAGGAGCTTGATATCAAATCAGAGACTCTGCGTCTGATAGAAGAAAAAGTTGGCTCCGATCTACATATTGTGGGGTCGGGCTCCAAATTCCTTAATAGGACACCCATAGCACAAGAGTTAATAACAAGAATCAACAAATGGGACTTAATTAAACTTAAAAGTTTTTTTCTCAGCAAGAGAAACAATAAGAGAGGTAAATAGGGAGCCTACATCCTGGGAACAAA